>NC_085141.1:98931543-99531543 GCF_024139115.2 Armigeres subalbatus
AACACTGTAGGTCTCAGGACTCCTATAAAAAGTTCGTTTTGGGTGAACATTAGCCTTTACGTATACTTTGTATGCGAGAAACCAAAAAAGATATTTTGTTGAACAATTATTTCATTCTATTTGTTTTGTTGTGTTTTTTCAGTTACTTATTGTTTGATATAATATATGGTCTATTCCCATATCGGCGGTGGCGTGCGCAGATCATTTCAGCCAGCGGCGGTGGCGTCTGGCAGCGTCATTATTATTATTATTATTGTTCTGGCCGAAGTGGCCTGTCGCGATATAGAAGTCTTCTCCATTCGGCTCGGTCGCCTCGTCGCCAACCACGCAGTCTACGGAGGGTCCGCAAGTCATCTCCACCTGATCGATCCACCTTGCCGCTGCGCACCTCGCCTTTTGTGCCCGTCGGATCGTTGTCAGAACCATTTTCGGGTTACTGTCCGACATTTGGCTCAGCTGGCCACCGTCGTCCGATTTTCGTGTGAACGGATGGTTCTCCACACTCATGCAACTCGTGGTTCTTCGCCTCTCCACGTACCGTCCGCCATCTACCCCACCATAGATGGTACGCAGCACTTTCCTTTCGAAAACTCCAGTGCGCTTGGTCCTCCACGAGCATCTGAGCTCTCGTGTCCGTAGAGGACTACCGGTCTAATGAGCGTTTGTAGCTCAGTTTGGTACGGCGGCGAACTCTATTCGATCGGAGCGTCTTGCGGTCAAAGTAGTACGATTCCAGCCACTATGCTCTCCGAATTTCTCTGCGTGTACATTTCGCAGTCACCAGCAAGTACAAATTCTTCACCACCGATTTCGTCACCACCGATGCAAACTCGCGGTGGGTGGCTAACTGTCTTCTCCTCTTCCTATCTGCTCGTCTTCGACGTGTTGATGACTAGTCCGATCCCTTGGCTTCCTCTTCAGTCTGTGTAGGCTTCCTCATCTTCTCAAAGTTACGTGCCATATATCTATGTCGTCGCGAAGCCAAATAGCTGAACGGACTATTGAAATTACCACCTCGTGTTATCCCTGCTCTTCATTACCCCTTCCAAAGCGACTGAATACCCAGCCAGACTACGCACATCACCCGATCCATCGTCGCTTTGATCAACCGTGTCAGTTTATCAAATCCGTGTGCAGCGTCATGCCGCTCGTGATTACGGCGTGAATCAATTACTGCATTAGGAAATTTTCCGAACTTATCCGGATGTTCTCAAAATTCCTCGGTAGTTTCTTCAAGTTCCTCTAAGTTCCTCGGGAATTTCTCAACAAGTTCCGAATCTTTCCGCCTCCTTTCCCAGAGCTTTCACCAAGAATAATTCAGAAATTCCATATAACTCCTCCTGGCATTTTCTGAAGTTACTCCAGAAATTCACAAGATCTCTCTGTTAATTACTTAGAGGTCTTCCAGAAATTCCTTTGAATTTATTAAACTCATGTAGAAGCCCTCGATAGGCATCTCCACTCGTCCGGAAATTCTTATTCATGAGAATTTGTCTGCAAACTGGCTATTTCTCAGATATTCTTCTAAAATTTCTCCTAAACTCGTTGTAAGCCCACCTATACGACCTCTTTGACCCCGACTCATAGAACATGATTTTATAATGAGCACTCAAACTCCAGGCATGCTGGACTACCCCCTTCGTTGGGTAGAAAAGATCTCTTGGGTTCGGGTCTCAGGCGTGCGACGACGTTTCGAATCCTAACCAGCGCTACTCTGTTTAAACGATGTATTGCCTTCTCGGTGGTGGTGGCAGAAGAAACGGTTGGTATGCACATTTTGGTTGGGTCAGGTACCTCCTTCAGCGGGCTGGCTTGCCCCACCGTAAGGTGGAGGTTGCGCTTGCTAGCTTCGATGAGATGATATGGGCGGTATCGAGAACGGTAATGCAGTGTAACGATCACCTGGAAGTAGACTTCAAAGAACGAGTGGCGAATGTCGGATGATGGCTAGGTAACTCTCCGGTGGTCGCTTCTACTAGGCCTAACCGACCCAGATTGCTAGGCTTCTACAAGTGTTGGGTGGGTTCTTGCAACCTTCGGACAAATCAGTGTCCCATTCTTTCGGCTCTAGTCAGGCCGAAGGACTTAGGCTTAGGACACTAGCTGGCCAGTGAAGGACTCGGAAGGTCTTAGAATTCGCTACGTTGTAGAATATGGCTCTGAGCTTCTCTCACGTTTATTCACCATTGTTACCAGCGGTTTGCGAAAACTCACTACCCTTCTACTCTTCAACTGGGCCCTTCACCCTCAAAGCCCAACATAAAATCTCTTTCCCCATTCCGTTTTCGATTGCCGATATCTTGCCCTCAGCCACCCAATCGACTGTCCAAGCGTATTTTTTAAATTGACCATTTAAAAACCAAATTTAAAGTACTCGTCATAAGCGTCACGGTATGTGAAATAATAAAATGACAATTAGCATTGCCTTCCGTATTGGGTGGTATTGCCCTTGAAAACGCGAGTACTTTCAAATTCGATTCTGAGGATTGTCTTTAACATTTATTCCATAATTCGGAATCATGATTTTTAAATACACAATGTTACTCGGTTAACAACAAAATTATCTGAAATCATTGAAAATTCTCCCGGAAGAATCAGCAGGGTGCTTCAAAAATTCTACGTATTTCATCTAAAATGTCTACAAAAATCATTCAAAATCCATTCTATGGTTATCCAAGATTTTTTTTCAGAATTAACGCAAATCTTGAACAATAACCCGGAAATTCTCCTAGAAACCACAAATTTTCTTTTAGAAATTCCCGAATTCTCCAAAAATTTCTCCGAATAGCTTAAAATTTCTCTATAAATCCTTTATAAATTCTGGGAAATTTTTTCGAACTTTGAAATCGTTTCAAATTCCAACAGAAATTTCTCAAGCTAGTAGAAAATTCAACTTCGAGATACTCCGGAAGTTTCTTTTTAGGAAGAGTTTTAGAAGGAGATTCTTATGGGAGTATTCCTGGAGAATTTTCTGTGGTATCTGAAGGAGAGATCCCAAATGGATTTTTAGATAAGTTTTATGGATTTTCTATGAATTTCCTGGAGAAATTTCGGAGGAATTCTAGAAGTTTTATTCAAATGAAGTTCATGAGGAATTTTTGAAGAAAAATATTTTAAATTTCCGGCGAATTGCAAATAAGGTTATGAAATAATTTCAGACTGACAAACGAAAAAATTTGGTGAATTTAGGGACGTTTAGAGTTATTCTTTGAGTTTCTGAAGAACAATTCCCATTTTCAGCAAAAAGTATCTTTATGTTTTTCCGAAAATATGTTGAATAAAAGGGATCAGTGGCCATGATATTTTCCACGTCACACTCTTTGGCCACAGATCAACTCTACGCTAGCTGCAGTTGTGAGTAGATCGCCATCCAGATTTAGATTTAAGGACTTTATTGACAGACTCGCCTCAATTCGTCGAGCTGAGTAGATCGGTATGTAAGTAGGCCCTTCGGGCCTCTTAGAAAACTTCGTTTTTGGGTGAACATATAGCCTTTCATTTACACCTTGGTGTACGAAACGATTAACGGATTCTAAAGATGAGGATATTTAAAAAAACTTGAATTTAAACCGTTTTTACATCTTCGAAATTTGTTTTTGTTTTTTATCATCATTGTATTGAAACCTTATTATTACAAATCACTAATAATTCTGATCTGTATCGCACAAGTACCAATCCTGATTCGAAGTCAGGAAAATCTCATCAAAAGCCATCAACTTCAATGAGGTAGCGTCCTTTATTTGTCCCACCACTGCCAGTTATTCGATCGTCGGTGATGGTTTGGTTGTTCATGCCCAGAAATGGTTTGTATCTTCACTCAGACCCTATCAATTGTTTGTCGCGTCTTACCTTATAGTATCTAACTCCTCTCACGCTTTGTTCTGGCACTAGCGTAAAGCTCTTGATGTGCTCGAAAAATGGCTCTTCCTTCCCTCTTCAACCGAAGGTATCGTTCATCCATTCATCCAGCGCAGCGTAGGACTTGGAATCCGTATCACCCTCCTAATCTGAAGCTTCCGGTTGTCGACAAATACCTCTCTTCAAAGCTGCCTTGAATTGGTCCACCTCTGCTAAAGTGGGTGATGCTGATCAACATCAGGACCAAGAATTCCACATTTCCACTGTTTCATGATAGCTTTAATTAACTTTTAGTTTAATTTCTTCAAATAATTATTCAATTGGATGCGAAAAAATAAAACGAGCGATGGGTAATGTTTGAGACATAACCGCAAAGTGGACGTAGGCTTAGAATGGAAAGTTCTATGATAAATTTCTGTTTGGAACAGGTCTTGATTCAATGTTTGTATCTTAACCTTCTACATCGCTACTCGGTCCTTTACTTCGTTGGTGTAGGGATGTAGTTGGTAATCTCACAAAATCTTTAAATATTAATACCGCGTGCCACGCTTACCCTCAACGAAGCGGAGCTGGTCGTTGCGTCCGACTCAACGCTCTGGCCAATAGAGGCGGAGTTCTCGTGTCGTGTCTTGTCCTGTATCCCCAAAAGGATTGAAAGTCGGTTTTACTTTACAAGAGCATGTAGCGCTAGCGATGTGGACAATGTATGTCAATCATTTGTTTCATTCTGAGGTTCGCTGTACCTTGTTGTACAATTCGAAATTTTAATTGGCACAATTTTGTTTTCATTAGATATTAGTATTTTCCAGTCTGCTGTTATTATAATCAAGGTAATTATTATTTTAGTAATCATTACATTGTTATTCACCCTGTCGTGATGGTTTCAATTACACTCTTGTGGTATTTGTTGAATGAATAAATAAACAATATTAAAAAGATACATACTAGAAGTGTATTTGAAATACATCACTGTACCATTAAGCTTTTCTTTTACGCTTGTACTTGATACGTTTGATTTTTGATACATTTTCTGCGTAGTTTCTTTCTGGAAAATTTTCGTCCTGATAGGCAGTTTCTATGCAACCTGATCTCCTCTTTGAATTTGTGTCGGACCATATCACTGGAGCATAGGGGTCAGTCAGGTTTCAAATCTTGGTAAAAGGTTTTGTTATTCGTTTCATTGATAGCAGGTTTCATTTAAAACACTTGCAGATCAAACTCCTGCGGAAAATTTACTTGATTTAATTAACTTTAAGCCTTCGGTTGATCCAATGGTCCGATATGAACTAATCCCCTGGGTCCACATTCTCGTAGTTTAGAAAATTTGTGCATCCGCTATCGGTCCTTGTCTTTGATGGATGTACAAGTGCGTGCCATCATATCCTATGCGGGCTTTTTCACAGCAGCGGTTTTGTTCTCAGCAGGATTCTGTATTTTATATGCGGATTCCTGCTTCTTAAAAGATAATCGTATCAGGACGAATATATTTTCAATGGAAGATTATTTTATTCTAAAAAAATATGTTGATTATATTTTAACCTTGCAAGGAATGGCCAATAGAAAAACGTGGTAATAATTTGAATAAAATAATTAGTCAAATAGAAAATTAAATCTCTTGAATATTCAACATTAAAATATAATTTCATTTCTGAAGAATGATACTAATTAATATTCTACTATCTTTCAATATCTACTATAAGCCACTAATCTAAAATTTCATACGTATACCTATTCGAACCTTTTATATGCATCATAAGTTGTTTATTCTCATCATTCATTTCCTATCCTGAAAAATGCAGTTTAAAATGCGTTCTGTCACAAATAATGACTCGTACACAGAGCACTGTTTCTTCTACAAAGAAAATCTGCGTGGACTTGAGCCGTGACTCAGCGCATTCTGATGTCCGTGTTAGGGAATGCACGAGATTGGTCATATGAAATTTTTACTGCTTTGACAAGAATTGAAATAATGCTTATCGTTTATAACCTTAAGTTTCAAGAAATTGGAAATTGCTGGAAGGGTATGAGTCGATTGATATATAAATCTTTAAAATCCATCCTAAGATAAAGGCGCTAGTAACGTCGAAATCTTCCTTCCAGCGTAACGCTCTCAATTTCCAAAAATCTGACACCCAGTATAGTAAAGAAAGACGTAAGTCCTACGTCAAAAGATGACAGCATCACGCACAAAAAAGCCGTCCGATGCTGTTGGCTACTATCATAATTATCTAGGCTACGTTCTTGACGAAAAGGCTGGACAGAAAGAAAACGGAGACTCAGCAGTTTTCCCACTCCCACATCTAAAAAGGAAGTACAGCGTTTCTTAGGATATGTGGATGGTACAGAGAGTTTATAAAGATTTCTCTAAGATTGCCACCCTCGTCATAGCGAGAGCTAAGCCAAAATTCATTTGGTCAGAAAAAACTGAAGGCTTTTAACTTGAAGCTGACTTTATGCACTGCTGTCCCCGACAATACAGCAGTTTGCTATTTCCTGGATGCCAGTGACATCGCCTTAGACATGTTGACACAAGAAAGGACAACGGCGAAAGGGTGATCGTTACTTTTCCAGAAACTCTCACCAAGAAGTAAATATTCGGTCACTGAAGGAGATATCTCAAGTGATTCGGGCGATAGAGCACTTCAGGAGCTACGTTTAAGGTATAGTTTATTATTTTGTGACCACTCCATCCTCACGTATCTCAAGACTATGAAAACCCTAATCCAATAATGGCCGGTGGATTCTATTAAATGCCATCTCTTTGAGATTAAAACCGGAAAGGATCAGAAATGTGGTACCAGTCTGTTTGGGCTGGTGTCAAGTGAACACCATAACCAGCAACTCTGTGCGAATCCAGATCCGTGGTACGAGACATATTCCAGAAAGTACAACGAGACTCGATATTTCCCGACTAGGATAATTGCCGGAAAGCTATTCAAGAACTGCAAAATTAAAGATGAGGTGAGATGGACTCACAGATGGAAAGAGTAATGCGGCAGGTCGAAGAGAGAGATACTACGACAGTTGCATGATTTACCAACAGCGGCACATAACAGGACTCGATCGGACCTCCGAAAATCAGTTGGCTTCTATTGGCCTAAATGGCTATGGACGCTAAACGATACGTCAGAGCCTGCGGTCAAGCAAGCAAAACGCCCATCCTGTTCCACAATGGGTGGTAAACCAGCCGTCACTCTTGAACTACTATCCATTGATTGGGTGGACCATGTGGTGAGGATCAAAAGTGGAAACATAGTTTGTTGGTTATTGCAGACTGGGTCACTAAAGTCGTCATTGCGGAGCCATACCGAAAAAGCCCTAAAAATGATTCCCAAAGAGCATTTTCAGTGTCTGGCAATTTTGCTACTAGAGTTCGGTCTTGCCTTGAATATAATACACTGGAGTTGGTTTTTACGTTACGTTTACGATACGTTCCACGTAAATCCCAAAAACCACTTAAAAAACGACTTCACTCAAAATCGTTTTTTCTGGTTTGTCTTGTGAGTAGAAGAATCACTTCTTGGCCTTCCAAGAAATTCCTGGAGTAAGTCCTTTTGATCTACACGCGTAACCAAAGATCTGTCGATCTGTTGTTGGTGTGCTCTTTGTGGTACATGGAATAGAAACAAAGCAAAACTTCTCGGCCAACCAAGAAATTCCTGAAGTAAGCTGGTGCCTATTGGACGACCTTTGTACCGCACTGCTCTCTAACGCAGAGAGACGTCATCCGCGTTCGTGACCTCGTCGTTTGCCCCAACGACCTCCACCTCACCGTCACCCAAGATCTCATTCAGGCACTTATCGTCACCTGCATCGATGTCGGCGTCCTTCTTATCATTTTCACCAACAAGCATCTTCCTATCGCCAACTTTCTTTGCGGGTCAGATGCGCTCGACTTCCGCTTTGAGGTACCGACCAGCTGAAGGATTCTCAGTCGCTCGCCGATGGCGCTTCTGCCGATGGCACTGGCCGCAGGTACCTCTTGCGGCCGGCGAACCGTCGGTCGATGCGCTATTTTGGGCCAAGAAGTCGCGTTTTCAGGTCAACGCTCTTCGCGGCTCACCCCGATCTGCTCCGTCAAGCGTTTGGAATACTGTCGCCTACTGTTTGGCTTTGCTAGACTCGATTTACTGCCGACCGTTTTGGTTAGGTCACTCCGTGAATCAAGATTAAAGTCTCGCGTTTTCAGGGGCACACCACTCGATTCAGAGGCGGCGCACAACCGTCATTTTGTTGATTGCTTTGCTGCGTCGCAGCATGCGTGTAAATGACGGTTGTGCATTGCTTCCGTATCGAGTGGTTGGCGCAGCACTAATCTTCAGGCGTCAGGATAGCACAACTGATCTTTCCTCGTTGGCCGTGCACCGCCTCTTCGGCCATATTCGATCTTCAACGAAGGAGAAGGCCTCAGTTGTGGTTTGTTGTCTTCTCTTCCCGGTGGCTGATAAAGCGTCTGTTCTTGTCTTACGACTCGAACAGCATGGCGGTGCACCAGCAGGTTGTGTTTTAGTTCCTTACTGATGTTCTGCCTTCCGCTTGCGAATTCGATAATGTTATCGAGTTGCTCGAGGAACACCGGCATCCCGGGTGGTGGTTTAAATATTGTCTAAATATTGTTCTTTAGACGAGCTGAGCAGAAGTTGTACTGGGAGGTAGTTCCTGGGGGAAACGATGGCGGAGCCAAGGGAGTTTAGTCGGTATATTGATCGAGTCCGACACTAGCACCTTCTGTGGTAGTTTGCAACTAATGTTAGTGTTGAAATGCTAGTTGTAAATTGTAGTAAATGCATTCTCCTTGTAAAAAAAAGACGGGCTGAGGTGAAGACGAGTGTAGCCGAATGAACTCTCAATTAGTGTAGCCAAACGAGTATGACGTCAGATTGCAATTGAAGCAATGGAACGTGTGACGTCAAATTGTGTATACTTCTACTTCTACATCTTCCATCTTTATCTAATTATTTCACTTTTACATCTACTTCACTATTCACTTCTTCATCTCACTTCTCTTCTCGTTCTCCCTTCTCATTATTTGGTTCTCACTTTTCACATCACACCTCTCCCTTTCTAACTTCCCCACCTTTTTGCTTCTCGCTTCTCATCTGAAATTGCTTTTTCACTCCTCTTTCATATCTCATTTCTCACAACTTACTTCTCTCCATTCACTTCTCAGCTCTCACTTATGACTTCTCGTTTCTCACTTCTCACTTTTCACATATCACATCTATAGCTCATTTCTTATTTCTCACTACAGTTAAACCTCTATGAGTCAATGTTCTATGACTCGATATCGACTCATAGAAGGAAATACTCCATATTAAAAATATTTTCTGAGTTGCGATAGTCCCTTCAAACAGCATCACAAGGTTTGTATATTCCATCTCGATATTTCCTTGATGATGGTCCTTCAATACCACTAATCGAAGGTTTTACTGTATTTACTCTCGCCTCCCTTCTCACTTCTCACTTCACCTACTTCGATTCTCACTACATTCCCAATTCTATCTTAATTTCACCCTTCTTGCCTTCATACATCTTACTACTTACTTTCTCTTCTCACATCTCACTTCTCACAACTCAGTCCATTCAATTCATTCTTCATTCTCACTTCATATCTTGTATCTCACTTCTCATATTGAATTTCTCACTTCTCATTTGGCGCTTCCAACCCACTTCTCTGCTCTCACTTTCACTTCTCGTTTCTCACTTCTCAAATCTTACATCTTACTTCTAGTATTGAATTTCTCACTTCTCAATCTCACTGAATTTGTCGCTTCCTTACTTCTATCTCACTTATGACTTCTCGTTTCTCACTTCTCCTTTACATCTTACTTCTTGTATCAATTTCTCCTTCAAAATCCACTTCTCACTTGTGCTTTCATTTCTGGCTCTCACTTATCACATCTGTTTCATTTTTAAATCTCACATATTTATCTCATTCATTCTCACTATTCACTTCACGCCTTTCACTTCGATTTCCCTTCTCCTACTTTTCACTTCACAATTCACTTCTTCCTACTTCTCGGTTCTTACTTCTCACTTAACTTTCTCATTTCTACCTTCTCCTCTCTCTTGTCTCACTTACATCTCACATCCTATTTACTTCTCACTTCTCATTTCCTTTTTAATTCTCTCATTTATCACTTCCTCTATTTACTTCTGTATCACTTTCAAAATTCACTTTCCACTCTTTATTTCCTTATATATCCTCATTCCTTACACGTCCCAAATCTCACATTTCTTCTACTCTCGCTCCTTCCTTTTCTCGCTTCTCACTTTTCACTTCTTACATCTTCTATCTCATCTTTTTCATCCTCCTGCATCTCATTTTCGCTTCTTGTTTCACTACTGTTTCTCACTCTCAGTTCTTACTTCTCTCATTCCTTCTTCCTCCTCACTTCTCCTTTACTTACTTCACTACCCCTTCTACTTCTCTTTCTCCTTCTTTCATCTTAAATCTAACTTATCGTATCTAATTTCTCATTTGTCACTTCCATTTATCACTTCTCACTTCTCACTCTTCGCTTTCCTTTTTCCATTTCTCTTCTTCTCTCTTCTCATATCTCACATGTTTATCTCATAACTCACTTCTCACTATCACTTCTCAGCACATTATTTCTCGTTTCTCCTCTTATTCACTACACTCCTCTACCTCCTGCTGCTCACTTCTAACAAATGCAAGCAAATGCCAGGCAGATGCAGCATTTTAGTACGTCTTCCTGCGTTTTCAACTCGCATCATAGCCACAGATAACGGATCGCAATTTCTTTCCACATTCCGATCACTTTTTGAAGATATAAACATCCAACGCATGAAACCTTTCTACACTCCTATGTCAAATCCTGAGCGAACCAACAGAACTCTCATAACTTGGTTAGAACACTGTTAGATGATGATCAAAGAATGGGATCAAAAATCAACAACAAATTATCTGCGCAAATAAGGCATAAACCGTATTCAATCCCATAATTACGATGATTTATTCGAATCCGCACTAATACTAATAACTAATTCTATTTCAGCTATTTACAGACTTCTCCCCATCTTGATATATTCATTGGCATTTCCATTAATATTTTACTTATCAAAACTAGAATCTGAGGAACTGCTAGAAAACCTGAAACTTTGGTTTTCTATGGCCGATATTTGTATGTTCATCGAACGCTGAACGACTAAAACAAGTCGTTTTCAACAATTCTAAGCGATTTGGAAATACGCGATTAAATAAATATTACGTTCTTTAGTGGAATGTTGAGTTGACACTTTCAATTTAATTCCTTTTCTACTCTTAACAGATACGTATTTCGACTTTAACAGTAAGGCTGTTTCGTATATCGTCCCTGTATCTACTAAGGCGCCTACAATGCTGAAATCATGAATCATGATGTACCACGCGTCCATATTTCCATATTTGTCCATAAAACATAAAACAATCTGTCTTTTCGCCTCCTGAAATCACTACCGATTTGCTTGGGTTTGATAGTTCTAACATTGTGAAAAATATTTTATTCTTAAAATTTTATAGAGTATGGGAGCGGATTTTGACCATTTAAAATTTGAACACTGTCAATAACAAAGAGAAAAACATTTGATAGGGAGGCAATCCACTTCTATAATTAGTGTTGAAATTACATGTTAGGCATTTTGCACGATTAGAAGCAAATTAAACATGATTCTAATCATTAAAAGGGTTCGCAAACTTCATAGCGTTTCTCAATGCATACAAATGCAGTAAGGCGTTTATACGGCATGAAAAGATTGTTGATTGCCAAAATTATGACACGAATATTAAATACTTGACGCAAATCAACCCATATACAAGAAAACCTAATTGTTCAAGAATAGTGAAAGATTGAAAAGCAACATCTTGTACATTTATTGATAAATCGAAACCCATTTATATACAAAATACGTTTTTATCCAGCAGATGCTCACCGATGAAGAAAATTAAATAAACCCAAAACATTGAACTCAGGGACGTGTTGAAACATTTCACCATCTTCTGCCCTCTTCTTCTATGTGACTTGCGTGCAAGATTGCAGGTAAATGCTTTTAGCGTCAAGAGACTGGTCAACTTGTCGCATTTCTGACTGACCCCAGCGGTGACTAGCCTAATCGTGAAATATACCATTCACTTTCAGTTACTAATAAAGATTTGTTTTTATGTGACCTGTGATTAATGACACATCATTGACCTAATCCATTTGAATTAAAAAGAATAAATTTTCTTTGAATTAGCCTAAACTTCAGATTGTTTTTGTTTGTTACATAAGAAACAGACTTCCTGCCTAACTTCAGGAAAAGATACTCAAGTGGGCTCGAACCCACGACCCTGAGATTAAGAGTCTCATGCTCTACCGACTAGGCTAGCCAGGCACATATTTATCGATTTCTGGCAACATCAGCCACCAACTCCAACATGATGCTATAAGCATATTTTGCAGCTCAGAGGAGAGACTACGTGGCGTGCCATCAGCAGGAAATCGAATAGGATTTCTATGCCAAGAAGGTACATTCTCATTGTGACTTATGCTGAATCAGTTGTTCACATTGGAGGTTTGGCTTGAATAATTAAATCATTTTGCAAATCCTATTGGATTAGAAACATCTTTCTTGGAAGACGTTTTTCGATGTTTGTCAAAGCGAGTCAAATAGGAATACGAGAGGACGGAAGATGCATATGAAAAGAACTCAACAAAAAGCGGTCCATGGTCAAGGTTAGGCCACTCCTTCGGTTTTCGCTTGTTCCTACTTTCGAAGGATGTTTCCATCACTGTCTTAGAGTTATGTTGTGAAACACAACCGGGTCTGGTGGAAAGCGAATTGATTTGTCGGGTGTAGTAGAGAAACATAATATGTTTTTATCATTGTTGCAGCTGATAGTATTATGAATGGATGTTGCTACGGTTGAGCTGGAAGCAGTACTGCAAAAAGTCGGGATCGTCATAAGACAGAGAGCAAAGCGCCTTTTTCTATCTCAGGCGACCAAATGAAAGTATCGTGGGTTCTTTAATTAATTTCGCATGACAGGACGTTGTGTTTTGTTTTAAAAATAAAATTTCTAAATTATTTTGATAGATATGTGCAAAGAATAACGACTAGGATGAACTGATCATATTCCTTTAGTTAACCGAGTTGAAAGTGGTAATAAATACAATAATAAAGCAGATATTGCACACTTTCATGCCTGTCATGGAAAAATTTTTTTTTAGATTTTTGTAGCATGCCTTTCATCTTCCGCGTTTCTATAGATATTGAAAGGGACAGATATGTAAAAATCTTGTGACATCTATCATTGAAAATGACAAATTGCAGTACTGGTTGGAAGTTAAACATAGCATAAACATAACAGAGATAACATATTTTGCAATTTTCATACTAAACTAGTCGACCCGGCAGACGTTGTCCTGCATAGTAGGCGAAAATGCGCGTTGTGGCTGCCCATGCAAAATCTCCATACGAATCTTAATTATAGTCTTTCACGTTTTACTCAACCTTGCTCGTAATTTTCGCATGACAAAATATCATATAAACCCGTCGGAAACGATAATGAACATATCTACTGAAGGAATGAAGAAAATCCATTCAGCCGTTTTCGTGTTATGCGGATACGAACACAGACCATTTCATTTTTATTTTCATACTAAATATAACTTACGTAAAGGCTGTACGATCACTCCAAAAACAAACACGGAAGCTTAGGCCTGAAAACCTATTCTGCTGAGAAAATATGCACTAGAGAAAAGAAGAAGCAAACTTCAAACCAATTCACGTAGGCACAGTGGAATACAATCTATGGCGGGGAGGGTGAGATGGCAGACGGTACAGGAGCCGATTGAACCACGAGTTCTTTCAGCTGTTGAGAGAGCTTCCATTACATCCGCAAAAATCGGACGAGTACGGTGGCTGGACACGAAGAAAGAATGTCAGAAATGACGTTGTAAGAAATGATCTAACGGGCACAAGAAGACAAGGTGTGCAGCGAACAAGGTGGTCGATGAGGTGGAAGACGATTTGTGGACCTTCCGTGTAGACATCGTGGCGACGTGCACCCATGGACCGAGCTGAATGGAGTACTTTTACGTACTGCAAGGCCATCACCGTAATCTGAAAAAGAATGGGTGCCATTTTAATAATGGGTTGAGTAGTACTCATCGAACTCTTCAACAGAAAATGGAAATCATGCATTTTGTAATTTGACGTATACCTCCTTTTCAGATTACGGCAGTTCAGCCAGTAGCTAAATAAAATAAATACCTCTCTTTTGGTTGTGCGCGATACGTGAATACGCCCTGAGCGAAACGTCGTCGAGAGAAATAAAAACAACCCTTGAGTTCAACCCTACTTTTACTTTGCATTCTGCATTCGTTGAAATAAAACACTTGTACTTTTGAGTCCGCATTTATATTTCGTTCTATTTCGCGCTTATTGTCACGTTTCCGGAGGATTTGTCTCGGTCCGCCAACAGGGTTATGGAAAGAAAGTAGCGACGTCGAGTAAAGTTTCGGTCAAACGCGTGAAAGTGTCGGAAAGTTTTCATCGCCGCGAGCCCTAGTTCGGAGAGTGGAAGAGAAGATGGCTCAATAGAAGCTCCCTCCTGAGGGCTGTCGAACCACAACTATAAATCTGGAGATGTTGTTGGTTCAAGATTTGTGGATGTTATCATAGCACCAACCTCAATGATCGGTACGATGTGGACCAGGCGATCTGAAGGCCGTGCGACGTGGCCTTTAATGATGACGCAACAAACGCCTTGAGGAGCTGCACCGATGCGAAAGATGCGTGCAAGCCAGGACTACCACGATAAGGGGTCCAAGTCTATCTTCTAAAAATCACCCATCTGGAGTTGAAAGAAGACGCCGATATGGAGGAACATCTGCAGCGGTTCACGGAGTTGCCAGCGAATTGCGGATGTGGTGATCCGCTCCCAGATAAGTTAAAGGTCGCGATGCTGCTTGGTTCTTTCCGGTTCTTTTGACGCTCTGGTGACCGCCCAGAGCAGCGTCGCAGCGCGGATCTAACGCTGGTGGTGAAGTCCAAACAACTCGCCGAAGCGAGAAGCGACGTAAACGTTCCGGATCATCGGGAGCGACGGTGGCAAGGCCGAGAATGACTATCGTCCGATGAACCACCATGGAACGACAGTGGTTCCAGGGAAACCAGGATACGCGGGTATGTTTTCGTGCAAAACGGTCACCTGAAGCGGTGCGGGACCAGAAGGCGTTCGGAAGGAAGCCGGATGAAGGTGGAACAACGGAAGGGCGATCGGATAAAGGAAACAGGTGCAAAACGTCTCGACGGACCCCAGGCGAGTTGCCTGGAAAGTGGAATCCACTAGCTGGTTTGTCGACAGCGGGCTTCGAAGCATGACGGAAGCAGAGAATTTTCGACGAGCTGCAGGAATCGATAGGTTAGGTGTGTGCTAGCTGACGGTGAGAAGGCCGTGGTGGAAGGTATCATACCGGACGGTAGGAAGGAAGGAAGGAAGGACGGATCTCCTCGGATCCTATCCCCTGAAGTGTTGCGTCCCAAAGCTGCAAGTGGATTGTAAGTAAGTAAAACTTCCGTGTTGAATTTGAGAACACAGCTGCCAGATTTTCAAGAAGAGCGGCAAAGTAGCGGTGGTGGCAATCGCTACTGCAGTCTCTGACTTCGTGTTCCGGATCAAGCGATGATGAGGTTCGAACGTTCTCCACACACACCAACTGCCAACGTGGCACAACGTCTCGGCCATCGGGCGGAAGCGATCAGACGATTCACGAGCGGTGCGGCTGAAGATATGAAATTGGTGGACTGTGGTGTCGCCGTTCTCGTCTGCCTGACGGGGAAGATGCATGCGACTGTTCCGCTGCGACCGTGGTTCCAAGGAGATACTGAATGTCGTACACCGACGTAAGTGACCCGTTAACCACCCGCCGAGCGGAAGTCAATTTCTTGCCTTCATTGATGACTTTCTCGCATGTCGTTCTTTACTTGTTGCATAGGAAGTCAGAGTGCTGAAAATGAAGGACTTCGTTTTCCGCTCAAAACGCAAATGGGAAGACCTCCAAGTACTGCAGTCGGACGGCGGTGGTGAATGTCTCCAGGATCTGCAGGGATTCTTGCGAAGTGAAGGTATCGTCAAGTTTACTGCGCCTTACTCATCGCAAAAACGGGTGGCGGAGAGACGTAACCGATGCCTCAAGAAATGACCATATGCATGCTGCTGACGCCGGTTTGGTGAATTATTTGGGCGAAGCAGTGCTAACGGCAGATATTTACAAAATCGTTTGTCATCACGATCGGTTGGTATGAGTTCTTTGAAACTAGTGATCACAAACCGTTTTCGAGCATCTAAGAATCTTCGGAAGTGAAACTGGGCCAGCAGGAAAGGCCCAGAAAGATGGAAGTGAAGCGCGCAAGTTGGTATTCGTGGGTACTGCGATTAACAGAGCAGCGCGTTTTTGGTTGAACCGTGATTCTGAAGATCCAGAGTGGGAAGATCGTCGGCGTCGGAAGGACTGCCGCTGGCGGAAAATCGAGGTGAGTGCCAGCAAATTTTCCAGATGCTGATGATTCGATTGTGGAGTTAACCCGCTGCGAAAGGAACGAGAAGCCAAATAGTGATGAAGCGGAAGACTTTACGATACTTCGGAAGTGTTTCGAGTGGAGAAGAAAAGGTGCCGATTGAAGTCTATCCAAGCGACGGACAGCTCGCGGAGCAGCCGGATCGGCGACGCAACCCGTGGACAGTTGCCAGTGAGATTCAGCGATTACAGGATGGGCATGGTAGCCTCGAGACAGACGAACCGACCACGTACAAGGAAGCGATTACTGCGGCGAGAAGAAGAAGTGGATAGCTACGATGACAGAGAGTACCGTTCATTGATGTCCAACCAGACAGTTGGGAGCTTGTGGACGAAACGGAACGTAATCAGGGAATGGGCCAAACATTGATGCTTTAGCGTGGTTTGACGTTTCCCATGGGAACTGTCAAACACGCAAACGTTCATAGTGTTGTTATCATAGGGTTTACAAGCGAATACGATGCAGAAGGAAACGTCGAAAGGTATAGGGCCAGGCTCGTCGCGCAAGAGTTCGCCCAGCGTTTTGGATCGGACTATGACGAGGATTTTTGCTCGTCGCTCGAAGTGTACTCTTCGTGTATTCTGACCGTCGCCAGCCACCACTGGATCGTAAACATTTAGATGTCAAAACGCCCTTTTATGGCACGCTGGAAGAGGTTTATATCGGCAACCGCCTGGGTTTGCCGTAAAAGGAAAGGAAGGCAGGTCTGCAGGCTTCTGAAAGCATTTTAGGCCTGCAGGCGGCAGAGTGGGCATAAGACTATCACGAAGATTCTGATTGATATGGGATTCAAAGTGTACTGCCGATACCTGTTTGTATCGAAAGCGACTTTGTAGCGGTGATTGGGTGTATCTCGAATATATGTAGACGACAATTCAGGCGCTGAAAGCGTGAGTGAAGTGGACGAGCATTGATCTAATTGAATCATAGCATCCTATGCCAGTGAGTGAACAGCCTTGTCAGATGGATACCAAACAATGATTATGAGCGATCGGTGTGCGTAACAACGAGCAACAGAGCTCATAAAACTTGATATGGCTTGGAAAGGGAACTCGATTGGAGCATTTGTGTTACGCTTGCTCTACTAGAATGAAACCAAACACATCAGGCTCCTGAAGCATAATCAGACTAATAATATGTAGCTACAATTACAGTTAGAATCAACAAATTACAAGTACTTGTAATTTGCGTCCTATAATAATGTTTTGCCAACTAATAATTTACGACTGTTAAGACTTATGCGGGTTTAGATTTTGCTTCTAATTCGATTATGAAATTTAGACGATTTCTTTTTAGTTCAAAATCTAATTGATGAAATATCGTAATAAATTCTACTCAGAATTTAGGTAGTTTTCCGTTTTCCTTTCTTTCCATGATTGTTGTCATAAAGCAATATGTATGGTCTCACAAGATTGTTTAGTATAATAATACAATAATACAAATTTCAGTAAATTAATATATTCTCAATTTTGAGATGAATAAAGTCAACTTTGGGTAAACCAAACTCAGCTTTGGTTAATATGTTTTAAGTGGATTAAGAAACTCATTTTACTCAAAATAGGGTTATTGGTCCAAAGTGCGGATTTGAGCTAAAACAACCCACTTTTGAGTAATTTGGGTTTCTGTGTACGATTCTGTTTTTACGGATTTTTAAAAATCGCATACAAATTTTTGAAAGTTTCATTTTGCATGATTTGTCGAGAAATCATAAAACTTTTTAACACGGATTTTCAAATTTTGAACTGAAAACTTTTTTACACGGAACGCATCCCCGTGTAAAAAAATCGTTACTGCAAATTGCTATGATCTTTAGCGCTCCACCATTTGAATACTTGATGTCAGCGCCAGCCTAGTCGGTAAGACGCTTGCCTAAAGCAAGACCATCTGAGGGTGGCTGGGTTCAGTTCGTGCCAGTCTAGGTGATTTTCGGATTGAAATGTCTCGACTTCCTGGGATAAAGTAGCATCGTAGCCTCATGATATACAAATGCAAAAATGGTAACTTGGCTTAGAAACACCTCGATTTCTGGAAGTGCTTAATGAACACTAGCTGAACGGCTCTGTCCCAGTGTGAGATGTAGCCAATAAGAGAAGAAGAATATGTCCACATAAATTACTTCTACTATATAGAGTCATTTGGATTCAATTCTCAGTGTTTATGAGGAACGAAATTTATTCTTAGTGCCGTATTTCATTATATGGTAATTTGAAGTAACTAGAATAATAGTTTCTTTCTCTTTAAGTCGTTAAAACAATTAAACTATGCATAATTGATTCACAGCTTAAATAATAAAATAAAAGCTACTTGTAAATTAAATTACAGCACCATTCATACTTGTAAATGAAACTACAAGCCAACGCTAATAATTTCTACTTGTATTTTCTTTATGCAACAGTTACTTGTAAATTCCACTAATATTAATAGTGCGGTTTACTTGTAATATTGTCTTGTAAATTCATACTTGTAGATTCATTATGCAACAGAAAATACAAGTTACAAGCTACTCTACTAATATTATTAGTACAATTTCGATTATGCTACAGGCCCCAGGTGTTCTGCTTTATTCACTCTGCGTTCAAGTAGCTGGGATGGAGGAGAAAGTATCAAAGCCTCCCATGCAGTGTATCAGAGTTCCATTCTCATAGCGGACTTAATTTTCTAATGTCTGAAAAGAGTTTTCTAACAGCGTGTGGTAACAACACTCATTGTTAGGTTACCAAGTGATTTGCCTCACTCAGTTGTCTCCCATTGATGAGCGATGAAGATCTTAAACATTGAATCAACGAACGCCAAATTTCAACGATCTAGAAAGCATCAGCGATTAGGCCGCAGTAGAGCATGAAGTTAGCCAATTTTTCCTCATGATCTGATTTTTCAATGCCTGGACGAATACTGATCGGATGCGCACGGCGGGAGGAGATTGCGAAGATTGAAGAAGCGTTGCAGACCAGTTGAAGATCTCCAGCTCAGAAACGTCAACTGTTTTCTGGAATTCCTGTCACGAGATGCGGATGATTTGTTCACGCTGTATTAGAGTGTTTTCGTCCGGAAGCTGATCAAACGTTTTGGCATGGAGGGCGCCAAGCTCAAAGTTTCCCTAGACACTGGGTGCTTCAAGTTGATGAACGAAAGTCGAAGACTGAAGTACAACGTTGAGTACTATAAGCTGATCGGATCTCTTCTGTACCTGGCTACGAATACGCGACCGGAAATCGCGGCGCGTGAGTATCCTGAGCCGCAAAGTAAGCTGCCCGACGGAGCTATGGACTGGCACGAAGCTCAAAGAGGTGTCGATAACGATCACGATGGAATACGGTCTGAAACTCGGTGGAGAGCTACGTGAAGCTGCGCTGGTCGGTTAATGCGATGCTGGACTGGCCGGCGATCAGCGATCGTAAGTCATGCAGCGGTTACCTGTTTCAACTGGGAGGAGCAACGATTAGCTGGACCAGTCGGAAGCAAGGCAGCGTAACAACGTCGACCATGTAGGCCGAGTAACGACGACTGTTAGGCGAGCTGAACGAGAGCACACTGCACACCACTCATCTACGAAGACAATTTATTAATTGCAAATTAAAATGTACTTTTACTGTATGTCACGAAAAGATATTTCAGTTACAAGATAAAGATTGTCGCTTTTGTTCCCTTTGTTCTCTGTCCGAAATGTTGGGAACCTAACTGTCAAATCTTATGTATTTTTCCTTTACTGACATTTAGCACCCTATCCAGCAAAAGATGTTCCAGACAGCGATGACAGCGACAATCTTTATCTTGTAACTAAAATATATTTTGTTCCACAAACCAGATCAAAGCCACAGTCAAGAACCCTCAGATTAAGTGAGATCTTCAATACTTACCCTTCGGTTTCGATCTTGCTAAGTTCATTAAAAGAGATCTTTGCTAAAGTTTTCTCCCCAGGTCGATGGCTACCTGAGTAGACGAAAATAGCTCAATAATATCAAATGTTGATAAGATAGCAAAATGAGATATGGACATGATTGATATAAGAGATAAAAGATCAGACGACAATATCAATATTTTGCACTGAAATATCATGAGAAGATCAAATTATGCTATTTGTAATAAGTGATCAATATCAAGTGCCATTAGTTTGTTCTTATCCATAGCATATCTTGATATTTAAATGATATTTCGGTGCAAATTTTTGATATTGTTGCCTGTTCTTTTATCTCTTATATCAATCAAGTCCATATCATGTTTTGTTATTCTGTTCATGGCTTCTGCCCGGGTACCACCTGAATCAGTAGTTGTGAGGTTTGAGTAAGTTACCATCAGCGTGTGATAATATTAATGCTGTCCAATGAGCAGCTCGAAGTTGTTCCCGTCCTGCTCGTTCTTTTTTGTCAACAAATGGGCATGAGCAGGACAGAGAGAAACTTCGAGCTACTTCAAGCTCTCATTGGACAGCACTATTTAGATCAGTGAGCAGCAAGCCATGACTCGGTCTCTTCTTGTCACATCACCATTTGGGGTCACACATTTTGACGATCCTGCCAAGTTGTTTTTTTGGATCCTGACGCTGTTTTCAAAAGGAAGGTTGAATTCAAGTCATTAATGTGCGAAAAATACAGTACATATTTGAAAGGAATCGCATATTAGGTAGTTGTTAGGTGTAATGTATAGTATTATAGGGGTATTTCGGTACACTTTTATACGACTAGTTTGGTTGAGAGTTATTAAGCGAAAGAGACCTGCTCTTCGTTTGTTTATTGGTTTTATGTCCTTCAGAATCGTTTCATTACGTTACATAAGTGGATTGACAGTTCATTACACTTTGAACTGATTATGATCAATATAAAGTAAATACACTGAAAGTAGTCAATTCAACTACACAATAAACTGATGTAACATCTTCCCCCTTCGGAAGAATTTATATAATTCAACTTTGAACACATTGATATTCATTTTTCAAAGGTATTAATTCAGAGCACCTTAATTCTAATCATAGTAAACATAATTCGGATCTGACTTAGCTTGTCTAACTCGTTTCGATCGCCGAGGTTCGATATCCGGCCGAGTATCTTCTCGTTTACGTTTGGTGCCACGACCGTTTAGTTCTTCTGTGAAATCCAATGGGTGTTCGCAACCGGTAGTAACTGGCGGGTCAATTCTCGCTTAACTTTTCAAAAGGTCCTAAGTAACATTTTTTTCATGAATTAATTTGAGTACAGCAATCAAAAGCTTTCATGTTGTTCTGTTGATTGCGCTATTCAAATTAATTCATGAAAAAAATGTTACTTAGGACCGTTTGAAAAGTTAAGCGAGAATTGATCGGGCCATGTTCTGTGAGTTGGTAGTAGGAAGCGAGATGTTTGGCCTGTTAAAGGGTTCCGGATGATTAGCCGGACGAATTTGGGTTCGATGAGCAGTGGTTTGCACGCTTCCAATTGCTACCTGTAAAATATGACGAGAAACACGTCTTAGAAAAATAGCTTTTAACCATCTTGCAGGATTATGTGAATTATGATTTTTGTACCACACTGTGTCACCACTAATCAGCTTGTCCAAAGGATCAACGAGATCTGCTTTCTTTTTGAAAGACAGAATAACATCATGTTTGTGGTCAGCTTGTGTAGACAATTTGTATTTCGTTATTTTTTTTGGATTTATCAGCTCCATTATGGTTTTTGGTTTACAAGTAAAGATTTTTTCTGATGAGAATTCTTCTTCATTTGGTAAGCATGTATTACGATAGTTGAATAAAAAAAGATTGATTTGGTCCTCCATATTAAATTCCATTATTTCAGGATCAATGAGAAACTTTTTTAATACCTCCTTGGTAGTCCTAACCAATCTCTCTGCCTGACCGTTACTGGCAGGATTATATGGAGGACTCTTCAATACATTTATTCCTTGCTTCTCTAAAAATCCTACAAATGCCTGAGAATTGAAAGGTGGACCTCCGTCGGAGACTAAACAGTCAGGTAAACCAAAACGAGCAAAAAACTCTACCAATTTGGTTAATACCTTAGAACAATCAGTACCTCTTTTCATCCATTCAATTTCTAACCATTTGGAAAAACTGTCTACAATCAACAAAAAGGTATGACCAGAAAAATGAAAGAAATCCATATGTATTCTACTGAAAGGCTTAGTGCTTGGTGTCCATTTAGACTCTATTTTCTGTTTAGGTACAACTGCCATTTGGTTACATGCCTCACAACACTTTACGAATTTTTCTATTGCCTCATTAATACCGAACCAATACACTGCTCTTCTAGCCAACTGCTTCATTTTTACCATACCATTATGATTAGCATGGAGCAGTCTCAAAATATGTTTTTGTAGCTGTAGTGGAATCACCACTCGGTCCTGATATAGCATGCAACCCTCTACCATCTCCAGGTCCTTTTGGTTGGAAAATACATTCATAAATTTTTTGTCTACATTATTTGGCCATCCTTTGTTCATGAATAAAATAACATTTTGTAGAAAATCATCTTTTTTTGTTTCTTTTGCAATTTTGCAATAATCAAGTGGCATTTCCCCCGAAAAGTTTATACTTCTGACATATTCCAAACCATATTCATCTGGGATTGTCTGTTTTAAAGGAAACCGCGAACAAAAGTCTGCATTGCCCATTTTATGTGACGGCCTGTAAAATATTTCAAAATCATAAATAGATAGCTCCATAATAAAGCGTTGTAATCGAGTAACCATAGTAGAGTTTCTACCTGATTTACCAAAAATACCCAATAATGGTTTATGATCCGTAAAAACTTTGAATGTTTGTCCATATAGATATTTATGAAATTTTTTTACGGTGCAGACTAAAGCTAATGCTTCCAAGTGTAGAATTGGGTACGATTTCTGTGCGGCATTCAGGGAAAACGATGTGAAACATATAGGCTTTTCAACACTATCTACAATGTGGGCCATCACCCCTCCCAATCCGTAACTAGAAGCATCCGTAATTATTGAAATAGGTTTTTTTGGATCAAAATATTCTAAAAATTTGGTTTCTAATAAAGATGTTTTTGCCAGCTCAAATGCTTTATCACAGTTTTCATCCCATAAAAATTTCACGTTTTTCTTTAATAAATTATATAAATGATATAATTTGGAAGATAAATGTGGTATAAATTTGTTGTAATAATTAATTAAACCTATGAAAGATTTAAGTTCTGTTACATTCTGAGGAATTCTAGCTTTTTTTATGGTAGCAACCTTATCTGCGCAAGGCAACAGACCATTTTCAGTTAGAACATGACCAAGGTAGTCTAACTGTGAAACAAAAAACTTGTATTTATCTATATTTACCTTAATGTTATAGTCATTTAACCTTTCTAGCACCAAAACCAATTTCTTATTACAATCATCAAAGTCGAAACCTGCAATTCAAACGTCATCCAAATAACAGTAGACATATTCTAAACCTTTCAGTACTTGGTCCATCACCTGCTGAAAGATTGCGGCGCTAGAAGAAGCGCCTTGGGGTAACCTATTATAGACAAACAATCCTTTAATTGTATTTATAACCGTGAATTTTCTAGACTTTTCCGATAAAGATAACTGGGTGTATGCACCTTCCAAATCTAAAGAGCAGAACATTTTACAACCTGCTAAACCAGAAAATAAATCTTGTGCTGTTGGTAAAGGGTAAGTATTTGGTATGATTATCTTGTTGATAGAAACTTTGCAATCAATCACTTTGCAATCAATCACTGATGTCGTTATTTTTTTTACTACAACTACCACAGGAGAAGCCCATTCACTGGTTTCTACCGAAGTTATTACACCCTCTTTCTCTAAGCGTCCCAAATAATTCACAACCTGGTCACGTAAACGATATGGCACGTCGTATGCCTTTTTGAAAATAGGTGATTCATATTTTAAGACTAAATCCGCTTCAAAATGTTTGATTGGTAATGAAAAATCCTTTCTAAAAACATTTAAAAATTTATGTTTCAAGTCTTTCACTGTTTTATCAAAATTATGTTCAGTCAATCCATTCACCATTAAAGAACCAGTAAAGAAATCCCTCCAATTTGAGAAGAATACGTCCAACCAAGTCCGACCAAGCAGGGGAATAAATTCATTATCACAGTCAATTACTAATAGTTGCAAGTATGCCTTTTTTTCCTTAATTTTCACCGAAACATTTGCTTCTCCCCTAATATTAAGTCTGTTTCCACTTACAACAATTAATTGCTTACTGCTTTTTTTTAAAGCTTTGTCAAACATACGAAAATATTGATTTTTACCAATTACGGATACCGATGAACCACAATCCACTTCCATAATTAACTTTTTGCCTTCAACTATAGCATTTACTAAACATGGATTATTTATCTTGTTGATAGACGAAACCATCATGCACTCTAAATCACCTGCGTCAAAATCCTCGTCTTCACTGTCTGATTTGTCGGTTCTTAATCGGTTGAATAGGCCACTGATATGTTCCTCATCTGCAGCTGCACTACCGCCATGTTCCGCTTGCCAAGTATCCATGAATTTTACGGTGTCTCTTTTAAGATTTTTTAATTTAAAACACTTACGCTTTAAATGACCTTTCAGTCCACAAAAATCACAAACGCGATCCTCATATCCTAGTTGGTTTCTGCTATTGTCCCTTTTCAAATCGGTCGACCTTGGCCTACCGTATGGTCGATAACCAAGTCTGTCTTTTACCGATCCCTTTTCGTTTCTATTGAGTGATCTAGCCAATTCCCGAACATCCTCCATTTTCTTAAAAGAGATACCTTTCTGTCTACTTTGCCTAACTGCTGCAATTTGATCTTGATCATTCGTTTTCATATGCCTCGCGTTGGAACTAGCGATCTCCCACGTAATAACAATTTTTTCAGCATTAAATTTTCTTTACTAAGAAACCGCTGCTGCAAGGCTTTGTCTTTAACCCCAGCAATAATTCTATCCAAAATAGCTTTCCCCTTGAAATTCTCAAAAGAACAAAATTCGGCTTGAAGCTTCACCGAAAGAACGAAGTCCTCTACTGTTTCATCGTGCTGTTGCACCCGGTGATTAGATTTGAACCGCTGGATCATGTCCGATTCGGTTTTATCAAATCGGCTTTTCAATTTGGCTACCATTTCGTCATATTGGATATCGCAGTAATCTGTATTAGGAATCAATAATTTAACTTCACTATACACCGCAGGACCACATAAGGTAGCAAAATAATCTTTTCTATCTACCTCCTCAATCTTGTTCAACCGAAACACGGATCCTAATCTTTCAATCCATTCGGAGAATGATGTTCCTTTTCTATATGGTTCCATATGTAATGTAGCCTGAGCCATTTTGAAAAATAATTGGCACCCGGATATAATAAAAGGAAGAGACAAAAAATGGGTAGCTTACCAAATTATCCAGACCTTTACGTATGCCAGCCAGTAAGCGGTTTGCTAGCCGCTCAACCAGCGGAGCGGAAAAATCGCTGAACGTATCCGAACAGATTTGTCACCAGTTTCGAACAAGAATCCGAACAGAAATTCGTTTAAAACTCGTCACAGGATGTTCACTTTCACTGATGCCAATTAGCAACTTCCTTTCAACCCTATACGATTGAAAAAAAAAACACGTTAATAAAGTGTAACTATTTGGTTTTGTTATAGTTTTCTATTCACTTTCCGCTTATTATTCACACGGAACAAAAAAACAAAGCTGTTGAAACCAAGGATGTCAACGATCATTCAGTAATTTGCGTTCGATCATTTAGTAGTTTGTCAATAACACTTTCCAGAAGCTGAATTTTAAAATATGTTGTATGGTGGACTTCTAGTGCGAAGGTTTTTCTACAACTCTGCCTAATGGTTCGTTGTTTGAATTCCACTAGTAACGGAGATATAGCTATAGTTTCAGTAACTTAGACTAAATGATAACAAAATTCCAATCATTTAGTTTAAGTTACTGCAACTAGCGCTCTAACTCCGTTATTAGTTGAATTCTGATTACGAACCATTAGGAAAAGTTGTAGAAAAACCTTCGCACTACAAGTCAACCATACAACATATTTTAAAATTCAGCTTCTGGAATGTGTTATTGACAAACTATTAAATGATCGAATGCAAATTACTGAATGATCGTTTACATCCTTGGTTGAAACACAATAGCCTATTCTTTTTCTCTATATCCAAAAAGCCAACAATGGCCACTTCCTTGGATACTCACGTTGCCGGAAAAGTATGGTCAATGCGCAGTCCGGAAACCTTTGTTTCAAACAATTCAACCTTTCTTCGTCTGCTAAGTTTTTTTTTCTGCACTACCGGAGCGCCAGCTAACTAATGTTGGACGGAATCCCAACGGATAGTTACCAAAAACTAAACACTTGAATTAAAATTTATCCTTCGTCGCCAGCTGTAATGTATAGTATTATAGGGGTATTTCGGTACACTTTTATACGACTAGTTTGGTTGAGAGTTATTAAGCGAAAGAGACCTGCTCTTCGTTTGTTTATTGGTTTTATGTCCTTCAGAATCGTTTCATTACGTTACATAAGTGGATTGACAGTTCATTACACTTTGAACTGATTATGATCAATATAAAGTAAATACACTGAAAGTAGTCAATTCAACTACACAATAAACTGATGTAACAGTTAGTATTGCAACAAAGCGCGTTTGGAAGACCGCTGAAAAAATGGATTGTTGTTTTAAAAATCACAAAGCGCGTCGAGATGGATTGTGATTGGGAAAATCACAAAGCGCGTCTGAAAGACCGCTGGGAGATTGGTTGTGGTTTGGAAATTCATATAAAGCGCATCTGGGTAATTGTTGCTGGAAGCTATAAAGTGTTTTGAGAGATCAATATCATAACACTAGGTACCAACTTAGATTAATATTTAAACGATACATTCTATTGACATCAATATAGTTGTTCTGTTCTGCGATTGAATACCACGATGTTAAGACAAGTGTTTTTTTGGAGTTCAGTTTTCAAATGCAATAATCGGTTTTTCAAATGCAACATTACCAATGTTCATCTTCGTCTCGCGAATTTTTTTTTTAGTCACACAAC
The DNA here is from genome assembly GCF_024139115.2 of Armigeres subalbatus. Lineage (NCBI taxonomy): Eukaryota > Metazoa > Arthropoda > Insecta > Diptera > Culicidae > Armigeres > Armigeres subalbatus. The sequence continues at coordinate 98,958,964 of NC_085141.1, forward strand.
TTTCAGCTTGTGGAGTCGTAGCGTGGACTCCAAGCGCCCTTGGCGAAACCGTTTTTTTGCGCCCCTTACTTTCATGCATGTTCGAAACAAAAAGCATGATAAGAGCTGGGATATTTATAAAATCAGTTGGCCTGGGTTTTTTCTCACTCCCGGGAAATGAGAAACTCTTTGGATAAGATGGAAATATCAGGAAACCTTGATCAGCTGGCAGCAGAAATGGAAAAATGGGGAGTTGGGTTGATGGCTGTATTCAATTCGCCCGCAGGTATCGAAGCGTTCAAAAAATGAACATAGGACGAAAATTCATTCGAATCATGTGTTGTCCAATCACCACATTCTAAATGCACAGCTTTTCGGAGTGGGGCTCTCGGAAGGCAATCTCTGTGTTTGCGGCGAGGAATATCAGGATATTGATCACGTCGTGTGGGCGTGCGAGGAGCATCGTGGCTCCAGATTTGCGGTAAAGGAACATCTCCAGGTCCGAGGAAAACAACCAAAGTCTCCCAACAAACGTTGAAAGCGGGTGAAGCGCTTATTCAGCTTAATATAGTCTTCTTTAGCCGAAAAATTATATTTCTCAATTCAAATTATTTGTTGGGCTATTAGGGAAGTGTCTTGATCTCGATTACATGCCCATTCTCTTGTCTGCCATACCCCATCCCGAATATTTTCCTCTTGTTTTCCATTTTAATGTTATATGCCTTCCTCTCAGTATTGTCTCCCGAGAAAATGTTTGTTCTTTCCATTACAGAAGAGAAACATTCTCAAGAATGGCAATTATGTGAATATCTGCATCGTTATTACTTAAACGTAAGCACCCTAAATTCCCTTCCTTTCTTACTGTATTATTGTGTTCCATAACCAAGCCACGAGTTTTTCGGTTCCCCAAAACTAACATTTGTGAACAAGAATCATAAAAAATTGTAATTAAAACATGATTTTGGCCAAGTAACGCTTAACGGCAAATGAGCCTTCTAAGTAAACGAAAGTTTTACAATGATATGGAAATGATAAGAAACGAAAGTTGTTTTTTTTTAATCATTTGTTTTTTGCATGGTGGATTTAATAAATGTTTGCTTTATAAATTCCTTAAGCCTCTATAACCTGCATATGTTCCGAAAAGTAGGAAGTAAGGATTATTGAAAAGACGAGAACATTTCTGAATATTTCTTTTCTAGAAATTTTAACGATTTTCTGAAAGATTAAATAAACCTACGAAATAAAAAAACTAGATCCAATAGTGGGTGTGCTACCGACGAAAAAATCAAAACTTCCTTGTTGTGAATTTACGCACTAGTGGATCAGACGTAGTCGAATCAAGAAGAACTCTACTTTGTGTTCAGTTGTGTTCAGCATGTTTTTCGATAAGTGCTTCGTTTAAAGCTTTACCAGATTTTATAGACCCAGAAGAAAAAAAATCAAATTCAAAATATCATCGAATATTAACGGCTCTGCTTGTTTTTACCATCAAAAATGTGGTTTAAAGGAATCGAAAATGTCACTGGATCAAATGCGATCGTTCTGGTCCGTTTTTAAATCTCAACTAGTTTGTCTGCATAAAATGAGATAATTTATCTTAAATTCAAACAAACTCCCTCTCACTACTCCCGAGTATCTATTATTTGAAAACGGTTTAGATTTCTTAGTCACGAATAAAAATTATACGCGGTTTTTTACAGTCTACTCTGTGTTTCGCTTTTGGCGTATTGAGTTCCTCTTCTAGGGCTTCTTCCACAAAAACTTGTTCCATTCTTCTTTTCAATTATAGTTCCTGTTCAATTCATGTTCCAATCCAACCGCGTAAAAAACCTTGATTAGATTTGTCATCATTTCCCATTGTTCTGGATTTCGGCGCCCCCTAAGGCCTGGCGCCCTTGGCGGGGGCCAACCTGGCCAACCACACGCTACGGCGCTGCTTGTGGGGTTAGAAATTCATTACCTGCTTATTCGAAAAAAAAGTATAAGAATCGAGATATTATGTCTATTTTGTGTGCTTTAAAAATTTATTTATTTATTTTGTCAATATTTTCAAGCAAAATATTAATCAAACTTTTTGCAATATTTACACAAATTCCTATATTTCCTTTGCAACTTGTTTTAAATATTTAAATAAAATGTGACAGACCGAATGATCGTTACAGTATTTCCACAAGATTTGTTTTTAATGTTCATGGGAAATTGTTCAAAATTTTAATAGGATATTCTTAGGAAATCGTTATCGGTGATATTTATTCATTGGCTGGATACTATGTTGTACGATTTTTCTTTATTATGAACTAATCGTTTAAAACCGAGATAGTGAAATCTATCGGAATGTATATCAAGAAAACGTCTTCTAAAGCCGCATGCTTCTTGTATACATACATAATATATTATATCGAAAAGTGATTCAATTTCATTATTGTTACTCAGTCATCTAACCAAGTGTAAGGCCATGACCTGGGTCACAGCAGAATCGTTGAACCCAGTATCCAGAAATTGAATGCTTTGACATAACACCTCTTCTCTCATTCTCTCACGACTCATAGCCTATGTTATGAACACTCTCGACCTCATTCGTGTACCATTAGGGTTCCCCCAAACAAACGCTACGCGACTGTCGCTGCCGCTGGGCGACTGTGATTATCTGTCGCGTAGTCATGGAACCTTGTATGCAGCAACTCAGCGATAGAGTTGGGACGACAGTCGCGTCGCGTGTATTTAGGAGAAACTTTATTTCCAAAGTTCGCAGTCCGACTGCACGCTACAGATATAGGTATGCCAAATTTCCCCACAGAGAGATGAGTTAATTTGTACATAGGTAGATGCCACTGCATTCTCACAACCCGATATTGTACGAAAAGTATTACTATACTGCTATATGTATATCCAAATTGTAGGTGGATTGCTGGGCTACGGTATCGACCGCCAGCATTGGTGCGTCACAACAAACATGAGCTCAACTCGGACTCGTCAGCTCGGCTGGCATGACCGAGCCGATGCATCCTGGTAGAAATACGTCGCAAACGGTGCATACAGTCCTGTGAAAACCGAGACGTGCATCGGACCCACCCATCGTCGCCGGATGGGTCGCTGGTGACGTGATTTTCCATTATTCTGCATTATTCCGATTGTGCATCTTCTCGTGGAGGATTTTACCGCCAAGATAGTGGAGTTACGTATAAGGGGTTTCCGAGAAAGATTGAGATTTTGGCGGCGGGAGTTCGTACTCACATCTTCGGTCGTATGGGATCTGAGGAAATCTTGCCTGAAGAAAAAATAAGATTTGAAGTGAACCACGGTAAATGTTTAGTGATGGAGTTCTGTGCTGATGCAAATTCATTTCTTCTAACAGGATACGAGCTAATTTGTAATACGCGAGGCACCGTCGAAAAATAAAACAGGTAATTAATTGGAAAGTAGTTTTCGGTCATATATTTCGCATAGAAAATTCTCGAATGCTCTGGATGTCCTTTTTTTGCGGAAAAATAAACGCAGTTGCAAACAGACGAGAGTGAGATTTCTCGCAATTTTGCATCAGGCCTTTGATCGGGATCCCAATGAATGCAGCAGGTATACCCGCTCTCTTTTGGATGCATCCCGACCCGGTCACATTGATGTGTTGGGTCATGAGAGGCAGGACACCGAACCTGTATCACTGGTATGGAAGGAGATTTGTAATCTTTTATGGTGATGCTGAAATTATAAATTCGACGGATGTCTTAGATTTGCTTATTGTGTGAATTATTATTTTTCCAAAAACTGTTACGATAATGCGATGCTACCTTGGAAAAGGTCATGCCACGTGTATGCGGCCAAAGTTGAATTCTCGTCACGAGGTCAGAAACACCTCGTGTCAACCTTACAGTAGTGTTGTATTGGTAACCGCGCACCGGCGCTTGTATTTCGATTTATGTTTCGTACATTGGACTCTCGTAATCGACATGGTATATCAGATCTACATTGCTCACTGAAAGTGTGAAATCGCTGAAAACTATTTATTATTGCAGAAAGTTTCTACAATTATTTGACATTACAATTAATCGTAATGACATAGCCACAAATTATCTCATTGATAAAAGTTCTATCAAAAATTGTGTAACGCTGTTATAAGAAAATACAAGAACATCCGTTATCCCTTTTAAGCTTCAGTAGTCGGAGATGCCATCAGTATAGGTATTTCGTATTTTCGTATTTTTTTAACGAACCTAGATATAGTTTTACTAAATACCATTTTACGAAATCTAAAACCATGGATCGAGAAGAGATGTGTGAATTTTGATTCCAAGCCGGCTACAGACTGGTTTATGTGGGCTGGCGGTGTCCAAAATTGTGTGAGCTGACGAAGTGACGACAGCACAGCACTATTTTTCATACAAAATTTTCATGTTTAAGGATCAATATCTCGATTCCTATTCATTTGTTGTCTTCCAGCTGGATGACTTGAGTTTGACAGTCAATGAAATGTATTTGAATGAATTCTGGTTGCTTATGACGTTTTCAGGGCGGAATAATTATAACGCACTCCACTTTTATATAGAGCTCGAAAAATATATTGCGAATGTTGAACTAGGGTAAAACGTCCTATCGTTGCGGTACGTCCAAATGTTGTGGTAGTGTTGAAATACTCCATTCTGGATGTAATAGCATAAAAAATAATTGTAGATCTGCTAAAAATCTTCGAAATAACCACTACAACACCTTTTGTTTGACATAATTTTTATTGAAATTATGAAAAAAAACATTTCTGATTAAAAAATTGCGTCCTTTAGTGCCTTTTATTGTGGTAGTGCTAAGGTCCTATTGTTGTGGTATCGCTCTCCATGAGAAATACAGGCAATACCGCAACAATAGGACTGCCCCTCAAAAAAATATCGCAACGATTGGATTGAATTTGGATTGGATGTGAATTTGGATTGGATTTGGATAGGATTGAATTGGATTTGAATTGGATTTGGATTGAATTTGGATTTGGATTGGATTTGGATTGGATTTGGTTTGGATTTGGAGTGGATTGGATTTGGATTGGATTGGATTGGATTGGATTGGATTGGATTGGATTGGATTGGATTGGATTTGGATTGGATTTGGATTGGATTTGAATTGGATTTGGATTGAATTTGGATTAGATTTGGATTGGATTTGGATTAGATTTGGATTTGGATTGGATTTTAATTGGATTTGGATTGGATTTGGATTGGATTTGGATTGGATTTGGATAGGATTTGGATTGGATTGGATTGGATTGGATTGGATTTGGATTGGATTTGGATTGGATTTGAATTGGATTTGGATTGAATTTGGATTAGATTTGGATTGGATTTGGATTAGATTTGGATTGGATTGGTTTTAATTGGTTTGGATTGGTTTGGATTGGTTTGGATTGATTTGGATGGGATTTGCATTGGATTTGCATTGGTTTGGATTGGTTTGGATAGGATTGAATTGGTTTGAATTGGATTTGATTGAATTTGATTTGGATTGGTTTGGATTGATTTGGTTTGGTTTGGAGTGGATTGGTTTGGATTGATTGGATTGGATTGGATTGATTGGATTGATTGATTTGGATTGGATTTGGATTGGATTTGAATTGGATTTGGATTGGATTTGGATTGGATTTGGATTGGATTTGGATTGGATTTGGATTGGATTTGTATTGGATTTGGATTGAATTTGGATTAGATTTGGATTGGATTTGGATTGGATTTGGAGTGGATTGGATTTGGATTGGATTGGATTGGATTGGATTTGGATTGGATTTTGATTGGATTTGAATTGGATTTGGATTGAATTTGGATTAGATTTGGATTGGATTTGGATTAGATTTGGATTTGGATTGGATTTGAATTGGATTTGGATTGGATTTGGATTGGATTTGGATTGATTTGGATAGGTTTTGATTTGATTTGGATAGGTTTGGATTGATTTGGATTGGATTTGGATTGGTTTGGATTGATTTGGATTGATTTGGATTGATTTGGATTGGTTTGGATTGATTTGGATTGGTTTGGATTGGTTTGGATTGATTTGGATTGGTTTGGATTTGATTGATTTGGATTGGTTTGATTGATTTGGATTGATTTGGATTGGTTTGATTGATTTGGATTGGATTTGGATTGATTTGGATTGGTTTGGATTTGATTTGGATTGATTTGGATTTGATTTGGATTGGTTTGGATTGATTTGGATTGGTTTGGATTGATTTGGATTGATTTGGATTGGTTTGGATTGATTTGGATTGATTTGGATTGATTTGGATTGATTTGGATTGGATTTGGATTGGATTTGGATTGGATTTGGATTGGATTTGGATTGGATTTGGATTGGATTTGGATTGGATTTGGATTGGATTTGGATTGGATTTGGATTGGATTTGGATTGGATTTCGATTGGATTTCGATTGGATTTCGATTGGATTTGGATTGGATTTGGATTGGATTTGGATTGGATTTGGATTGGATTTGGATTGGATTGGATTTGGATTGGATTTGGATTGGATTTGGATTGGATTTGGATTGGATTTGGATTGGATTTGAATTGGGATTGGATTTGGATTAGATTTAAATCGTATTGTACTTCATTGTATTTGCAAGAATCTTGGATAACAGCTTCTTTAAATTTGTTGTTCTCTAATGGATCACTCATTTCTTAGATCCTTAACTTACAGCTGGTAAAAATTTGTGGGACAAAATATAGACAAAAGTATGAATCAAGGTTTGTCTTTCGCGACCCACCTGGTGTCACCCCACGACCCCCCTGGGGGTCGCGACCCACAGTTTGGGAAACCATGGTTTAGCATTATATCAAGTTCAATATCTCGTAATCTAAACAGACTATAAGCATCATTATTACTGTTATCATTTTTTAGAAAGCGTATAATATTTAAACGTATGGAAAAAGCATTTTTGGAAAACTACACGCTATTTGAATCTTTATTTCGGTCTTCTTTACCATCATCAGCCAACAGTAAAAGAGTAGAAAATTAGATTTCCGGATAACTTTACCTTAAAACCACAAATGCGCATTATTGATGAAATTTATTCGATTTAACAATAATTCAAACTACGGACAAAATTAGCTCAAATTCTATTCACGGTTACGTATGAAGAGCTAGTGGTAAACAGAAATGGGTTACGCCAGAAACTAACCGAACGACTTCATACATAGAATTGCTCTGATTGAACCAGAAATCGTCATCCCCTAACTCACACATTAATTCGTTTCAAGAAAGTCGACTATGAATCGCTTCCGTCGATAGTCCTATAAACGACTTTAAAATTCCACTATCCAAAATCACGATTTTTTTCCTTTCTTGTGAATTTGCGGTGGCTGGCTGGAATAATATTTCAAGGCTTATATTATGACCAAGGAATTTCAATTCAACAAGAGTTATGAATAATATAACATATGTAATATTCATGCGCCAAAGGAACGTGACTTGACGAGATCATCAATCTTTTTTTGTCTTTATTTGAGAGGTTTTCAGCCCTAGCCTGGCTCACCTCTTAGCAATCATCAATCTGTATTTGTCGAAAACACTTGATATTCTATAGAAAATTCACATTTCTTATTTGTTTGAACTTATTGTTAATTATTTAAAAAATCACAAAAATAAAGATTTAAAAAAATCCACATTTAATAATATTCATGGAAAAATACGCGACAGCTCAATAGAACTGCTACTGACTACGCGGCTTTGCTTACTCAGATCTATATTTGATCGTTCTGGAAAAAAAGTGAGTTTTGAACCTAATATTTTGAAGAATCTGTGTCAAAAGGTCGAAGGTCATAAGGTCGAAGGTCATAAGGTCGAAGGACAAAAGGTCGAAAGGACAAAAGGTCGAAAGGCCAAAAGGTCGAAAGACCAGAAGGTCGAAAGGTCAAAAGGTCGAAAGGACAAAAGGTCGAAAAGACGAAAGGTCGAAAGGACAAAATGTCGAGAGGACAAAAGGTTGAAAGGACAAAAGGTTGAAAGGACAAAAGGTCAAAAGGACAAAATGACAAAAGATCGAAAGGACAAAAGATCGAAAGGACAAAAGGTCGAAGGGACAAAAGGTCGAAAGTACAAAAGGTCAAAAGGACAAAAGGTCGATAGAATAGAAGGCCGAAAGGATAGAAGGTCGAAAGGACAAAAGACCGAAAGGGTAAAAGGTCGAAAGGATAAAATGTCGAAAGGATAAAATGTCGAAAAGTCAAAAGGGTCGAAAGTCAATAAATTGAAGAGATAAAAGGTCGAAAGTCAAAAGATTGAAAGTACAAAAGGTCGAAGGAACAGAGGGTCGAAAAAAACAGAAGGTTAAATGAAGAACAGGTCAAAAAAAAAAATAAAGTCTCCCGTTTGAAGGCGTTCTTGGGCGTTAGAGGGTTACTAGTTGACTTCAAAATGAAACACAAACGTTCACAAATCACGTAAGGGAGGGGGTTGAGCGAAGTGTGACGATATATTCAAAATTTTCAGATGTTTTTTACAAAAAGTCAGACATAGGGGTAGGGAGGGTTAAAAAATCCCTATTTTCGCGTTACTTAATTAATGGATCTTCCCTAAAGCAAATTTTGGCAATTCCATACCCCTCCCAACTTAACAGCGTAACGTAACGGTTTCTAATAATAAAAATAAATGTAATTTGTATATTCGTGTATAGTTACTTAAAAACAAATTTTGTGAACAAAAACGTATCAACGTACTTTTGAACACATAAAAATAAAATTACTGCCATTTGAAGATGGTATGTTGAGCTAATGTTATATATCTTGAATTATCATTTTGATGAAAATGAGTGAAGAACTATTTTCATGAATTACAATTGAAGTTAATAAAGTCTAGCAATACAGTCAAACCTCCATGAGTCGATGTTCTATGACTCGATATCGACTCGTGGAAGCAAAATATGCCATATCAAAAAATATTTTCTGGGTTACTGTGATGGTCCCTTGAAACAGATGCTCATGAATTTTCTATTCCACAACTCGATATTTCCGTGAGTCGATGGTCCCTTCAATATCGACTCATGGAGGTTTGACTGTATTTTGATAAAAATAAGAATACCCTATGTTTTAACAAAAGGAATATTCTAGAATGAAATGTTTTCAAGTGTTGGTATTTCATATGCGGTAGAAAAATTCAAAACTCGAAAGAAAAGGTTATGAATAAAAGAAAGAAAAGAATCAACAATGAAATTAAGGTTAAACACAAATAAATATTAATGTGCGAAACTCGAATGACAAGCCTTTGAATTCAAAATTCAACAATAAAATTCAACAATAAAATATAATCAGGTGAAACACAAATAAATATAATTATGTGAATCTCGAAAGAACGGCCTATGACTAAAAGAAAGAAAAATTCAACAATGAAATTTTCAGGTAAAACATGAATGTGCAAAGGAATGATTGATCAATACTCGACGTTTTGCCTAATATTTTCGACCTTCGACCTTTTGTCCAACAACCGCAATTCCTATCTTTTGTTCTTTCAACTTTTTGTCTTTCGACCTTTTCACTTTCGACCCTTTGTCTTTCGACCTTTTTTCTTTCGACCTTTTGCCCTTCGATGTTTTTACTTTCAACCTTTTGACTTTTCGATCTTTAGACATTCGATCTTTTGTCCTTCGACCTTTTGGCTCAGATTTTTTTATTTCGACCTTTTGACCTTTCGATCTTTTGACCTTTTGACCTTTGACCTTTTGACCTTCGACATTTTGACCTTCGACATTTTGTCCTTCGACCTTTTGGCTCAGATTTATTTGTTTCGACCTTTTGACCCTTCGACCTTTTGTCTTTTCAACCTTTTGTTCTTTCGACCTTTTGTCCTTTCGACCTTTTGACTCAGATTTTTTGTTTCGACCTTTTGTCCCTTCGACCTTTTGACCCTTCGACCTTTTGTCCTTTCGACCCTTTGACCTTCAATCTTTTGTCCTTCGACCTTTTGGCCTTCGACCTTTTGTCCTACAACCTATTTTGAATATAACTGTTAAGATCCTTTTCAATACAAAAAGGGAAGAGCTGTTTAGCCGAAAACCATTCGGATGAATGCCGTTTGGCTGAAGACCACTAGGCCGAAAGTGATTTGGCCAAATATACAATTTGGCCGAACAGACCATTAGGTCGAAAGTCATTTATGTTCGGCCAAATGAACTGCTCGGCAAAATGTCCTATGACTTATTCGGCCGAATGACCAGTTCGCACACATAGGTTTCGGCCTAACGGTTTGTTTGGCCTAGTGGCATTCGACAGAAAGGCTTTCGGCCGCATGATTTTCGGCCAAGCGACCCTTCCAATGGAACAATATCGTCAAATGCAACTTGTTGTAATAAATCGTGCCTAATGTGAAATAATTTTTGAGACTCATCTCTAATAGGAAACAATTAAACAGGATTCCCTGTCCTTAAAAAAAGCATATTGCGAAGAAGAAAAAGAACGGGTATCCGGGCCTAGTATGAAAACTTAGTTTTTGGTTGTAACTTCGAGCCCATAGTCCATTCATACAAATTTATAATAGGAAATAGTGTGACTGTGGAAATAGTGTGATTCCCCGTTGAAAGCAACTTATTGCCAAAAAATCGGTTGATGATTTCATACGTAAAACATGTATTTTGGCCATAACTTCTGATCCCATAGTTCGATTAGCCCAATTTTCAATAGGCAATAATGGGACAACATTCCCCGTCGAACGCAACTTGTTGCGATTAAATTGGTGAATAGTAAGTACCATAGAAATTGGCGAAACCTTTTACGCACATACACACTCATACACACACACACAGACTTCACCTCAATTCGTCGAACTGAGCCGATTTTTTATATAAAACTATGGGTCTATAGGCCCTCCTATAAAAGGTTTATTTTTGAAGCGAATATTTAGTCTATACTCGTACGTAGTGCACGAGAAAGGGAAACAAATGAACTAACCATAACGTATCAATAAGAAACAATGGGCCAGGATACTGCGTCAAATGCAACTTGTAGCGAGCAAATCGGTTACGGATGCCAGAAAAATTGGCGAGACTTTTTGCGCACACACACATACATACATACATGGGTCTCAGGGCCTTCTCTCCGCTGGAAGATCATGTTTTATCTTCCGAGCTAATTTGGGAACATTTGTCTACCAGTCACCAATTCTGGATCGAAGTGTGCTACGTACAAAACTGGACGTAAACATTTTCACGTCCTGTTTTTTTTGGTCCAAAGAATTTCGAATATCTATTCTTGCTCCAATATTTATGAGCAATCGGATTCAAGTTCGCAGGAATCTTCAAAAGTGTAGTGGTGATGTATCCTGTAGGAAAAAACTTTTGAATCAAGTCAACATCAAGGAAATCTGTCAGTTGAAGGTCGTACATATGATGAAATGAAGAAAATGTCGAAAAGAAATACTACTGGGTGGCGTTCTTTGGCAGCCACATCCTGAACACGAAGCGCATAAAAATGTGGGAAGCTGAAAGTTGTCGTGACGCATCAGGTGAAGCGCGACAACGTCCTGCGGTTGATAATCAGATTGTGAGACGCTGGAGTCTTTACGCATTTCTTTCCGGCAAGCGGAAGGGGTAGTGGAGAGGTCGTATTCGTAAGTTCAAGCTGAATTTGGTAAGTTTTTATGACTTTTTTTAATTTAAATCTAGAAAAAAAACTAAAGCCTATCAAAAAAATTTTACCTTTGTGGCAATCACATTTGTTCAGCCTAAAAATATCCTGATCCTTTGCTTGTAAGGTTCATTGTTTACCTTACATTCAATATCTTATGTATAATATAATCATTATACTTATAACATGTTTTATAAACATGCACGGCACGGCAAATGCTGGGTAAAGCGTACCATTGGTACTTCGCGTACCTGAAGGAATAAAATAGACCCCATCTCGCGGTCCTTAGCCTCTTACCCAGCAACTCCTATCCCTACCTCCCCGCGGTGCTGGCCGGGATACGAGCAACCTTAGGGAAGATCGGGTAACCAACCCCGGTGGGAACTATGGTCGTATGCTGACAGGGAAGGGGGGGTTTGCTCCTCTCCGGAGGTGCAAATCTTATTGAGCGTCTGTTCTCCATGTCAGGATCGGCTCACAACAGCGTCTGTTCTCCATGTTAGGGGCGGCTGATCATCGTCCGAGTGCCAGCGAGGGACTCTAAGTGAAACTGTGCACCATGGTCCACCGGAAATAAGGAGGAATGGTCCTCCGGAAATTTAGGGGTTTGGTGTCAGGCCCTGCAAGCCAGCCTTTAAAAACCATAAGCAACGAACAATCAACAAGAGAGTACGGACCGGAACCATCGGCGAAGACCACTGCGACGAAAAGGGACTAGCGATTGGAAACTCGGTTCGTGGAACTGCAAATCTCTCAACTTCATCGGGAGCACACGCATACTCGCCGATGTGCTCAAGGACCGTGGATTCGGCATCGTAGCGCTGCAGGAGGTTTGTTGGAAGGGATCAATGGTGCGAACGTTTAGAGGTAATCATACCATCTACCAGAGCTGCGGCAACACACATGAGCTAGGAACAGCTTTCATAGTGATGGGCGATATGCAAAGGCGCGTGATCGGGTGGTGGCCGATCAATGAAAGAATGTGCAGGTTGAGGATCAAAGGCCGGTTCTTCAACTTCAGCATAATCAACGTCCATAGCCCACACTCCGGAAGCACTGATGATGATAAGGACGCATTCTACGCGCAGCTGGAACGTGAGTACGACAACTGCCCAAGCCACGACGTCAAAATCATCATAGGAGATTTGAACGCTCAGGTTGGCCAAGAGGAGGAGTTTAGACCGACTATTGGAAAGTTCAGCGCTCACCGGCTGACAAACGAAAACGGCCTACGACTAATTGATTTCGCCGCCTCCAAGAATATGGCCATTCGTAGCACCTACTTCCAACACAGCCTCCCGTATCGGTACACCTGGAGATCACCACTGCAGACAGAATCACAAATCGACCACGTTCTGATTGATGGACGGCACTTCTCCGACATTGTCGACGTCAGGACATATCGTGGCGCTAACATCGACTCTGACCACTATCTGGTGATGGTTAAACTGCGCCCAAAACTATCCGTCATCAACAATGTTCGGTACCGACGACCGCCGCGGTACTACCTAGAGCGACTGAAGCAACCTGATGTCGCCACTGCATACGCGCAGCATCTCGAGGCAGCGTTGCCGGAAGAGGGTGAGATCGATGGGGCCCCTCTTGAGGACTGCTGGAGTACAGTTAAAGCAGCCATTAACGACGCAGCGGAGAACAACGTCGGGTATATGCGTCGAAGTCGACGGAACGATTGGTTTGACGAAGAGTGCAGACAGATTCTGGAGGAGAAGGACGCAGCGCGGGCGGTCGCGCTGCAGCAAGGTACCCGGCAGAACGTGGAACGTTATAGACGGAAGCGGAGACAGCAGACCCGCCTTTTTCAGGAGAAGAAACGCCGCCTGGAAGAAGCGGAGTGCGAGGAGATGGAACAGCTGTGCCGTTCTCAAGATACACGCAAGTTCTATCAGAAGCTCAACGCATCCCGCAAAGGCTTCGTGCCGCGAGCCGAAATGTGCCGGGATAAGGATGGGAGCATCTTGACGGACGAACGTGTGGTGATCGAAAGGTGGAAGCAGCACTACGAGGAACATCTGAATGGCGCTGAGAGTACAGGCAGTGAAAGTCAAGGCAGCGGAGGAGATGACTACGTCAGTTCAGCGGACGATGGAAGCCAACCAGCCCCCACCTTGAGGGAAGTTAAGGATGCTATTCAACAGCTAAAGACCAATAAAGCAGCTGGTAAGGATGGTATCGGAGCTGAGCTCATCAAGATGGGCCCGGAAAAGCTGGCCACTTGCCTGCACAAACTGATAGTCAGAATCTGGGAAACCGAACAGCTACCGGAGGAGTGGAAGGAAGGGGTTATATGCCCCATCTACAAGAAAGGCGACAAACTGGAGTGTGAGAACTTTCGAGCGATCACCATCCTTAATGCCGCCTACAAAGTGATATCCCAGATCATCTTCCGTCATCTGTCACCATTAGTGAACGAGTTCGTGGGAAGTTATCAAGCCGGCTTCGTTGACGGCCGCTCGACAACGGACCAGATCTTTACTGTACGGCAAATCCTTCAAAAATGCCGTGAATACCAGGTCCCAACGCACCATCTGTTCGTTGATTTCAAGGCGGCATACGACAGTATAGACCGCGTAGAGCTATGGAAAATTATGGACGAGAACAGCTTCCCTGGGAAGCTTACCAGACTGATCAGAGCAACGGTGGATGGTGTGCAAAACTGTGTGAAGATTTCGGGCGAACACTCCAGTTCGTTCGAATCGCGCCGGGGACTAAGACTCCGCTGCGTCGTTAATGGCTGCTTTAACTGTACTCCAGCAGTCCTCAAGAGGGGCCCCATCGAGCTCACCCTCTTCCGGCAACGCTGCCTCGAGATGCTGCGCGTATGCAGTGGCGACATCAGGTTGCTTCAGTCGCTCTAGGTCGTACCGCGGCGGTCGTCGGTACCGAACATTGTTGATGACGGATAGTTTTGGGCGCAGTTTAACCATCACCAGATAGTGGTCCGAGTCGATGTTAGCGCCACGATATGTCCTGACGTCGATAATGTCGGAGAAGTGCCGTCCATCAATCAGAACGTGGTCGATTTGTGATTCTGTCTGCAGTGGTGATCTCCAGGTGTACCGATACGGGAGGCTGTGTTGGAAGTAGGTGCTACGAATGGCCATATTCTTGGAGGCGGCGAAATCAATTAGTCGTAGGCCGTTTTCGTTCGTCAGCCGGTGAGCGCTGAACTTTCCAATGGTCGGTCTAAACTCCTCCTCTTGGCCAACCTGAGCGTTCAAATCTCCTATGATGATTTTGACGTCGTGTCTTGGGCAGCTGTCGTACTCACGTTCCAGCTGCGCGTAGAATGCGGCCTTATCATCATCAGTGCTTCCGGAGTGTGGGCTATGGACGTTGATTATGCTGAAGTTGAAGAACCGGCCTTTGATCCTCAACCTGCACATTCTTTCATTGATCGGCCATCACCCGATCACGCGCCTTTGCATATCGCCCATCACTATGAAAGCTGTTCCCAGCTCGTGTGTGTTGCCGCAGCTCTGGTAGATGGTATGATTACCTCTAAACGTTCGCACCATTGATCCCTTCCAACAAACCTCCTGCAGCGCTACGATGCCGAATCCACGGTCCTTGAGCACATCGGCGAGTATGCGTGTGCTCCCGATGAAGTTGAGAGATTTGCAGTTCCACGAACCGAGTTTCCAATCGCTAGTCCCTTTTCGTCGCAGTGGTCTTCGCCGATGGTTCCGGTCCGTACTCTCTTGTTGATTGTTCGTTGCTTATGATTTTTAAAGGCTGGCTTGCAGGGCCTGACACCAAACCCCTAAATTTCCGGAGGACCATTCCTCCTTATTTCCGGTGGACCATGGTGCACAGTTTCACTTAGAGTCCCTCGCTGGCACTCGGACGATGATCAGCCGCCCCTAACATGGAGAACAGACGCTGTTGTGAGCCGATCCTGACATGGAGAACAGACGCTCAATAAGATTTGCACCTCCGGAGAGGAGCAAACCGCCCCTTCCCTGTCAGCATACGACCATAGTTCCCACCGGGGTTGGTTACCCGATCTTCCCTAAGGTTGCTCGTATCCCGGCCAGCACCGCGGGGAGGTAGGGATAGGAGTTGCTGGGTAAGAGGCTAAGGACCGCGAGATGGGGTCTATTTTATTCCTTCAGGTACGCGAAGTACCAATGGTACGCTTTACCCAGCATTTGCCGTGCCAAGCCTGGGAAGCTTACCAGACTGATCAAAGCAACGGTGGATGGTGTGCAAAACTGTGTGAAGATTTCGGGCGAACACTCCAGTTCGTTCGAATCGCGCCGGGGACTAAGACAAGGTGATGGACTTTCGTGCCTGTTGTTCAACATCGCGCTAGAAGGTGTCATGCGGAGAGCCGGGTGTAACAGCCGAGGTACGATTTTCAACAGATCCAGTCAATTTATTTGTTTCGCGGATGACATGGACATTGTCGGCCGAACATTTGCAAAGGTGGCAGAACTGTACACCCGCCTGAAACGTGAAGCAACAAAAGTTGGACTGGTGGTGAATGCGTCAAAGACAAAGTACATGCTTGTGGGCGGAACCGAGCGCGACAGGGCCCGCCTGGGAAGCAGTGTTACGATAGACGGGGATACCTTCGAGGTGGTCGAGGAATTCGTCTACCTCGGATCCTTGCTAACGGCTGACAACAACGTTAGTCGTGAAATACGAAGGCGCATCATCTGTGGAAGTCAGGCCTACTACGGGCTCCAGAAGAAACTGCGGTCGAAAAAGATTCGCCACCGCACCAAATGTGTCATGTACAAGACGTTAATAAGACCGGTAGTCCTCTACGGACATGAAACATGGACAATGCTCGAGGAGGACTTGCAAGCACTCGGAGTATTCGAGAGACGGGTGCTTAGGACCATCTTTGGCGGTGTGCAAGAAGACGGTGTGTGGCGGCGAAGAATGAACCATGAGCTCGCCCAACTCTACGGCGAACCCAGTATCCAGAAGGTAGCTAAAGCCGGAAGGGTACGATGGGCAGGACATGTTGCAAGAATGCCGGACAGCAACCCTGCAAAGATGGTGTTCGCTTCCGATCCGGCAGGTACGAGACGGCGTGGAGCGCAGCGAGCGAGATGGGCAGACCAGGTGCAGAACGACTTGGCGAGCGTGGGGCGTATCCGAGGATGGAGAGATGCGGCCTCGAACCGTGCATTGTGGCGTCAAATTGTTGATTCAGTGTTATCTGTTTAGATGTTAACTAAATAAATGAAAAAATGAATGTTTTATAAACTATTTTGTAAACTGCAAATCCTAAATTTCTGGATGGTCCTTTGAATATGGAATACCACGTCAATTCATCAATTCAAGATCAATTGCATTACTTTCATTGAAATCTATAGGGTATTCGGGACACGAGCTTTATTATGTAATATAGAGTAAATTGCCATGAAAAGTCTTATACATTATAATAATAGAACAAAGGTTTTCACCAATTACGATTGTATGTATAAAAATATTTCCTAATAATAAATCTAAAATTTAGCCAAATGTGCTTCTTAAAGCACATTTTTCTACAAGCTAATGTCTGACCGTTTCAATTGAGCACAGTTCATATAGGATTCACCTAATTACTAGCTCTCTCATAATATAATATAATGTCTTATGCTTTATATATTTGGAAATGTTTACCTTAATTTCAAAAGACAAAGGGTACTAGGCTCTGTGAACCGCATTTGCTGGTCGAACTAATCTTATAATAACGTTTGCAAGAAGCATACCAATGGTAGTGGTATCGGTACCATTTACACGATGTTACGAAACATACGCTATCCAATTGAATTCTCAGTACAGCTTACGGTACTATTTTCCAGAAACAGGTTTAGCCAATATTTGAAGAGGAGGACAAATTGGCTAACCAATATGTGTTTTGAAGCAATATTAATCATAATTAATAAAATTGAATGCATTAGAAAATTAATAAATAATATTTCATGCATAACTTTCCTTATATTATTTGATGGACAATGTTTGGTAATTTGTGATTTCTTTAGAATTAACCTGGGAGATAAACGAAAGTCTGCTTTCTTGATGATTTTTTTCGTTTCTCCGTTTTTACTCCTCACTCACTTTTCGCGAAAATTTGTGGTAAGCAATTTTAAAATTGTGTTTTGACGGGAATAATTAAAAAAAAAACGATTCCAAGCACGGAAAATATGGAGATGCTGTAAGTAAAAATATGGTATAATTTTATCGTCTTATGAGTTTTCGCTTGTTTTTCATCGCTTTTGTTTCTTTTTCTTTTTCTCGTTCCAGAGAGCGAGTAATGGCGCTTAAACCTAGACCTATATGTACACTGATGTATATAAGTATTCGTCATGTGTTCATAGTAATATATCTGAATTTATGCTAATACTTTTGCCCATCAGTGAATAAGTCAGGGCACTAGACTAAAAACTGTGTCCCATCCCAAGACGTCGAGGACCCAAGGAGTGTACATTAATCTTCTTAGCAAAGTCACTCCCAACGATTCATCAATTATATTTCCCCTTGAATGTGAAACGGTTGGTACGGCTGTCCCCGTTTCTTCCTTTCGTAGATTCAAAACTCTTCATTGATCATGTTATTTAATACTAAATAATCTGATTGCCGGGGAGTTATGGATTATCTCCCAAATTCAAGCCTGCACGGTGGGCCTGGCCGTTTTAATACTTGTGTCATATTTACAATATGCTGCAAATATTAATGCAGACAAGAAAATGCTCGGGAATACAACCGACATTTCCAGGATGCTTTTCAATACTGGCTGTGCATGTGCTAAGACAAGACAAGACAAGACAAGACATTTGTCTACCAGTCACGAATTCTGCCAATGAGGAGCGTAGGCTAAATACTCAGCCAGGCTCAATGCTTGCCGTGGTCAACCGGATTCGTCAGAAGGAAGCACCTGAGCATCTGAACCGACTCCACAACGCTAAAGATCGTAATTCCAGTCGACCTACCGACAATCTGATCCATTACCAACCCCAAACCAACACTGCTGCCATCGTAAAGATCCTTGAGGAGGTGCAGAAGAACAACCACCGGATTGGATCCGATAGCTCACAGCGAGCGCCCGCAGGATTGCTGATCGATGTGCCGTAAGCCCTGAAAAATCCACATCAAACTTTTGTTTAAATAGAAATTGTCAACTGATCCTTAATTGATTAGTTTATTTGAGTGATGAGTGCCATTTTGTATCCGCGTTGCCCCTTTGGTTGCCTAGTAGTGCGCCGACCCTGTGACTAGCTCCGAGTCTCGCACTACTGAATTAATGTCGGGTAAATAATCAATTTCGAACACCTTTTGCCAACGGCACTCATCTTAGTTAAAGACTGTGGAGAATCAAGTAAGTCGGAAAAAAGCATTCGTATTTTTGGTTACTTTGGATTCACCAAACTATTTTAAAATGACAATAAAAAAAATGATAACGTATTTGAAATTCAATCGTAGTAGGCTGACAGGGAATTCTGGATTGTTCGAATGAAAATAAACGATGATCATTCAGTGTTCATTTCTTGGAGCGTAAGCATGCTTTCCAATTTCCGGAGTTGGAGACAAATTTTCCGCTGATTTCAGAGCGAGGATTTGTAAGGCTACGACAAAGACCGTTTTGGAAACGTCATGCAAGCTCGAGAATTGTGGGATTTCTGCTATCAAAATTGATTGAAAATTAAGGAATTCTCGACCAAACTCAGGTTCCGAGTCTCACCTACATATCTATCAGTTAGACATTAGTTCTGAGCATTGTGTGTGTCAACATTGCTGGTAGTATTGGTCTCCCTGGCATCTTTAAGAGCCGACAAATCGGCCGATCTTTGAGCCATGCGCTAACGAGTAACATCCGTCGATTCTGGACGAGAAAGTAGCTGTCGTTGCATTGTTACCAGGCCGCTCTGTATCAAACCGTGAAGGGTAAACTCCTTTATGATTAGGGCCACAGCCCGAGTAGGTTTTCCTCCTTGACGCTAAAGGCTATTGGCCAGAGGAACAATCGTCCTTTACGTTCAGGTCCTTTTGTGACCAAGACCGCTGACCGTAGCGCGAAATGGCGGTCCTCGGACTCGCCAACCAGAAGCACTAAATCAAAACGGAAAAAAGGTCCTGGCAAGAACAATTTGGGTTATTACTCTATTTACTGCCTATGCGAATTCTTAGATACCTGAATCAAAGTGTACGCCCTCTCATGTGGGCTTTGTACAACTTTTTTGCATTACCTTTCCGGGTTCACGAATTTACTTGGCACTCCACTAGAACTTCTGGTCTACACGCTCGCCTGACTAAAAGTGGACGATGGCCGTCCACAGAGTATCCTACGAACCCTTCAGCCTCCCGCCAAAATCTAAATCCCAATTTTGCTAAGCCAGTCGACATCCTACCGTTAAACATGGCCATGACGGACTGCCCCATTGGTTTGAGCGTTACGATTTTAACTTGAATATTTGGCAGTGCGTGTTGGCTCTTGTTTCGGACGGTAGAACGATCGCGCGATTTGCCGAAATTTTGTATTGTCTATGCGGGTCATCGCTGGAACGTCGCTGGACCGTCGCGTCGCTCAACCAGCGAGCGCTTTCCAGTTTGGTGCTGTAGCGACGCATTGAATTTGCCTGCGTCGCTGGAGCACTTACTGGAAAGGGTCGCCAGCGACCAGAGACGTTTCAGTCGAGCGACGTAGTTGAGACAAGTTCATACATGTTCTTGATTTTATCTGCATCGACAATATTTTGCATTGCGCGGCCGATAATAAAGTTAATTAGTTCAGTGCGAGTTGGCTCTTGTTTCGGACGGCAGAACGATCGCGCGATTTGCCGAAATTTTGTGTTTGTTTTGTTTTTCCTTAGGACGGTTCGTAAGTAAATTGATGAATATATTTTATTATTTTTACAGCATATACTGTTATTGACAAACGCTCTATATTGTCGAATAGAGCTCCCTATTATTCACCTTTCCCACTAACACAAATTTTCCTTCCCGAGACATCTATGAAGGTAGTATGGGTTCCCTGCATCTTCACTAGTAGATGTTGAACTAACATTCCTTTCCTTCCTTCCGTGATTGTAAGGACGTGGCCAGGTATACAACTGCTACTGTATAGGAAAAGGTACTAATCCCAAGTACCAATTTGCGACAATATACAGTAGATTGCTCAATTGAGCATTGTATAGCCACTCACGATTTGTACAATTACATATGCTATGCTACGATTTTAACTTGAATATTTGAATGTTTGATATACATGTTGCGTTTAAAAATTATTGAGATTCATTGTACCAACGGTTACATGTTTTTGTGTCTCGTGTAGCTTATACTGGCTTGACTTGTGCTTAGTTGTTGTTGGAATTCTACACTAACACTACTGGTTGCGACAGAACGTTACC
Organism: Armigeres subalbatus; assembly: GCF_024139115.2. Lineage (NCBI taxonomy): Eukaryota > Metazoa > Arthropoda > Insecta > Diptera > Culicidae > Armigeres > Armigeres subalbatus. The sequence continues at coordinate 98,979,888 of NC_085141.1, forward strand.
AAGTCCATGGGAAGTTCTAACGGCGTTCCAGTCTTGGATAATGAAAACGAAGGCTTTAATTTTTTCCCGGCGTTTCGACTTTATTTCGTGTCTTTTTCAAAAGGAAAATTCTACAAAATCGTTTGTCATATAAGGGTACATATTCTGTTGGTGGCAATTCTTAAATTGTACATTGGATATTGAACTAAGTGAAACGATGCGATTTTTTTTCTGTTAATTAATTTCACTTGATTCCCACTAAACCTCTAAACTATAGATAGATTATGACAACGACGGCAGTATTGAGGCTTCAGTAGACTGAGACTGTCAGGCAATAACAAGAATACGCAGATCTTTCCAGGTGGTGCCTACATTGATTATTTTTCCTTGTTGCCTGGAGACAGTATTTATTTAATTTAATGTGTAGTATAGAGACACAAAATAGAGAGCTCCTTTTCACGGAAAGATCAACCACGGGAAAGAAAGAAACCGAGACCAACAGAATGCGAACTCAAATCATGCACCTTGCCAAGAAATAAACACCAACATGCATTTAGAACATTTATTATTTGGAAAACAAAACATAAATGTCTTTGACACAAAAAAATTAATTTTTTTAATGTTAAATTTTAATACAATGTTTGTGTTGATATCTTAAATTTTTTTACATATAGGGGGAAAGACGGCTTTGGCAGGTTTTGTTCTATTATTGGCAGGGGGGTTTTTGTCGACCAAATTTTATGAAATTTGGCCACAATATTCTTTGATATGCAAAGAATGTTTAGGCCTAATTTGAGCCTAGTCAGTCATAAAAAACCCCCCTGCCAATAATAGAACAAAACCTGCCAAAGCCGTCATTCCCCCTATGCCAAAATTTAAATCATGAAGTACTGTATCAAAAACTGTCATCCTCTGGTTGGGTGTACTTTCCTCTGTCAGTATAATGCCAATATCATTTTACGGTGTTGTAGCTCAGACATACGGAGGGTAGTGTACTTTTTCCATATGCTCATCTCGCACCGTTTCATTCTCATGACTCACACCATAGCCAAGTCGGATGACCTTGAACTTGTTTCGCGCCAAAACTGATGCGCGAGCGATGCGCTTTTTGTTCGCTAAATAGGAAGCATGCTATATAGAAGGTACGTTCCTACAAACAGGCAGCGCCTCCGGTGAGCGAGTGAACGAGCTTCGATTCGCCCCGATGGAAACATGTTGGCCGCGTACGGTGCTCCGAGAAAGTGTTCTGGAGTGAGATCTCGGTTCGACGTCGTTCGCCACTATAGAAGGTACCGCTGCTATCACCTTCGGTGTGGCCATCATCCGTTGGGCGTTCGGTGACCGCTCGTGGTAAATGCGCGAAACCGACCGGGTGAGAGAAAATATTCGAACGCGGACTCCTTCCTCGAGTCCAGGAGCTGAGCCGATGAATGTCAGTGACGCTCACTAGACAGGGCATCAGAGTCGTCGTCGGGTCGAGTGGCATCAGTTGGGTTGGAATTGAAAGGCAGATTTATGTCCCAGTGCCCGGTCAATAACAAGCAGATCCTCCCCGCTCAAAATGCGATGTGGGGAAAGAGCATTTTTGTTTTGGTTAGTCGAGCTGAGGCTGCTGCTGGTGCGCTTCAAAAGTTTGATCGCCTGTGACTGATGGTTGAATATTGGAATGGGGTGTAACACTGTACCCACAGATCATTTGGCGTCATTTCATTTTTCAATTAAATTGAAATTAATCTTAAAAGTGACGGATTGAAAATTAAAAAAGTTCCCGAGCATGAGAATCACTGTGCTTTCTAATAAAACATCTGTAAAAATACTATTTCGTGTCTGTCGAAAGCATCGGAAGTAATCTCGCTCTGGATTATTCGATTATTATTTAACTGTCACTTTAAGTTTTTTCCGGATATGAGACGCAACAAAATATCAAATTAGACCGTAATTAAAACTGCAGAGTTTTTTTTATATGTGTATTTTGTTAACGTCATGCAAGATAAAAGCCATAATATTCTGTATTATAATTGTTCTTTCCTGTCAAAAATTGCATCTCGTTTTATTGCCTCAGTCGATTCTTTGACTTTTTAGACTTGACGTGTTATTATTATTATAGAGTTTTGGCACTTCCTCAGCAAGCGTGCTGGGAATTTTCACCTACCCCGGGCAATCTGAATGCCGAAGGGGATTAGGCTCTGTGGATCTCATTCGCCGGTTGACTTAAAATCCCATAATAAACGTTTGCACCGGATGTATTAGTTATGGTGGTTCAGGAATCTTCTTACGATGCTGCAAGTTCCAAGAACCACTGTCTTTTGGATGCTATGGAGGTTATGAGATAGTTCCAGCTCTCCTAAGGATATCAGAAGAGATTTCGAGACGATTCCGGTTGCTGAGATAACAACCGGAATTATACGCACGTCCTCCAGGTGCCACATCTGCTTCAACTCCTCCGCCAAGTCGTGGTACTTCGTTATCTTTATTTTATTGGTTTAATCACCGTTACTCAGTAACGGTGATTAAACCAATAAAACAAAACGACTCCATACTTCGTTATCTTGTTGGAGAATGTTGTTTGGACATTATGGTCTAGCGGTACAGCAATGTCGATGAGAGTTACCCGCTTCATCCTTTTGTCGTAGACCACAATATCGGGCCGATTGGCACGAATGAGAACATCCGTTATGATCTCGCGATCCCAGTACAGCTTCACGAAACTATTTTCCAGAACCGGAACAGGCACATATTTGTAGTAGGCGACAAACTGGTTAACCAAGTTGTGCTTTAAAGCAAGCTGTTGGTGCACAATCTTGGCTACTTCGTTATGACGACCGAGATAGGCTGAATCAGCTAAGGCTGAACACCCGGACACGTATGTTCGATCGTCTCTCCTACTGAATTGCACTTCCTGCAGCGGTCCTCCACGTTTTCGTGCAATATATAGTGCCGATAGTTCTTCGTCGCAATTACCCGGTCCTGGATGGCTACCATGAATCCTTCTGTTTCTGAGAAGAATTCACCCCGCACCAGCCACGTATTCGACGCCGCTTTGTCGATATATTCCAGCTCCAGTTGATGGGGGTGCGTCCCATGCAACTCCTTCTGCTTCCACGATGCGATCATCTCGTCGACAGATTTGATGTCGCAATTCAGCTGATAGTCCTCCTGCGCCAGATGCAGGGCACTGAATCCGTGGTCAGCTTCACACACACAGCGCGATAGATTTCGTGGCGGTTCTGGCTTTCCACGAAGTATCTTCGCAACTGCTGGATCTGGGAAACACATAGTGTTTGTATATAGGTGACGCCTCTTCCTCCTACTGTATGTGGCAGGGTGACTCTCTCAATGGACGATTTTGGATGGCGCATGCGATGCTTAGTGAACGCCACTCGTACTGCTCGTTCTAACGCCTCCAAGTCAGTCTTGGTCCACTTCACCACCCCGAAACTGTACGTCAACAAGGGCACAGCAAACGTGTTTATCGCCTTCACCTTGTTGCCGGCCGACAAGAGGCTCTTCAAAATACCGTTGACACGATGCAAGAACTTTTCCTGCAGCTCTTTCTTGATCGTCGTATGGCGAATTCCTTTCAGTTGCAGGAAACCTAGGAACTTGTACGTTTCGCCTTCAACCATGTTTCGATTCTCCTCCTGTTCGTTGACGCGGAAACTGTCGGCATCCACCAGGTGACCCCGGTGTAGATGTATGGATCGACATTTATCGATACCAAACTCCATCCGGATGTCGTTGCTGAATACCGTTACAAGCCGCAGAAATTGGTGCAGCTTCTCCACAGATTCCGCAAACAGCTTCAAGTCGTCCATAAAGAAGGTGTGGGTAATGTTTGTACTTCACTCCCCACTCTTCAAATGATAGCCATAGTTGTGTTGGTTGAGTGCTCTGCTAAGAGGGTTCATGGCAAGGCAAAACCATAGAGGACTAAAGGTATCGCCTTGGAATATGACCCTTCTGATGCTGAGAGTCCTGGACCGTAACACCTTTTCTCCATCGGTAATGTGTAGGGATGTGCTCCACATCTGCATGGCAGATTGCACCGACCTATAGAACGTGCTGTGTACTTTTGAATACTGGTGCTCGAGAAATCTGATGGGCTTATGTATCGAAAAATGCAGCACCATTTCATATCATCGAAAAAACGTACCAATCATCTTTGACTACGTCCTATCCGGACAATCGCTCGCTCGAGTTCAGCACATCAGGGATCTTGGAATTATCCTGGATAGCGGACTGACATTCAGACTTCATACATTGATTCACCCGAGCGAATCGTCAATTGGGTTTCATCTTCAATCATCGACGAGTCCCGTGATCTGCTATGCTTTAGAACACTTTACTGCTCCCTCGTGCGATCAATACTTGAATCATCTGCTGTTGTTTGGTGCCCTTTCCAAGTCACATGGATCGCAAGAATTGAAGCCGTTCAACGAAAGTTTGTGAGATACGCTCTCCGCTTTCTTAGATGGCGCGACGTTGTCGTTTGATTGTCATCGAACCACTGGAGGTGAGACGAATAGCCGCTCAAGCCACGTTTGCTGGGAAGCTTTTTCATTTTCATTTAATTTATTTAGTCTACATCTAAACAGATAACACTGAATCAACAATTTTACGCCAGAATACACGGTTCGATGCCGCATCTCTCCACCCTCGAATACGCCCCACGCTCGCCACGTCGTTTTGCACCAGGTCTGCCCATCTCGCACGCTGCGCTACACGCCGTCTCGTACCTGCCGGATCGGAAGCGAACACCATCTTTGCAGGGTTGCTGTCCGGCATGCTTGCAACATGTCCTGCCCATCGTACCCTTCCGGCTTTAGCTACCTTCTGGATACTGGGTTCGCCGTAGAGTTGGGCGAGCTCGTGGTTCATTCTTCGCCGCCACACACCGCCAAAGATGGTCCTAAGCACCCGTCTCTCGAATACTCCGAGTGCTTGCAAGTCCTCCTCGAGCATTGTCCATGTTTCATGTCCGTAGAGGACAACCGGTCTTATTAGCGTCTTGTACATGACACATTTGGTGCGGTGGCGAATCTTTTTCGACCGCAGTTTCTTCTGGAGCCCGTAGTAGACCCGACTTCCACAGATGATGCGCCTTCGTATTTCACGACTAACGTTGTTGTCAGCCGTTAGCAAGGATCCGAGGTAGACGAATTCCTCGACCACCTCGAAGGTATCCCCGTCTATCGTAACACTGTTTCCCAGGCGGGCCCTGTCGCGCTCGGTTCCGCCCACAAGCATATACTTTGACTTTGACGCATTCACCACCAGTCCAACTTTTGCTGCCCCACGTTTCAGGCGGGTGTACAGTTCTGCCACCTTTGCAAATGTTCGGCCGACAATGTCCATGTCATCCGCGAAACAAATAAATTGACTGGATCTGTTGAAAATCGTACCCCGGCTGTTACACCCGGCATGACACTTTCTAGCGCAATGTTGAACAACAGGCACGAAAGTCCATCACCTTGTCTTAGTCCCCGGCGCGATTCGAACGAACTGGAGTGTTCGCCCGAAATCTTCACACAGTTTTGCACACCATCCACCGTTGCTTTGATCAGTCTGGTAAGCTTCCCAGGGAAGCTGTTCTCGTCCATAATTTTCCTCTACGCGGTCTATACTGTCGTATGCCGCCTTGAAATCAACGAGCAGATGGTGCGTTGGGACCTGGTATTCACGGCATTTTTGAAGGATTTGCGAACAGCCTCAAACAAAAGTCCAATATTCAAATTACTAACCTGTTCATAGCTTACGATTTTACTTCCCATGATAATGAACATATTTCTTCACTGCAGTTGACTACTTTTCACAGCGTAATCAAAAACAAGTTTTTAGGCACAATCCACTCGGAATCCTAATTTAAAAGAACTTGCGTTTCAAGGGCACACATGTCCCGCAGTACCATGCGTCCCGGAAAACGTCCCGGATTCCATTATGGATCTGTGAAGTCTAGAAAATTTATGGAAATAGGATGTCTAGAAAATCTAGATCCACATAATCAAATAAAAGAGGGAGCTCGAATGAAGATTTGAATAATTTTGAAAATCTAGACAATTTCCGTAAGTATTCAAGAATCTAGGCATTTTGAAAGACCCACAAAAATTGAGTTTAGGGGCCGTACACTAATTACGTAAGTAATTTTTCTGGGTTTTTAATCCCCCCCCCCTCTCCCCATGTAAGATTTTTCCCATAAAAATAATTTTGTATTTATAAGTAGCGTAAGAAAATGGCAGACCCCCCCCCTCCCCCCATGTGTGCTTACGTAATTAGTGTACGACCCCTTATTTGTTAGACTCTGGATGACGTAGAAATCTTAGGAATCTGAGGCATAACAATGACCGAGATATTAACCTGGAGGATCTAGCGAATGTGAAACTAAATGGATGTATAGAAGGTATTTTGAAAAAAAAATATATGCATGACCTGCAATGCTTTCAACGACAACTCGATTGTAGGAACAGTTTTGCGGTTATAGGATCGCTGAACTTCAATGTCAGCTGCATTGCACTCCATAATCGGATGCTTTTTCGTTATATCTGATGCCAACTGACAATTCTTTGGCACCTAAAATGCGTTCCTGTTTTTTGAACGGCATTCGCTAACTGAACTGCAAACATGATGCAGCTATCGAACGACTCGTATAAATTAGGAGCATCCTTAAATATGCGAAGATTTAATGACCTGCAAATTCAAGAAAATGCCATACACAAGACAACGGACAACGGACAATACCCCGTAGACCAGTTAACCCTTAAAGGCGCAAAGCGATTTTTTTTAGAAATCGTCGAAAGTATTTTTAGCGTAAACTATCATTAAAATTATTAACATTAAACTAATTTTCGGTTTGTTGTTTTAAAACAACATTGCGCATTTAAGGGTTAAAAATGTTTCTCTTGTCGGAGAGATTCCATGACTGGAGCAAGAATCGAACTCGTGCCTTAAAATACACAACTCGAGATCAAATGTCTTTTGAAACGATTTGATACACTTTTAAAATATGTAGGGGAACTGTTCCATTTTCCATCTCACTGAACATATATTCATCTCATCGCAAAACAAAGAAATACAGTACCAATCTCGTCGCTTCTTTTTGCCAACACGCGTGCTCACTGATGAAAAAATCACAAAAATAAGAAACAAACCAAATTCCTTTTCATTGCTTTGTTTTTGATGGGATGGAAATAGGAGCTATGGGATGAAGTGCCGAACCGTTCCCCTATATAATGGCAAGTCAGCATCTTGTTATGGACAGAATGTGGAGATGGATAGGACATTGGAGGTTAGTCCCACTAGGGCGATTTGCCTCGCCGAAATGTTAGATGTTTCATCCAAATGTGAAAAATTTAGATTTTTCCTACCTTCCAATCTATTATTTTGACACTATTTTCGAAAAACCTACATAATTTTAGGTCTAGTTTCGTTACGGGTTTCTCAATCACGATAAATTTGAGGGAATACCAAGGACTGTAATTGTAAAAAGAATAGCGATAACTCTTTGTCCCCATCTGCAAAGGATAAAGACAATGTTGCGTTCCATTCTATTTGCAACAAACATGGAGAGGTAATTGTTGTGGAATTGAACAGGATAGTACTTACTAACTCGCTCTACGACAATTTGTGCTCTGATTATAGTGACGCAACGCAATCTTATTTGGGTACAAAAATAATTCAAAAAGTATCATTGCATCGGCCGGGAATCGAACCCGGGCCGCCCGCGTGGCAGGCGAGCATTCTACCACTGAACCACCGATGCTGTGTTAAAACTATTCGCCAGAGATCAAGGAGCACACTTTTCAATATTTGCTATGTTTATCCCAATTTATTTTAATCATATAAACATAATTAATTTGGTTCATTCATTCCTGCAAAACAAGACCGAGATGCATCAGCATAATACACGCATGTACCTAATACCGAAAATTAACTCTCACCCTCGGCTCACAAGTCCATCGCATAGAGAGCTCTTCCTCCTCAGGATACACAGCATCGGCCGCGCCGGAGGAAGAAGCACTATAATAGCCTGCCGGCATGAATAATGTATGTTCGTTGTTTACTCCGAATGTCACCCTCGTCAAGTTGTTAAATTTTGTTTTTATTACAATCCGGGAAGAGGCTGCTGAAGCTACTCTCTCTGTTATCGCTCTCTTTCTCTCTTCCACTCGCTTCCGAACGAAACGATCCGAACTCATTTCATTTTGAAACGAACATTCCGAGAATGCTGTGCTGTTGCTGCTGCTTGGCAGAGGCTGAAGAAACATCGACACGGTCCAAGTCGATGTGGAATCGGTCTGCTGTATTGTTTACTCGAGTGGTGAGGAAGAAGGGAATATTAAATTGGACTTCGTTGCGGTCCTACATTATGGAAGGGATTGTTTCGGAAAGTTCGTGAGAGGGAGACAGGAAAGGCCTATAAAATTTGGGGTACTCTTTACGTACTTTAATAATAGCGGCGGTGCTCTTAACATGCTCTGCGAGAAGGGAATAGGGAGGTGTTTCTTTAATCCAGATGTTAACTACAGTCACATCTATAACCGTTACTTCATATTATTCAGTGTTGGAAAAACTCAAAACCACAAAACTCATGGGCAATTCAAATGAAGCACAAGCTGAACTCATCTCATCGCTTCTCCCGTAACTCATCTCCCGACTTACCCATTTGATTCATTGCAAAATATGTATGTTGTTTTCTTTATTGTTGGAAACAGTGAATTGAAATTCTTTATACATAAAAGAATAATGGTTGTTCTTTCATGTAACATTTTAAGTTTTATAACGTTCTTGAAGATCATAATTTACTCTACGAGAGTGTTATAAAACCAGTATAAAACCAAAATGTTACCAGGGAATAACTGAATCAGCTAGTTGAGAGCTAAGCTGATTTAAAAATAAAGAAAAAAATGAATGAAACTTTGAAATAGGAATTATATAATATAATCATAGCTTACTTGGTAATCTTTTACGTTAGAAAATCGCTGCTAAATTTGTTCTACTGCTCATTGCACTACAATACAATTCTCTGAAGCAATAGAAACACAATCAGTGAAGAACTCATTTTCCAAAATTCATCACAAAACCGAAAAAAAACTAAATTAATTTTAGGTAAGCGTGAAATGTATCTTACGCTAGCTGTCCCGGAAAACTTCGTCTCGCTCAATTGTGGTAGAGGATGTGAGTTATGTGACATGTCCATGCTTACTCACATATCAATCGTTATTCAATTTTTTTCTCAATATTCACCATTTTGCACAGGCTAGAGATTATAATAAACAAAATTGCAGAAAGAATGGAACAAATTCATTCAGTTGTTCATAGTATGCAAATATGAACACAAAATTAATACTTTTTATATTTATCTAAAATATTAGGAACGGTTTTCACATTTTCCCGCATATTAAATTAATTCTTTTCAAATCACCATAATGAAAATCACAATTGTCAATCCATTCACGCGCAGCGCTTCGTATCACAACACTCAAACACACACTTGCCCGATGTGCTCTCTGTTGTAAATAATGATCTTTCATGTTGAAGTGAGCCTCTGAAACTGTATCTGAATGGACAGAAAAACGTATTAAAAATTAAAAACATAATCTGATGCACATCGGGGAAATGAATTAATGAGTGAAACCAAAGAGAAATGCATTGCTAATAAAAAAACGAATGAAAATCGTTCCAGCATTTGGCATTCATTGTTGTTATCTATGCAGAATTTATGGTTTTCTAAATTAATCCCATTTGAAAAATAAAAAAAAATGTTTTTGGTAGTTTAATTTTTGATTAAGAAACATGAAGTTTGGTCCATAATATATCCTTGCGATTATTTTTCCCATCTAATTGAATATTTGTACAGACTTTTTGAAAAAAAAAATTGACTTACTGTAGACAAGCAACTCTATAGCTTTCTTAAGTCACCGACGGTATTTTAGTTCAATAAAGTAAAAAATCAAGATCTGGCAGATAGAAGTATTATCTCCTTATTTTCCCATATTTCTTAGGGAATCATTTTTATAGTACTATTATTCCCAAACTATTACCGATTGTCCGAAAATGTGTTTGTTGGCAAAATGTGTTGCAAATCATTCATCAGACACACTCACATGTAGCACCATTTACTCTTTGGTGGTGATTGTGAGTGAGGTTGATTTTGCTTGCTTAAATTTATGATGAGATTTTTGTTTTTTATTCTTTTGTTTATTTGGAAGGCTCAATTGCCGGAAAGCATCACGGAGCCGAAATCAAATTTAATAATACATTTCTTGATTCTTATACATAGTGTTAGCTTTGGGGCACGGAATGCGTAGCGCTTTGGTCGAGTTTTGGGAAATGCAATTATACAGTAGGAAAAGAAGGGAATCTAGGGTGCTTAAGTAATTACGTTACTGATGTTCTCTTAGCTGACATTATTGGCGATGTTTCACATTTGTAACGAAACAAACATTTTCTTGGGAGACAACAAAGACAGGAAGACAAATGAAAGGGATTAACGACAGGCATTGAAATGTTCAGCGAAGAGGAAGACATTCGTAATGGGGAAGATGACCAGATTGACGTTTTAATAGTTTTTACGAGTCTCTTCATTTTCCAACGGAGGATATTTAGCTATTGATCGTAAGTTTGCTCACGACGTCGAATCTTTTTTAACACATCTCACAATGCAATGGCCGGAGGCCATTCTAATCCTAAGGAACTCTATTTTGAATAGACAATTGTTTTTGACTTGATTAGTGAAATATGTTTTCACTTGTATTAAGACGCCTGCAATTTGGCATAGAATCGACTTAAGTCGAGGCTAGTACGAGACTCTGTAGACGATCTTAGTGTGGGGGTTGAAATACGTATCCGTGAAGATTACAAAGTGGTAGAATTTAATGCAATATTATTAATTCGTCCTATGTCATTGACGAGTGACTCAAAAGTTTTTTTTGAGTCAAAACTCGTTGAATATATTGAATAAGTTTTATTCAAATTATTGGATGATTGTAGAATATTTTTTGAATAGCACTTTTGAGACTGCAATGCAATGCTCCAATGCAAAATTGATTAATGCATCAGTAGATTTATTCCATTAAGTTAAAACGATGAAAACATTGTTGTTGTACATACTGCATTTGATGGCGAAACGATTCGAAAAATCACATAATGTTTCATTTCCTCTACTCAAGTCACAAGTGGTTTGACGAGGACTCCGTATCAGCAGACAAAAAAGGCGGAAGAACAGCACCAGGCGGTAATACCACGAAGGCTAAAGCAAGTAAGCAACCAAGGTGACAATAATGAGCAGCAGCTGCCCACGAACAATGGCTGGAACGTGCCTCAACAATAGCTGAAGATACTAGCAGCAAAGAACTGGGCAGAAGAGCTCCACGGATTCGTCGACAAGAAGCATAATATGCATAAGGACATCAAGGAGCTGGAGTTAAAGATCCAGAGGGCTCTTGGGTCGGCCATGACGGAGTGGAACAACCTAACGCAGAGACAGGAAAAAGCTATGAGAGAATTGACTGATGCAAAACACGCTCTTGCATTAGCGGCGCTGCAAAAGGACACACCTGGACTGATTCCAGAAGAGCCCAACAAGAGCAGAAGCTAGTGCAATCGGAAAACACACCGGAAACCGTGCCTTAGAGGCATAGGTCCTCCCCCGGAGATGAAAGACCAGTAGGTTCCAAAAAACAACAAGACGCTTTACTCAAACGAATGGCTATCGCACAGCCGGAAAAGACCGAAGATGGCAGCAGAAGGACACCCTGGCAGGTGGTCCAAAAGAAGACGAAAAAGAATCGGATCAATGCGAGCGAAAGACAAAATGTCATCAAAAGTGAGCGTGAAAAAGAAAGGCGAGGTGCTCCTAGTGAAGACTAGTGAGGAAGGATTTTTGGAGGTCCTGCAGACCATTGGGACAGCTTCAGAACTGAAGGACTTCAGTACCGACGTACAAAAAATCAGGCGCACACGGGCGGGTGACATGATCTTCGAGATGAAAAAAGACTCGAAGAACAAGAGCTCATTATATAGGGAGCTAACAGAGAGGGTAGTGGACGATGAAGCACAAGTGACATTTATGGCGCCCGAAGTGAATCTCCAATGCGTGGATCTGGATGAGACGGCAGACGATGTGATTACCAACGGCAGACGATGTAATTACCGCAATGAAGGAGCAATTTAATCTGGGAGACATCGAAATGACAATCCGGATAAGAAGGGGGCCATCCGGTACACAAATTGCAGGAATAAAGCTTCCGGTAGATGCCGCCGACAAAGCATTGAAAATCGACAAACTTAAAGTCGGTTGGTCCGTGTGCTCACTGAGCCTCTCTCAGCAATCAGAGGTGTGCTTCAGGTGCCAAGAGTTTGGCCATCTGGCACGAAATTGAAAAGGTTCAGAAAGAACGAATCTTTGTAGAAGGTGTGGAGAGGATGGCCACAAAGCGCAAAGCTGCAAGAAGCCACCGAAATGTCTAATCTGTAGGAATGATGGATGTAGAGACCACGTTACTGGCGGTTAGATATGTCCAGCGTATAAGCAGGCGATGTCTGGTAAATCACTGCTGTGGCAATTCGCAAGGGAATCGAAGGGCGACGTTGCAATCATACTGTATTCCATCAGGAGACGGCAATCGGATACCGGATGACGCTGGAACCGCCGCAATATGTACAGTAGGGAGATATCCTTTCCAAGACATCGTGTACCGTGCAACTAAAGGCTTCGTGATCGTCAAAGTTAACGGTGCCTATATATGTAGCTGCTACGCACCCCACGTTGGATCAGTTTAATCAGATGCTGGATACGATATTAGCGGAGCTTACCGACAGGAGGCCAGTTGTCAGTCGTGGTGACTTTTATGCCTAAGCGATAGAGTGGGGCAGCCGTCTCACTAACCAAAGAGGTTGGAGTCTGCTGGAGGCACTTGCTAGGCTGAACGTCGATCAGGTTAACGAAGGATCGACGAGCACCTACTGGAGAGAAAGGCAGAGAGTCCATCATTGATGCTACCTTTTGCAGCCCTGCATTAATGAGAAGCATAAACTGGAGAGTCTGCGAAAGCTTTACAGATAGCGATCATCAGGCGGTCCGATACTGCGTCGGAGAGAAGATAGCGATGTAAGCACGTGAGTGTGGTACCAAAGAGCTTAAGCGGAAGACAGAAACCTTTAACAAGGATGTGCTAGCAGAGATTTGAGCGCAATCTGGTAAACCTGAATCCAGACGAGCTGTTTACAGCATTGACTCGAGCATGCGATGCAACCATGCCGAGAAAAGTACATCCACAACATGTCCGCCGTTCAGTCTACTGGTGGAATGGAACGAACTCCATCGCAACTGTCTTCGAGCAAGGAGGCCGCAGCAATGTCGAAAGAGAAAAGCTTAGACCTGTGTTCAGCGCAGCAAGAGCAGCTTTCAAAAAGGAAATTAGGCTCAGCAAGGCAGCTTGCATGCAAGAGCTTTGCCGTAACACAGATGCTAACCCATGGGAGGATGCATACAGGGTCGCTATGGCAAAGATTAGAGGTTCATCGATACCGCCAGAGAAGTGTCGAGAAAAGCTTAGGACAATTATCGAAGGTCTGTTTCCACATCACGAGCCAACGGTCTGGCCATCCACACCATATGGCGAGAATAACACCAGTACGTCAGTACACCAGCTCATCACGGCTGCGAAAAGCCTAAAAGGAAACAAAACCCAATGGATTAGATGGTATCCCCAACCTGGTCTTGAAAGCAGCAATCCAGGCGAGCCCGGATATGTTCCGTAGCACGTTGCAGAAGTGCATCGATGAAGGAAACTTTCCCGATTGCTGGAAGCGGCAAAAAGTTTTGCTGCCGAAGCCGGGTAAGCCACCCGGAGACCCATCGTCCTACAGACCTATTTGTCTGCTAGACACGGTCGAAAACTCATGGAGAAGGTCATCCTCAACAGATTAGCTATCTGCACAGAAGGCGATAACGGATTATCGAGCAGGCAGTTTGGGTTGCGGAAGAGCAGATCAACAGTTATCCGCTAACGCTATCCGGGAAGTCGTAGAAGCAGCTGAAGCAGCCAAGAAGCAAAATATGGATGTAATCGCTACTACGCTGTGGTTGTTGTTGGTGAAAATGCGTTCAACAGTGCGTGTTGGGAAACAATAGCTAACTCTCTACACAGGATGAGGGTTCCGGGATACCTTTGCAGAATTCTAAAGAGCTATTTCGCGAATCGGACACTAGTTTACGAAACACATGAGGAATAACAGCTGGTGTTCCACAAGGTTCCATCCGACCAAGGGACCGACGTTGTGGAATGCGATGTACAATGGGTTATTGCAGCTTGGACTACCAAGAGACATGAAGATAGTTGGGTTTGTGCCACGTCGCCTGCGATAAGGCAGCAAAAGCCACCACAGCATTGACCAGAGTAATGGCGAAAAGCTCTGCGATTAGTAGCAGTAAGAGAAGACTCCTAGACAGCGTACTCAGATACGGTGCCCCCGTTTGGGCGGCAGGAGCAATCACGAAGAGGAACCTGACACGGCTCAACAGCACATACAGGTTAATGGCTATGCGGGTGGCAAGTGCGTACCGGACCATATCGATGGATGCGGTCTACGTCATAGTAGGCATGACTCCCATCAAAATTTTATTGGGTCATGGATGCTTCAGGAAGTTTCATAGATGCTGACACGCAGAGTCTTCACTTTGTCCGGCCTGTCCGAACTGTGAAGAAACACCGGAACACGTGATATTCGACTGCCCACGATTCGGGGCAGAACGAAGTTGGATCTCAACGGTCAGCACTCGTAGCATAAACCCCGACAACATCGTTCTGGAAATGTGTGTAGATGAGAATACGTGGAGCGTGGTGAACAGAGCAGTAACGCAGATCATGCTGTCGGGCACTGGACAGTGAGTGAAGGTGATGAGTAGTAGTAGTGGGAAAACTTCGGAGTCGTCGGGGCGCCAGTGAACCGGAAGCCATCCTTCAACCGGAATCTCTGGACCGACCTCCGTTGTTTGGCCGAAAGAGTCATTTGGCCGAAAGGGTCGTTTGGCCGAAAGGGTCGTTTGGCCGAAAGGGTCATTTGGCCGAAAGGGTCATTTGGCCGAAAGGGTCATTTGGCTGAAAGGGTCATTTGGCCGAAAGGGTCGTTTGGCCGAAAGGGTCATTTGGCCGAAATGGTCATTTGGCCGAAAAGGTCATTTGGCTGAAAGGGTCGTTTGGCCGGAAGGAACATTTAGCCGAATAGTCCCGGAGGGACCAGGACGTTGGAAGACAGGGTAACTCAAGTAACCTTCTGTGGCTTGGGTGGGCTAGATGGGTCCGGCGATCCGTCAACCTCACTCCTTGAATTATTAATTAAATAATTAATAAAATTGTATACAATCATAGGGACATTTTAATTTCGAGATTTTTCATCAAAAAAGTTCAGAGAAAAGTCGCGGAAAAATAAAACACAATTAGGTGGGGGAAGACAGGTGACAGAAAAAATAATTTTTGCGATATCTCAGTTAAAAGTGATTTTAGGACCAACCTTTCCATACAACTTTTGATTGCAAAAGATGTCTACTTACTATTACCTCCTTTCTTATGTAACGCCAATTGCCAGTCACGCTTAACACTGCTGCTCTCACGACGAATCGATTGGTGTGAAAATCTTGCAAATCAGTAAACCTGTTCGTGTGGTAAAAGGTTATACATACTCTATAATAAGATATCCGAAGTTTGAATCGTTGTGTTCGAAATTGTCAATTGTCAATTGAATTCAATGTCAACTGTTGTCCAAGGTTTGAATCAAACATAAGCCGGGCATTTTCATAAATTGCAAACATTACACGCAATAATTCGCACGTATTTTACTCGTAATTTAAAAATGAATGCTATATTTTATGATTGAAATGATGATTTGAGCAGTGTGACTTAAAATGTGTGTTAAAAGACTGATTATGTATGAGAAAGTGCTCAAAGGTCCGAAATTTGAATTTGCACGGTAAATAGATAGATTAGCTCTATTCATGCTTATAAAGAGAATTGTTACAAAAAATCCTTCCGGCTCCAAGTTATAATACAAATCCTCGATAGTATAGTGGTCAGTATCCCCGCCTGTCACGCGGGAGACCGGGGTTCAATTCCCCGTCGGGGAGGGTTTCGTTTTTATTGTTTTGAATTTAGGAGTTATGTATTGTTCTTCCTGATTTATGTTCTACTCATTTTGACCTTTCCAACAATACTTTCGACTATTGATAAACGTGTATTAGTAACATTGTCGCAAATAATTTATTACTTTTGCCGTCAGGTCTCACTTCTAATAAAGATAATTTTAAAGAACATGCTGCAATTCCCACACGTCATTAGAGCCCGACCTTACCATATGGAACGCAAGAAGACATACAAAACTCACCCTCCCGCACGAAGATTAATAGACGCACTGAATAGAGGATGGCCTAGGCCTATTTCCCCCGCGCCACCGAGTCCTGTGAAACTATTCCGAGCACGACCAACGCCGAGGTGCCAACAAACAAATGAATCAGAAAAACTTGCCGGGAAACTCACAATCCCGTAGGAAAGAAACGCTTGACAGTGGAACAAATGTTTCATTCATTCCATTCGCGATCCGCGGAACAAAAATTCAAGAAGGATATGGAGGGGTGCGAGTGGCTCAAAAAAACAAAACACGTGGGAGTAAATATTGGATTTAAATCTCATCCACCTTGGTTGTTAATGTCGATGGCGGAGAAGTGGTGTGCATTCGCCGTGTTTTTTTATCGTCACACTCAATCAACCAACAGACATAATCTGCTCTGTATGAGAAAAAGTGGCACGCTTACATTTTGGCTAGTTATTTGACTTTGTTCAATATTATACCTCAAATTATTGTCCAGAGTTTGAACCTAGTAAAGAAAATTCTATACGGAGCTTCCTCGAAAAAAATATTGATTTTGAAATTTTCATAGGAAACCACCATCATTTGAAAGAATAAATTCAATATTTTTACAGGAAAATTTGGAAAATCCACTCATCTTATGACAAGTGAAATCATTGAGTTTACACCACAGGTGGTATTTAAAAGGTGTGGACATTAGGGCAGACCGAGAAAATTGATAAAATCAACCCACGTTACCATTGGACTTTCGATTCTAAAGTTTGGATAATGACGCTTCTTGAATCGTTGGCACTATACAAAATATTGAGAAAATTATCTAAGATCTTTTAGTGGAATGTCTTCACCAATCATAAGAAGACGAGTTAAATACTATTCCATTTAAAAATAAAAGAATAAATATAAAAGATGTAAAGATTACAATTTACTGATACGTAATAGACCTTAACTGTAAGGCAGTCTTCAGTGCCTCGTACTTGACTCGACTTCGACTTCAAAATCTAGTCAAGTACGAGACACTGAAGACAGCCTTACAGTTAAGGTCGACACACGTATCTGTCAAGGTTACAAAACGTGGAGGAACTAAATGGAATAGTACTAAGCTCGTCTTATGACAGGTGAGGGGACTACAATATAGTTCAACCCTTTGGAAATTCTTGGCATCAACATTTTTCTGCCCTAACTCTATTGGTCGGTAAGAATGCTGATATTAGAAAAATTAGACAAAAGCATTTCAGAGTCATTTACACAGGATTTTGTTTTTACACGATTTTTTTTCGCTCGTATTTTTGATCGTGTGACTTCAATTTGCCACCAAACTCTTCGCAACATGTTTCGAAAAATCCAGAATAAATCAAAGAAAAATCACATGATAATTAATATACGTTAAACATTTAGGATGAGTGGAAAATTGAGAAAATGTAAATCGTGTAAAAACAAAATCCAGTGTATACCTAATCAAATTGAAGTACACTTTTCATCAGCGTGAAACCCGATTTCAAAATCGCAACACATCAACTTCTCGCACATAAGCGATAAAATTGAGTCACAGTTCTTTTTGCAACTCGTCGCATAAATAGCTATGAATATGCCCGTGTGTATGTCCACCTCAACCATGCCACATTTCGCATTTTTCAACTGTGGGTACGGGAAAACATTTCGAACAAATAATTATCATCAGTGCAAATCTACCACGCCGCGATGTGGCGCTTCCCAATTCTCGCCGAAACATCCAATTTTACAAAATAGAGGAAGTGTCGGTCGCGTTCACGCTGCGCCCATTTCCATCCAGTCCGCGTACCATTAAAACCCACTTAGCTATTCATTACTTGCTGAAAAATTACGCTTAATGATAACTATTACGAGAATTATTATCGAAGAAATATGTTAATGCCTGCCTTCCTAATTATGCTAGATCTGCAGTCTGCTGCCTCGTTGTTGGTGCTGTTGTTCGCGTTGTTTTCGCTTTTTTTTTTGCAGATTCAACCAATCTTCCTCAGTATCAGATAGGTACTTCCAATGTCCCGTGTTGTGGTGAATAATAACAATCCTGATATGTTATAGGTACATGTCAAGAACCTAATGCAGTAAGCAACATCTGCATTTCCAATAAGCACCATTTCGCGTGTTTCAGAATTCCTAGAAATGATTCATAGAGCAGAATATTAGATGCAATGTCCTATTATTCGGGTCACGGCACAACACTCCTTCATCGACAGAAGCTGTAGGTAGCAGCGGAACGGCTGCTAAATTGCTTTCGATTTTGTTTTTAATTTTCATCCCCACGACCACAAAAACTGCCCGACCGACGATTCTGGCGAATCAATTGGCACTCGATTCCTCTTCGACCTACAGTTCGAAATTTAATATTCATAAATTATCGATGAAAGTTTTTTTTTATCATTTCATCGTTGCGGATATCGGAGCCAATCGATTCCGGAAGGGGGATCGGGAAAATTTAATTTAAAAAAGTTTTTTCGGGACAGCAGGCCTGGACGCTTGTGCGGGTTGTGTTGGGAGTTGCTGAAAGCTGGTTGGCGGGGGTGTCACATGTGGTCAGTCGAAATTAGAATCATAAAGTGTCTCATCAGCAGCGGTCATTGGGGTAGGTCGGAAATTGGCGACATTGGATGGAGTCCAGTGCACTGCGAGCAGACTTGATTTCGAGCATTGCAGGCGACGAGCGAATTAGGAACATCTGTTGATGGTAGCAGATGCGGTTATGAAATTCATTTGTCTGTCATTATTGCGATGATTGTAGCTTGATAAGTTTTCACGATACACTCTGTTTCAGTATTCGATAAAGCTTAATTTAAGGAACATTATGTTTTTAATTTTTAGATTTTATTATGGGTCGTTCGAAAAAGTTAGTGAACGGATTTGCTTTAAACGATGAAACATGTTTGAATTCAATTAAACTGTACCACAGCCATCGTGACGGAAACTATCCATTACTCAAACCGTCAGAGGCTCAATGGTCTAGGGGTATGATTCTCGCTTTGGGTGCGAGAGGTCCCGGGTTCAAATCCCGGTTGAGCCCGAATCTATTTTTTTAGAAGGGCTGCTTTAAAGCCAGGAATCAGGATTATCAACCCCTTCTACGTATTTATTAACAACACCTATCCTATAAAATCCTATTGTTTCTGATTAATTACATTAGAGCATCTTAGCGGAATTCAGAATCAATTACGCGCCCATTTGAAAAAAAAACAGTTCCTAGATTTATAAGTACACTAGATATATGTACCCGGCTTTATTCGGGACTGAAAAGTAAATTATGCAATTAAAATGTCCAATGCTGTAGCAAGAAACCCACAGAGGTAGATCTACCGTGCATTGAATTGTATCCATGATCTTTTGGGCAAAACTACTTTTTCGACCAAATTATCAGTTCGGCCGTATGATTACTTCACCCATATGTCAGCCAAATGACATTTTCCGCCTAACCGTTTCCTACCTTATTTTCGTTTCGCCCAATAGGAAGTCGGCTAGATAGGTCTTAACATGTTATTCGACCAAGTGGCATTTGAAAACCCAGATTAATCCACCTAGCGGTGATGGCGCCTTTCTCGCGCAAAAAGGTAATAAATGTAAAAAGACTATTATTCTTCCATAGTCTTTTAACCTTGTAGCATTTCCCCTAAGACGCTCTAAAATAATTAATCATAATAAATGTAGCCTTTACGCTTACACCTCGATGATGTACAAGAAAGGCATAACAGTTACACCGTCTAATGTTATGATAGAAAATTTACTCTAGTAGATGACAGATGGCGCTGCCAAAAGTTTCTCGAATTTCCTATGTTCGAATTTTGACTTTCGGACAATTTCATAGTACTATGAAACTGAACGAAGAGCATACTTACGCCTAAATGCGTGCAACACGAGCATCTTTATAGTACGATGAAACTCTTAATGGGAAGCCACGGATAAAATATTCATAGATGCAAGGCATTTTTCATAACACATTATTGTTCTATGTGACTATGTATCTCACTATTTTAATATTATCTATTTTTTTGCAATTTGCAATTGTTATGAAATTTAATAGTGATCAACAGCGTTTTAGTCTCTGTCGGATGCAACTTGTTGCAAGAAAATCGGTTAAGAGTTTCTATGTGAAAATTTGGCTAATGTTTTTTATGGCATTTTGTGCACACACACACGCACACACATACACACACACATACGCACACACGGACAGACAGACATTTGTTCAGCTCATCGAGCTGAGTCGAATGGTATATAACACTATGGGTCTCCGGGACTTCTATCAAAAGTTCGATTTTGGAGTGAAATGATAGCCTTTCGGTACAACTTAGTTGTACGAGAAAGGCAAAAAGGCCTTCCGCCGAATGAATTTCAGTCGAACGGCGAGAGGGACTGAAAGGCCACAAATGTAATTTGGCTAAAACATTTTGGCTGCTTTTTCGTACCGCCATACTGTTTTCGGCCAAATGTAGTTCGGTAAGAAGGCATTCGGCTTAACGTGTTATTCGGCCAATTTTGGCCAAATGGCGTTCCGCCGAAAGATTTTCGGCCAAACGATCCTTCCCCTTTAAAAAAAATTAGTGGAATTTCCGAATGAATGACCAGAATGGCTTCCGAGGATTGACTGAATACAACTTCCTCTAGAAATAAAAAAAAAAACAATCCTTGCAAATTGCGAAACAAAAATCCTGCTGAAAATCCATTGGAATCATTTCACGTAGAAAATTGATTATTTTGGTAAAATAGTTGAATTTCCCGAAAACTCTTCGTGAAAATTACGAGCCGTAGAAATTTTAAAATTAAAAGAAAATCTGTTCAATTCTCCGATGAAATCCAAAGAATTTCGTGTTGAAAACCACATTCTAGACAATTTTTCGCGTAGACTCGTTTCCTATGAAATTCTCGTAGATTTTTTTTAATTTCAAAGAATTCCGGATAATCAAGTTCGCCCTGTATGGTGTGCTCAACGTGCACCGTAACCAAAGTTGACAAATACTCCTAAGCTTGTAGGCTCCCTACAGGCTTAGGAGAAGGATGGTCAATATGCGCCATCCATGCAAATCTTCGAATCGAAAGAATGTAATTCCAATGTGTTAACCATTAATTCAACTTACCATCTATAATACGGAGTAAAAATTTGGACTAAAAACCCTCCGAGAAAACGATTTTATTTTAAAGCGCTACAGTTTCGTGCAAATTCAAACCATCTGTGATTCAAATCAAGTGCGAGTCAAACCCAACCCGACTCATGGTCCAGAGGATCGTTCATGATTCAACTCGCGATTTGCATCATTGCATCATTTATACGTGTTCTTCTTATTTATAGTCATCGAATTAACTTTCTTTGCTCAAAACGATGCATAATAAATGCAAACATAAACATAAAATACGCTTCGATTGGGTTTTGACGCTTTTTGAAGTGAAATAATTTTTCGGTTAATGAGCGGAACGA
The DNA here is from genome assembly GCF_024139115.2 of Armigeres subalbatus. Taxonomy (NCBI): domain Eukaryota; kingdom Metazoa; phylum Arthropoda; class Insecta; order Diptera; family Culicidae; genus Armigeres; species Armigeres subalbatus. Next base: position 99,001,666 of record NC_085141.1, read on the forward strand.
TGCGATACTGCGTGAAAAACTCAAGCATGATTCTCCATGCAGAACCGCAAGTGTAAGCTCGTGCATGAGGCTTCGATGATTTAGATTTGATCATGGTTCTACCTAAGCATATGCGGTATATCGAAAAATTTCGTTTCAGATGGTTCGAAACGGAATTTCCCGGAATTTGAGCATTGCGAAATCTAGAATACACTACAGTTGGCCTTTACAGAGCGGTTTTTTAAAGATTTTTACTGATTGGTGGCTGGACTTGGAACGATACTTAATTTAGATCATAAGTCACTAGCTCTAGCGCTTAGTGACTCCACGCGTAACAAAACCTATATGCTACCATTTATCTCATCGATTCGAGAGTATTTCTATTTGGATTCTGCATATCCTCACGATCTCGTTATGAGTTCGAGCAGTTTGGTAGCAACAAGACAGTTGAACCAATAAACATACGAAAAGTATAGAGAAAAGATAAAAACGTAAACATTGCCGGCCACCTACAATTTACGATAGTTAATTTACAGCTAATTTTGCTATTCTATGGTTGCACAATAATGGTATTTGTAATACTTCTAACTCTCTCTATTTTTAGCTATTGCTGTTACTGATTGGTTGTACTGATGTGTTATGTCCTCGTCAATAGGCAGTGGAAATAGTTTGTTGACGGCTCGCGTGTATGTGCCAGATTTGGTCCTGATGACTGCCACACGAACGACACCACACTGGGGCAGCCCTGGTTCAAACATGGAATAAACCTCTCAGTCATTGAAATGATGAAATTGACCATAGGTATCTTCAGCAAAGTTTCAATATACATCAATGCCGCCATTTTGGTCAATATTTATCTTTTTTAGCGATAATCGCATAAAAGTCCCAAACGCCAAATTGGCCAAACAGCCTTTTTAAAGTGTGATTTCTTTAGAGAAGTTGCTTATCACTTAATTTCGATGAACCTTGCTAAAAATTTCAAATTTCCAGAGTCTACTGTGATGATTTATTTGCTTATTTCGATAAAAAAAAGACCAAAAAAATTAAATTTGATCAGTAATTGTACTTTTTCAACACTTTTACCATTGGATATTATTCAAAATCATAGATATTGGTAAAATACACGATTTGTGGCGTTGCGTTGATCCAGTTAGAAAAAATGATTTTTGGCGATTAATCGTAATGTTCAATTTTTTACCCTCCTAACTAATCAAATTCATTAGGAGGTATATTTTTATAGCATCAGTACTGACATTCAGTAAAATTAATTTAAAAAATCCCTGATTAATCCACCTAGCGGTGATGGTGCCTTTCTCGTGCATTATAAAAATAGTATTTTGGCCATTTTTCTTGAGCCCATAGTCCGATCTGACCAATTTTCAATAGGAAACAATGGTAGAGTATCCTGCGTCGAATACAACTTGTTGCGAGTAAATCGGTTGAGGATAAGTGCCTGAAAAATGAGTGACATTTTTTTACTCAATTTTTTTATGAAAAAAGTGGTATTTTGGCCATAACTTCCGAGCCCATAGTCCGATCTGACCAATTTTCAATAGGAAACAATAGTAGAGTATCCTGCGTCGAATGCAACTTGTTGCGAGTAAATCGGTTAAGGATAAGTACCTGAAAAATGAGTGACATTTTTTTTTGGGTGGGTGCGCACTAGACTGGCCCAGATTAGTATGGGGAGAAAAAAATGTTGGCTAATTCCACGGGGCACCCCCCAGAATTGTGTCTTTGGATGAGAAAATCAATCTCTGAAAATTTCAGCTCAATCGCTTGTTGCATAAGCTGGCGCATTTGATTTGAAGTTTGTATGAAGATTTCAGCCAAAGTGTATAGGAAAATACACCTCCGTCAATCATTAGATCTGGAAATTGGTTCTGATTGCTCGATTGACCTCAGAATTGCAAAAACGGCAGTTGGTATGCTACAGAACAATTCCACAGAACATTGCATGATGATTAAATGAACTTTCATATAGTTTTCGGCTGATTTATTAGGAGCTGATTTGTGTATTTTTGGATTTTTTGATCGAATCGCATCAGCCAAAACCTATATAAAAGTTCATTTAATCATCATACAATGTTCTGTGAAATTGTTCTGTAGCATACCAACTGCCGTTTTTGCAATTCTGAGGTCAATCGAGCAATCAGAACCAATTTCCAGATCGAATGAGTGACGAGGGTGTATTTTCCTATACATTTTGGCTGAAATCCCCATACAAACTTCAAATCAAATGCGCCAGCTTATGCAACAAGCGATTGGGCTGAAATTTTCAGAGATTGATTTTCTCACCCTAAGACACAATTCTGGGGGGTGCCCCGTGGAATTACACAACTTTTTGTTTCCTGGGCCAGTCTAGTGCGCACAGACACACACACATACACACACACACACACACACACATACACACAGACATCACCTCAATTCGTCGAGCTGAGTCGATCGGTATATAACACTATGGGTCTCCGAGACTTCTATAAAAAGTTTGTTTTTGGAGCGATCATATAGCCTTTACCGTATACTTAGTATACGAGAAAGGCAAAAAATCATCGAATATCATGTCTTTGAGAAAGTGTTTGTTTGAAAGGGCATGAATTTTTCTGTCCATTGCCGATTAAAACAGCTGCCCGTCTCTGCCCCATCGCATAATCGGCATATGTGAAAAATACCATAAATTTGCCTTTTTTGCACGTTTAATCGCCAAAAATTATTTTTTTTAACTGGATCAACGCCACAAATCGTGTATTTTACCAATATCTATGATTTTGAATAATATCCAATGGTAAAAGTGTTGAAAAAGTACAATTACTGATCAAATTTCATTTTTTTGTCCATCTTTTGAAAATAAGCAAATAAATCAAAAACGCTGTTTGGGCAATTTGGCGTTTGGGACATTTATGCGATTATCGCTTAAAAAGATGAATATTGACCAAAAGGTCGGCATTGATGTATATTGAAACTTCGCTGAAGATACCTATGGTCAATTTCATCATTTCAATGACTGAGAGGTTTATTCCATGTTTGAACCAGGGCTGCCCCAGTGTGAGACGGTTGGATGGTACTATCGTATAATCAGGATCCAGTAGGCTGTTCAATGGGGCACCAACGAGGAAGTGCCCAGGTGTAAAGACATCAAGTTCTGTTGGATCTTTGGGTAGCGGTGTCAATGGTCAATGGTTCATATTTGCCTCGATTTGGTACAGTACGGTGACCATGTCTTCGTATGATAGCTGGTGTCCTCCAATTGTCTTCAATAGGGAGGTTTTCGCAGTTTTCACCACCGCTTCTCATAACCCGCCGAAGTTTGGCGCTCGTGAATGAATCGCCAAGTAATGCCTTTGCTGCTGCATTTGTTGAAGATTGCTTGCTGGTCGTTTTTGATGTTTGAAGATGCGGTACATTTCTTTGAGCTTGGTCTTCGCGCCCTGGAAGTTTGTGTCGTTGTCGGACTAGAGTTCTTCCGGAATACCACGTCTAGCGATGAATCGTCGAAGGGAGGCAATGAAGGCATCGGTCGATAGATCGTACACCAGTTCTAGGTGAACTGCCTTGGTGGCGAAACAGATGTAGACCGCGATGAATACTTTCTGTGGGAGTGCTTAACGGTGAACTAGTTTCAGGTATACAGGCCCGCAAAAATCTACACCAGTTGTAGAGAATGGGCGACTAGGAACGGTTCGTGTTTGTGGGAGTTGGCCAAGAGGTTGGGCTACAGGGACAGGGTTTTGTCGAAAACATTTGACGCATTTTCGACACACATGGTTGGCAAGAGTTTTACCGCTAATTGGCCAGAATTCACGACGGATAGTCGCCAGAGTCATGCGAGGACCAGCATGAAAACAGAGGGAGTGAAAATGAGCGGCAACGAGGCGAGTGAACGGGTGCTTGTTCGGGAGAACTATTGGGTGTTTGGTCTGGTAGCTTTCGTTGGAATGGTGAAGCCGGCCACCAAGACGGAGGATGCCTTTCTCATCGATGATAGGGTGACCATTTTTGAGTGGGAACTTCTTTGGTAACGGACCTTTTCGATTCAGTTGCTTTATTTCTTCAGCAAATGTCTCCTGCTGCACCAGTTTTACTGGGGTTTCCTTCGCTTCTGTCAGTTCATGTGTGGTGAGGAACGTTTCCTGTTGCTGATTGTTCGAACGACATCGACTGATAAACCGGCGCAGGTATGCAGTAATCCTTATCAAAACCGTCTTTCTTCGCTCGACAACGTCTTCTTGGGGTGAAAACTGATGGGATTGTTTTGGCCAGTCTTCTTCATCGTCTCTCAACCAGGGTGGACCATGCATTCAAAGCGTGTTGCTGATGAATTCGTCGGGTAACATGCCACGTGACACAAGATCGGCTGGGTTATCAGTCCCTTTCACGTGTGCCCACTTATGTCCGTGTGTTAGGAGCTGAATTTCAGATGTACGGTTACCAACAAAGGTTTGCCAAGTATTCGGTGCAGATTGAATCCAGTGCAAAGTGACCGTAGAATCTAAGCATATGCGGTATTTCGAAAAATTTCGTTTCAGGTGATTCGAAACGAAATTCCGCGGAATTTCGCGGAATTTGAGCATGGCGAAATCTGAATTATTGATTTCGTTTCGTTTCGTAAAATTACAAAAATTTCGCTAGAAAAAACTAGCTTATAACGAAATTTAACGGAATTCCGCGGAATTTCGAAACAAATTTAGACTTAAAGCATACTGTCTCGCAAGGTCGTGTGTTATCAAAAATTTTGGCTGCGCCGCTGAACAAAATCATAAAGCTGTTTTCAAAACCTAATGTTATACAAACTTTTCTATTAACGACTGCTAATTAATCCCATTCTGAATCGACAAATACGTATTTAGTTTTCTTCTTTAAAACGTCTTCGGTGTTTCATTAGAAATGTTCACCAGAAAACGAAAAATATCTTTAACTATTCTATCCCATTTTTTGTCTGACCCGACCTAATATTTGAGATGTTAGGCTCAGACTGTAAATATAATCAGATATTAATCAGATCAGTACAACTTTGTCAAAGAGGTCGTGGCGCGGATTCCTGAGGCCCTTGTAAAGTTTTTTTTTTTATTAAAGGCCAACTTCTTCACCCGTCCCGTTTTTTAGACCTTTTTATGCTGTCCCATCGTAATCTACAAAAACCTCAATTTGTCTCTTTGATTTTTCCAAAGAGCTTTAAAACATTATTCAAACAAATTCAATATTTTAGACAGGAATCTAAAGACAAATAGGGTAATTCGCCAAATGTTGAAAGGCTAATTTATTCGCCTATTGTTGAACGCACGTGCATTTCTTATGGCAGTTCAACAATAGGCAAAAAAATTAGCTGGTCAACATTTGGCGGTTTCCCCTTGGTGAGTTAATGACAACAGGTGGCAAAAAGAGATTTTTTCAAATAGTTTTTCTTCAATGTTTTTTTTTCTGCTAATTCCGAAAGCATTAAAATTTGGCAAATTTCATCAGCGGATTGAACGGAACCGGTAACTTGATAGGGAAGTATATCCTGAGAATCAGGTCACGCCTCAATGTTAATAAAATTAACCGCTGGGACAGACATTCTAATTTCCAGATTAGGTTCATTTTCATTTTTTTTACTTGCGAGGTAGGCAATTCTTCTTTTCAAATATGTTTTACAATATATTTTTCAGTGGTTTGGTTCTTATCGAAACATGAATCAAGGTTTTGAAACCTTTCTGAATTATTTTGAATATATCGAAATCATCCACTTTGAAAAAAAAAAACGACGATTATTATCGTATAATCAAAAATAATTATTAAAATAATTATGAATTTTTGATATATTTTGGCTTTTTCAGTATGTTAAACAGTGTCCCATTTAATGTTATTTTTTTTTTTAATGACAATCAAATTATGTGTTCAAATACCAGAAGCTCTAATTCTCGCATATATTTTTATAATTGTTAAGTTTATGAAGAACGGCAGACAGCTTTTCCCTTGAAAAAGACCGAATAAACGGGTCGAAACGTCGGGCAATGCGAATATAAACCCGTTTGAATATATCAGACTGAAAAAGCCAAAATATATCAATAAATACCCCAGTCGAACTGTAATCAATTATAAATTATAAATCAGCTGAACAAAATCGAATCGAAGGTAGTTTCAACGAGGGAAAATTTGTTCGGATTTCAGTCCTCACGTACTTTACAGATCAGGCTAGTTTGCAAATAAGGAGCTTGTCTGCAAATTTCGCCAGGATTTGTTTTACTTTCCACGACGAAATTGCGCCTTTTTTGAAGCACATGAGAACAAAATAAAGGGACAAGATTTCCGAGGTGTAAGGCTACATGTAGTATCATTTGAATCAATTTCGATCAAAAAGGACTGTTAATTGATTTGATTTGGCATTTATTCGTATGCGCCAACATATTGATGGAAATAATTAAAATTACATTTTATTCATGTTCTTTTTATTCTTATCCGCAGATTTTTCCTGACTTATATTCATGAAAAAGGGTTTTAGCACGAGAAATTAATAATCCCACTTTGTTCGCATTTGTCTTTTATTTTTTTTTCCTATCTCTCTAATACCCAGACAGGGTACTCTGACTATTTTTTGTTATTTTCAATTGACGATTCCCGTCAAAAATTGCTTACGTTTTAATGTCTCAATCGATTCTTTTAGGCCTAGTTTTCCCAAAGAACTCATATTTTTTAAGCCTTTAACTATTTAAAAAATTTAAATCACCCTGAAAAATACACTCGATTTTCGTTCAAAATCAAGCAAATGTTAGGCTAATCTTTAAAAACAGCACTTTTTATTTCTGTTTTAAATTTAAAAAATACTTAAAGGCGTCAAAAATATAGGTTCATTGGGGAAGTTGACCTCAAATAAAATAAAGAACCGATTGAGCGAATAAAAAAATGACGGGAAAATTCAACTGTTCAGAATTGGAAAAGTTTTTGATATTGGTCAGTGATAAAATCCTTAATGTATGTGTTAATGTAGAGTAGATCAAAATAAAATTTCAAAATACCATATTTGTTTTAAAATATTAAAAATGCCTAATTTTTTGTTTCTTCGTGTTTTTGTTCTCGCCCCTTTGAACAGTGAAATATTTGTAGTTCAAGACTTTTCCACAACTAACTTAATACAATAGAAAGTTATGGTGGTGAGTAATTCACTCTAAAAATTTTATCCAACTTCTAACACGAAAAATGAAAATTAAGCCCATAAATTTTGATTTTCCACTGCTTTGAATATTGTCACAAGTTTTTTGACTCCCGTTGTGCAAACACGTTTGTCCAATTTTTTCACCGAAATGATCTGGTCAGCCTACCTAATCCTAAATTGACTGTAAGGGCGTCCGGCTCATACTGTCCATAGTTGCTGTTTCTTGCACTCAATTGAAGTCGGTTGAGGATGAAAATTTGACAACGATTGTTGCATGCCTCATATGCACAAACACATACAAGGACAAACAGCTTGGTTCGTCGAGTTGGTTGTACATAAGTCTCCGGTCTCCGAGCCTCCTTGAAAAAGGTTGAATTTTGAAGGAAATTATATCCATTTTTACATGCTTTTGTATGAAAAACTGCCATACAAACTGCCAAACTGACAAACTGCAGTCGTACAATCTTTGCGATCGCATTTCTGAAACATAATCTGAAAGACATATTTTTGTGCATTTTGGATAGGTGCAGAGGATTCGTCTAGTGAGCAAATGTATGTTAATAACATTTCTCTATCTGCGTATACTTTCTTCTAATATTCTGGTTTTGATTTAGCTCAATGCCATAAAACCACGCCGATAAATGAATATGAAATATGCTTCAGCATAATTACATTAGTCTTAAATAAAATAAGTTTTAAATTGAATTTGAATTAGAATACAAAATAAATCCCATAATTCCTAAATTTTTATATACATACTTACTGATATAAAACTGAACTGATATAAAATTGATCGAATTCGGGAGAACCCACTCCACGATAAATTCCTTTGAAAGTGGCACAAATGCTGGGGTATTGCCTTATCGTCAATGGTAAACGGGAAAACGGCGATTTATCACAAACTGCTTCTTCTGTGACTATAATTCTATTGGTTACAAAGCAGTTGTTTGACCTTTAGAAAATGAATTAAGAATTGCGTACATAATGTACATAATGTAATGAAAACTCCGCGGAAAAAAAAAATCAAAATTTCGTTTCGTTTCGAAAAATTTCGAATTAAATGGATGTTGATTTCGTATCGTTTCGAAGTCTCGAAAGTAAATATATATTTCGTTTCGTCTCGTTTCGAATCAACACAAACATTTTAAATTTCGTTTCGTTTCGTTTCGTTAGGAAAAAATGTCTTATCGCATACCCTTAGTAGAATCTGACCAGAAATGACAAGGAGTGCCTTCCATCCTTAATGCTGCTGAGACCCTGGCGTAGAATTTCGCCCCTAATAATGCTGCACACAGCTCGAGACGTGGCAAACTGAGCCGTTTGATTGGTGCTACCTGCGATTTTAAACCGATTAGCTGCAAGGTGTGTTCACCTTCCCCATTGGTAGATCGCGCGTAGATGCACGCCCTGTATCCGGCTTCCGATGCATCGCAGAATACATGGAAGTGGGAATTTGTTGATTGTGGGACGAAAACGCAACGCGGGACCTTGAAGCTTTGCAGCAGTGGAAGCTGCTCATAGAAATCCTTCCAGTTTCCATAAATCTCATATGGGATCTTATCGTCCCTGTCAACAGACACCAACCAAAGATGTTGCATCTTAATTTTCGCCCATGCCACAACCTGAGAAACTAATCCGAGGGGGTCGTACAGTTGAGCGATCGTTGAAAAGATTAGGTATGGTATGTTGTAGGTATGTCGACGCGTAAACAGTCCGTTCCCGTCTCCCATGCCACACCTAGCGTCTTCACCTTTTGCTCTGCATCAAGATATAGCGTCGATTGATCCTCAAGTGCATCAGGAGGCAAGCCACTCAACACATCTGATAAATTTGAGCTCCATTTCCGCAGTTCAAACCCTCCCTCCGCCATGAGAGACTGTACATCATTTCTCAACCTTTTTGCCTCTTCTACCGTATCTGCTCCTGAGAGAAAATCATCCATATAAAAGTCATTCGGCACCACTGTTCCAGCGTGATCATATTTGCTACCAACATCAGATGCGAGCTGTTTTAGTACACGCGTGGCAGTAAACGACGACGGAAAGCCGTACGTAACGGTTTGCAGCTCGAAAATTTGAATTGGACTGGTTGGCGCAGATCGCCACAAAATACGTTTGAGGGGTGTATCGTCCGGATGAATACGCACTTGGCGATACATTTTAGCCACATCCACCACCAATGCTACGGTGTGCTTGCGAAATCGGATCATGAGGTCCAACAAATCGTCTTGGATGACCGGACCTGTGAGGAGCGATGCACCAGTACTTGTTTTTGCGGAACCATCGAATACCACCCTGACCTTTGTTGTTGAACTGGTCTCTTTAAAGACGGGATGGTGGGGGAGGTAACAAACGGTTCGTCCTTCATCCTTTATATCTTGCAATGTCCCGATAAGTTTCATGTGGCCCATAGCGAGGTACTCGCTATACTGTCGATGCAAATTTGGATCCTTTCCTTACCTCCTCTCCAGTTGATCGAATCGTCGCAAAGCCGTGTTCCTAGAATCGCCGATCTTCTCGTTGAAACCAATCTTCTTCGGATACTGTGCTATGTATCGACCGGTAGAGTCACGATCGATTGTTGCTTGGAAGTGTTGCTCGCAGTCTTCTTCCTCCTGGGATCGTATTGGTTTTCCATCATCTCTCCGATCGCCCAAAATTTCAGCATTTTCGTGTTGAGAGTTTCTGTAGTTGCTAGATGACAATTAACCACCGTTTTGTTTTCAGGCCATTCGGATTCTCCAGCAGCTACCCAACCGAACACGGTATTGACGAAAGCTGGAAGAGCACTGTCGAGCTTGCGAATTTGAATCCGGCCACCATCGAGTATATTCAAATCGTAGAAGTATTGCGACCCAAGTACCAGAGTGCCCCAGGGTGTTGAGTTTTGCCAAAAACTGTTGATCTGTATCGAAGAAATCGAAAGATTTGATGCCAATTTGTTCAAAAACAGTTTTTTGTTGTTTTCTCGAAATTGTGTAAAATGGATATATGCAGTTTCTCAAACAAATGATTCAATTATTCTCTGGAGTAAAGCCACAACGTCTTCAGGAGCAACAAAAGATCGGACTGTTTAGACATGGTACATACCTTTTATGATACAAAGATTATAATACATTCAAAATATAGCTTCTTGGTCGTCCCTGGAATAAGGCTTTTAGAAGTACATGCGTAACATAGATCAATCGGATAGTTTAACATAAGGTACATGCCCTTTTTGATGCATATAATTATCTTTTGTATGAATATAGATCTTAAGGCCTTACTTCAGGTTTGTATTGGATGACCGACAACCTATGGAGTAGACACATCATATTCTATAATTTAAAATGGGCATGTACCACATTTAAAATCGATCGATTTATCTTTGGTTACTCGTGTAGACCTGAGTGCCTATCTCAAAGGATTTCTCGGATGACCAAGATCCTAAGCTGTGAACTCATTCTATTCTATGTATCACAAAGGGCATGGACCATATTTGAAACAATCTGATTGATCTTTGATTAATCGTGTAGCTTAACGCCGTGTACCTTAAGGCATACTTCCTAGGATTTCTTGGATGACCAAAAATTTCTGCCGCTGATACATTCTATTCTTTACATCATTTGTTCCCAACCGTATTCAAAATTAGTTTATCTTTGGTTACCTTTGAATATATGTAGTCCTAACTCCAGGGATTTGTTGGATGACCGATGATCAAATAGACTATGTACCATATTTAGAATATTTCGATTGATCTTTAGCTACGTTTGAAAATCTGGGGGACTTATTCCAACGATTTTTCGGATGACAAAGATTTTAAGTTGTGATCTTTTTCCATGCAATGTATCACAAATAAACATATACCTACCACATTTAAAACCATCCAATTGATCTTTGAATAATCGTGTATAAAGCCTTATTCCAGTGATATTTTTATGATCGAGAAATTCTGACATGGACACATTCTATTCTACTCATCCAAAAAGACATGTACCATTTTTTTAAAAGTTTGATTGATCTTTGATTATGCGTGTAGATCTTGAAGCCTACCTCCGACTATTTCTTGAATGACCGAGAATATCTGACGTTGGCACATTCTATCCTATATACACATCCAAAAAGGCATATACCATAACTAAAACAGTCCGATTGATCTTTAGCTTCGCGTGTAGATCTAAAGGCCTGACTTCCGGTATTTCTTGAATGATCCAGAATCTCTCACGTTGGATCATTCTTTTTTACACATCGAGAAGGGCATGTACCATGATTGAAACAGTATGATTGATTTTTAGTTTTGCGTACAGATCTTAAGGCCTAACTCCAGCGATTTTTTGGATGACCTAGAACCTCTGCCGTTGACTTATCATATCCTATGCAACCAAAAGGGCATGTGTCGTATTCAAATTAGTCAGATAAATCTTTCGTTACGCGGAGACGAGCCAGCCTCGGGCTGAAAGTCTCCTTAATAAAGACACACAAAAAAAATCTTTCGTTACGCCAGTAGATCTTAATGCCTAACTCCAGGGATTTCTTGAATGACCCAGAATCTTTTACGTTGGCTCATTGTATTCTACACATCCAAAAGGGCATGTACCATAATGAAAACAATCCAATTGATCTTTAGATTTACTCACAACAACTTGAATTTGACGCAGAGTCCTGCTCATTAATTCCTATTGATAATTGGCCATATCGGACTATAGTGCTTTTTTTATAGAAACACTAGCGAAAGTAACCCAGCTTTGCCCGGGTGTTGCAAATGTCATAATGAACTATTTGCAGCACCGCACTCTAGATCAATTTTTTGCTTTTGTTTTGTTTTCCTCAACAGCTGGCCCAGAATTTTGTTCTAATGATTTTTTACATTTCCCCGTTAAATTCACCAACTTTTTGTATATACAAACCTTGCGAATCTCAAAACGAATTGAATAGGGAAAAAATCTTGCAAATTGATCAACCCGTTCGCGAGTTAAATCGTCAGGAAGGAAATCTCAACTCATTTTTATTATATAGATTTCATAAAAAAATGTCACTCATTTTTTAGGCACTTATCCTTAACCGTGCAACTTGCTTGCAACAAGTTGCAACCGACGCAGAACACTCTCCCATTCTTTCTCATTGAAAATTGGCAAGATCGGACAACGGGCTCAAAAGTAATGGCCAAAATACTATTTTTCATAATGCACGAGAAAGGCACCATCACCGCTAGGTGGATTAATCAGGTTTTATTTTAAATAACTGATAAATCAGCGAAAGTGGCCATAAATTTGGTGCAAACGAGAATCTGGTTCCCTCATGGAAGTGGACGAATATCGATTAGCTGCGAAACCCATTTTGCGTCATTTCAAATTTCCTGATTTTGAAGGACAAGACCAACGGATGAATTCTTGGAAACATTGATCACGTCCGGACGTGGCCCATGTATTTAAAAATTCTCATAAATTTATCTTTTGGTCTTGTCTTTCAAATGTGAGGTTTGATTCGCCGCAAGATTTATTTCGGAGCTAATGGAAACTTGTCTACTTGTCAGAGGTAACGAGAATCTCGTAAACACTTACGGAGATGACCATTTTTTTAAACTATGAAATATTTATCTATCAAGCATAACTTTCAAAATAATGATAGTTTGTATGTCGTAGGATGGATTCCGGAGCTAATCGAAATTCGTTCACTTTCTTGAAGGACCCAGGCTCTCCGAAACGCTTCCGGGTGGAGCCAATGCTTCCAAAAACTCTCAAAAATTCATCTGTTGAGCTTACCTTATCTCTCGAAATCATAAAGTTTGATGTGTCGCAAGATCGGGTGTTACACTCATTGAAGAGTGGCCATTACCCTAGGGAACCAAGAACGCCGAGTATAGGTATGTAATTTGTTCGGAATTTATCAACCTAACGACCTTCAGAGAAAAAAAAATCATTCCGGCGACCATCCTAATCCCTTTGATGATAGATGTTAATCATGATTGGCCTTCCGCTCGATTATGACACCATCGATCATCGTTTTGCCCGCGGAATCCGGTTTGTTAGTTTGGATAGTCCCCTTTTAATAAAAACGAATCGAAAAAAAACGCACAGCAGAGAGAAAAGAATAAAAAGGAAATTTACACCACACCCTCCGGAACTGGAAAAGTGCGCTGTAGTCTACTAAAGACCGGCGTTCGTAGCGCAATTGCCCACGATGCTAATGATATTCATAATTAGAAAAGGCATGCGATTGTCGTCGTCGCTAAATGTCGTTCGGGTAGTCGCCGCTCGGAGTGCGTATCCTGGGGACATTCTTTTAAATTCCTTATTGCTTCCTTATGGAACTTTTGGGGATGGTTAAGCTGATTGTTCTTGCCTGAAAACTGTCCCCGTGCTGCACGGATGAGAGTGAGTTCGGTTAAATTTAGTACCGTGAGGAAAATAGCCTCGGGGTATGAAGTTAATTGTTTCTTTTTTCACTTCGCTTTTTTTTTTAATTTGAAATGCGGTATTGAAGGAAAAGGGCATAAATCCTATGGAACGAAAGATATTTTGCTAAATAATTGAATGATGTGTGCTCTGGCGTATATTAAACTGGCCAATAAAAATTGATCCTTTTTTATTCACAATTTGAAATTCCAAAATATATAATCTGGGAACAATCCTTCTATTGGCCAGTTTATAACGTTCAAATATTGGTTCAAACATCTAGATGGAATTCAATTAAAAAGAAGATAGACATTTTCATTAATTTTTTTATCTTTTCTTTTCTTTAAATCTTTGTTTTCAATTATTTTAAGTATATTAATTCTATATTGTATGTAACAGTTACTTACAATAAGATTATATGTTCTGCCTTTCGCGCATACTAAGTATTGCCGTAATCTGAAAAAGTGACGTATACGCCATTTTCCAAAAATAGTGTTAACGAGTAGTTCTCATCGTGCTCTTTAACAGAAAAATGGTAAACATGCATGTTGTAATTTGGCGCTTACGTCACTTTCTCAGATTACGGCAGAGTATACATAAAGGTTATAGGATCATTCAAAACCAAACTATTGATAGAAGACCCGGAGACCCATCGGTTATATAGCACTCGACTCAGCTCGACGAATTGATGTGTGTGTGTGTATGTATGTATGTGTTTGTGTACACAAAAATGTGAGACACACTTTTTTATACTTAGCCTTATCCGATTTGCTTGCTACAATTGGCCTAGTCGGCCATTGCGTTCCGGAGTTATTATAAAATCAATGTTTTTCCACATTTTTCCATATTTATTTTTTCAAAAATTGCTGCAATGCATTCAAAAGAAACGAAAATAATTGTGTATTGATGGAAGTAACTGCATCTATCTTCCTAAAGTGCAACTTTGACCTCTCTTGTGTGGTTTTCTTGTAACATTATAATGCACGAGAAAGGCACCATCACCGCTAGGTGGATTATTGTGGGTTTTTTTTTCATGTTTGGTATAATGAGCAAGCCAGTTTATGAGCAAGTCAGGATGGCCGAGCGGTCTAAGGCGCTACGTTCAGGTCGTAGTCTTCTCTGAAGGCGTGGGTTCGAATCCCACTTCTGACATGGATTTTTGATTATATAACGATTATGTAACTGTACCCATCAATAAGTAGTGGAGTACTACGAAGTAGAGAAGTTTAAATAAGATTTTTTGTGATTATAAATTTTCCTATGGTTTCAGTTTATGCGTCGTGCTTTAAATACAGTGTAATATCCAACTTATATTAAGATTATCCTAAGCTACTTATTGAAAATAATGATTTTCCCTGACAAAACTTACTCCCTTGAACCTACAGTGGAGCAACTGTACCAATAAATAATTGAAAATTTTCATAAACATATCCTAATTTTCCCGAAACTAAAAAGATGTTTTTTAGGACATAAAACGAATCACTGGGTTGAAAAACCCAGAAAAATACCTTACGTAACTAGTGTACCCTTGGGCCCCTTAGCTTTTTGTCGACATCAAAATTGGATTTTGGTAAACGATAGATTGCCCTGCAAAGAATCCAGCACTGGCATACAATAAACTGTGTAATGCCTTCTTCAGACATAGTTTGATGAATTATTGTAATCAAGTTTCGTACAAAATATTGATGTTCAACGATCCTGCCAGGAGTCGAACCTGGAATCTTCTGATCCGTAGTCAGACGCGTTATCCATTGCGCCACAGGACCGTATAATTTTCTTATGTGAAGCAAAGCAACATAAATCTGAAAGAAGAACTATTGGTTATTAGGAGTTGATTATAAATATGTAGTGATGTTTGACATTGAAATCTCTCTTCTTTATTTTTCGCAGCTATAATTTTTCTCTCTCTCTTTTTTGCCTCATTCTTTTTATTTAAGATGTTTTTTATTGCTTATCTTTCGATTGTTCAATTCTCCTTTTTTCTTAATTTTTTCTATGCTTAATTTATTTCTCTTTATTCTTGTCTATTAATTCTTTTGTTTTTGTTCCTTTTTGTCTATTGCGTGTATTTATTTATTTGTGCACTTTTTTATTTCCTTCTTCTTCCTCTTCTTCTTTTTGACACATTCGTACACTAAGCGCAAATGTAGAAATTATGGAATATATATGCAAATAAATCTGAACGAATGGAAATATTGGATCCTGTGCATATTTCGATCTTTCTCATGTGATTTACATTTTTAACGCACTTTCTTTCTTATCTTCGATATCAATTTACTTGCCATGCCACGAACAATTGTGAGTTATACCTTCACGTTTGCTTCATAGAGAACGAGTCAGGATGGCCGAGCGGTCTAAGGCGCTACGTTCAGGTCGTAGTCTTCTCTGAAGGCGTGGGTTCGAATCCCACTTCTGACAAAGTTTTTGACACCCACGTACACTTTTCCAGCTGTGCATTCTCATGGGTTTGATCGATAAATGATTAAAATTCCATGCACAAAGAAAAAAATTCTGATTCATCTACCTAGTGGTATTTGTGCCTTTCTCTTGTATTATATAAAAAGACTTGAGTCAGATTTTCATAGCGTGTTTTTTGTATAGAAATCGTATTATGGTTATAACTTTTGATCCCATTGTCCAATCTGGCCAATTTTCAAAAGCAAACAATGGGACAGGATTCCCCGTCGAATGCAATCGGATCGGATCAAGATAAGTGCCTAAAAGTTTAGTGAGTTTTATTTTGCGCACATACATACACACACGCACACACACATACAGACAGACATCATCTCAATTCGTCGAGCTGAGTCGATTGATATAAATATAATACTAGAAATACTATAATAAAAGATCGGCAAAGATGCCATCTTGTTTCCAATCGATCCATCCAAGCAAGCCCGTTACGTTGGGATATGAATACTTGGAAGTAGTGCGTAACGGTGTAAATCCGGCCATATCGTCAGGCTCAGTACAACACTGAAGCTGACAATATGGCGTCCCTAACCCCGAATCCCAAGGTGTCAGGCGACCCGTGCCGAGGGGATGAATGACCTGGGGGTGAAACAATTAGCCAGGTCGTTAACGGAGCCTGTGGAGGTTCCACAGAGTGAGGGCTGCTTAGGCGGCAAGCGGGTGGCAGTGGGTGGTACCCACACACCCCCAAGTGGTGCACATGTGGTGCAAGCGAATGGGAGTTGGGGGTATTACTCGTGATACCCCCACAGAGTGAGGAACCGAGTGTATGGGTGAGTACACAAGTAAGACTCGGATGGTACGCATGGTCGGTAGTGTTAGAATGACTGAAGTCTGGTGAGGCCTGGCAGGAGTGTCGGTGGGGGGGGAGCAGATACCTCTGCGGCACCTGAGAAGTAGGGGACACGAAAGTCTCGCTATGACTGGCAGGAGTGTCAGAGGGTTGATGCTTCTGCGGCACCTCAGAAATTGGAGACATGTAAGGTAAGTGGTGCCACCTCGTTGCAGGATGGGGAGACCACCACACTGACTGATAAGACAAATAAGACAATGTCAATAGGTGGGTGCGCAAGTGGTGGTGCACAAGTGGTGCAAGCGATTGGGACTGAATGTATGAGCGAGCACACAAGTCAGACTCGCATGGTACGTGTGGTCAGAGTGGCTGCTTAGGCAGTAGTGTGATCCGGCTGCCAGGGATGGATTGAGTGAAGTCTCGCTAGGCCTGGTAGGAGTGTCGGGGGGCAGATACCTCTGCGGCACCTCAGAAGTAGGCGGAACACGGAAGTCTCGCTATGACTGGCAGGAGTGTCGGGGAGTTGATGCTTCTGCGGCACTTCAGAAATAGGAGACATGAAAGGGTCTGCCTCGTAGCTGAGGTAGGAGCGGCATAGAAGCCACCAACCTAGGGTCGCCTCCGGCTTGGTAGACAAGTGGTGCCACCCTGTTGCAGGACGGGGTGAACACCATACTGATTGAGGACTGTCTATGTTGTGAGATGGCGGCATGGGGTACCCCCTGCAGGGTACCTGTTAGTCCTCTTGCAATCATTCAAGCGGCATAGGCAGGTGAGTGTTGGGGCACATGTCGTGCCAGTGTGTCTAGTGCAAATGTGTTGCATGGGGAGTGTCGGAGAGTTGAGGCGCATACGTGCACTTGTGTACGTCATGGAGGGGGCGCAATGCCTAATAGTCACCCTCCGAAGTATTGCTTAGTTGCGGGCCGGGGGAATGACTGGAGAGGAAGGAGTTGGTTTTAGTGGGTCGGGAGTGGTGATCCCATCCCCACACTACCTGGGTTCGCCTCCCCAAGTGTCTGGTTGCAGATTTCCATTACCTTCGTTAAAAAAAAGAAAGGCAAGCAAACAGTTCAAGTGCTGCCATTATTATTTTCACGATTTCATGCATTTTCATACGTTGCCATTTCGACAGTTTTTCACTCCGCCGGTCTCTGGTTATAGGGTTGCTATTTAATACTATGGGTTTCTGGACCTTCTATCACAAAATCGTCTTGGAAGTGAATATATAGCCTTTTCGTTGCACCTTGGTGTACGAGAAAAGCAAAAAAAATATGCTTAACGATCCTGCCAGGAGTCGAACCTGGAATCTTCTGATCCGTAGTCAGACGCGTTATCCATTGCGCCACAGGACCTTCGGATTGACTTTTGTATACTAAAACATTCACATTCACATATTACCTGGTGGTGGTCGTACACTAATTACGTAAGCGCTTATGGGAGGAGGGGGGTTCTGCCATTTTCTTACGCTCAATATACATAAAAAATGATTTGTATGGGAAAAATCGTACATTGGGGGAGGGGGGCTGAAAAAAAACCCAGAAAAAATGCTTACGTGATTAGTGTACGGCCCAATTAGAAATAATTTTTATTTTGGGAATGGAAATTGATGTATAAAATTGTTAAATTGAGTTTTATAATATTTTTCAATTAGGCCGATACAAATATTTAAAATCCATTTTGTCTCCCCCCCCTCGGATTTTTTTTTGCCAAAAAATGATATTTTGAGGGGGCAACAAAATATAATTCGGATAATTTTGAGAATTTTCAAAACATTCTTTAACAAATCCGAGGAGTTTTTTGATTTTTTCATTTTAATATTTATTTTTTATTATCCCCCCCCCCCCCACGACCTTTCGGAGACTAGTAGGACAAAAAGTCAATTAAATATTTGTAACGGCCTTATTATTCAGCAAATAATAAATTTCGTCTACTGATATTCCAATAGGTAGCATCGGTGGTTCAGTGGTAGAATGCTCGCCTGCCACGCGGGCGGCCCGGGTTCGATTCCCGGCCGATGCATCATATTTTTTTTTATTTAGCGCTAACATAATATTTTTGTCAATCCCTAGACACATTTTCACCGGCTATGATTACTTCATTTTTTCGGACTACTACTAAGACAAATAAGACAAATAAGACAAATAAGACAAATAAGACAAATAAGACAAATAAGACAAATAAGACAAATAAGACAAATAAGACAAATAAGACAAATAAGACAATAAGACAGACAAATAAGACAAATAAGACAAATAAGACAAATAAGACAAATAAGACAAATAAGACAAATAAGACAAATAAGACAAATAAGACAAATAAGACAAATAAGACAAATAAGACAAATAAGACAAATAAGACAAATAAGACAAATAAGACAAATAAGACAAATAAGACAAATAAGACAAATAAGACAAATAAGACAAATAAGACAAATAAGACAAATAAGACAAATAAGACAAATAAGACAAATAAGACAAATAAGACAAATAAGACAAATAAGACAAATAAGACAAATAAGACAAATAAGACAAATAAGACAAATAAGACAAATAAGACAAATAAGACAAATAAGACAAATAAGACAAATAAGACAAATAAGACAAATAAGACAAATAAGACAAATAAGACAAATAAGACAAATAAGACAAATAAGACAAATAAGACAAATAAGACAAATAAGACAAATAAGACAAATAAGACAAATAAGACAAATAAGACAAATAAGACAAATAAGACAAATAAGACAAATAAGACAAATAAGACAAATAAGACAAATAAGACAAATAAGACAAATAAGACAAATAAGACAAATAAGACAAATAAGACAAATAAGACAAATAAGACAAATAAGACAAATAAGACAAATAAGACAAATAAGACAAATAAGACAAATAAGACAAATAAGACAAATAAGACAAATAAGACAAATAAGACAAATAAGACAAATAAGACAAATAAGACAAATAAGACAAATAAGACAAATAAGACAAATAAGACAAATAAGACAAATAAGACAAATAAGACAAATAAGACAAATAAGACAAATAAGACAAATAAGACAAATAAGACAAATAAGACAAATAAGACAAATAAGACAAATAAGACAAATAAGACAAATAAGACAAATAAGACAAATAAGACAAATAAGACAAATAAGACAAATAAGACAAATGAGACAAATAAGACAAATAAGACAAATAAGACAAATAAGACAAATAAGACAAATAAGACAAATAAGACAAATAAGACAAATAAGACAAATAAGACAAATAAGACAAATAAGACAAATAAGACAAATAAGACAAATAAGACAAATAAGGCAAATAAGACTATTAAGATAACACTCCAAGAATTTCTTCGAATATTCCTCCAGGAGTTCATCCGGATATTCTACCAGGAGGTCGTCCGAATATTTCTCCAGACATTCGTCTGGATATTCCTCCAGGATTTCGTCCAGATATGCTTCCAGGAATTTCTCCGGTTATTGATTCAGGAATTTCTCTAAATATTCCGGAATTCATCCGGATATTAATCCAGGAATTTGTCTAGGAACTCCTCTGCAAAATCTTCCAGAAATTCTTTGAGACATTCCTCCAGGAATTCCTCTGGATATTCCTCTACATATTCCTCAACGAATTCATCCTGATAATCTTCCAGGAATTTCTCCGGATATTTCTCCACGAATTCCTTTGGACGTTCCTCAGGAAATTTTTCCGGATATTTTTCCAGAAATTCATCCGGATATTCCACCAGGAATTCTTACGAATATTCTTCTAGGAACCCCTTTTAATCAGTACTTCGGATATTTCTCTAAGATTTCTTTCTAGGAATTCCTCTGGATATTCCTCCTGATATTCCTACAAGAATTCGTCCAGATATTCATCCAGGAATTTCTCTGAACTCTCCTCCAAATATTACTTCGCATATTTCTCCAGGGATTTGTTCAGATATTTTTCCAAAATTTTATTGGTGATGACAATGGATCGATCGCCGCGATTTTATGTTTCGGCGGACTAATCTTTCAGCCGCTTCCTTACTCTAAGACGGTAGTAATGGCCGTCTTAGAGTAAGGAAGCGGCAGGAAGATTAGTCCGCAGAAGATGGTCGAAGGCCAGTGAATCGACCGAAACGTCCGGACAATCTGGCAAACATTTGTTTTATTTCTCGCCGACAACCAATCGATTAGCAAATGAAGCAAAAATTTTATTGGATTTTCCTTCAGGAGTTCCTCGGGATAGTCTTCCAGGAATTCCTCCGAATATTCCACCAGGAATTCTTCCGGATAATACTTCAGTAGTTCGTCTGGATATTCCTCCAGGAATTCGTCTGGATATTCCTCCAGAAATTCCTTTGCATATTCCTCCGGAAAATACTCCCAAAATTTGTGTGGATATTCCTCCAGGAATTCTTCCGGTGATTCAATCAGGAATTCTTACAGAGGTTGTACCGGATATTCTTCCAGGAGTGCCTCCGGATACTCCTCCAGTTATTTCTAAGAATCCAAGAATTCCTTCGGATATTCCTCCAGGAGTTTCTCCTGATATTCTTCCAAAAATTCTTCCAGATATTCCACCAGGAATTCTTCAGGATTTTCCTTCAGGAATACGTCCGTATAATCCAACAGGAATTCATCCGGATATTACCCCAAGAATTGCTCCTGATATTTTCCCAGGAATTCCCAAAGTTTCTCAAAGATAATCCCTTCCTATTGAAGTCTTTGAAAAAGGGCGTGGGCAGGAAACGGTTAAGACCTGTAGGAAGGAGCTAAAACAACTGATGGAATTCCGGCAATGATAGGAAAGAACACGGACGTTGTGACACTTGAAAATCAAAACACTTCGTTTATTTGTTAATCGAAATGAGCCATAAACGTTAGTTTGTGATATTTGCATTTTCCACGAAAAAAAAATGTGCAAAAACGATCAATATTCGTGATTTTGCGACGCTCGTTATAAAGAAAATCGACTTCACCTACGCGAGGAAACTTAACTTAACCACCACTATTTCCAAATTATGTTCACAGAAATGGAAGCAGAATACGCAGATTTGTCGTTTTATTACGAAGCTGGTTGACTAACCCGTGGTACCTTGCATGAGAGATTTTAATCTCTAGCATGAAAACTATTGAAACAAAATTGAAACAATTTGGCACAATTGATTGTCGAAAACTGATACATTTCTCTAATCTTGTAGAAAACAGTCGAAGTCTTTCAATATAATTTTTCAAGCCTATTCGCTTATTTTTAAAAACACAGTTTCTCAACACCGCTTACTGATTCGCATCATGTACTTGGAATGTTTCAAATCTAAATTTCAGAAAGACACATCTTTTGTAAGATATTTTTTCTCAGCAGATGTACACATCTGTGTGAACAACTTTTATCAAGAATAAAAGCAGTAAAAAGTAATTCTTTTTCTTCATCATCTGCTTGCGAAATTCGATTACCGATTGTAAAATCAATATGCGTCGAGTATTGAAAAGAAGCCAACAATTCCATGCCACGTTACCTAAAAAGAAAAAAAAAGTTCTAATCAAACGCAATTAAATCGAAAAAACCAATCTTTGAAATAATTTTAGCCATTTTGTAAAACTAAATACCATTCTGAAAAAAAATTTAGTCGTTCTAAAAATGACCCGTAGCTTGAACAGGTTGGGCAGGCCTGCTCCAAAGGATGTGATCATCAGGAAACGTAAATAGTGACCGGTAAGCTGACATAACTACGTTTAACATGCCAAATATATGGCAACTCAGTAACAAAATCTCAATTCTAGACCAACATTTGAAAAGGGCGTAACAGCCAAAATTTATTCTTTTCGATTCTTTGTCCACATCAGAGCGTTAATGAATAAAGCTTCCAATGAATGATTAAATTTGTTATGATTAAATCATTCAACTCTATGATTAAAGATTATGATTAATGATTTATACATTTTTGACAATGAATAATGATTATGATTAATGATTAAATTTATTTTTGACAATGATTAACGATTATGATTAATGAGTAAAACGTTTGAAGTATGATTAATGATTACCGATCGTGATTAAATGTTGACACAATATGTGTATGATTAATGATTAACGATCGATATGATTATTGATTAATGATTATGAATAATCAAATTAAATGATTTGCATAGTGATAAATAATCAAGTAACTGTTCGACCAAATTATGTTTTTTTACCTTTGAAATTGTATGATTATGATTAAAGATTAATGAATAAAAGCGATGTATGCAATGATTTAAGTTGATGATTATTGAATAAACACTAAACAATCATGAATATGATTAGTGATTAGTGATTAAATTCAAAAATCTGTGATTAATGATAAGTGATTAATGATTGAATCGTATTTTTTGTATGATTATAATTAATGAATAATGATTAAATAACCCATTATTCGTTAATCATGATTAAATCTATGATTAATCACTAATGCTCTGGTCCACATACCTATATAGATATATATGTAGACGAAAAATCAGAAGGAATAAAATTTGGTTGTTACGCTCTTTTCAAATGTTGGTCTAGAATTTTCATTCTGTTGGAACTTCTACGTTGTCTATCGAAACAATTGGATAGCTCTGCGGAAATGTTGGGCAACTTATTCTTTTAATAAGCCATAGGAAGACTATCAACATGATAATTTAGTATGTGAACATCGGTTGTCAAAATAATCAAAGTGAAGTTATGAACAAAGCTATAACTGAAATATAAAAGAATGCAATCAATTTGACTTGATACGAATAATTCGCCATTTCAAAATGTTCGTTTTTACAAAGTAGCATTTTGATTATAAAGGTGATAAAAATTGAACAGCCAAGTGTTTCAATGCTGAAGGTAACCTTCGTCAATTATGTTTTTTTTAATGTTCACTCCAAATTTAACTGTGCCATGTGATGCCTCCCTCAATGTAAATGCTTTTCTTATGCTTACTGTTCTTTCTGATCGCCTTTTCCTCCCAGGTTATATTATGCATACGCTTAATGAAAAAAGTTTTAATATATTTCCTCCCATAAAACGGCCAGTTTTATGCATCACTGAACCATCGGTAGCAGCTAGAAACAACATCCAACGATTTGGTGGATGAAGGAAACCTATCTTGAATCCATCATGTCACGTCCCTCCACGTCCCACACCGCAATTGGTGGACGTCTCCGAGAAAAGTCAGAATCTTTTCAGAATTCATAATGAATTAGGCTACAAAGTCTCAATCCTTCCACGTCCCGCTGCTGCTGCCACCTTCGAAATTCAATTTCGAGCAGCATTTCCATTGCCCGTGCGGTGCAACTTTTCGGGATCAAGAAATCCTTGTTTGCGTTGACGAGGGTTGTTCATCATCGCACACAGACGTCGCACTCTGACCCAAGTTGACGATCTGCTTCCGAGCGAGCCGAGCCTATCACGGAGCCAGCTAATTGGAAATTTTGTTTGGTCCTTTCGAAGGAATGCATCGTCTGTTGAATTTCGAGGGATTGTTTTCAAAAGGGCGATTCCTATTTTAAATATGTGTTTTGTAGCACCGATCGAGCTCTGTAATCAAAACGACTGAATCGAATGATGCGACCCGTTAAAAGATTACCCTTATTTCTATCTGCTATTGGAATAAGAAGAATAAAATAGTTTTCTTGAAGTGCAATCTCGCCTTTCGGAAATCAATTTCTTAGATTCCTGTTTACCATGTGCTGGTTGTCCTTTCATAAGTTTTGACAACGACAACAGCCAGTCTTCCCACTTCTTCGAGATTTTACCATTGTTGGTCATGGCGCACAAAAGAATTTAAAAAATTGGGCCCTAATTTTCAAGAGTTATTCTTTAACCGCGCGCATGCATATGTGCAGAGTATGCCCCGATAGAAGCGGGAACCAGTTTCGGACGCTGATGCTTATTTTATTACACATTGAACGGCTCCTCGAAGGAGTTTTTGAAATTTAATACGTATCAGACCGCGCGCAGTCATGAGGATGACGACGACCCCGACAGACATGCAGGGCCAGCCCTGTCAAGCAAAGGAGATCCATCATTATCATTGCCCTCTGCCTCAGTATTCTTATTCTAGCCGAAATAAAGATGAATGGGCAGGCTGTAAAAACTAACACCATTTAATGAGATTGGTTGTTAGTTTTGGCTCTTCCCGGTAGTTTCCTGGTCATTTGACAAGTCGTTTCTAGGGTAGAGATCATTTGTCAAAGAGTTATCGAACGTAAGGGAACACACAGAAATATGTAAATAGAAATTGAAGATGTTATCATACATACTGCTCCGATAATTATAAGCACACTAACAAAAAAACGGCAGCGGGGCTATGTCCAAGGGTTTAACTATCCCTCTCTAGGCTACTGCGAGTTGTAGGGCTTACCTTACAACATATATGAACTATCACGTATGGTTTGGGATGTCGGAGGTCTCACTGTTCAGGACGGTTCCATAAAATTCTATACAGATGGCTCAAAAATTAGAACAAAAACGGGAGCAGGAATCTTCGGCCCTGGAATAGTGATCTCAGTGGCAATGAGAGACTATCCAACGGTGTTCCAAACGGAGATTTTTGCTATAATGAAATGTGCCAATATCTGTGTAGAGAGGAAATATAGATATGCAAATATTTGTATTTTCACAGACATTCAAGCGGCACTCAAAGCATTGAGTAGCTTTAAATGTACGCCAAAACTTGTCTGGGAATGCATTCTTTCATTGCGAAAGGTGTGCCATGAGAACTCCGTAAATCTGTACTGGGTTCCAGGACACTGTGGCATTGGAGATAATGGAAAGGAAGACGAGCTTGCGAAACGAGGTTCAAACACACAGTTTTTGGCCCAGAACCTTTCTGCGGTATATCATACTGTACCATAAAAATGGAATTGAAATCCTGGGAAGCACAAAGGTTGATGACCAACTGCTTGGTTGCCGAAAAGTGTGCTCAATCAAAGAGATTTATAATTCCCAGTGTTTCAGTAACCGGCTCTTGGAACTCAGCAAGAGAGATCATTGCACCTTTATTGGCCGAATAACCGGACAGTGCCCGAGCAGATGTCATTTGAAAAATATTGGCCAGATTCAGAATGATATCTGTCGTTTCTGTAACATGGAACGTGAAACCTCAGAACATCTGCTTTTCAGTTGTGATGCGAATAGTTAAAAGTAATCAGGGGTTTACAACAAAAATTCAACTCAATGGACGCAGTGGTTCTACGCCCCCCAAAAAAAAAGTCCAGGCCATAGGTGGGACCCTAAACAGACCTGACACGATGGCCCTCCGCCGAGACAGGAGGTTTGCGCAGGTCCAATAAGCCACCTGTTAATGGATCATGTCACTATGTTTCGCAGGCTATGGCAGGATAATCCACGATGAATTACATCCCCGAAACTTCGACGTCGTGGCGCTGCAGGGAATTTGCTGGACAGGGCAGGAAGTGTGGAAAAGCGGGAATCGAGCGGCTACCTTCTACCGAAGCTGTGCAACCACCAACGAGCTGGGGACCGACTTCATAGTGCTGGGCAAGATGCGCCAACCCGTGCGCCAATCAACGCAAGGATGTGTAAGCTGAGAAAAAAAGGCTGTTTCTTCAACTCATCCACAACATCCACAACAACATCATCCACACAAAAAGTGACCAGACGACGAGAAAGAAGTTTTCTATGCACAGTTGGAGCAAACATATGATGGAGAGGTGATGTAAGGATCGTTAATCAGACCGGACAGTCTGCATAACGTATTGAATGACAACGGCCAACGATGCATAAACTTTGCAGCTTCTCGCGAAATGGTAATCCGAAGCACTTTCTTCCCCCCATAAGGCCACATGGAGATCACCTAACCAACAAACGGAAAACCAAATCGACTACGTTCTAATCGACGGTAAATTGTCCTCCGACATCACGAATGTCCGACCGCAGTGTGAATATAGAATCCGACCACTACCTCGTTGCAGTATGTCTGCATTCAGAACGCTGAGGTTTAACATTGGAGAAAATTCTATTATCTACCAATTTCTGAAACCAACTATGAAACTCTTTTGAAAATGGTATCCATAGACCAACGCAAAATGAACTCCCCTAAGAAGTTATGACGTTTGAGCGGAACGCAAAATGAACCCAAGTGAGTATTGTCTATCCGGAAGAAAGTAATTACGCTTTTTATACCGAAGTTGGATTTTTCTCCAAATACGGAACATCAATTAGTATGGCATATAAAACTTCGGAAGAAAGTTCGGTTCGGAAGTCCCGACGCTCAATTTAACTGTTCTATCTATTGAAAGTCCAACTTTTCTATCACTATGATTGGAAATGATATTCCCTTGATTCTTAAGTGCTGTTACACCTTTCACAAGTACGGCGGTACGGCGGCGAACTCTATTCGATCGGAGCGTCTTACGGAGTCCAAAGTACGTACGATTTCCAGCCACTATGCGCCTCCGAATTTCTCTGCTGGTATCGTTATCGGCGGTCACCAGTGAGCCCAAGTACACGAATTCTTCAACCACCTCGATTTCGTAACCACCGATAGAAACTCATGGTGGGTGGCTTACATTGACCTCTCTTGAGCCTCTTCCTATCATGTACTTCGTCTTCGACGTGTTGATGACTAGTCCAATCCATTTAGCTTCGTTTTTCAGTCTGATGTAGGCTTTCTCTATCCTCTCAAAGTTACGTGCCATGATATCAATGTCGTCGGCGAAACCAAATAACTGGACGGACTTCGTGAAAATCGTACCACTCGTGTCAATCCCTGCCCTTCGTATTACTCCCTCCAAAGCGATGCTGAACAGCAAACACGAAAGGCCATCACCTTGCCGTAACCCTCTACGCGTTTCGAAGGGACTCGAGAATGCCCCTGAAACTCGAACTACGCACATCACCCGATCCATCGTCGCCTTGATCAACCGTATCAGTTTATCCGGAAATCCGTTTTCGTGCATTAGCTGCCATAGCTGGTCCCGATCGATTGTATCATATGCGGCTTTGAAGTCGATAAATAGATGATGGGTGGGCACGTTGTATTCGCGGCATTTCTGCAATACCTGACGTATGGCGAACACCTGGTCTGTGGTGGAGCGTTCACCCATAAATCCCGCCTGGTACTGCCCCACGAACTCTCTTGCAATTGGTGTTAGTCGGCGGCATAAAATTTGGGAGAGTACCTTGTAGGCGGCGTTCAGCAATGTGATTGCGCGGTAGTTGCTACAATCCAGCTTATCGCCCTTTTTGTAGATGGGACAAACGACACCTTCCATCCACTCCTGCGGCAGAACCTCATTCTCCCAAACCTTGGTGATCACCCAGTGCAGCGCTCTAGCCAGTGCCTCACCACCGTGTTTTAACAGCTCTCCTGGTAGTTGGTCAACTCCAGGGGCTTTGTTGTTTTTCAGCCGGCCAATCTCCTCCTGGATTTCCTGGAGATTCGGAGCCGGAACATGTCCTGTGCGCGTGCTCCTAGGTTCATTACCATACCGCCACCGTTGTCTGCCATATCGACATTCAGGTGCTCTTCGTAGTGCTGCCGCCACCTTTGGATCACCTCACGCTCGTTTGTAAGAAGGTTCCTGATTATGTCCTTACACATATCGGGCTGTGGCACGTGGTCCTTACGTGAATGGTTCAACTTCTCATAGAACTTTCGTGCGTTTTTAGCGCGGTACAGTTGCTCCGCATCTTCACGGGCTTGATCTTCCTGCTGGCGCTTTTTCCTCCGGAAAGTCGAGTTTTGTCTGTTCCGCGCCCGTTTGTATCGTGCCACGTTCGCCCTCGTGCGGTGTTGCAGCAATCTCGCCCATGCTGCATCCTTCTCCTCAACTAACTGCTCACATTCCCCGTCCTACTAGTCGTTCCTCTGATCCGGAGCCACCGTGCCTAGTGCAGCGGTTGCGGTGCTTCCAATGGCGGAT
Organism: Armigeres subalbatus; assembly: GCF_024139115.2. Taxonomy (NCBI): domain Eukaryota; kingdom Metazoa; phylum Arthropoda; class Insecta; order Diptera; family Culicidae; genus Armigeres; species Armigeres subalbatus. The sequence continues at coordinate 99,030,308 of NC_085141.1, forward strand.
CGAATATCTCTCCAGCCATCTTCAAGAGATGCTGCGCCTAGCTGCTCTTCCGTTGGGAGTGCCACTTCCAGCTGCTGCGCGTAGTCTTGGGCTAGTCTACCGTCTTGTAGCCGCCCAATGTTAAGCCGCGGCGTCCGACTTCGACGCATGTTGTTCACCGTCGAGAGTTTTGAGCGCAGGCATACTGCAACGAGGTAGTGGTCGGATTCAATATTCGCACTGCGGTAAGTGCGGACGTTCGTGATGTCGGAGAAGAATTTACCGTCGATTAGAACGTGGTCGATTTGGTTTTCCGTTAATTGATTAGGTGATTTCCATGTGGCCTTATGGATATTCTTGCGGGGGAAGAAAGTGCTTCGGACTACCATTCCGCGGGAGGCTGCAAAGTTTATGCATCGTTGGCCGTTATCGTTCGATACGGTATGCAGACTATCCGGTCCGATGACCGGTCTATACATTTCCACCCTTCCTACCTGAGCGTTCATGTCACCGATGACGATTTTGACGTCCCGTAGTGGGCATCCATCGTTTGTCTGCTCCAGCTGCGCATAGAACGCTTCTTTCTCGTCGTCGGATCTCCCTTCGTGTGGGCAGTGCACGTTGATGATGCTATAGTTGAAAAAACGGCCTTTAATCCTCAGCTTGCACATCCTTGCGTTGATTGGCTGCCACCCAATCACGCGTTGGCGCATCTTCCCCAGCACTATGAAGCCGGTTCCCAGCTCGTTGGTGGTGCCACAGCTTTGGTAGAAGGTAGCCGCTCGATGCCCGCTTTTCCACACTTTCTGTCATGTCCAGCAGATTTCCTGCAGCGCTACGACATCGAAGTTGCGGGGATGTAATTCATCGTAGATTATCCTGTCGCAACCTGCGAAGCCTAGCGACTTGCAGTTCCATGTTCCAAGCTTCCAATCGTGATCCTTTATTCGTCGCCTAGGTCGTTGCCGATTGTATCGAGTCGTATTATCTTCTATGTCGTTCGTAATAGTTGTTTTTAAAGGCGGCTTATTGGGCCTGCGCAAACCTCCTGTCTCGTCGGAGGGCCATCGTGTTAGGGCTGTTTAGCGTCCCACCTAACACCAGGACTTGGGCTTGTGCGCTTTGAGCGTCCCTGCTGCCCCCCTGTTTTGTTGAAGCTACTGTACCCTTTGATCAACCGTCGGTCGTCATTGTCCCTGAAAAATAAGCTTGCTGTCTACAAGCAAATCATCCTCAACGTGGTCGAATATGGCATGCCGGTCTGGGAGAGCTGTTCAAAAGTTCAAGTTCAAAACAAGTACCTGAGGATGATCATGAACACCCCTTCCAGGGCAAGAACTTCTGAGGTCCACCGTCTGGCCGGTATTAAAACTCTACACGAGCGCTTTGGTGAGTGTAAGGAAAGGTTTAGGGTCCAATGCTTACAATCGGACCAGGCGACCATTAGGGCGCTACACAGTGGTTAAAATCCCGAAAAACGTGATCGTTAGCTTTTTCGGTATGAAATCGTCTTTTAAATGGCATAGTATGTTCAGCAATTATGTTGCATACATCAAGGGGTATCATTTGAGAAAATTTTATTTTTGATTAATTCTCCTAAAAGTGAGATAGAAATTTCATTTTTTTCAAAATTTGTTGAAACAAAATGGCGTTCTTTGGAAAGTTGTCAGAAATAATTTACAGAAAAACTTTGTCAAAGACACATTGGGTCTATCATTTGAATCGAACAAAATATGAATCAATTTTAGATAGTAGGTCATTTAACCCTAATAAAACTTGTATGCAATGAATAAATTTGCATGGTCGAATTTTTTATGTTCACAATGTTCTAGAAACTTATTATTATTATATATTTATTAATCACATAGTAATTAAAACCAGTGGATTTGTTAACCATGAATATTTATGTTATACCAAAGACTTACCCGAACATGTAGAAAAATAGTTATTTTTCAATAACAAATAAAACCACTTGTAACAGAAAGCTTTGAAGCTTATCTTTTGAATGTGCATTGATTTGGCTGCCACTTTTTGCCACCTTGCGAGAAATTTTGGTGTGAAAAATGTGTTATTTTGTTCGTAAATCTCGAATTTCCTTCTAACAATTGAAAATATTGTTATGATTTAGTAATTGAACGCTGTATTTTTATGTGCTGAATGAGTTTCTAGAACATTGTGAACATGAACCTTAAAAATTCGACCATGCAAAGTTATTCATTGTATACTAAAACTGGGTTAAATGACCTATTATCTAAAAATGAGTCATATTTTGTTCGTTTCAATAGATAGACCCATAGTGTCTTTGGCAAAGTTTTTCTGTACATTATTTTTGACAACTTTCCCAAGAACGCCATTTTGTTTCAACAAATTTTGAAAAAATAAAATTTCTATCTCACTTTTAGGTGGAATTGCTGAACAAACTATGCCATTTAAAACACGATTTCATACCGAAAAAGCTAACGATCACGTTTTTCGGGATTTTAACCACTGTGCGCTAGTTCCAATTTAGGTTATCAAATTATTATTGTAAATATTAGTGTACATAGTAGTTAGGTTATCAAATTTTCTAAATTAATCAATGCCTCCTTAAGGCTATTCTGATACATTAGATAAACTTTATAAATTACTTTAAAACTCTAACCATTGCTAAATATTGAACCGAATCAAAGATGAAGGGCTAAGTGGCCAAACACTTGAAATGTTAAAAATAAAGTATCAAACGAAAATCGAAAATTAACGAATTTAAGTCATGCTTGTTATATCATTTGAAATGTCATGGGGCGCAGATAGCGATCTCAGCATCGGCGGTGTTACTGAAGCCGAGATAATTAATGAGGCCTTGGTAAAAGTACACTTTTGAATAATTAAGAATAAACGTTGGCAACCATGTTGAATGAATTCCATTTCATCAAAGTTCAGTTCAAACTAAATTATTTTGTTTGCAATCCGATACTACATATCAGTTCTAAAATTCTGTGGTTTGGTTTCAATTAATACAAACGCTTAAAATGTGTCATAAATCATATGCTACGACTACGAGTGGTTTCATGTCGTGGTAAACCATTTTGCCTCACGGATGCTCCTCTATGACGTTCCACACTGTATAGCTATCAATACCTTCAGAGCTGCTATCGGAGATGTGTACACAGATAAAGGCAAACGTTCGTCCGTCTGGACTGGACTCTATCAACTAAAGATGCACATAGGGTAGAACAGTGTTAAACGCACCCACAGAATCGAATGGCCTAACTCATAAAATTACTTATACAACTTGTTGTAGGGTGCTGAACGTAGTAGCTGAACGATTATTACCAATAAAATTCAATATCATTTATGCTTTATCGAGCTGCAATAAAAAGATTGAAGAAAATCCTTTAATTTTTCAATTATTTTTAAATTGCGATTCATTTACCTTACCCGCAAGATTTTCGCTTAATCCGCTGAGACAAATAAATAACCATGCGTTTACCATTATTTCATATGCAATTTTACATCAGCATTCAAGCGTTTTGCCCCGTGCACATTTTCAAAACCTATTTTGAATGCGTTCAAAAGTCACAAAAACCTTATTATTTTGAATAGGTCATTGTAAAACGTAGCTTGTTTTATAAATTTTACATCATCATGTTAAAAAGGTTCAATACTCATATTCACGTTGGTGAAAAGCATCGAAAAAGCTTAATGGGTGCATATTGGACTGTTCTCCCCTACGTAAGCGCTGTACTTTGCTCTGCGGTGTTTTGTTCGTGTCGGCGATTGTAAGCAAGCAGACTATGAGGAGGTATTCGGGCATGGCGAAATGATAGTAAAAGTCGGTGCGATTGTGCTACACGTCGTGTTGAATTTATAGCTTGTAGAAACCACCGTACCGGGCTGTGAACGTAATCAAGTGTCCTCGATAGTATAGTGGTCAGTATCCCCGCCTGTCACGCGGGAGACCGGGGTTCAATTCCCCGTCGGGGAGATGCATAATATTTTGTTTCGCGTTAGTGATGATAGTTAGAATTGGAAATTCCACGCATGATACACAATCTCTAAATTAACACTAGGATTGATTCGCTAAAAAAACTTAGGCGGATACATTCGTGCAGAAAATCGTTGTAACTAAATTTTCAAATGGCTATATCTCAGTGAGTTTTCAACCGATTTTCCCAGTTTTTTCACCAACCTCTTAGTCATCTTTTCTAGTTTCTGGACATTGCAAAATATTGTATCTAGGGGTGTTCAATTTTTCACTAGAGCTGTGGGAGTAAAGCAACGGATTTAGAAAAATGCGATTTTGGAGATATACATATATTTTATTACCAAAAATGATATCTATTCATATAGTGATGATTGAAATGATAAAATAACAAATAAAAGACATCACCTGGAACATAAGAACACATTTTGAGCATCCCTACTATGCATACGATGATAATTCGGTACCTTTAGGAACCACTTTATACTACAGAATGTATGAGTCTTCAGAAAATGTTTTCAAGTATGTTGTCTACTGTGAACTTATTAAAATAAATGTAAACTATATACGAAACATGTGTGATAATAAATTATGATGTTCTAGAATCTCCGAACTGTACTGGAATTTAAATCAAATGGTCTACCGAAACAACCAAGGCTTCCATGATGTCCCATACCGCGGTATCAACCCAATTATGTCCTCCGAGTATTTATTTTTCACTTTCGTCTCAAATCCAGGCATTTTAGTTGTTGTAAGATCTCCAAATTGTCCTGGAGGTTGAGTAAAATGGTCTATCGAATCAACCAAGGCTTCCATGATGTCCTCTGCCGTAGTATAAACCCTATTATGTCCTCCGAGTATTGATCCTTCTCTCGCGTCTCAAATCCAGCCATTTGAGTTGTTGTATGATCTCCAAATTGTCCTGGAGTTTGAGTAAAATGGTCTTTCGAATCAACGAAGGCATCCATGATGTCCTCAGCCGCGGTATCAACCCAATTATGTCCTCCGAGTATTTATCTTTCACTGGCTCCAAATTGTCCTGGAGTTTGAGCAAAATGGTCTACCGAATCAACCAAGGCTTCCAAGATGTTCCATACCGCGATATCAACCCAATTATGTCCTCCGAGTATTTATCTTTCACTTGCGTCTCAAATTCAGGCTTTTGAGATGTTGTGAGATTCCCAAATTGTCCTGAAGTTTGAGTGAAATGGTCTATCGAATCAACTCAGGCATCCATGATGTCTTCAGCCGCGGTGTCAACCCAAGCATGTCCTCCGAGTATTTATCTTTCACTTGCGTCTCAAATCCAGGCACTTGAGTTGATGTAAGATCTCCAAATTGTCCTGGAGTTTGAGTAAAATGGTCTATCGAATCAACTAAGGCTTCCATGATGTCCTCTGCCGTAGTATAAACCCTACTATGTACTCCGAGAATTTGTCTTTCACTTGCGTCTCAAATCTAGCCATTTGAGTTGTTGTAAGATCTCCAAATTGTCCTGGAGTTTGAGCAAAATGGTCTAACGAATCAACCAAGGCTTCCATGATGTCCCCAGCAGCGATATCAACTCTTTTATGCCCTTCGAGTATTTGCATTTCACTTGCGCCTCATATCCAGGCATATGAGATGTTGTAAGATCTCCAAATTGTCCTGGATTTTGAGTAAAATGGTCTATCGAATCAACCAAGGCCTCCATGATGTTTTCAGTCGCAGTATAAATCCTATCATGTCCTCCGAATAATTGTCTTCCACCTGCGTCTCGAATCCAGGCATTTAAGATGTTGTAAGATCTCCAAATGATCCTAGAGTACGAGCAAAATGGTCTATTGAATCAACCAAGGCTTCCATGATGTCCTCAGCCGCGATGTCAACTCTTCTATGTCCTCCGAATATTTGCATTTCATTCGCGCCTCAAATCAAGGCATCTTAGATGTTGTAAGATCTCCAAATTATGCTAGAGTTTTAGTGAAATGGTCTATCGAATCAACCAAGGCTTCCATAAAGTTTCTAGCTTGTCTTTCACTTGCGTGAGATTCAAATGAGATGTTGTAATATCTCCTAAATGTCCTGGAGTTTGTATCAAATAGTCTAGCAAATCAACCAAGGCATCCATGCTGTTTCCAGCAGCGGTATCAACCAAATAATGTTCTCCGAGTCTTCAAATTCCACTTACGTCATAAATCCAGGCATATGAGATGTTGAAAGATATCCAAATTGTCCTGGAGTTTGAAACAAATGGCCCACCGAATCAACAAATGCTTCCGCAGTTTCAACACAATTATTTTTTCCGAGTATTTGTCTTTCACTTGCGTCTCAAATCCAGACATATCATATGTTGGAAGATCTCCAAATTATTCTGGATTTTAAATCAAATGGTCTACCGAATCAACCAAGGCTTCCATGAAGTCCCTAGCCACGGTATCAATTCAATTACGTTCCCCGAGTATTTGACTTTCTCGTGCGTCACAAATCCAGTCATATGAGATGTTGTAAAATCTCCAAATTTTCCTGGAGTTTGAGTCAAATGGTCTACCGAACCAACCAAGGCTGCCATGATGTCCTTAGCCACGATATCAGCGCAATTCAGTGGACATAATTGTTTTTAAATTACTTTCCAAATGAACCACGACTTACAAATCAACCCTACCATGAAATATGTCTCCAGCAGATGTTTTTATCCAATCTTCCGAGCCGATGCGCATGTTTGGTATATAAAAATGCGATGTTATTAGTCCCCCAAATCGCCCTGGATCTAGATCAAGTAGTCTGTCAACCAAATCAACCTCTCCTGGAACTATGTCTCCAGCGAAGGTATGTATCTAATCATGTCTTCCGAGCTCATGCACACATTTAGTCGAGTCAAGCACGAGACACTAAAGAAGGCTTCACGTATCTGATAAGTTACAATTACAAATTGTCTTATGACAAGTGATTACCCAAATCATGCAGCTAGGGATGACAGTGTACCGGAGTGTGAGATTTCTGCTGCCGTGACTGGTCCTACATAGTACATAACGTACTCCTCCCAAAACAACACGCTTTACGATGTCTCTCTAAAATGTTTTCGATTCCCTCATTTTCTCGATTTAAAGAGAAAAAACCGAAAAAACCAGGTAATAGGTGATCTATCCTTTCTTCCGTTTAACCAAGACACCAACCTTTTTGCATTGTTTCACCATTCTCTTCATAACTTTTGAAAGCAATGACCGTCGACTAGAGTGTGCCAATTACAGAGGGATCACCCTTCTGAACTCGACGTACACAATTCTTTCGCGTATTCTGTTTAACAGACTGACACCGCTAGAAGAGTCCTTCGTCAGCGGATACCAGGCAGGTTTTCGTGAGGGTCGATTAACGACGGATCAGATGTTTAGCCTGCGGATGATCATTGATGAATTCCGGGAGTAAAACTTGCAGATTTACCAAAGTTCTTATTTTTTTTTTAATCTTTCGTTCATTTGGAAGGCTCATTTGCCGTGAAGCGTTACGGAGCCGAAATCAAGTTTAACAATACATTTCTTGATTCTTATACATAGTGTTAGTTTTGGGGAACCGAAAGACTCGCGGTTTGGTCGAGGTTAGGGAATACAATAAAACAGTAGGAAAGGAAAGGATTTTAGGGTACTTAAGTAATTACAATGCTGATGCTCACAAAGTTGACATTCCTCGCGATGTTTCACATCTGTAACGGGACAAACAAACTTTTTTTTTGGGAGATAACAACGAGAGGAAGACATACGGAAGGGATTAACGACAGACATTCAAATGTACAACAAGAGGAAGACATTCGTAATGGGGTATGACAGACAAGGGAATGGGCAGACAATGATTACAGTTTTACATCGGCAACTTTCAAAAATTGGTGGACCAGGGACATGTACTCGAGATCAAGGCCCGACAACACTTCCCTAATAGGCTTTGGTTGTTTTCCTCGGACCCGGAGATGTTCAGTCAGCGCAGATCTGGGGCCACGATGCTCCTCGCACGCCCACACGACATGATTGATGTCCTGATAATCCTCGCCGCAAACACAGAGATTTCCTTCCGAGAGCCCCACTCTGAAAAGATGTGCATTTAAAGTGTAGTGATTGGACATTAGACGACACATGGTTCGAATGAAGTCTCGTCCCATATTCAATTTTTTTGAACCATGGACGCTTCGACACCTGCGGGCGAATTGAATACAGCCATCTACCCAACTCCCCATTTGTCCATTTCTGTTGCCAGCTGTTCAAGGTTTCCTGACGAACTAATGTGAAAAATTCATCGAAGGTGATTTTCCGATCGTAAATATCACCTTCCATAGCGCCCACCTTAGTCAAAGAGTCCGCTTTCTCATTTCCGTGATCGAGCAATGAGAAGGGACCCAAGCCATGGTGATTGTGAATGACCGTTTCGATAGAGCACTCAAAGCTTTCTTTATCCCCTTTAGGAGATACGCTGAGTGCTTCACCGGTTTCATTGACCGAACAGCCTCCAATGAACTTAGACTGTCGGTGAAGATGAAAAAGTGGTCAGGAGGCAGGGATGCGATTTGTACGAGTGAATAGTGTATAGCTGCTAGCTCAGCAGTATACACGGAACTAGGCTCTTTGAGCTTAAAGTAGGCGCTATGAAAAACGTTGAAAACACCGAAACCAGTGGAGTCATCCATTTTTGACCCGTCAGTGAAAAAGATTCTCTCCTCGCTAGCGTGCCCGTATTTGCTTGCAAATAATGGAGGTATAACCTCCGCTCGAAGAAAGTCTGGTATTCCATGAACCTCCCGCTTCATGGACAGATCAAAAGTAACAGAGGAACTGTAAGAGTCTAAGAAGTTAGCACGATTGGTGTCAACCGAAGATGGGCTTACCTCCAGCGTCATATACCAGTGGTAAATACTCATGAATCGGGATTGAGGGTTTTGTTCGAGCAGCTTCTTGAAGTTGTCAATGACCAATGGATTGAGAACCTCACAGCGGATGAGGAACCGGAGCGATAATTCCGCGAAACGATCTGTAAGTGGCAGTACTCCCGCAAGTACTTCCAAGCTCATCGTATGAGTCGAATTCATACATCCTAACGCGATACGGAGACAGCGGTATTGAATCCGTTGAAGCTTCAACATGTGTGTTTTAGCCGCGGACTGGAAGCAGAAACTACCGTATTCGAGGACCGACAAGATGGTGGTTCGATACAACGTCATCAGATCTTCGGGATGCGCTCCCCACAATGTTCCGGTTATTGATCGCATGAAGTTGATCCGTTTCTGGCATTTTTGTGTCAGATACACAATTTGCTTCCCGAAGGTGCATTTCGAGTCGAACCAGACCAGGAGGTATTTAGAAGCCTTGCTATGAGTGATTGTCTTACCCATCAGTTGGAGCGGGAACTTTGCTGGCTTATGTTTTGACGTAGGATTTACGTCTCTCTTTACTATACCGGGTGTCATTTCAAAATATTCAAATCGACCGCGTTACGCTGTGTTGAAAGATTTTAAACGTTAATAGCGTTCGTCTCAGTGGACGAATTTCTGCGGTAAGCCCCTTAATCGACAGATTTCAAGTATGCCTTCCATGCCCATGCTTGATAAGACCCGAAAAACTTGTTTCAATAGGTATGAAACTGTTTTCAATGAAAAACATTGAGATCAAGGGAACCTATAAATATGGATACCGCATAATTTTTGCATCATTCCATTACCACGTTCTGATTGGTGCAGACACCAGCGAATGAGCAGCCGCTGGGTCTGCCAAGAAGCCATAAAATAGCGCAACGCGATTTTTTCCTTTCATTCTGACCGGGACAAGCGAAGCAACATCATCGATTGAACAGCACTCACACCTTTTAGCAGGGAATGAAGTCTGCACCGACTGCTTTTTCGGCTCAACACCATCGAAGCGACCATCATCAGCCGAAACTTAGCCAGTACATCTGCAGTCCACCCTACAGACCCGACAAAGCAGCAATGCTGAGCAGATACCGGCAGCAGCAGCAGAGTCGAGCCGAGACCGGCCGGCATCGGTGCTGAGCCGAGACAGGCTGAAGAAAAGCCACATGATGCAGCATGTAAAAAAACAAACGGTTCTTCAGAGAGCCAATAATAGAGATCAATATCAATGCTTTCAATACCCTTCGGGATAGAAATTGTACTTGGGTGCCAAATCCAATATTCTAGAGATAAAATTTTATGCGTGATTTTCATAAATAGTGTCAAAACTAACAGTGGATAATTTTTCTGATTTAACCGCGAAGTGGACGAAGGACTTCGCTTGACCATGCCTTTAAAGATTCATAAGATGTCCAAATCTCTCACATAATCTTATTAGCATAAAAAAACACCGATAACAGCTCAAACATTAATAAACTATCAATCGATTTTTCATCAAATGTTGGATTTTTTGGCATTGATAAAAAAAATGTACATAAACATTGTTTGATACTGACCGCACACGAAGCGAACGTGACTGAATGATCGTCCCATGTTACCAATTCTAAATCTTATCACCCGAAATCCCATGTCCGGGTGTTTCCTTCCTTCTACTACTAACAATGTTGTCTCAGAAAAGAACACGTACTTTCCACCTGAACTGCAATTCTAAGCTCGCTTGCCCGGCTTATTGGCCTGTATCTAGCGAAAAGTCCCGTTAGGAAATAGACGCCAGCAGCGAGCAACAAGCGTAAAAAAGAAGAAGCCCTTCTCGAACGCGTTGATGATGATGACGCTTTGGCTGACAAAGAAGCGGGATACAAGACACTAGCTGATTGGCCCACCAATTGGGAAGCAGAGAAGATTCAAAATAAGGTATAAAAGAAAAGTGCATTCGCTCGCAGAGCATTCAGTCTTTTTTATACCATCACTAGAAATTCGCGGTTATTTGAAAAGAACGTTTTCTTACTTTTTGCACTTAGCCGAAGCAAACAGCCTTTTTCAAGGCTCTAAGAGTTAAAAATAATGTTCTCCTTCAGTTGCTATCGCACGGATGAGAAGGCTCTTCAGTGGAAGGGCTGAGATACATTCTACATCCCCTGCTGAGCCAACTTGTGGTTTATTTCAGGCAGTCCTTCAGTGGGAAGGTTGCCACTGTCGAGGCTAATATTTTGTGACCGGACAGATACTTCCTGAATTTTTTTTGATGATTCTTGTTCGAGTTAGATTTGATTTCTGTGTCGGTTTGATGAGAAGATTTTGCCAAGGAATGGTATGCAACGCCGATTATTTATCCAAAATAGGTGATGTGAGAAATTTGGACATATTATGTATCTTAAAGGCATGGTCAAGTCAAGTCCTACGTCCACTTAGCGGTTATGTCATAGACATTACCCACTGTTCGTTTTTTTTTTAAAAGACAACCATCTCAGTTTTCTCCGGAGAGAATTCGATACCCAGCTTGGTAGCCCATGTGGACAAATTGTCCAGAGTATCTTGCAACGGTTCTTGCAGATCAACTGCGGTTGGCCCCGAAACGGATACAACGCAATCATCTGCAAGCTGTCTTAACGAGCAATTCGGCATGAGATATTCATCAATGTCTCTAACGTAAAAATTGTAAAGTAGGGGGCTCAAACATGAGCCCTGGGGGAGACCCATGTAGCTAATTCGTGAAGTGGCCGAGTCACCATGAGAAAAACTCATACGCTTCTCTGACAACAAATTGTACAAATAATTGTTCAAAATAGGTGAAAGTCCACACGAGTGGAGTTTGTCGGATAAGACATCAACGCAAACTGAATCAAAAGCCCCCTTAATATCCAAAAACACTGAGCCCATTTGCTCTTTTTTAGCTAAAGTAAGCTGAATTTCTGAAGAAAGCAACGCAAGACAGTCGTTCGTTCCCTTGCCCCTGCGGAAACCAAATTGTGTATCTGACAAAAAACTATTCGATTCAACCCATTTGTCTAGCCGGAAAAGAATCATTTTCTCCAGCAACTTCCGAAGACAGGACAGCATCGCGATGGGGCGATACGAATTATAATCCGACGCGGGTTTTCCGGGCTTCTGGATGGCTATCACCCTCACTTGCCTCCAATCATCTGGAACAATATTGTACTCCAGTAACTGGTTGAACAAGCTCAATAAGCGCCTCTTCGCGACGTCTGGGAGGTTTTTAAGCAAATTGAACCTGATTCTATCCATCCCTGGAGCGGAATTGTTACATGAAAGGAGAGCAAGCGAGAATTCAATCATCGAAAAGGGGCGGTCCATATCATCCCTATCAGCAAAGGCATCACGTAGCTCTTGCTTCACCGGTACCGAATCAGGACAAACTTTCTTTGCGAAGTCGAGTATCCACCGCGACGAGCTTTCACGATCTTCGTTTACGTACGACGCGTTGCGCATTCTTCTCCCGACGGTCCACAGAGTTTTCATCGAGGTCTCGCGCGATAAACCTTCAACAAAAGTGCGCCAATATCCGCGTTTCTTCACTTTGACCAGTTTCTTGAACTGGATCTCGAGCGCGATGTACCGTTTGTGAAGAACGATGGAACCGTGCTTCCGGAATTCTTTAAACGCGGCGGATTTTTCGCGATAAAGTTGTGTACACTCGACATCCCACCACAGGCTGTGTGGTTTCCTACGAACCGAAGCTCCTGGCACTGGCCGTCGTTGTGCCTGAAAAGCGCTGTCAAGGATCAACTGAGATAAAAACTCGTACTCTTCTCGCGGGGGAAGTGCTTCTATCGACATTAAGCCATCAATGATGGCCTCCGCATATTTTCCCCAATCGATGTGCTTCGTGAGGTCATATGAGAGGTCGATAGAAACAGATTGATTACGTCCATTGGAAATCTTGACTTCGATCGGCAAATGATCACTACCATGGGGATCTTGGACCACCTTCCAAGTACAGTCCAACGATAATGAGCTCGAACAAATGGAAAGATCTAGACGACTATCTCTTGCTGGAGGAGCCACTCGTGTAACTTCTCCTGTATTCAAAATTGACATATTGAAGTCGTCGCAGAGGTCGTATATCATTGATGAACGGTTGTCGTCGTACAGTTCCCCCCAGCCTGTTCCGTGGGAGTTAAAATCTCCCAAGAGCAACCGTGGCTCGGGCATAACCGAGCAGATGTGCGAGAGATCTCTACGAGATATCGCGGTGTTTGAAGGAAGATATATCGAGGCGAAACTGAGGTCTTTTCCTCGAATAGTCACCTGACATGCGACAGCTTCGGTGCCTGACATCGGACCAAGATCGACTCTATAGAAGGAGTGCTTTTCTGATCCCTAAAAGCACCCCTCCATATTAATTTGCCCGATCGCGGCGGATTATGTTGAAATCAGGAAAATGAAGGTTAACATCTGGTGTTAACCATGTTTCACATAAAGCAAAAGCATCGCACTGTAATTTGTTAACTAAAAATTTAAAAATATCTAATTTTGGAAGAATACTTCGACAGTTCCACTGTAGAATAGAAATCATATTGGCCTTATCGACGAAGTTAGCCATCGAAGGATACAAATGACTCGAGGAGGGGCATTTTTGAAGCCAGCTGCTTCAGGAGAGGAGTCAGAATAGGAAGAACTGTTTTGACCATGTTCTTCATGGGGTCGGAAGCATCAAAGAAGTTGAGGATGAGCTCCACGATGCCAGAAAGTGTGAACATTGGAGCACTCGGAGGTTGTTCTGCTCGCTCACTATGCTCTCTTTCTGGCTGAGAAATCGCAAAAATTGGGGCATCTGGGATTTTAGATGTTCCCGGAAGCGGTGGAAACTCTCGATCATCCCGATGTGAAACCACAAAAGTTGAACGTTTTTGAGTATTTCCACCCGCTTTGAATTTGATCATGTTGGATTGGGGCTCACTTTGAGGCTGTTTTCTAGGCTTTTTCGAGGGTCGCTGGCTCTGTTTTATTCTCTTCCTCGTTGAACCATTGAAAACAAAGGGAACCCCATTTCCAACCTCGGAGTCAGAGCTACCTTGATCGTCCAAAGGAAGAGACGAGTAGATGGTGTCAGAAACGACTGGAGAAGCGGCCTTCCTCAACATTTCGGCGTAACTTCGCCGAGAACGTTGCTGAAGAGACCGCTTCTGGTGGATTCGCTGCTGTATGTACGTTGGGCAAGCTTCAAGAGCATGTGGAGGGCTTTCGTTACAATAGACACATTTCGGTGCCGTCTTATACGCGCCCTCCACATGTTTCTCTCCGCATGATGCACAGCGAGGTTTATTGCAGCAGTACTGAGCGGTGTGGCCCAGCTGCTTGCAATTAACACAATTCATCACCTTCGGTACATACAGCCGAACAGGTAGACAAAGTTTGCCAATCACTACGTAATCAGGCAGTGCGGACCCGGAGAAGGTGACGCAGAAAGAATCAGACGGCGAATAAATCCGCTTCTCTCCCTCCTGCGACACCGAATACATTTGCTTGCAGTCCAATATCGCAACAGTAGGCAAAGAAACGTTCTTGAAACGACCGACACCTTGTTTCAAGTCGTCGCACGTCATACTTCCCTCCATCACCACCCCCGCGATCTCACACACTGCTGACGGTAAATACACCTTATATTCGAGAGTGAAAAGCTCACAGGTGGAAATCTCGTTGGCCTGTTTGCGATCACTGACCGTGACGCGAAGCTTACTGGACCCAACCATGTCAATAGTCGTGACAGACGAAAATCGCTTTTCCAGATCTTTGCTGATCTGGCTGATATTCAAGCGTTTGTCTTTGGGTCGAAAGAAAACAACGTACGGCCCACTAGAGTCGGGAGGGTAGGCCTTGTGGCGAGGGTTCGTAGGGGAAACATTGGTGTTGCTAATGTCCATTTTGTTTTGGCTCGCTACACCGGAATGCAACAAAACATTATTATTTACGGAGTACGATGTATCCCCGCCATCGTCGCCTTCGCGCATTGCGGATATAAAATGTCACGCAGCAGCGAGGCACACACAATTAAACACTTATCACAGGGGAAGAGAAAAAAATAACGAGCGAAAAAACAGGGGAAAATAGTGGTGAGAGAAAAAAAACAGACTTGGTTCAACTGATCAAAAAGACGGGAATAAGGGGAATCAGAGAAGAGACTAAATAATATACTTAGCTTTCACACTACTGTGTCACCGGCTAGTGGTTGTGGCAGCACACACCGAACGGACGGTCACTCGCCCGAGGCGCGATTGAAGCCAACCACGCTGGATATGTTACTGTTCGTAACACGAACAACACTGCAGCTTGGCGGGTGGTGGCGGGACGGTAGCGTCTGTGTTGGTCGAGGCGCACGATCACTGACGATGGTGGTGGCACTGTCGGCGTGGGGAGATGATGACTGCGCCCACGTGACGATGGATGTCGAAGAATATTGCAAAAAACTACGATGATGCACTTTGCTGGTGGTAACTTATTTGCTATAAGTAAGCACCACTTTCACACTGGCACTTCGATTTAAAAGGCTTCGGTAAAAAACCTGTTCTTTAGGAAAAACCCGAAATATAAATCGACCGTACGCGGACTACGAACTGCCTCGCACGGATGCTCGACGTGGAATGAACCAAAGTTCTTGTTGGTGTAGCGGGTAACCACCCCCTCCCCCTATTTTTTGGCGATAATGGACATCAATATGCTTGCCTATACGTTCCATTATAGTGTCATTTTACGTTTACCTTGAGGACTCCATTACTAGGGCCTGATTGTACCAATTTGATCAATGATGATCGAATTTAACGAGACGTGCCCGAAATTAGACTTCGGCTGACAAAGTGATGTTCTTAAAATTGAGGTTTTTAGAGTAAAGATTCATTAAGACAAACATACACTGTCGGATGATTATTATAATAATAATAAACAATAAACATCATAAGTAAAGTACAACATCTCATATGCCTGGATTTGTAATGCAAGTAAAAGACAAATACTCGGAGGTCATAATTGGGTTGGTAGCGCGGCTGGGGACATCATGAAAGCTTTGGTCGATTCGATAGACCATTTGATTCAAACTCATGGACAATTTGGAGATCTTACAACATTTCAATTGCCTGAAACTGCGACGCAAGTGAAAGACAAATATTCAGAGGACACAATTGGGTTGATGCCGCAGCTGGGGACTTCATGGAAGCCTTGGTGGATTCGTTAGACCATTTGATTCAAACTTCAAGACAATTTGGAGATTCTACAACATCTCATATGCCTAGATTTGAGGCGCAAGTAAAAAACAAATACTCGGAGGACATAGTAGGGTTTATACTACGGCTGAGGACATCATGGAAGCCTCAGTTGATTCGATAGACCATTTTACTCAAACTCCAGGACAATTTGGAGATCTTACAACAACTGAAATGCCTGGATTTGAGACGCAAGTGAAAGATAAATACTCGGAGGACATGCTTGGGCTGACACCGCGGCTGGGGACATCATGGATGCCTTCGTTGATTCGATAGACCATTTTACTCAAACTGCAGGGCAATTTGGAGATCTTACAACATCTCAAATGCCTGGATTTGAGATGCATGTGAAAGACAAATACTCGGAGGACATAATAGGGTTCATACTACGGCAGAGGACATCATGGATGCCTTCGTTGATTCGATAGACCATTTTACTCAAACTCCAGGACAATTTGGAGATCTTACAACATCTCAAATGCCTGGATATGAGATGCAAGTGAAAGATAAATATTCGGAGGACATAATTGGGTTGAAACCGCGGCTGAGGACATCATGGATGCCTTAGTTGTTTCGATAGACCATTTTACTCAAACTTCAGGACAATTTGGAGATCTTACAACATCTTAAATGCCTGGATTTGAGACGCAAGTGAAAGATAAATACTTGTAGGACATAATTGAGGTGATACCGCGGTATGGGACATCATGGAAGCCTTGGTTGATTCGGTAGACCATTTGATTCAAACTCCAGGACAATTTGGAGATCTTACAACATCTCATATGTTTGGATTTGAGATGCAAGTGAAAGACAAATACTCGGAGGACATAATTGGGTTGATGCTGCGGCTAGGGGCATTATGGAAGCCTTGGTTGATTCGGTAGACCATTTGATTCAAATTCCAGTACAGTTCGGAGATTCTAGAACATCATAATTCAAGTTATCACACATGTTTCGTATATAGTTTACATTTATTTTAACAAGTTCACAGTAGACAACATGCTTGAAAACATTTTCTGAAGCTTCATACATTTTGTAGTATAAAGTGGTTCCTAATGGTACCGAATTATCATCGTATGCATAGTAGGGATGCTCAAAATGTGTTTTTTTGTTCCAGGTGATGTCTTTTATTTGTTATTTTATCGTTTCCATCATCACTATATGAATAGATATCATTTTTGGTAATAGAATATAAGTATATCTCCAAAATCGCATTTTTCTCAATCCGTTGCTTTACTCCCACAGCTTTAGTGAAAAACCCCTAGGTACAATATTTTGAAATGTCCAGAAACTAGAAGAGATGACTAAGAGGTTGGTGAAAAAACTGAGAAAATCGGTTAAAAAACCACTGAGATATAGCCATTTGAAAATTTAGTTACAACGATTTTGTGAACGAATGAATCCTAGTGTTAATAATTGATTTATTGACACTAATTATGGCATGATGGTAACTATTCCGGGATTTCAGCTAATTACACGTTAACTTTCTTCTACTTACTGACTAAGTAAAATTGTATCGCCGTTTTTTTTATCTCACGGAGATCAGTTTGATCAGCGTTTATTTGCAACTGGTAGATACTGCAAATGCTTCGACACATTTCATGCTGTAATTCGACATATTTTAAGCTGTAATCAGTTTTCAATGCAGTCAAGTCAAGTTCGAAGAATAAAACAGCTAAATCGAGTCAAGTACGAGACACTGAAGACGGCCTTACTGTTGAGGTCGAAATACGTATTTGTCAAGATACAATTAAGTGGTGGAATTCAATGGGATTGTATAAACTCGTCTTATGACAAGTGAAGACATTCCACTAAAAAGCTCAAAATAATTTTCCTAGCTAAATAGAGTTCAAATAATATTTCTTTTAATTTATTTCTTTTGCAGGGTTTATCTGCCACATACGTTACAAAAACTTTCACCAAAAATTTATATAATTTTCTTTTTCATTCTCAAATTAGAGGGAGCGCAACAATGAATAACAGTATGGATAGGTGTCACAAGCGAGCGACGAGTATGAAGCGAACAGAAATTGAAATTTTAGTAGAGGGCCAGTTGTTGTACTCACCGATAAATGCCAATAAATCAATAATGATTGAGTCATGTACGGTGATCAAAAAACTTTCCCAATTAATTTACATGTGACCAGTATAAAATAATCGAACGGATCATCAGTTGGATGATTTACTGTGTGTGATGTGTTAACTACGTTACACGTTTAAAGAATGTTAAGGTATTAGAGTGATAACTACTATCTAACACTGTGACGTGTTCTAGATTGAATTGGTGATCGTGTTCAATACAGTGTTCTATGAGCGCTGTTTTTCCCTTAGTTATATTTATGGTCTAAACACAACTTACGCTGCCATACTACAAACAATTCGGGAAATTTAAAAAAAAATGGTAATGCAATTATGCATCCACCATCTTCAAACAAACCGTTACCGCCTTCAGGGAAGATAGAAGTGAATAGTGACTAAGTGAAATTAACTTTTACAAAAATCGCTTCGTTTCACTTAGTCCAATATGTAAGTAACATAGCTTGACCAACATGACACACAGCCTTGAAAATACTCTCCACTCTGTTCACAGCCGATGTGCAATTTAAGAATTGACACCAACAGAATATGTATCTTTAAATGACAAACGATTTTGTAGAATGTAAGTCTAAAACATAATGATATATTGTCCAAAAATAAATACCCCTATTTACAGTCTCGCTTTGAAAAAGACTCGAAATAGAGTCGAAACGTCGGGAAAAATCTAAAACATTCGTTTGATTATCCAAGACTGAAACGTCGTTAGAAGTAGCTCAAAATTTAAATAACAACACTATTTAATTTACAATATTCTGAAAACTCATATGTGAATATGTACATTATGTGGAAAGTATTGAATTTGAGTTGAGTTTTGAGTTTTCAGAACATTGTAAATTAATGTCCAAGTCGGGTGGTTTAATCCCCGGAATATAGGCAATTAACTTCGATTACTTAAATTACTTTTGATTTATTTTCATGGTTTACAACAAGTACAACATTCCTCTGTGACACGGTCTGTGTATTTTGCAAAAAGTATAAGAGGATAAATAACTTTTTGAATGTTTTTAGTAGCATAAAATTACGAATTACTTGTCGAGCTTGAAGAAGAATTTGATTAATGTAAACGATTTTACGATGCAACGGCTCAATGGTCTAGGGGTATGATTCTCGCTTTGGGTGCGAGAGGTCCCGGGTTCAAATCCCGGTTGAGCCCGGACTTTTTAGCTTCGCAGCTTGTTCAATAATTTATTTCGCAGAGCAATGAGACGAGATTTTAATAATTCTCGCTTAACTTTTCAAAAGGACCTAAGTAACATTTTTTTCATGAATTAATTTGAATACTGCAATCAATAGCTTTCATGTTGTTCTGTTGATTGCGCTATTCAAATTAATTCATGAAAAAAATTTTACTTAGGTCCTTTTGAAAAGTTAAGCGAGAATTGCTTTTTTGCAATTCCGGATCGTAGTAACCGCTTTTTAAGTTTGGTTTAAGTGATAAACGATCAAATAGGAGCATTTCGATCCAGAGAAATAAAAAAAAATAAAAAAGTACTTGTAACTCGTTGCAAAACTCGATTTTTTAGCAAGCTTAGCATTTCTCTACGTCACTGCTCGGTGGTAAGCCATTACCTTGGATTCTGTTAGAGCACGCATCGAAACAGAACGGAACAAGCAGGCTTCCACCGGTGCAATCGTATTTGAGTACATACGAACATTAAATTCTGCCATTTTGTTTCAAATATTTTCCAGAATTGTGATAAAGGAGACTTATTGTGTAATTTGTTAAGCATATTACTCAAATTTAAATTATATTACACTAGCAGCATAATTCATATTAATCTGTTGCTTTGGTACTCATACACTTTAAATATCTTTTTTTTTAACAAAGCTATATTTAAATACTTACCATTTATTGTTCTCTCTCAATTTACAGATCCTTGGTTCTTGGAGCTCGCTGACCTCTGTGACAGGCATTGACACTCGTTTAAATCGTCCACTAGTTAACACCTCTACTTAATTCTAACGATCAGCGACAATGTCTTTTTTTCTATCGTGTCAACAGTCCTCTCTATATTAAAAGAACGACCTTCTCTAGCGTATTTCTACACACCCTTCCAATATTTCCAATTCAACTTCGTCCAAGCTCCCTGGAAGTGATTATGCATCCAGCTGGTGATTAGTGTCACCCAAGCATTATTTCTTCTTCCACTTCCCCACCTTTCGCACAAGACGGATGATGAAATTTAAATAAAATTTATAATGAAGTTAGCAAAAGTTTGCACATTTTAATCCCGTCAGTCGACGATTAATTTCAAACATTTTAACATCGTCTTCGCTTCGTCATCATCATTACCATCGCCCGTTTTGCTGCCTTTCAGAGCCGCTTCATTCCAAAGATGATGGAGATTAGCCTACTTTCCTTGGGAAGCTTGTGCATGTGTCCACTCAAAAACAATCAGAATGGCCTCAAAGGGGCTGGAGATTGAACGTTTTCGAAGGGCCGTAGGACAGTATGGACCAACCCACTATTGTAATCTATTACGCTCCAAACACTTTCTAAATGTATCTGATAATGTACAAAAATTATGGAAAAGTATTGTTATTTACGCCCGCTTGACCTACTTCAAAGAAAACTTTTTAAACATTTTTTTTAGAAATCCACTAGTGAAATTGGAAAAAAGTAATATGTTGATAAATCATCTTATTTATTTTTGTCATGGCCAGTTTAGTCCGTCTTTCTGTATCCGTGTTTAGAATAGAGCGGCAATCAATCTTGGTTGTTTGTGTGCCTAAAACTGTGAAAAGGATTCAGCAAATGGGTTGAATGCTGTTATGGTAACTAGCTTGGAAGAGGAAAAAATAAATTCAACCAATTCTCTAGGCGGAAATTACTACCCGGGCCCGAGTACGAAATCCGAGCAGTACGGGAAGATAAATGAAAGCAGATGAATCTCGGTGACAAATGATGGGATGTTTTAGTTGTCGATTTTGCAAGGACGGCGAGATAGTCAATGAAATGATGGCACGATAATAAAGTGTTCCCAGTTCCCTAACCAATATTTTGACGAAAATAATACATCATCAAGGATTGGAAGCGATGGCCAGCAGACACTGCACACCAGAATGCGGAAGAAGGTAAGATGTTTTAGTTAATGCTATATTTTCAATCTTAACTTAAGGACAATCGCGACAGACCCTAAAAAAGGGCTGCCTCAATGACCACCGTAGCCCTGTTTTAGGGACACACATATCAAATAATAGGTCATCAAAAACTCTGAAAATTACTTATTAAAAAGCGGTTTTCACTGGTTCCTGCATCTTACTTTTTTGCGATATTTGCATCTGAAAGCGTAAAGTAGTTTTAAAATTCTATTCTGACGTGTTTGTCTTAAATAACACAATACAAAATCATGGATTCTGCTGTCATTTGTGTTTAGAAATAAACAAATTCAGAAACTCGAGCAGAATTTCACAAATTATAATTATTGTTGTTTAAATTCAAACCCGATTCATAGAAAATTTTATTATGGACCGAGTATAAAAAGTAATCATTCGATCATCGATTTATCAACTATATCAGAGGTTCTCCAGCTTTCTTTTTGTAAACGACCCGCTCAGATGTATTCCGTAATGCGATCCAATGAAAAATGATCCAAAACGATCCAATGAGACAATTACAACCATTTCTGGAAAACAGGTAAGTATTTGGCTAATTACAATTATTTAATCGATTTTCTTTGGAAAAATCCTTCAAATTTTTACACACGCCTGCGCCTGTCAAATAGTTTAGCCATGGACGGGTCCATTGTTTGAAGCTTGGTTGTCTTATGAAGAAAGAGACCGTGTCATGGCCTACTGTTGACTGACCAAATGCCATGAAATCGTTCGTTATACGGAATGATAGACGGTCGGCTAATCTTCAGTTCGCGAAATCGAAGCTTCTTCTTCTTCTTCTGATTGGCATTGCATCCCCACACTGAGACAGAGCCGCCTCGCAGCTTAGTATTCATTAAGCACTTCCACAGTTATTAACTGCGAGGTTTCTAAGCCAAGTTACCATTTTTGCATTCGTATATCATGAGGCTAACACGATGATACTTTTATGCCCAGGGAAGTCGAGACAATTTCCAATCCGAAAATTACCTAGACCGACACCGGAAATCGAACCCAGCCACCCTCAGCATAGTCTTGCTTTGTAGCCGCGCGTCTTACCGCACGGCCAAGGAGGGCCCAAGGAGGGCGAAATCGAAGCTACCGTGCATAAATACAAACATGATTGACATCACTGAAATTTAGCATGGCGAAGTATAGGGAATCAAATTTAAAATACTTCCAAAAAAATTGTAGAACTTTTTAATTGAAAACTTTTGGCAGTAGAAATCTCACTTAACTTTTCAAAAGGACCTAAGTAACATTTTTTTCATGAATTAATTTGAATACTGCAATCACTAGCTTTCATATTGTTCTGTTGATTGCGCTATTCAAATTAATTCATGAAAAAAATGTTACTTAGGTCCTTTTAAAAAGTTAAGCGAGAAATTTAATAATCTACTTAATAAGTACATTTACGTGAAAACAAATTAATATGTTTATTGTGACGCTTATTAAAAGTTCAATCCTGCATACCAAATATATTATAATTAAATATTTTTCTGAGTTTAAAAAATGCTATTGAAATATTATTTCCTATATGTTCCGTGGTAAATTTCTATCAAGATCACTCATACTCTAAACTTTTTCTAGATGTCGCATCAGAGCTCGACTTCAGTACTGTTAAAAATCAGATTCAATGATATTCGGGGGGATTGATCCCTTTCGAAAAACTTGCTTTGACAAAAGTAGAATGGTACTCTCTTATTTTTTAAAAATATTTTTCCTCCAAAATACGCAGATTTTCCGACTTGCTGTGCGTGAACAATTTTTGATGTGGATTTCGACAGTGCATGAAATCTTAGAATTTGGGGAGACTTGATCCCCATTGAAAGG
Organism: Armigeres subalbatus; assembly: GCF_024139115.2. Classification (NCBI taxonomy): domain Eukaryota; kingdom Metazoa; phylum Arthropoda; class Insecta; order Diptera; family Culicidae; genus Armigeres; species Armigeres subalbatus. The sequence continues at coordinate 99,053,355 of NC_085141.1, forward strand.
ATGCTTTTGAGCCTTTTAAAATAAGGCTTCCGAACCTCTAGAAAGGAGACTTCCGAGCCTCTTGAATCGAGGCTTCCGAGCCTCTTAAAAGGAGGCTGCCGAACCTCTTGAAAGGATACTTCCAAGCCTCTTGAAAGAAGGCTTTCGAGCCTGTTGAAAGAAAGCTTTAAAGTCTCTTGGAAGGATGCTTTCGAGCCTATTTGAAGAAGGCTTTCAAGCCCCTTGAGAGGAGGCGTCCGAATCTTTTGAAAGTCTTCCGAGCCTCTTGAAAGTAGGCTTCCGATAATTTTGAAAGGAGGCTGACGAGCCTCTTGAAAGTAGATTTTCTAGCCGCTTGAAAGGAGGCTTACGAGTCTTATGAAAAAAGTCTTCTGAGCCTCTTGAAAGGAGGCTTCCGAGCCTCTTGAAAGGAGGCTTCCGAGCCTCTTGAAAGGAGGCTTCCGAACCTCTTGAAAAGAGGCTTCCGAGCCTCTTGAAAGGAGGCTTCCGAGCCTCTTGAAAGGAGGCTTCCGAGCCTCTTGAAAGGAGGCTTCCGAGCCTCTTGAAAGGAGGCTTCCGAGCCTCTTGAAAGGAGGCTTCCGAGCCTCTTGAAAGGAAAAATTTCAGAGTGCTCAGAGCCTCCTCAAGGCTCAGGCTCAGGAAGCCTCAGAGGCTCAGGCCTCCTTTCAGGAGGCTCAGAGCCTCCTTTCAAGAGGCTCAGGCCTCCTTTCAGAGGCTCGAAGCCTCCTTTCAAGGAGGCTCAGAGCCTCCTTTCAAGGCTCAGGCTCCTTTCAAGGCTCAGGCCTCCTTTCAAGGCTCAGGCTCCTGAGCTCAGAGCCTCCTTTCAAAGGAGGCTCAGGCCTCCTTTCAAAGGCTCAGGCTCCTTTCAAAGGCTCAGGCCTCCTTTCAAGAGGCTCAGAGCCTCCTTTCAAGAGGCTCAGGCCTCCTTTCAAGGCTCAAGCCTCCTTTCAAGAGGCTCAAGGCTCCTTTGAGCTCAGAAGCCTCCTTTCAAGAGGCTCAGAGCCTCCTTTCAAGCTCAGGCCTCCTTTCAAAAGGCTCAGGCCTCCTTTCAAGAGCTCAAGCCTCCTTTCAAGGAGGCTCAGGCCTCCTTTCAAGAGCTCAGGCCTCCTTTCAAGAGCTCAGGCCTCCTTTCAAGGAGCCTCCTTTCAAAGAGAGGCCTCCTTTCGAGCTCAAGCCTCCTTTCAAGGAGGCTCAGAGCCTCCTTTCAAGAGCTCAAGCCTCCTTTCAAGAGGCTCAGGCCTCCTTTCAAGAGGCTCAGAGCCTCCTTTCAAGAGCTCAGAAGCCTCCTTTCAAAGGAGGCTCAGAGCCTCCTTTCAAGAAAGGAGGCCTCTTTCAAGAGGCTCTTTCAAGAGCTTCAGAGCCTCCTTTCCGAAAGGAGGCTTCTGAGCTTTGAAGAGGCTGAGCCTCTTTGAAGGCTCAAGGCCTCTTGCAGGGCTCAGGCCTCCTTTCAAGAGGCTCTTGAAGAGGCTTCAGCCTCTTGAAAGGAGGCCTCTTGAGCTCTTGAAAGGAGGCTCTGAGCCTCTTGAAAGGAGGCTCAGAGCCTCCTTGAAAGGAGGCTTCTGAGCCTCCTTGAAAGGAGGCTTCTGAGCCTCTTGAAAGGAGGCTCGAGCCTCTTGAAAGGAGGCTCTGAGCCTCCTTGAAAGGAGGCTCAGAGCCTCTTGAAAGGAGGCTCAGAGCCTCTTGAAAGGAGGCTCTGAGCTTTTGAAAGGAGGCTTGAGCCTCTTGAAAGGAGGCTTCTGAGCCTCTTGAAAGGAGGCTTGAGCCTCTTGAAAGGAGGCTTGAGCCTCTTGAAAGGAGGCTTGGAGCTCTTGAAAGGAGGCTTCCTGAGCCTCTTGAAAGGAGGCTCCGAGCCTCTTGAAAGGAGGCTCCGAGCCTCTTGAAAGGAGGCTTCTGAGCCTCTTGAAAGGAGGCTTCCAGCCTCTTGAAAGGAGGCTTCTGAGGCCTTGAAAGGAGGCTTCTGAGCCTCTTGAAAGGAGGCTTGAGCCTCTTGAAAGGAGGCTTCCAGGCCTCTTGAAAGGAGGCTTGAGCCTCTTGAAAGGAGGCTTCCTGAGCCTCTTGAAAGGAGGCTCTGAGCCTCTTGAAAGGAGGCTTCTGAGCCTCTTGAAAGGAGGCTTCCTGAGCCTCTTGAAAGGAGGCTCTGAGCCTCTTGAAAGGGGAGGCCTCTTGAAAGGAGGCTCTGAGCTCTTGAAAGGAGGCTGAGCCTCTTGAAAGGAGGCTTCTGAGCTCTTGAAAGGAGGCTTCCTGAGCTTCTTGAAAGGAGGCTTCCGAGCCTCTTGAAAGGAGGCTTCTGAGCCTCTTGAAAGGAGGCTTCGAGCCTCTTGAAAGGAGGCTTCTGAGCCTCTTGAAGGAGGCTGGAGCCTCTTGAAAGGAGGCTTCTGAGCCTCTTGAAAGGAGGCTTCTGAGCCTCTTGAAAGGAGGCTTCCAGAGCCTCTTGAAAGGAGGCTTCTGAGCCTCTTGAAAGGAGGCTTCCTGAGCCTCTTGAAAGGAGGCTCTGAGCCTCTTGAAAGGAGGCTTCTGAGCCTCTTGAAAGGAGGCTTCTGAGCCTCTTGAAAGGAGGCTTCCTGAGCCTCTTGAAAGGAGGCTTCCTGAGCCTCTTGAAAGGAGGCTTCCAGGCCTCTTGAAAGGAGGCTTCTGAGCCTCTTGAAAGGAGGCCTGAGCCTCTTGAAAGGAGGCTTCTGAGCCTCTTGAAAGGAGGCTCTGGAGCCTCTTGAAAGGAGGCTTCCGAGCATCTTGAAAGGAGTCTTCTGAGTCTCTTGAAGGAGGCTTCCTGAGCCTCTTGAAAGGAGGCTCTGAGCCTCTTGAAAGGAGGCTTCTGAGCCTCTTGAAAGGAGGCTCTGAGCCTCTTGAAAGGAGGCTGCCGAGCCTCTTGAAAGGAGGCTTCCGAGCCTCTTGAAAGGAGGCTTCCGAGCCTCTTGAAAGGAGGCTTCCGAGCCTCTTGAAAGGAGGCTTCCGAGCCTCTTGAAAGGAGGCTTCCGAGCCTCTGAAAGGAGGCTTCCGAGCCTCTTGAAAGGAGGCCTATGAGCCTCTTGGAAGGAGGCTTCCGAGCCTCTTGAAAGGAGGCCTACGAGCCTCTTGGAAGGAGGCTTACGAGATAATTTTTCGAGACTGTTGAAAGGAGACTTTCAATCCGCTTGGAATGAGGCTTATGAGCCTCATGAAAGGAGGCTTTTGAGCCTCTTGAAAAGAGGCTTCCAAGCCGCTTGAAAGGAGGCTTCCAAGTCTTGAAAGGAGGCTTCCAAGCCTCTTGAAAGGAGGCTGCCGAGTCTCTTGAAAGGAGGCTTCCGAGCATCTTTAAAGAAGGCTTCCGAGCCTTTTTAAGAAGGCTTCCGAGCCTATTGAAAGAAGGCTTCCGAGCCTCGTGCAAGGAGGCTTCCGAGCCTGTTGAAAAGAGGTTTCCGAGCCTTTTGAAAAGAGGTCTCCAAGCCTCTTGAAAGGAGGCTTTCGAGCCTCTAGAAAGAATGCTCCCGAACCGTTTGAAAGGAGGCTTCCGAGCCTCTAGAAAGAATGCTCCCGAACCGTTTGAAAGGAGGCTTCCGAGCCTATTGAAAGGAGGCTTCCGAGCCTCTTGAAAGGAGGCTTCCGAGCCTTTTGAAAAGAAGCTTTCGAGCATCTTGAAAGGAGGCTTCCGAGCCTTTCGAAGGGAGGCTTCCGAACTTCATAAAAGGAGGCTTCCGAGGCTCTTGAAAAGAGGCTTTCGAACCTTTCAAAAGGATGCTTTCGAAACTTTTGAAAGAAAGCTTCCGAGCCTCTTGAAAGCCCTAGCAGCTCAGATGTTACACATATGTTACTGCAACTTATATATGACCAGATTTATTCACAATTAAGTTGCTGCAACCATTTTTGTCTGACTTGTGCTGCTCGGAAGGAGGCTTCCGAACCTCTTGAAAGGAGGCTTTCGAGCCTCTTGAAAGGAGGCTTCCAAGCCTGTTGAAATGAGGCTTTTGAGCCTCTTCAAAGGAGGCTTCCGAACGCCTTCAAAGGAGGCTTCCGAACCTCTTGAAAGGAGGCTTCTGAGCCTCTTGAAAGGACGCTCCCGAACCTCTTGAAAGAAGGCTTCAGAGCTTCTTAAATGGAGGTTTCCGAGCCTCTTGAAAGGAGGCTTCCGAGCCTCTTGAAGGGAGGCTACCGAGCCTCTTGGAAGAAAGCCTCCGAGCCTCTTGGAAGAAGGCTTCCGAGCCTCTTGAAAAAAATACTTCCAAGCCTCCCGAGCTTCTCGAAAGAAGGCTTCCGAGCCTCTTGAATGGAGGCTTCCGAGCCTCTTGAAAGGAGGCTTCCGAGCCTCTTGAAAGGAGGCTTCATACCCTCTTGAAAGGAGGCTTCCGATCCTCTTGAGAGGAGGCTTCCGGTCCTCTTGGAAGAAGGCTTCCAAGCCTCTTGAAAAGAACCTTTCGAGCCTCTTAAAAGGAGCCTTCCGAGCCTCTTGAAAGGAGGTCTTTGAGTTTTTTGAAAGGAGGCTTCCTAGCCTTTTTGAAGGCGGCTTCCGAGCCTCTTGTGTGAGGGTTTCCGAGCCTCTTGAAAAATGGCTTTCGATCCTCTTCAAATGAGGCTTCCGAGCCTCTAAAAAGGAGACCCTTGAAAGGAGGCTTCGAAGCCTTTTGAAAGAAGTCTTTCCGAGTCTCTTGGAACTTATGAGCTGAATGGAAATAGGCTTCCGAGACACTTAGAAAGAGTGTTCCAAGCTGCTTGCAGTGAAGCCACTATGCTTTTCGGAAAAAGGGCTTCCACGTCCCTCAAATAAATGCTTCCGAATCTTATAATTCTAGATTTTTGATCACAGGCATTTTCTTAACATTTTATTCTACACTTTGTCTCGACCAAGTAGTTTACACTGAAGATTTTTTAATTTCCATTTCATCATGTACAAGACAAGTGTTAGAATATAAAATTATGCAATTATCAAAACTGTATCAATAAATTTTTATTGGAAATGTAATACATACGCTATTTGGTCAAAACCGGCAGAAACATGTAAACAAGAAATTCCTCATGAATACAAATCACTTAGGAATTGATAATTGGTTCAACGATTCGATAAAATCAAATGACGCTACCGCCCATCTCTTAGTCCAGTATTTCTACACAGAACCATTAAAATTAATTAAAAATGAATATTTTATGAACCGCACGCAGATATGGGATTCTTTGTCCTGCACCACAGACCGCTTTCGCTGGCTCGTATCTCGATGATGAATCTAATGTCCAACGCAGGATTTTCGGAGTCCAATTACCGTGATTGGAGATTGAGCAACGCCACACTCTACTGGACGTGCGCTGATATTCCCATTTACCCAGACTGGAAGCGAGAAAGTTTGCTGGCGTGACTCACGTGACAATCTGACAGAATGGTTTCGCTTGAACGTTGTTTCGATCGGAGTTTCGTTCACGGTGGCTCTGCTAACTACCGCATATTGGAGACTGTAAATATTTAATGCTTTTACGTGTGTCAGGCAGCTTAAAATGTGAATCGCGTGAACATTATTCCCATATGATCGAAAGACATTCGTGCTAAGCATGTCAATTATGGAGCTATTTTATTTATTCCTACAAACAGTTGTATGCTGTTTAATTGTTTACATTGTTTGTAGTATACATGTGAGTGTGCATGAAATTTTAAATAATTTTCGGATTACTTTTATTTCATATGGAGTTTGAATATCTGTTCAACTTTGAGATGTATTTTGAGCACATAACATCCAATTAGATTCAATGTTCATGTGGCTTTTTTCATATTTTTAAGTTCTGCAAACCAATCCATCCGAATCTGGTATCACCATCCATCGTTGGACAAGGCCAAAAAATGCCTTCCATTCACCATCGCATCGGGTCGTAAATTATCTTTAGAATTCCTGGTTCTCATCCGGCAGGAGACAGTTTTATGACTGTTTTCTCAGTGCTGCGTTCGTTCGTTCGTTTGGATTACACTTTGTGTAGAGGTTCTTCATCACCCAGGATTCCAATTGCAGCACACTGTCTGTGGCGGTAATAAAGGCAGCTTCTCCTGTGCCTCGTGTAGTTAGAATGCCAATAGACAACATGATCCCGAGGGCTCTTCATCTGGGTATTGTAATTCGAAATTAATGAAATCCTTAATCACACCTTCCTTTCGCTCAACTACCATGGCTTTCGGTTCTCGTCCATGCGAAGTTGGGGCACCACAGCAGAACGATACCGGATCTTGTATTCTAATTATTGTGATTTTACGATCTGGCCCGAAATGGTGAATGATGTTTCGGGGTAATAAAACTTTCATCTACTTAATTGAACCAATTGAGAGATTTATGGAACGGCGTTTCTCCAATCGGCGTTCGTATGTCAATAACAATGCATTGCAATGGTATGGAAGAAGGAAAAAATCAATAAATAACACATGACGAAGCCGACCTGAACCTAATTTCCCGAACTCAGAACTTCATATAAACAGTTCAGTAAATTAAAGCGACCGTGCCATGGCTTTGCGAAGCCAAAGCAAACACTTTGATCTCTAACTGCTCTTCCCATCTTGCAAATTTCGCATCGCTTCGTTTATTTGGCTATGTGACAGAAGTTGCAAGGGGAAGGGACTAATATTAATTGTCGATTAGACTTTCCCTCCGATGCAGGACACAAGCACATATACGTTAGACATGTTTAAGGGAAGGTGGTGTAAAGCGCATTATTCGGTTTCACCAACTACTCGTATAACTTTGTTTTAAAAACTATTTCTTCTCGAAAATTGTAAAATATGAGTAGACGCTTGGTTGCACAGCTGATATTCAACATCCTATGTGACATCAAATTAGAAGAATTTTCAAGAAAACTACCTTCGAAAGGTGTAAAGGGTTCCTATCCACACCAAATACTCCCTGCGTTTTGCAATCAGCCCCGCTTATTCTTGAAACCGGTTCAGTAAATGGCTTTCACGTTTCAAATGAAAACAAAACAAAACCGTCTGTTGGATCGTCTACAAACGCTGCTGGAGGGAAATGGAAGAACGAAGATGGCTTCGTCGCAGCGAGTTAGAAGTCAGGAATCGTGAAGCATAGTAAGAGAGTACCCCCACATGTGTCCCACATTTGAACTCGATGATAAATAATTCTGTGCGCACCTTTGCCGCGGGTTGTGGTGGCGAATAGAAGCAGAATGTGAACTTTTCGCTTAACAAGCTGAAAGGATAGCAGATTACTTGGAAGGACTCCCAAACAGCAGATGTCAAATATTATTCCTTATTTTAATATTATAACTATTATATTATATTTTTCCATCCTTTTTTGTCTTTTTATTTATTGATTTTTTTCTATTTTTTCTTCTACCTTTTATCTTTTTCTCTTCTTTCTTTGTTTTCTGTTTTCCTAATCCCTTATTCGCTATTCTTCTTTAATTGATCTTTAATTATTCTATTTTTCAGCCTAGTTAGCCAATTTTCAGAATGACCACTGGCTGGCAGGCCAGAAAATATTCTGTACACTTCTTCTTCTTCTTCTTCTTCTTCTTCTTCTTCTTATTGGCATTACATACCCACACTGGGACAGAGCCGCCTCGCAGCTTAGTGTTCATTAAGCACTTCCACAGCTATTAACTGCGAGGTTTCTAAGCCAGGTTACCATGTTTGCATTCGTATATCATGACACGATGATACTTGTATGCCCAGAGAAGTCGAGACAATTTCCAATCCGAAAATTGCCTAGACCGGCACCGGGAATTGAACCCAGCCACCCTCAGCATGGTCTTGCTTTGTAGCCACGCGTCTTCCGCACGGCTAAGGAGGGCCCCAGTACACATTTTTTATATATTTTCAAATCAACTAAATTGAAATACATTTTTTTACAATCTTTTGTGTGTGCTTATTTTTGTTTTTAAGTAACAGGACATGGAATTGTTGGCTTCTTTCTAATATTCTACGCAAATTGATATCACAATCGGTGATTGAGTTTCTCGAGCAGATAATGAAGATCAACAATTACTTTTTACATTTTTATTTCTTGATGAGAGCTGTTTACACAGATATGTACTTGTGGAGAGAAAATATCTTACAAAAGATGTCCTTCTGAAATTTAGATTTCAGCTCGTTGTTGCATTGGAGTTTAATTATCTCCATTTGAAACATTCCAGGTACATTATTCACATCAGTAATTCTCAAAAATTAGCTAATAGGCTTGAGAATTTCTGCAGTAAGGCTTCAAGGCTACAGGATTAGAGTAATGTATCAGTTTTCGATAATCAATGTGCCTAAGTGATTTCAATAGTTTCCATGTTGGATAATAAAAGTTCGACGTTATTCCTGATTTGCATGTTCAAGTCATTGATGTGTTTATTGACATCTACTATGAAGGCCAAGCCACTCACCCATTCAGGATCATGCAGCTTGGGCATTGAATTTGCTTTATCTTGTAAAAACAGTGTGATTTCCTTTCGAACAGAATAAAATCTTTCAAGCAAGGTATCACCTGTATGAGGTAGTCAATTCCTTCACTGAGATCAAAGCTGCTAATTCCTCTGTAATATGAAGATGATCACGAGTTCCTTTTATGAAGACAGCTAGCTGTACCTTGTTTTTTTATTCAATATTTTCATCGATTGCGAGCAGGTAGGATCAGAAGCAGGTGTTTTTTCACGTAACATAGTTTTCTAATGTTCTATAAGAACTTTAACTCTTCGCCGTGCTTTACGAGAAACTAACCAAGAAAATTATTTCGCCCTTTTTCTGACAGTGAGAAACTAATGCTATTACAGGAGGCTTTTTCTTTAGAGCACACGATATCACCATCAGCCGACATGCATTCCTTAACAAGTTCTCCGTCCTGGAAAGGTCATCCGTATTGCCAAAACCTCATAAATAGCAAAACTGGCCCGTGCTGAATTATTCGACTTCGTGGCTGTTCAGATTTAATTCTTTCAATTAGTATTAACTTGCAATATTTATTAATAAAGCTTCTCCAGTCAGATAGAAATGCTTTCGAGCCAGTTTTGAAGTATTTTTTATTATACGCCGCGGGCCACAAAAAATTGTGCCAAGGGTCGCATCCGCCCCGCGAGACGTATGTTGAGCAGCCTTGGTTTAGACAAACTACCTCGACGATAATATAGTAACCTTCATCTTTCTGATATGTAGTGCTGTTATTTTGCGTAAACAACTCTGCCATCATGGGCGCAGAATAGTCGAAAAAAGGCTCTGTTTATGTTTTTAAGCAAAACCATACGTTATAGAAGAACTCATCTACCCCATTCTTTTTTTCATTTTAACTATTTTTTATTATTTCTTCTTCCTTTTTTTTTTGTCTTTTCTTCCTCTTTTATAATTTATTTTTCATGATTAAAAATTCCATTTTTTCCTTCAATTCCTTCTTCTATCTTCTTTCTCCATTGTATTTTCTTCTTTATTATTTCATTCTTTATTTTTTCTCTTCTTTCATACTTTTTACTTTTTCTGTCATCTGTCATCTTGCTTTTCATACTTCCTTTTCCTTTTTTGCTTTTTTTCTTCTATCAACTTCCATTCATTTTCTCCATTTTTTTTTTCAAGTTTCCTCTTTTTCGTTTCTTCTCTTTTTCCCTTTACTTTAGTTCTATTCTTCTTTTTTCAACCTCCTGCCTACTTTCGGTTTCTTTTATTTTCTTTATCTTTTTCCTTGGGGACACGGGACATTGCAGCCTTGCGGCTCAGTGTTTGTTCATTCAGCCTTTCACAGTTATATATGCCAAGTCACCATTGCATTGGAATACAGTCCCATCCCGATTTTGGCAACACCCGTTTTTGTCTACCCCCGATTTTGGCAACACCCGTTTTTGGCAACATTTTCTTCCCGATTTTGGCAACAACCACGAAAATATTTTTTTCATATCTTTTTTTGGTTAAAATCATTTCATTAATATGAAATATCATAAACAAAACCAAAAGTGAATGTCATTAAGGTTTATATGCGTTTTGTGGGCTCTGTACGCATAGTGGGCACTTTCGCTAAAATAATGAACCGCCACTTGTGTCACTGCTCATTGCAAACAATGTCTAGTAAAACTTTTTTGTTCTTATTCACGTTTTCTATGTTCCTATTCTACTACCCTAACACTACCCTAATATAACCAGCCCACCGTAGAATGTAATATTTTTTGGCATTTTTTACCCGGATTTTTTTTTGTCGGCATGCTTAATCACACCGTTGTACATAGTACAACACTAATTAAGTGAAGCCCGCTTGATATACACAATGCACTGGATACTGCATGTGTGATCCAGGAGCAAACAAACCCTGGACGGATCAATAGATAATGATTAGCACATCCGATATAGCAACTTATAGCAACCTAGTCGTTTTACTCATCACTGTTTAGCGATTTATTTTAAAACACTGTTGGCTTTTCCAGTTTCCTGATGTCACAATTGTATAACGAGCCTTTTGATTCCTGCATGTATGATAACAGTAAAACAGTAATGGTAACAGTTTGGTAGCATGTAACAGTAAGGCTCTCTAGTGTTCTGTTTGTGATGGCGAACTGTCAGTAGTGGAATACCTCCTTTAAAGCTCCCATGAGACCGCAGGTGTAATTCTATCTGCTTCTGTAGGCGAGTGGTGCGTCACATGTGGTTTTATTATTATTATTTCAGCCACAAGCCGGAGTGGCCAGTTCAGTACATACCAGTCGTCTCCATTCAGCACGGTTCATGACTGTAAGTAAGTAAGTAAGTCACCAGTCACGCAGTCTACGGGGGTCCGTAAATCTTCATCCACCTTATCGATCCATCTTGCTTGCTGCGCATCTCGTCTCTTTGTGCCTGACGAATTGCTGTCGAGAACAATTTTTCATCGGGTTATTGTTCGAAATTCTGACTACGTGCTAAACCCACCGCAGTCTTCCTATTTTCGCGGTGTGAACGTTCATTCGCCTTCTCCACGTACCATCCAGCATCTGTACCCCACCAAAGATAGTACGCAGTAATTTTCTTTCGAAAACTCCGAGTGCGCGTTGGTCTTGCACGAATGTCGTCCAAATCTCGTGTACGTTACTACCGGTCTAATTTTTGTAGGGAGTCAGTTTGGGACGGCGGTGAGCTCTATTCGATCGGAGAGTTTTGTAAAATCTATACGTACGATGTCCTGGCTTTATGCGTCTCTTAATTTCTCTGCTGATATCGTTATCGATACCTTACCAGTGAGCCCAAAATACACGAATTATTCAACCACCCTGATTTTGTTATCATCGATACAAACTCGTGGTGGATGGCCAACTCTGCCCTTTTTAGCGCCTCGTTCTATCGTGTACTTCATCTTCGATGTGTTGATGACTAGTCTGATCCGCTTTGCTTCCCTTTTCAGCTTGATGTAAGCTTTTTCCATCTTCTCAAAGCCACGCGCCATAATATCTATGTCGTCGGCGAAACCAAATAGCAGAACGGACTTCTTGTGGCCTCCACTTGAACTTGTGTGGCCTCCACTTGGGCACACTGTCACTCGCAGCGCAAGGCACAAAAGAAGTGTACATTGTGCTCATGACCCTGAAATATTCCTTGGTTGAGGGCCAGTTTTGTTAAACCGTGCTATGACGCCAAGAATCGCGCATAGAACTTTGCTCTTAAGCACACTGATCACAAGCAAGTATGTCTCCATCTATGTCCATGTCAATGCATTCGAAAATTTGAGTTTGGTTACAGCAAACTGTTTTTCATTTTGTCATGATCTCTGCATTCATCTCTCATCTCATCTCTCTATTCATGTCGGTCCACGACTGTACTTCGCCAATTATTCTTCGCAAATCGTTCTCCACCTGATCGATATATTTTGAACGTAGCGCATCTTTAACCATCTTGTAACCGTTGGATTGCTATTTGTGAGAATTTTGATAATAAAAAACATAATTGCTCGACAACCTGAATTTATATGAAACGTTAAGGGCCGATGCCCACGTAGCGGTTTTTCAACGCCACGTGCACGCAGCGTTAAAATAACGCTGGTGTGCATCAGCGTGGTGACGCTGCGTTACCGCTTTTTCCCGGTGCACACCTGCGTCTTTTTGACGCCACGTGCACTCTGCGTTGAAATGACGCTACGTGGGCATCGAGCCTAAGATAGATTAGAAACGACAGAAAGGATATGTTTTCCATCATCACTTTTTTGCAAGGACGTGGCCGACGCTAATGGTCATTTCAAATATTATTTATTATCATTTGTTTTATTATGAAACTGGCAAATTAGTATTCTAATCGTTTGATTACCATTCTTGAGTTTATTCCAATCCTATTTTGCACTACAATCTCGGAGTTATGTATAATGTCGCAAAAATGTCTATTATAATGCACGTACATTATTCAAACATACTCCACATTCTTTTGACGTAGAACTACGTCTGTCTTTTCTATATTGAGGTACACTTTAAAATTGCAAAAAATCGAAAAACGTCACGAAAATATGATAGACTTTGATCGTTAATATCTCAGCCATTTCTCGATGGATTTTCAATTTTCTTGGACCATTCGATCAAGGAAGAGTCAACGCTTCATTCCCGATGTACACTGCAGTCGTTTTTTATGCGGTTGTTTTTTACACGAATCGCTTTTTATGCGATTTTTTTTCACTCGAATTTCGGGATTTCTGCGGTTCATTCAGACATACTTTGGAATTTACGCGGGGTTTAACTTTGTTTTAATTCACGTGGCCCATATCATCCGCATAAAAAATGACTCTAGTGTATTACAATATATACGTATGATAATATTTAGTATTGAAGCTTGCTAACAGTTTAGGAATTGGTTTCGGTGAATCAGTCAATCTCATAAGCTTCTTCTTCCATAGCACTACATTCCAACTGGAACTTGGCCTGCTTTTAAACTTAGTAATCTATTAGTATTTCTTTAGTTATTGATTAAAAGCTTTCCTTGCCCGCCATTGCATTAGTATGTGTCTTGTGTGGTAAATACAATGGATACACTATGCCCAGGGTGTGAGAATGTTTCCCACCCGAAACATTCTAGATCGGATCGAGAATCGATCTCGCCATCTCCGGATTCTGCGCCTTTGTTCTCAAGGCTAACTGGGAACCTCAAGCCGGCATAGACGTCAAATTAATGCAACTTACAGGACTTTTAACTCGTTTCTGCTAACTTACACGCGCGTTTTCTCTGTAAAGCTTACGTCTATTGATGCCAGTAGAGAGGCTCGGAATCTTTTTCGCTGCTGCAGTAAATGCGTTCTGATAATCTTTCTTCGGCTCTTGGTGTCTGCTGGAGTAAATGCATTGTCCGACTCCTCACGTGAAGGAATGATAATTATTATCAATAAACTCTCAAACTGGCAAGCACCGGCCAAGGCAACGCAGCGGTACACTATCAGCCAGATTTTTGGAATTATCATTTGATAACTTCGCAGGTGTGGCGAGTTGTTATCGGCGATATCTTTTCAAATCTTGCAACACAAAATTATCATTTTAATGTAAACCAAACTAATCTAATACCAATTTAATGTAAACAATTCAGCTCAATTGAATGTTTGGCGTTGTGTTTTGGTGTTATGTAGGGAAAAAAGTTCAAAAGTAGCATTCACCAATGATGCTTCGAATCAAGATACAATTATCGAACGATTCTTACTCTCTAGCGAGTTTTTATTAATTGATAATTTGGATATGTGATCGCTTGAGAGTGTTATTTATCCTCGTTTATTTGAAAAAAAAATTTTATCATCCTTTTAAAATGTTAGTCTAAAATCTCACTCAATCTCAAGAGAGCAGGATAAACAGCGAAAACAGATTCACCCTGGGCTTGAAACACGCTTGCTTTGGTCTCATCGAACAGAAAAGTCGAAAACCTGTACATTACACACAACTACGTAGTTCAACGTCACCTTTGCGTACAACCCGATTGGGCTGCACCTTTGAGTTTTTAGTACATATTCTAAGTATATAACTTCAATTATGCAAACAAAAAAAAATGAAATTTTGTATGAAATTTTTTTCCCGTTTTTGGCAACATCCCCATTCTGGCAACTTAAATATCAGGTCGTGTTGCCAAAATCGGGAAGGGACTGTATCATGTTTTTGCTTTTATGCTCAGGGACGTCGAGAGCTCGTAACCTAAAATTTCCCAAGGCCTGAACTGGAATTGAATTCAGTCACCTTCAGTATGGTCTTGCTCTGCAGTTGCGCATCTTACCACACGGCTAAGGACGGTCCTCATCCTCCTTATACATACCATTTTTTTTGTTACAAACATTTCCGAAGTTCGGTTTTTCCGTAACTCGACTGGAATTATAGTTTCGGTACAAATGCGATTGATATTTAAGTTTTAGGATAAATGTAGACTACAACTTTGTCGGTGTTATAACTACTGGTTACTATTACAGGATTCTGAAGGTCGAACAAATAGTAGACATTCTACATGTTAATGCAACTACGCATTCGCAAAACTCCTGTGTCGTCTAAGAACGGAGAAACTTTCGAGACTTTTGCTCATTGATTGGAAGCTCAGAGTTTTTGCGAATAATGGAGGTTTCAGCGGGATACGTTTGGCCTTGTACTACGCGCCACACACTTGCCTCAGCTGCCGCATAGTCTTTCTGATCCAGAATTGTCACTCTGTTGTTTGTCTTTACTCAGTGTAGTATTTGGCAACAATGAACGTTGTGATACAAATAGCTTATATTTTTCAAAAGGTCCTCCCAACGGGAAAACTTTGAAAAATCGATGGTCGGATCAACAAATGTGACGTGATGATGGACGGCTTTAATTTCTTGAAACGGCTTCGCAAGATTGATCGGCAGACATGGCCACGCATTCTCTGGTCGAAGTAGAAACGGCGGCCCTGTAAACCATGAGTTTTCTGCATTGAAACATGGTCCATTGCCCTATTTAGTCCCCTTATCAGCAAGGTTCAGGTTAGAAGGCCAACAAACTAGCATTTACGAAGACATGGAGCTCAAGGGTTTCCAGACTGCGTGGGCTGTAGTTCCTTGGCATTCGCACCTTTGCCAGAATTGAAATTAATTCCACCCAACGCTGCCAGGCTTTTGGGGTCCCACGACATACCAAGAACACGTTCTGCAACAGTAGACTTCTCCACTGAAAAACGTTTCGTAGTCTCATCGACGTCTACCACGACCCGTCGAAGAATCTCCTCGGAGTTGGATTGCCAGTTCCTAATGTCGAATCCAGCTCTGCTAAAAATCCATCAAACCTCCTCTACGATACGTACTGTTCCCGAGTAGCACAAGTCAGGCAAAATTGGTTGCAGCAACTTGGTTGTGAACAAATCTAGTCGCATATCCATTGCAGTAACCTATGTGGGACATGTGTTCTGCCAGGGTTTCTTTTATTGTATCGCGGCTATCCAGGAAATCGTCAACGTAGATGTTATTGATAATGCCCGATGCTGGTTCTGGATAAACCTCCTTGTTCTCCTTCGCATTGGTGTTCTTCGCATATTGCGCAAGGCATGGAGGGCATGGACGCAGAACTTTCGCGCAATCTGAGTGCGATCGGAAAATAAACCAATCAATGTTTTCGTCTATTTTCCTCTTCTTCCTTTTTATTCAACCCTCCTACCTTCTTTCGTTTTCGTCTCTTTTCTTACTTTTGTTAAATCGAGTTAGTTTTTTGTTTTTCATCCTTCTTCTTATTTCTTCCGATATTCTTCTTCTAACGGTGTTTATTCTTTCTTCATGCTTTATTTTTCTCACCATTTTTTTCTTCTTGCTCCTTTTTTCGTCGTGATTTTTTCTGCTTCATTTTCTGTTTTCTTCTTTTATTTCGCTTCTGCTTTATTCTTTCTCCCTTTTTCTGTATTTTTTTCTCATTACTTTTTTCTCTCTTCTTCATTATTTATCTTTTTTCTTTTTTCTTTATTTTACTTCCTCTCTCTTTATTTCTTTGGTTTTCTTCTTTCATCGTTATCTTTTCGTTTATTGTCATATCCTTGCTTTTTATTTATCCCTACTACTTTCTAAAGAAGTTTTGTTTTTGATAATAAAGCAAAAAAAACTTCTTTCCTTTTCGTCTTTTTTCCACTTTGTGTTCCATCGAGCCCATATTTTTTGTTTTTCATCCTTCTTCTTCTTTATTCTGCCATTCTTCTTCTAATATTTTTAATCTTTCTTCTTGCTTTATTATTCTTAGCATTTTTTTCTTCTTGCTCCTTTTTTGTCGTGTTTTTTCTTCGTCTTCTTTTTCGGTGTTCTTCCTTTATTTCGCTTTTTCTTTATTCTTTTTCCGTCTTTTTTTTACATTTATTTATTATCTTCTTTATTATTTGTCATGTTTTCCTTTTCCTTAATTTTTAATTTCTTCTCTCTATTTTATTTTTTCTTCATTCTTCTCCTTTCTTTCTTTGTTTTTTCTTCATTCAACTTTATTTCTACTCCTCTCTTTTTTATTGTTACTTTTTCTTCCTTGTTTTCTATCTTCTTTGTTCTCTTTTTACTTTCTCTCAATTTCTTACTCCTTCCTTCTTCATTCTTATTTCTTCTCATTTCTTTCTTCTTCCTTCTTTTTTATCTCTCTATCTCATTTTCTGCCTTCTTCTTTCTTATTTCTTCTTTATTCTGCTTCCTTCTGTCTTCTTCCTTCTTTCTTATCTCTTTTTTTCATTTTTTTTCTTCTTTTTTCTTATTTATTTATTCTGCTTCTTTCATTCTTCTTTCTCTATTGTTTTCTTCTTTCTTATTTCTACTTTCTTTTTCTTCTTTCCCCTTTCTTCTTCTTTCTTTCTCCTTTTTTTCTTTTTGCCTTTCTCGTATACAAAGTATACGTAAAGGGTATATGTTCGCTCCAAAAACAAACTTTTTATAGAAGGCTCGGAGACCCCTAGTGTTATATACCAATCAACTCAGCTCGACGAATTGAGGTGATGTCTGTGTGTGCGTGTGTGTGTGTGTATGTGTGTGTGCGCACCAAAAGAGCAAAAAGTCTAGCTCACTTTTTTGTACTTACCCTTGATCGATTTCTTCGCAACAGGTTGCATTCGACGCAGAATCTTGTCTCATTATTTCCTATTGAAAATTGGCCGGAACGGACGATGGGCTCAGAAGTAATGCCCAAAATCTCCCCCAAAATACTATTTTTTTACCGCACGAGAAAGGCATCATCACCGCTAGGTGGATTAATCTGGATTTTTCTTCCTCTTTTTTTCTTTTTTAATTCTAATTTCTTTTTTCTTCTTTTTTTTACATTTTTCCCTTTTGTTCATTTTTTCTTTCTCCTTACATGCGCATGAAAGTCTAGATCACTTTTTTGGTACTTACTTACTTCGACGGCCCGGTAGAACAATGGGCTCATAAGTTTTGGCCAAAATATCACTTTTTCATACCAAAAATGAGTAAAGAAAACGTTTAGCTCTTTTTTAAAGGAATTATCCTTTATCGATTCATTCGCACTAGGTTACATTCGACAAAGAATCCTGTAAATAACTTTTGAAAAAAGCTAATAATCAGTTAGTGACATTCACAGTGACATCACATTTTTCGTAACTCGCCGCGTGGATTAATCAGGGTTTTAGTCTTTATTCCTGCTTTCTTTTTTCTTCATTTTTGTTTCTTCAGTTAAACCTCCATGAGCCGATGTTGAAGGAAACATCGACGCATGGAAATATCGAGATGTGGAATAAAAAAAAATGCTTGAGAAGCTGTTTCAAGGGACCATCACAGCAATCCAGAAAATATATTTTATTATGGCATCCTAATTATTCGTTTTTCTTACCTCTTTTAATTCCTTGTTCTACCCCCTTTTGAACCCATTTTTTTAACCCACTTTCTGTCTTATTCTTTCATATTTTCTGTATACCTGTTTTTTCATTACTCCTTCCGTCTTTTCGCTCTGCCTTCGTTTTATTTTATTTTCTTTTTCTTTAATGTACTCATTTTCATTCACTTTTTCTCTGTTTCTTTTCTTTATTTTTCTTTCTCATATTTTCTCCTTTTTGTCTCAGCTTTCCTCAGATCTTTCTTTTATATCTTTATTTAAAACCTTGCTTTTTCTTATTTTATTTATTTTATTTTCATGTTTTCTATCTACTTTCTTATTTCTGTTTGTTCTTCTTTCTATTCTCTTTCTGACTTTTTCGTACACCAAGGTGTAACGAAAAGGCTATATGTTCACTTCGAAGATGATTTTGTGATAGAAGGTCCGGAGGCCCATAGTGTCATATATGACTGTCTGTGTGTATGGGTGTGCGTGTGTGAATGTATGTACGCAAAATAAAACTCACTCATCTTTTAGGCACTTATCTTGATCCGATATGTTGCATTCGACGGGGAATCCTGTCCCATTGTTTTCTAATAAAAATTGGTCTGATCGGACTATGGGATCAAAAGTTATGGCCAAAATACTATTTATATACAAAAACACGCTAAGAAAATTTCACTCAATTTTTTATAGTATATCTAATGTACGAGAAAGGCACAAACACCGCTAGGTGGATCAATCAGGGTTTTTCTTGTTCTCGTTTTTTCTTCTTTTGCCACTTTTTTCTTCCTGACCTTTTTTTCAATCCTTGTTTTTCTTCTTCTACGTGCTTTCTTCTCACATCTGTCCTCTCTGCTTTTGTCTTTATTTTTCTCTATATTTTAGAATTTTTCTGTTCCTCACATTTCTTTTACACTTTTTGTCAATGTATCGGTTTTTTCCCAATTATTTTATCTCTACCTTTTATTTTCATATTTTTTCTTATATCTTATTTTCGTTTTCTTTTTTCTCAATTCTTCTTTCAACTTTCTTTTTTCATTTTTTCTACTTTTTTCTTGTTTCTTTCTTTTTTTATTTTCTTTTCTTCCTACTCCTTTTTGCGTATTCACTTTTCCCTTCCCATGATTCTTATTTTTTACCTCATTGCTTACTTTGCCTTATTCTTTTTTCTTTATCTATTATCGTAAATTTTTATTATAATATTTGTATATTTTCGTGTTATTTTTTCTTTCTAATGTCTAATGTCTAATGTCTAATGTCTTGATTCTTTTTTTCTTTATTGTATTCATTTGTCCATTTACTTCTTTTAAATCTTTTTTTTTCTAATTTTTCCTTCCTATCTTATTTTTTCTCAGTTCTTTCTTTTATCATTTTTTAACTTTTAATTTCCTTATTATTTTTTTTCCTTCTTCCTTATGTTTCATTCTGTTTTTTATTCCTTGCTTTATTTGTTAGGCACTCTGTGTTATTTCTGATATTCTGCTGTACAGAATCCACACAGAATCGATTTTTATATTCCCATCAACCATTATTGTTATCGTTTCTAATTAATCTCATCGTAAGTCTATTGTGTCCGTTTGTCCATGTCGTGTATTGCATTGTTCGGTTGCCATTTATCCGGGTAAAGTTGGAGGAATGCTTCCGAGAAGAACAAGTTGTCAGTCGTCATCAGGCAGCTGTGACGGTAAAGCGCGTACCCCAAAACCGTATGGGCTGCGGATCCGGCGGTGGTGGAGCGGCCAAAAATCGAACTTGTAAGGAGAACATGTAGCCAACTTCACTACGGCACCTTTAATCTGTTTTCTATCTTTATTATTTCTTTGTTTGTTATCCTTTTTTTACTCTTTTTTCCTGACCTTTTTATTCCTTTTTCTTTATCTTTATTGTTTTTTCATGTTTCTGCTTTCTACTTCCATCTGTCCTCTTTCTTCTATCTTACTGGATCTTTTTCTTCTTCTTTTTTAATTTTTATCTTCCTTTACTTAACGTTCTATTGTTTTTTTGCTCCTTACATTTCGTTTCCATTTTTCCACTTTTTTTTTTCTTCTTTCAAATTTCATTTTTCTTCTTTTGTTCTCTCTTCTTTCTTTTCTGTCTTTTTCATTCCCTCTTATCCTTCTTTTTCTTCATCAATTATCTTTATTTTTTCGTACCTTACTTTTATTTTTTTGTTTCTTCTTCTCCTTCTTTTTCTCCATCAATTATCTTTATTTTTTCGTACCTTACTTTTAAATTTTTGCTTCTGAATTCTCTGTTTGGTTTGAAACAATTTAATGACTTAAAATATTTAGGATTCGTGTTCGAAAAACATGGAACCTGACCATCTTTGATTTCCGGATAAGATAAGATTTGATATTTGGGAAATAAGCAATGGGGCGTCTTATTTGTCATAATGCATTTCCTATTTTCTTCACTTTTCTCTTCAGTGAGGTTTGAGAAAAGAAAAATGGAAGTCAGATTAGAGGAGTGTGATACGAAAAGTGAGTCCATTTGAAGTTAAAAAGGTAGAATGAACCGTCTAAAACGAGTTTAGTGCTCTCCATTTTATTCCACTAATTATTTTGTTATCTTTGCAGATACGTAAATCGACCACAACTGTGTGGTCGTCTTCAGTGTCTCGTACTTTACTCGACTTAGTACGAGACACTCAAGACGACCACATAGTTGTGGTCGAAATGCGTATCTGCAAAGATAACAAAATAATTAGTGGAATTAAATGGAGAGTACTAAACTCGTCTTAGACGGTTGAATACATTCCACTAAAAAGAGCTTAAAATATTTTTTCGGTGGAAAGAAGTTGGAAGGTATAAGGAAAGAGAAAGAAGAAATATAAAGTAGAAGGGAGTTCAAAGAATCGTCAAAAGAAGATGAATTAAACGATTAAAATTAAAGCAGATATTAAAAAGATAATGAAGAAACACTAAAAAAAATGATACAGGAAGAAGTAAAAAGATGAAAGATTAAAGTCAAATCTAAGAAATTCCTTTCTTTTCAATTTCACTAAAAATCGTCTTCCACTAGAAAGTTACGCCCTGTTCGTGAAAGAAACTGTTCCCAATTTGACATTTTAATTTATTTTTTGACTCCGTATCTTCTGAAGTGTGACAAAGCAAGCACATATAGCCACTAAATGGGAAATAATTAGTAAAGCTATTGTAAATAATCAGAAAAAAACATAATTTTTTTTGTTGCAATATAGTTGCCACCGCCTCATAAAAGGTTAAAAATTCAAATTTTGTTTTTGTGTGAATTTTACACAAACTAACATAAACATACCCTAATGAGTTTTTGTGAATCTCTTGTCGGCACAGAAGTATTTGTGATATTTCGCAATAGTTAAAAAAAATCATCATTATTTTATGAAGGAGTAAGAACATCATTGAATATTTTATTCGTTTTATAGTGTTCACGGCAAAGACTTCCACCGGAGCAAATAAACTTTCCCAAATCTTATCCCCCCCGATCCGCGTTCGTAAGTTTTGTGATTAATGGCAGTTTGGAAAATGTCCCAGATTATCTTATCCCGAAAGAACACGCCTGAGGACCGTAAGAAATGACGTCACGCCACAAGTGAAGATAAATGATGATTACCATTTCGGTCGACGCACCGCATCTCGCCTTTCTCCACCTACGGCAACGGAAAAGCGTCATTAGATGCCATGCGAATAGACAAGACTGGAATAGGAAAGTGTTCCGAATAAAAAATGAGAAAAATCGAATTAAATAACAGTTAATCATTCGTCACTTGGGAAATCTTCCGGTAAAACTATATAAGTTTCACCCGGGCATAATAAGAAGTGTTTCTCCTGGATTTTTTCACTCCAGTCATACTGGCAGTCAATAAGTAATATCTGTTCAACATTAATACGGCAGTTTCATGATCGATTAGAACTAACAGCTTCGTCACAGATTTCTTCATTTAATTAAATACAACCCATCTTTGTACAGCGAAAAGAACTTGAATGGTTCATTCATATTCTACTCATAGCTGCCAAGCACGACAATCTTCTTAGATCTTGAATTAGTTCTCGCCATTCAATTCATGTAACATAAAGCTGTCAAAATTTGTGAGTGACAGTGCGATAAACGGGAGCACGCTCCCTATCGCCGAAAGTTCTGATTACACAATTGGTGTTCAGCGTACAGAATAGTGAGAGTGGTGCCGCATCGCCGAGAGGGCGCTGGCAGAAACAGCTGCTTCATTTTTGTAGAAGCGCGCCTCCGTCCCTCCGCTAAATTGATGATTTGTGTTCAGTTTTGAATGGATGTGAGCTCTATTACGTGTAGGGTGGGAAGCTAATGCCGCGTGACAGGCTAGGTGTGTTGGAGATGTTTCGCGAGCAATAGACAAAACAAATAAATGTTAATTAGAACTGTCACTTACGATCTCGTTGCATTGCTACGGCTGCGGGAACGAAATGATTATCTCCGGATGAATGATGACTACGCGGTCGGATGGGTTTCAAAAATAAACAGAAAGCATGTAAATAAAAGCAGCTATGCCATGGAGTGCATTAGGGATCGGGATTATGTAAATCGATATGCAACAATCTTGCATCTCATCATATAGTGGAAAACGTTTAGGTGGTGCTGTTCGTTCAACTACCCATCAACCATGGATCAGTGCACGCCTTGTGGGGTTATCGACTGCAGTCAACCCATATCTTCAGCGGTTTGCAAGTTCTATAGATTGAATTATGCATCCTACCTTCCATTGAGTGCGTCGAGAAAATGTTAGCTCAAGCACAGAAAACGAAAATGCATATCAGTCCATTGAGGATATTTTTTTAAACGAGCATGACAGAATACAAGCGAGCAGTGGTTTCCCGAGCATTTAATGCACATATCGGATCAACCTACGAACCTTGAAGCATGCCAAGATAAGCGATCAAAATCTGCTTCCCTTCCTGTCTCAGATTCGGGTCAAGTTCCGCTGGGTGCGTGCCGAGGCGACCAGCCAACCCAACAGAAGACAGAGGATGAGCCGCAATTGATTGACCGCAGGCAATAATGGTAGGAACCAACCCATCCGTGGCCGCAATGCGCGAGCAAGGAAACTCGTGCAGCGTCTTTTTACATAAGCAACATGCTAAACACTTTATGTGCATTGTAGATTCCTCGAACGGAAAAGCAAGGGATAATACAATTCATACCCGAATCGCCCGAAGCGAATGTAGATTTCATCAGATTGGGATATGCATTTCGTTTGAGAATGGAAAGTAATGCGATGAAGACAACCGCGACGACCACGCACGTGACCAGAAAAGCGGCGGCGGTAAAGAGGAGTTGAGAGTTTGTAGAGTTTGTATACGAATTTAAATCCCATTCAAATCGGGCGAAGTATACTAACTGTATTAAGGTTCTGTTATAAGTGGTTTCATTTTAATTTAACTTTTTATGTTTAAAAGAGATTTGATTTTTTTTTTATCAAATTTGGACACAAAAGTCAAAACAAAGTAGTCAACTTTTTGAATATATAAAGGGACACACTGAGTCAATTTCACAAATAAGCCAACGAATGCAACAAACGCTATTCTGACGAATCATAAATTTTCATCAGAAGAAAAAGTGATGTGATGTTTATTTTTCATGAGGTGAATGATTCACCATCGAAAAAGAAAATCCAATATGCTTTATGTTCGTCCCCTAACATTTGTTGCGCGTCAAGAATGTCTGATGTTTCCTATTTTTTTTTTCAAGAGAATGTACAGGAAACACCATGAAAGAAATCTTCAGACGACTCTAAGAAAAAAAAATCCGACAGATGCTGAGGGAGGAGAAGCCAATTTCTTCGTCAATTTTCAATTTCTCTAACATCACAACCAATTTGGATCAAGAACGCAAGATCTTCACCGGCATCAGCAGGCATAGTGACAAACACCGTTTACAAACGAGATTTATAAACTTTTTTTTCTCCACTTCTGATGTAAGCTAAAGGACTTCGCTGTGGCCAGTGCCATTTCACTTACCATCGTTACGTGGTTTGTTAGGGAACTGATGTCAGGGGAGGCCCACGCCATTCCCTGGAGGACGTAGGAACGAAACCTGACGGGGAACAAACCACACTTTCACGGTTGACCAAAAATCTCTGTTTGCCGCTCTCGAAAGTTTGTGATGTCGAAAATTTAATTTGAATGTCACACTCTTCCTTCCCGGCCGTTGCAGTTTCGCCAATTCACTCAGGGGAGGGAACCCGCGTAGAATGATCTGGGCGGAGTTGCTTGGAGTGACGGCTGACGGATGGGTTGGACAGGAGCGCGCCGGCAGTTGATTCCCACGGGGAAGCTGCTGATGCGGTGTGTGATGAATGGCAGACACTGAGTCATGCAGTATTTTATTTTTCTCGTGTTGTCCGACACTCAATCCGATGTGTCAAACTTATTTCCATTGAGCCTCAATTAAAATTCGACATTATGGCAGCTATAAACTAAGCTACTGCGAACAATTACAATTTTTGCGGTCGTTGGCGTAGCGAGGGAGTTTATTTCCACAAGACGATTTTCTTCAGTGGTGGACGTCAAGCAGTTAATTTGACTCAAAATTTGAAAAATGGATTGTTTTTTCTGCACGAGCAATGTATTCTTGCATCGTAGATTTCACACATTCCACCAGAGCGGATGGTAGATTTTATTAACTTTAAACAGTGGAAGGCAGAACATAATTTTGTATTATTTTTATACAGTACAAGAAGCTTACATGTTTTGAATTAAAGCCTTTCAGAATTGTATATGACAAGATTTTATTTATTTTGTCAACCATTTCATTTCAGTCGACACAAGATTTTAAACAAAAATTGTTAGAATTGTTATTTTTTTATGTGCAGATGATTCATTCATCATAGTTATTTGTCGAGCAGGGCGACAACTATAAAAAATAATTGAAAAATCAACTGCAAGTTATTGCTTTTTGTTAATTTAAATTGAAGGAGTAATGAAAATTAGCATTTTCATAGCAATTATTGTTTTATAGTGACTCTCCTTAAACAATTAGAAATCTTCTTCTTACCTTCTATGTATAAAAATGAGTTTGCATTTCCTTTGAGGCAATATTACTCACGAATGAATTGACCGGTTTGCAAGATTTCCTCACTGATCGATTCGTCTTGGGATCAGCTGTGTTTGTACATAACAAGAGTTTATCAATTTGACGGGGAAAGTTGAAAATTGTCTAATTACAATATTAGGGCGAGTTGGAAGGAAACCCAATGTGAACGCACGAAAGTCGATCTAGAGTGCGATGCCGAAAACAAACCAAAAATTGACATTAAAAAACCCCAAGCAACGCAGGGTACGTTCTGTTAGTCCATCTATAAAAAAATGAGTAAACATTTCTTTTGAGTCAATATAACTCACGAACGGGTTGACCGACTTGTACGGATTTTTCACTATGTAATACAGGGGTTAGACAAAAAGGTTGAGATAGGTAAAAATAAGTCGAAATTCAAATCAGCATAACTTTGCGTGTAATAATCCGATTTTGATAAAACCAGGACCATCAAAAGCGGACACTCTTCTAGTATACTGTCCCCCTGAAAAACCTGAGATTGGTCCTTGGCCACCGGAAATGTTCCGGATTTTCCGAGGGTATGTTCAAGATGCATTTTTTCCACTGCTTGTCATTTTATGTGACGCTAACGTTCATCATGTTTTATGCTTTTTTTTAAAACTAGAACTAATATGCCGGCCAATGGTGGCTGTAGATCGAGAATCCATCTAAACTACACAGAGATACGGCCATTTCCGTGAAAACGGTACCGGGATCATGATGAAATGATAACAGTTCGGAATAATGCAAATATGGGTATCTGACTTCATGGATTTGCAAGACGATGATAACAGAAACATTTCCAGAATGATAGTGTCCACTGCCACCCTTATAGCAGGTTCCATGGGCCTTCCAGGAGGGGCCGGTTTTGACACCATCTGGAACCATGCATATGCGGGTGTCAAAATTCATGTTTTCCCAAGACAATGAATATAGGATTTTTATTAGAGATATGTTTTGAGGACTGTGAGACTCTTTGGCCAATTTGTAACAGGTTCCGGAAGTTCTGCGAAAGTGACATTTGTTCAGGGTGTATGGCCAATCCCGTACCGTTTTCACGAAAATGGCCATATCTCTGCGTATACCTATCGGATTTTCGATCTGCAGCCAGCATTGGTCAGCATATTAGTTCTAGTTTCTGGGGAAAACATAAAACATGATGGCAGTAAACGTCATATAAAATGACAAGCGGCAGAAAAAATGCATTTTTTACATACCCTCGGAAAACCCGGAACACCACCGGTGGCCAAGGGCCAATCAGAGGTTTCGCATAGGGCCAGTATACTAGAAGAGTGTCCGCGTCCGATGGTCCCAGTTTGATCAAAATCGGATCATTCTACGCAAAGTTATGCTGATTTGAACTTCGACAATTGTTTGCCTATCTCAACCTTTTTGTCTAACCCCTGTACATGTATGTATAAGGGTGGTTCAAAAAATCGATTTTGCTCCACAGTGTTCATCTGATTCTTTACCATGTTCTGAGTGTCCTCTGAAAATTTGAGCTCATTTGGATTAAAACTGATTTAGCACAAGCCGTTGCAAGTTTGCATGCAAATTAGTATGGGGAAATTTGTTTTTTCATTATACTGTTAATGACGCTTCCCAATTAACCGCAGGATAAGAGAAAACCTACATAGCTAAAAGGAATACTCAACAGCTTTCACTCAGTGAAAAACGCATCTTGATTAATCGTTCCAATAATTAGTAA
This sequence comes from Armigeres subalbatus, assembly GCF_024139115.2. NCBI lineage: Eukaryota > Metazoa > Arthropoda > Insecta > Diptera > Culicidae > Armigeres > Armigeres subalbatus. Next base: position 99,079,741 of record NC_085141.1, read on the forward strand.
TCGAATTTAATCTATACCGTGGTTTTCTGGAGCTAATTGCATAACTCATCAACAGGCAACATTGCTGCTCGTGGCGCGAAAGATAGCACACACAAATTCAGGCTACTATGTTGCACTGCACATTTCAGTGATGCCCTCAAAGAAGTTTAATGATCATGACTAAAGATTCGCAACCTGTCCTAAAATCGATTACTAATTATTGGGACGATTAATCAACATGTGGTTTTCGTTGGGTGAAAGCTGTTGAGTATTCCTTTTAGCCAGAGCATTAGTGATTAATCATAGATTTAATCATGATTAATGAATAATGGGTTATTTAATCATTATTCATTAATCATAATCATACAAAAAATTCGATTCAATCATTAATCACTAATCGTTAATCATAGATTTTCACATTTAATCATTAATCACTAATCTTATTCATGATTGTTTTGAGTTTATTCATTAATCATTAATTTTAATCATTGCATACATCGCTTTTGTTCATTAATCTTTAATCATAATCATAACATTTTTATACCTTTTAATAACACAGTTTGGTAGAAAGGTTACTTGATTATTGATCACAATGCAAATCATTTAATTTGATTATTCATTATCATTAATCATTAATCATATCTATCGTTAATCATTAATCATACGCATATTGTGTCGACATTTAATCACGATCGGTAATCGTTAATCATACTCCAAACGTTTTATTCATTAATCATAATCGTTAATCATTGTCAAAAATTAATTTAATCGGTAATCATAATCATTAATCACTGTCAAAGATGAATACCGTCAACTGGGGGGAAGATGATCATTGAGGTGAAGATGATCATTTGATGTGTCAGTCAAAAGTGCCAATTTTTTTATGAAACGGTAGTCAACAATATTCTCCGTTCAAGTAATGTTACCGCTAGGTAGAAATCCGAGTTTTTCGATTATAAACATGAAAATGTATTTTGTGGAAGAAAGAGAGAGATAGTCATAAATGACGCTATTTTCGTTTCAAATATTGACTTCGTAGACTTCTTTACGTAGTAAATTCAACATTCATGCAAATAACCTAGTGTATTTTAACTACTAGGTCATAATGATTTTAGTAGAGCTGTCGTGATCAACTTCACCCCAAACCAGATTACTCCAAAAATGTGTGATAATTTAATTTATTTTAATAAATGCGAATGCATTTCAGAAAACTAAAGTTGTTGATTGATGCAACGTATAGCAGTACATGTTTTGAAAATATTTGTTTCGATTTAAAATGTAAACACACATTGTTATTGCATGTTTTGTCTTAAAAATGATCATCTTCCCCCCAGTTGACGGTAAATCATTAATCATAATCTTTAATCATAGAGTTGAATGATTTAATCATAACAAATTTAATCATTCATTGGAAGCTTTATTCATTAACGCTCTGCTTTTAGCTATGTAGGTTTTCTTTTAACCTGCGCTTAATGGGGAAACGTCATTAACAGTATAATGAAAATATAAATTTCCCCATACTAATTTGCATGCAATCTTGAAACGGCTTGTGCTAAATCAGTTTCAATCCAAATGAGCTCAAATTTTCAGAGGACACTCAAAACATGGTAAAGAATCAGACGAGCACTGGGGAGCAAAATAGATTTTTTGAACCACCCTAGTATGTATTTTTTTTTTTTTTTTGAGCAAGGGTAAACGGAAATCTGCAACCAGACACCTGAGGAGGTACTCAGGTGATGTGGGGATGGGTATGTCATGTAACTCTTACCCGACCCACTAAAACCAAAACCCTTTCGCCAGTCCGTACCCCCGGCCCGCAATTAAGCAATACATCAGGGGGGGACTATTGAGAACGCTCACGCCTATGCTAACGCACTTGACGTCAATACACACAACATCGACTTCAAGGGTGGCTACCTCACCACCCGTCGATCGCAAGCTATGATAGTAACCTAACGGTCCGTATCATAATCTCACGTTGGAGACGAGCACCCCGACAACAACCACCGCGCGCGAACCACAATGACCTCTATATCTACATACTGAGGTCCCCGCAGCCCACCCGCGACTTGTTGGTTGTCGGAGTGAGCAAAGTGTTCACTGCATCACAGGTGCCCTTACTGCACTCGTTGGTTTTGTTCAAGACGCCACCACCGTTGCAGTTTCGACATAATCTGTTGAGATGCTGTGTTCACCGCATTCCATATAGCTTCTTCCTGGCACATCCTCTCGACGAGGTTGTCCGGGCTTGTATCCATACCACTAATAAGCAGCATGGTATTGCGTTCTACCTCGAATCGCGGGCATGCGAACATCACATGCTCTGCCGATTCTACCTCACCTACACATTCAGGACACTCCGCAGAATCTGCGAAGCCAAACCTGTGTAGGAATTTCTTAAAGCAGCCATGTTCAGACAACACTTGTGTTAGGTGGAAGTTGACTTGACTATGCTTCCTATCAACCCAGTTGGACACATCTGGAATCAGTCTGTGGGTCCAACGACCTTTGACTGCGGTGTCCCATGCTCTTTGCCATTTAAGCAACGAAGCTGCTCTCTAGACACGTCGCACTTACATCGAGTCCCTTTCGCTGTAGCACTCCACATCCTCCTCTAGGAGTGTGTCGATCGGCATCATTCCAGCTATAACGCACACCGCCTCATATGATATGGTGCGATATGCGCTCGCGACACGTAAGCACATCATCAGCCGGTGTACTCTGATCAATTTCTTTACATTGTACTCGGCTTTTAGTGCTACGGCCCATGCCGGCACGCCATAACGGATGATAGACAATGCTACGCCAGCTATCAGCCTACGCACTTGACTATGCACCGCCGATCTGTTGGACATCATTCGTGATAAAGATTTTATCGCCAATGAAGCCCGCTGACATGCATAATCGACGTGGCTCGTAAAATTGAGCTTATCATCGATCATCACGCCCAGATGCTTGAGAGACCTCACGGAGTTAACTGTGCAGGTCCCTACTCTTATCCTCGCCTGTTGCAGCCCATGACGGTTATGCACTACCACGACATCCGTCTTGTGATGTGCAAGGGACAAGTTGAGCCATTCCTCGAGTTGAGCCATTCCTCCACTCTGCCAATCGCGTATGAAGCCTTCAGTTCGACTTCGTCGAGAGTGTCACCTGCTACTTCTAGCATTACGTCATCCGCGAAGCCTTCTATCTTCACTCCGGCCGGAAGACTTATGGGCCAAACACAATTGATACGTTTGCGTGCGTTTTGACAGTTTTTCCATGGGAAAACTGTCAAAACGCACGCAAACGTATCAATTGTGTTTGGCCCATTAGGCGTAATACTCCATCGTACATGATATTCCACAGAACCGGTCCGAGGATCGATCCCTGTGGAACACCCGCGGACACTACGATCGACTTTTGACCAGCATCAGTGTCGTATAACAGCACCCTATTCTGAAAATAGCTTTTCAGTATCCTGCACAGGTAATCCGGAACTCTCAATCGGTGCAGGGAGTCAGCAATTGCTGCCCAGCTAGCATTGTTGAACGCGTTTTTTACATCGAGTGTAATCAACGCGCAGTACCTAATACCTCTTCTGTTTAGACCTCTCGCTATCTTGGCCGTATCCGTTACCGCTCGAATTGCTTCGATGGTAGAACGGCCCTTACGGAAGCCATACTGGTTGCTAGATAAGCCACCAGCACACTCTGTATAGGCCGACAATCTATTCAGAATGACCCTCTCTAGCAGCTTTCCAGCTGTGTCGAGTAGACAAATTGGTCTGTATGCCGAAGGATCCCCCGGCTGTTTGCCAGGCTTCGGTAATAGCACCAATTTCTGCCGTTTCCATCGATCTGGGAAGTTACCTTCATCCATGCATCTCTGGAGGCAGCTCCTGAACATATCTGGATTGGCAAGAATGGCGTGTTTAAGGGCCAGGTTTGGAATACCATCCGGGCCTGGCGCCTTATTGAGCTTAAGTTTTCTTGCGGCTACGATAAGCTCTTCGTTAGTCACTAGCGGTACCACGTCAACTGACTCGTACGGAGTAGCGGGCCAGTTCGATGATTCATGCCTCGGAAACAACCCGTCGACTATTTTGGCCAACATCCCCGGAGATTTCTCAGGTGACGTGGTATTGGTCCTAGCCATCACCATCCTGTATGCATCTCCCCATGGATTGTCGTTTGCCATCCTGTACAGCCGCTCGAAGCAGGCTCTCTTACTACATTTGATCTCGTAGTTCAGAGCTCTGCTCGCTGTCTGGAACACCCTGCGTCTCTCGACCTTTTCAGCGTCTGTTCTGGCACGTCGCAGCCTTCTCTTTGCTCTAAGGCAGGTTCTACGAAGGTCTGCAATTGTGTCAGTCCACCAGTACGCAGGTTGCCGATTTCCGGGGGGTTTGGTCCTCCTAGGCATCGTCACATCGCATGCACGGGTTAGTACATCGATTAACTCGTCGCCACTTAATCCCGTTGTTCGCGTCTCCCATCGTAGTGATTCCTCCATGAGTTCTGGGTTGAACTGCGAGGTGCGCCATCCTAGATCGGCTTTGCCGATCCGCCTTGTGGTTACTACGGGGGTATACCGGATCATAAAACGAATTTCCTGATGATCGCTGGAGGTATGCCCCTCATGAACCTCCCATTCTGGCTCCACCGTCCATCCCGCGCTGCAGAAGGTCACATCGATGCATGAATCACCGCTCGGTCCCCTGAACGTTGGCACTTGGCCTTCATTCAGCAGGACTACGTTTAGTACCGCTAGCGACTCTAGCAGGGTATGACCTCTGACGTTTGTGGACCGGGATCCCCAGTCCACTGCCCACGCATTGAAGTCGCCTGCTACAACTAACGGTTTTAAGCCAGTTAGTTTTGCTGCAAGAATATCTACTACCCTAGTAAACTGCACTATACTCCACCTGGGAGGACAGTAGCAGCTACAAAAGTAAACACCGTTTACCTTTGCTATAACGAAACCCTCATCGTCAGGTGATGATATTATCTCCTGGATGGGATATCGCCCGCAAGTCCAGATGGCCACCATCTGGGACTTATCCGCAATCCAACTACCGTTACCGGCAGGGATGCGGTAAGGATCGGACAGCAAGGCTACATCAGCTTTACACTCAGTAACCGACTGTTGTAGCAGCAATTGGGCCGCCTCGCAGTGGTTCAGGTTAAGCTGTGTTACCTGCGTGTCTGGGTCCTTCTAGAGGCCGGACAAGCCTGGACACCGGTGAGGTGTCTGTTGTCTGTACCCGGGGGACAGATCAGACACCTTGGTGCAGCCTGACAGGTGCGAGCTTGGTGGCCTTCAACTCCACACCTACGGCATAGCTTACTGCGATCAGGTCCTTTACAGTCATAAGACTTATGACCGTTGCCAAGACACCTGAAACAGGTCTGAAGTGGTTGGCTTATACTTAGTGGACATACCGACCAACCCACTTTCAGTTTAGCCTTATCCATTACCTTTTTGGCCTCAGCCAACGCAGGTACTTGGAATGAGGCAACCTGCATTCCCGCGAAGCTTTTGCGTAACCGAACCGCAGATTCCTGGATCTCGACATTGCACTGATCTCTCAGTGCGTCGACCAGGTCTCTAGCCTCGGTTACTTCATCCAGGCCCTTGCACTGGATGTTCGAAACTGGACATAGGGCTCTTACTTGAACCCCATCGCCCAGGACTTCCTCTGTCAACGTTTTGTACTCAGAACTCTTCTGAGCAGCATCCCGCTTCAAGACGAGAATCATCTCGCCTCTCCGCGTCCTTCGGATGCAGTTGACATCCTCTCCTAGGCCAGCGAGTTTGTCATTAACTCTCATGGCCTTCAAGACTTCGGCGTAGCTCTTGTCATCAGTACTGACGATAATTGCCTCTGGGCTCTACCCTTCTTAACAGTGGCGCGTATCGCTCCGCCTGCCGCTTTCTCTGCGGTCTGCTGTCGTTGTCGTCTCGCCTTCTTGGGGTTCACGACTTCCCTCCAGGGTAGGTCTTCCTCCCGGCGAGCTTCAGTGGTCCTCACTGGTGGAGGCACTGGGTTCAACGGCTTGGGATGGCCATCCTTCTGCTCGACCTTCTTCCTTTTCGCTGACTTCGGGGCTGCGGAATTCTCGAGAGCTGCTTTCAGGTTCGCCTCCTGCGTAACCTTACTCAGCTTCGGGGTCGCTCCCGTTACAGCCATCCTTTTGCGGAGTTCCTCGACCTGGCTCTCCGCCAGTCGTTTGCCCTCGGACAAGAGACGAATTTTCAATACCGCCTCCTCTTTGTCCTTATCCGCCTGCTTCCGCTCCTTGACGAGTTTGCGGAGCTCTTTCTCCGCACTCTTACTGGCCTCTAGTAGGGACCTCCACTCCGTTTTGGCCTAAACTACTAGGGCACAGAGTGACTGTACAGCAAGTTTCAAGTCCTTGCTGTAGTTAACCCGGTTGTCTAGGAAGGACATAATCACGTCGGATACCTCCGTGACTACTTCCATCGTGTGACCACCGCGTTCTTCGTGGTTCGCCATCACAGATTTGATGACGCGGGTCAGGGTAGGGCCGTCCATCTTTACTTCAACCGGCACCTCCTCAGACCCCCCACGGGCTTCACCATCGCCTTCCCCCGGCGATCTTTGGGGAGACCTTTCCAGGCCGCTACGTCTGGTGAAAGGGTTCTCCTTACCACCATTCGCTTCACCTCCTTCCTTCGTCGTTTTTATTTTATTGGGATTACTCATGTCTGATGGGTCCCCCTTGCGGCTGCTGTCGAATCCTGCTGGTGTAGTCGCCTTCACGATCCCATGGTTATCTATACATACCTTGCGGCATGCAGGGAGGCCATGCGAGGGTTGACACTTTCGTGTTCAGAGCCAGATCAGCGCTAGTCAGGGAAAAGCATCTGAGCCTACTCCCACTCAGCTGCCAGCTGAGCGACAGAATTGTACCGCGTGCTGCAAGGCCAGCCACGGTTTTAGGGGACGGAAGACAGCCTGGCCATTAGCCCATTCGCCGTTTCAGGTCGGTGTCACCCGGCCTTACTAAGAGAATAGAATAACCAGACTACCAGCCCTCGCGTTCATAATATCTCAATATCCAAAACAAGACCAATAACATGCAACCAGTATACCATAATCAGGATCTTACTGGAAGCAATCCTGATGTGCCAATGGCACTCCCTGGGCTTGTGCTTTTGAAGCGGCACACAGTCGCTTTGATAGAGTCTGCTTACGGGCACTTGTAGTTTTTTGAGAGGGATTTTAGCAGAGCCCACTGCTAAATCCCACCACGCCCTAGGCAGTTCTCCCTGACTCGCAGACAGCTGGGGAGGGGTCGTCAAGCCCTTGGACATGGTCCATGCTGTCCCTGCTGTCCCTGCTGCCCCCTAGTATGTATGTATGTATGTATCTTTTATATATACAAAAAGTTGGTGCATTCGACGGGAAAAGTTGGAAAATTGTCATAAAACACCGTTTTCATGAGTTCAGAAGAAAGCCATCAGCTCGAATTGAAATCGATCTAGAGTGCGACGCTCCACTCGAACAAACGATTGACAGTTAAATGAAAAAAAAACACGAGCGAGATCGGGCAGGTTTAGCTAGTTTTCAATAAAATTTAGGAAATTACCAATAAAGAAATCAGGATATGAGAAATAACTATAACTATCCAGTATTTTGCGCTCAGTAATGGCGTCGTGAGTTCCTTCCATTCTTCCAATTTGACATTCAAGAGGTAGAAAACATTAGAACTCATCAAGTATGCCTTGTTTGAATCAACTTGTTTGAAGTAAATAAATAAAAGCCAACTTCCTTCTGCAGCGGCTTGTTTTATGCTGAGAGTTTGGTGGTATTTAGAAAAAAATAAATTTTCTATTATTTAATGATTTTTTTTATAAATTCTGGGTATTACGAGCTATAATACGAGTCAACGAATTTTAGACCCTTTCCATACAATAAAACGTTTCTTTTTAATTTTAAATAACCCGCATACAAAGATTTGTGGTGGGGTGTATATTCTATATTGTTTTAGGTTTTCGAGTCTGGCGGAAATACACCAATATTTGGATCAAGTACTTAGAGTTAAATCAGCAGTGATTCAAATCGTTCGGGGCTGTCAGTTTGAATATGAATCTGAAACATCAATTTCCCATCAGCTGTTCTAGATTCATTTTCATACAAGTCAACTGTCAAAAAAATAAAACTGGTATAACGCTCAGTTCTATTTTTTGCAAATTTGAACCACGAATAAATCACGAGATTCAAATAGTTTTCAATTGTTTTGGTGTATTAATGTGTCATTTTATCTACGCTTTGCAATTACGGCGCCTTTCTTGGCATAATGACTTCATATAGGGGGAAAGACGGCTTTGGCAGATTTTGTTCTATTATTGTCAGGGGGGTTTTTGTCGACCAAATTTTATGAAATTTGGCCACAATATTCTTTGATATGCAAAGAATGTTTAGGCCAAATTTGAGCATAGTCAGTCATAAAAAAACCCCTTCCAATAATAGAACAAAACCTGCCAAAGCCGTCATTCCCCCTACCTAATTGAAAATTGGAAAAACATGAATAGAACATTGCTGGGGAAACCAGCGAGTTTGTTCTATTAAACTCCATATTCAAACTAGAATAATGGTCTAAAATTTGGAATGAACTGAATCACTACTTATTTCATGCTTAGGTAATAGATCTTGGGTTAGTGCAGTGGTGCTCAGCATTTTGGGTCTTTTTTCCTTAATTTGTTTCTCACGCAATAAATGAGCTGCGACCTTATAAGTTAGTAGGGTATCTGTTCCATTATTATTAACATGCTCCTATGACCTATATGAATAACATTCGCTAAACAGGCAATTTAGGCTCAATTTGTTTCGTGTTTTGTTGTTATCCGGCGTGCTCAATGCTGAAAAAATCACAAAAATTAAAAATAAAACAACTTGCACACCAATTCTTTGTTTTCAAATGGTATTGATTTGGGTAGGTACATGGTATGAATTCAAGCAACAGTTCTCCTACTTGGACGAAAGCTTTTAAGTGTATCTATCAGCTGAGGGTGTATTGGTATTAAATCACGTCTTGATCAAAGTAAAATTACACTGCGGCCCGCGGGCCGCACCTTTGTTTTGCTTTGATCGTTTCATACGTTCAATCAAATACGGCCCATCAAAAAATTTGAAAAAGTGTTTTTTGAGCCACCTTATTGAGCATACTCTGCATATCAGAGCACCATTGAGCGAGGAGTGCTACGTCATCAGCCAATTCGAAGTCGTTTAGGTGCTCCACGGTTATAGGCTGCCATAGCAGCCCGTGGTTTGGTTCATGAGGGGCAGTAACGGTGATAGAATACATCCTTGCCTCACACCAGCTACGACCCGGATAGGGTCGGACAAGACCCCATTGTGCAGCAATCTACACCGGAAGGCCTCGTACTGTGCCTCTATGAGGCCGATGATTTTCTCAGGGCTTCTCAGGGCGCCCCACATATTCTCGTGATTGAGACGGTCGAAAGCTTTTTCGTAGTCAATGAATACCAAGTAGAAAGACTCTTGGAGCTCGTTGACCTGCTCCAGAATGATGCGGAGCGTGACAATATAGTCCACACAGGATCTTCCGGCACGGAATCCGGCTTGCTGCCGCCGGAGAGTCGTATCGATCTTCTCCTGAATCCGGGTTAAGATAATTTTGCAGAGAACTTTGAGAATGGTACACAGCAACATAATGCCTCGCCAGTTATCGCATACAGTCAGGTCACCCTTTTTGGGCACCTTCACTAAGATACCTTGCATACAGTCGACCAGGAAAGTTGCGGTGTCCCAGATATTACGAAATAAACGATGCGGATGTCATGGGGTCAGGTTTGAGCATCTCGGCCGATATGCGATCGAACCCTGGGGCTTTATTCGATTTCATGCTTTGGATGGCTGTTTGAATATCTAACAGTGATGGAGCTTTGGTATTGACGCGTATAGGCAGATTATGCCGAGGTGGTGGTAGCCTGGCTGGCACTTGTAAAAGTTGTTCAAAGTGCTCGAACCAGCGTTCCATCTGGTCAGGTGGGTCGGTCAATAACTGATCATTCGTGTCTTTCACAGGCATCGTTGCATTCATCTTCGCCCCGCTTAAGCGTCGTGAGATATCGTAGATGAGGCGAAAGTCCCCGGTTGCTGCGGCTCTCTCTCCTTCGTCGGCCACAGAGTCTGCCCACGCTCGCTAGTCTCGTCGGCTGAGCATTTTACTTCCTTCTCAAGAGCCGAGTATCGTTGACAGGCTAAGACTTTGGCTCCTCTGGTTTTTGATCGCTCTATCGCGGTTTTGGTTTCTCTTCGCTCCTCTATCTTTCTACAAGTCTCATCAGTGATCCATTGTTTTCTCTGGCTGCGCAGCTCGCCCAGATTATTCTTGCTGGTGGCGACGAAGGCATTCTTGATGGCGGTCCATTGGTGTTCCACGCTGCCACCTTCCGGAATATCTGCAGCACGTGTCTCCAGTTCTTCAACGAAGGACCGGTTCACCGTGGCATCTTCCAGTCGGCGTGTGTTGAACCGTCGTCCAACTCTTTCCTCCTGACGGCGAATCCACGCAATGCACAGGCGTATTTCCCCGATGAGGACGTGGTGATCAGGCGCGATATCGGAACTACGTTTATTCCGTACATCAAGTAGGCTCCGTTTCCATGTTCGGCTGATGCATATGTGGTCGATTTGATTGTCTGTAAAGCCGTCACGGGAGACCCACGTCGCCTTGTGAACCGATCGATGAGGGAAGAGCGATCCCCCGATCATCATGTCGTTATTACCACAAAATTCTGCGAACAGCTCTCCGTTTTCGCTCATTTCTCCGAGATCATGGCGTCCCATAATGTGCTCATGGTTCGATTTGTGGGGTCCGATCTGTACATTTAAGTCGCCCAATTTATTTATTTATCATCAGACTAAGGCCGGAGTGGCCTGTGCTGCACATAAAAGACATCTCCATTCAGCTTGGTTCATGGCTGCACTTCGCCAACCACGCAGTCTGCGGAGGGTCCGCAAGTCGTCCTCCACCTGATCGATCCACCTTGCCCGCTGTGCACCTCGCCTTCTTGTTCCCGTCGGATCGTTGTCGAGAACCATTTTCACCGGATTACTGTCCGACATTCTGGCTAAGTGCCCGGCCCACCGCAGTCTTCCGATTTTCGCGGTGTGAACGATGGATGGTTCTCCCAACAGCTGATGCAACTCGTGGTTCATTCGCCTCCTCCAGTACCGTCCGCCATCTGCACCCCACCATAGATGGTACGCAACACTTTCCTTTCGATAACTCTCAGTGCGCGTTGGTCCTCCACGAGCATCGTCCAGGTCTCGTGTCCATAGAGGACTACCGGTCTAATGAGCGTTTTGTAGATTGTCAGCTTGGTACGGCGGCGAACTCTATTTGATCGGAGCTGCTTGCGGAGTCCAAAGTATGTACGATTTCCAGCCACTATGTGTCTCCGAATTTCTCTGCTGGTATCATTTACGGCAGTCACCAGTGAGTCCAAGTACACAAATTCTTCTACCACCTCGATTTCGTCACCACCGATGCAAACTCGCGATGCGTGGCTCACATTGTCTTCTCTTGAACCTCTTCCGATGATGTACTTCGTCTTCGACGTGTTGATGATTAGTCCGATCCGCTTGGCTTTCCTCTTCAGTCTGATGTAGGCTTCCTATATCTTCTCAAAGCTACGTGCCATAATATCTATGTCGTCGGCGAAGCCAAATAGCTGGATGGACTTATTGAAAATTGTACCACTCGTGTTAATCCCTGCTCTTCGTATTACCCCTTCCAAAGCAATGTTGAATAGCAGACACGAAAGACCATCACCTTGCCGTAACCCTCGGAATTCGAGAATGCCCCTGAAACTCGAACTGTGCACATCACCCGATCCATCATTGCTTTGATCAACCGTGTCAGTTTATCCGGAAATCCGTGTTCGTGCATTAGCTGCCATAGCTGGTCCCGATTGATTGTATCATATGCGGCTTTGAAGTTGATGAATAGAAGATGTGTTGGCACGTTGTATTCGCGGCATTTCTGCAGTACTTGGGGAATGGCGAACACCTGGTCCGTGATGGAGCGTTCGTACATAAAACCCGCCTGGTACTGCCCCACGAACTCCCTTGCAATTGGTGTTAGTCGACGGCATAAAATTTGAAAAAGTACCTTGTAGGCGGTGTTTAGCAATGTGATTGCGCGGTAGTTGCTACAATCCAGCTTATCGCCCTTTTTGTAGATGGGACACACGACACCTTCCATCCACTCCTGCGGCAAAACTTCTTTCTCCCAAATCTTGGTAATGACCCAATGCAGCGCTCTAGCCAGTGCCTCACCACCGTGTTTAAATAGCTCTTCTGGTTGTTGGTCAACCCCAGGGGCTTTTTTGTTCTTCAGCCGACCAATCTCCTCCTGGATTTCCTGGATATCCGGAGCCGGTAGAATTATGTCCTGCGCGCGTTCCCCCAGGTCCATCACCATACCGCCATCTTCGTCTGCCACGCATTTGGGCAATAAATTCACGTGACAACAAGTCATGATCAATGACAGCTCCGGAAATTTGTTGACTGACCGAGCAGGGACCAGGGGTGGATGCTAGGTGAAGGCCTGAATAAAAAATATCATAGAAAAACAATACATTGAATTGTAGCACTACCATTCAAAACAATAAATTTGCAGTTTATTTTTAATTCGTTTATTTAAGGCAAAATTCTTCGGAGCCGATTTGCTCGTTTAATAACAAATTTATCATTATTACAAAGTATTTTTGCGAGCCGCGTACTCCTTCTCTTTCTTCTTTCTTTTTTCCTCAGCATATTCCCACAATTCTTTTTCCTTTTTCTCTGTATAATTTAAGATTCCCTTGTGCTCGTACCACAACTGGTCCGTTTTGTTTTTCCTTTTCTCCTCCTACTTATTCTTCTTCTTCCTCCACAGATTGCTGCATCGGTCCAAAACCTCGATAGTTCCTTCCTCGATTATTTCCTCATTAACTGCTTCTTCATTTCCCTGGCTTCCGCTAACCACTCCGTCAAACGTAGTAAGGAAAAACAGTTTAAAATGTAACGCTAAATGATCGACTCAAGATACAATTTTAAAATGATTCTTAATCGCTGGCGAGTTTTTATCACTGGATAATTTAAAAGTATGATCGCGGGTGAGTTAAGGTCATCTTCGATTTTTTGAAAATTCGATTTTATCCATCCCTGCCCTTTCCTCTACGGACAGTCCCCTTCTTGGCCAATAGCGCCTTCGCCTCCTCTGCCGCTTTTCACTCCTTCTTCGTCTTTTTGGGATTCACAATTTCCCTCCAGGGCAGGCCATTCTCCCGGCGAACTTCGGTAGTCCTCGCAGAAGGAGTAACTGGTTTCCGTCGATCCTTTGGGTCGGCAACTTGCTAAACCTTCTGTGTTGAATGAATATAGAAAAAGTATTCTGACCATGGAGTGATGCTAATGAAAAATCAGTTTGTTTACAATTGCGACATTGGCCCTTATGAAACAACTATGTAGATATGACTGAGTAGATGTCATACCTATTTGATGATTCGATTCAATCGTCCGTCAGAGCATAAAATAATCACCTTCACGAAGCAAGTTCGGTCCAAATATTGACAAACGTCGCATGACTATTCAAAACATAGAATGACTTACTCAGTTTTCTTCTTCACATATTCATTCATTTGATTGGTACTGAGAATGGTCACTGCGTTTAAAGAAAACATAATTGGCCCTGATTATGTTGACTTTTGTCACTAAAATTGCCCCTCAGTTTATCGTCGGGGTCAGATCTATGTGAGTAATTATTGAAATCATCATTTATGTGTTTAGTTTTACAGTAATTTATTAGTTTTTTTTTTCATTTTCATTTCATTTATTTAGTCTACATCTATACAGATAACACTGAATCAACAATTTGACGCCACAATACACGGTTCGAGGCCGCATCTCTCCATCCTCGAATACGCCCCACGCTCGCCAAGTCGTTCTGCACCTGGTCTGCCCATCTCGCTCGCTGCGCTCCACGTCGTCTCGTACCTGCCGGATCGGAAGCGGACACCATCTTTGCAGGGTTGCTGTCCGGCATTCTTGCAACATGCCCTGCCCATCGTACCCTTCCGGCTTTAGCTACCTTCTGGATACTGGGTTCGCCGTAGAGTTGGGCGAGCTCATGGTTCATTCTTCGCCGCCACACACCGTCTTCTTGCACACCGCCAAAGATGGTCCTAAGCACCCGTCTCTCGAATACTCCGAGTGCTTGCAAGTCCTCCTCGAGCATTGTCCATGTTTCATGTCCGTAGAGGACTACCGGTCTTATTAACGTCTTGTACATGACACATTTGGTGCGGTGGCGAATCTTTTTCGACCGCAGTTTCTTCTGAAGCCCGTAGTAGGCCCGACTTCCACAGATGATGCGCCTTCGTATTTCACGACTAACGTTGTTGTCAGCCGTTAGCAAGGATCCGAGGTAGACGAATTCCTCGACCACTTCGAAGGTATCCCCGTCTATCGTAACACTGCTTCCCAGGCGGACCCTGTCGCGCTCGGTTCCACCCACAAGCATGTACTTTGTCTTTGACGCATTCACCACCAGTCCAACTTTTGTTGCTTCACGTTTCAGGCGGGTGTACAGTTCTGCCACCTTTGCAAATGTTCGGCCGACAATGTCCATGTCATCCGCGAAGCAAATAAATTGACTGGATCTGTTGAAAATCGTACCCCGGCTGTTACACCCGGCTCTCCGCATGACACCTTCTAGCGCAATGTTGAACAACAGGCACGAAAGTCCATCACCTTGTCTTAGTCCCCGGCGCGATTCGAACGAACTGGAGTGTTCGCCCGAGATCTTCACACAGTTTTGCACACCATCCACCGTTGCTTTGATCAGTCTGGTGAGCTTTCCAGGGAAGCTGTTCTCGTCCATAATTTTCCATAGCTCTACGCGGTCTATACTGTCGTATGCCGCCTTGAAATCAACGAACAGATGGTGCGTTGGGACCTGGTATTCACGGCATTTTTGAAGGATTTGCCGTACAGTAAAGATCTGGTCCGTTGTCGAGCGGCCGTCAACGAAGCCGGCTTGATAACTTCCCACGAACTCGTTCACTAATGGTGACAGACGACGGAAGATGATCTTTGTATGCGGCATTAAGGATGGTGATCGCTCGAAAGTTCTCACACTCCAGTTTGTCGCCTTTCTTGTAGATGGGGCATATAACCCCTTCCTTCCACTCCTCCGGTAGCTGTTCGTTTTCCCAGATTCTGACTATCAGTTTGTGCAGGCAAGTGGCCAGCTTTTCCGGGCCCATCTTGATGAGCTCAGCTCCGATACCATCCTTACCAGCTGCTTTATTGGTCTTTAGCTGTTGAATGGCATCCTTAACTTCCCTCAAGGTGGGGGCTGGTTGGCTTTCATCGTCCGCTGAACTGACGTAGTCATCTCCTCCGCTGCCTTGACTTTCATTGCCTGTACTCTCAGCGCCATTCAGATGTTCCTCGTAGTGCTGCTTCCACCTTTCGATCACCACACGTTCGTCCGTCAAGATGCTCCCATCCTTATCCCGGCACATTTCGGCTCGCGGCACGAAGCCTTTGCGGGATGCGTTGAGCTTCTGATAGAACTTGCGTGTATCTTGAGAACGGCACAGCTGTTCCATCTCCTCGCACTCCGCTTCTTCCAGGCGGCGTTTCTTCTCCTGAAAAAGGCGGGTCTGCTGTCTCCGCTTCCGTCTATAACGTTCCACGTTCTGCCGGGTACCTTGCTGCAGCGCGACCGCCCGCGCTGCGTCCTTCTCCTCCAGAATCTGTCTGCACTCTTCGTCGAACCAATCGTTCCGTCGACTTCGACCCATATACCCGACGTTGCTCTCCGCTGCGTCGTTAATGGCTGCTTTGACTGTATTCCAGCAGTCCTCAAGAGAGGCCCCATCGAGCTCACCCTCTTCCGGCAACGCTGCCTCGAGATGCTGCGCGTATGCAGTGGCGACTTCAGGTTGCTTCAGTCGCTCTAGGTCGTACCGCGGCGGTCGTCGGTACCGAACATTGTTGATGACGGATAGTTTTGGGCGCAGTTTAACCATCACCAGATAGTGGTCAGAGTCGATGTTAGCGCCACGATATGTCCTGACGTCGATAATGTCGGAGAAGTGCCGTCCATCAATCAGAACGTGGTCGATTTGTGATTCTGTCTGCAGTGGCGATCTCCAGGTGTACCGATACGGGAGGCTGTGTTGGAAGTAGGTGCTGCGAATGGCCATATTCTTGGAGGCGGCGAAATCAATTAGTCGTAGGCCGTTTTCGTTCGTCAGCCGGTGAGCGCTGAACTTTCCAATAGTCGGTCTAAACTCCTCCTCTTGGCCAACCTGAGCGTTCAAATCTCCTATGATGATTTTGACGTCGTGGCTTGGGCAGCTGTCGTACTCACGTTCCAGCTGCGCGTAGAATGCGTCCTTATCATCATCAGTGCTTCCGGAGTGTGGGCTATGGACGTTGATTATGCTGAAGTTGAAGAACCGGCCTTTGATCCTCAACCTGCACATTCTTTCATTGATCGGCCACCACCCGATCACGCGCCTTTGCATATCGCCCATCACTATGAAAGCTGTTCCCAGCTCGTGTGTGTTGCCGCAGCTCTGGTAGATGGTATGATCACCTCTAAACGTTCGCACCATTGATCCCTTCCAACAAACCTCCTGCAGCGCTACGATGCCGAATCCACGGTCCTTGAGCACATCGGCGAGTATGCGTGTGCTCCCGATGAAGTTGAGAGATTTGCAGTTCCACGAACCGAGTTTCCAATCGCTAGTCCCTTTTCGTTGCAGTGGTCTTCGTCGATGGTTCCGGTCCGTACTCTCTTGTTGATTGTTCGTTGCGTATGTTTTTTTAAAGGCTGGCTTGCAGGACCTGACACCAAACCCCCTAAATTTTCGCAAGACCATTCCTCCTTATTCCCGGTGGACCATGGTGCACAGTTTCACTTAGAGTCTCTCGCTGGCACTCGGACGATGATCAGCCGCCCCTAACATGGAGAGCAGACGCTGTTTGGACCCGCTCCTAACATGGAGAACAGACACTCACTAAGATTTGAACCTTCGGAGAGGGGCAAACCCCCTTCCCTGTCAGCATACGACCATAGTTCCCACCGGGGTTGGTTACCCGATCTTCCCTAAGGTTGCTCGTATCCCGGCCAGCACCGCGGGGAGGTAGGGATAGGAGTTGCTGGGTAAGAGGCTAAGGACCGCGAGATGGGGTCTATTTTATTCCTTCAGGTACGCGAAGTACCAATGGTACGCTTTACCCAGCATTTGCCGTGCCAATTTATTAGTTTACGAAAACTAAATAAATACTCACTGACTGATATTTGATTGGAAATTGTCAATGTTCAGCTGAATATGAATATGTACGAAATGAGGATGACAAGGAAGGCCGATGGGCTTCACCAAAAAATATTCGACTATTTAAAGCTCTGCGTCCCTAATTAGTTTTGAAAATACTCTCATACCGTTTTGATTCATATCCCAAAAATGACTTCTATTCCGAACACTTGGATTCAAATGAATATTTCATCATTATTCGCGTGGTTATTTCCATAGGAAATTGAATTTGATTGTAAACTTGGTCCTCCGTACGGAAATCTGATGGATTTTTGAATTTTTGGACGCTAAAATTCCAGTGTTCGGAATACAAGTCATGTTGGGGATCGGTACGTCGCACTAAGGGGTAACTAGACCAAAATCCTGGCCAAAATTATATTTTGGCGTTTTCTGGTAGGTTTTACTTCTATGATGCAAAAAACATAGTTACAATCGATTTTCGAACGTTTTTACAGGTGCAAATTCACCTACCAGTGCAAAATTATCTTTCTTGATATGTTCAAAAATTAAACAAAGTTATTTTAAACTGATACAGAAGCGACAGCTCCATGACAGTTCATTTGTTTACTCGCTTTTGTATTTAATTCTCGTGGGAAATGTGAAAAATAAAAAAATATAGGTAAACAAGAATCGATTCAAAACAAAACATTAGATTTTTAACTCCTATTTCACAATTTTTTGATGTTTTTAGCAGCGAAAGCTTTCCAGAACGTACAATCAATGCTCACGCATAATATCAGTTGCATCGGAAACTTCAAAATTGATTAAACAAAAATCTGGCTATTGTTTTTGCACCTTTATGGGTCGTTCGTTGCTTAAATGTTTACAAAAAACACCAGGGAATGTAGAATAACAACATTGCTAATGACAACAACATTGTCCTTTCTTGTAAATATTGGGACAAACTCAACTCGCAACAAGCGTTTGTCCCAAACGGCAACAAAATAGGACAATGATCGCTTGCCGCACATTTAGAGAAGTAGTCGGTTTTTGATGATGTTTTTGGTTAAATAAGTTTCAGTTATCAATGTTTAGACATAAACTTAACCATCTGTTAACGTGATTTGATATTTACCTATGAAATAAACAAGTTATTGCTTTTGGAAAAGTTCACAACAATTACCTCCACATGATTGTTGCATTGTACGCAACGTTGTCTTTATCCTTTGCAGATGAGAACAACGACTTATCACGATTCTCTTTTGTTGCTTGCTTTTTTGCGTTTCTATTTAGCTTGAAGTGGCACCTGCCCATTTATCCCCTACCCCATATTATGTCTATGCTCCAACTTGTCTACATAATATAAACTATAATGTATATATGATATGTAGATATTTAAATGAGCACTAACATTAATATCTAAGCTTTAAATTACAAAACTGTATTGAAAAATTTTTCGGCTCCGTAACGCCCGACAGCATTTGAGCCGACAAAATGAACGAATGAATAATAAAAAAGAAAGAGTATGTTACTGTTATATTCAATCAATGCCTTGAATGCCAGAAAAAGTTATCTGCGGAAATTGTCTGCCTATATACTGTTGAAAACAATTGCGGAAAGTATGAAAACAACCTATTTTGAAGTTACTCGCAAATTCGTTTGCGGACGAGTGCTGATGATCTTTAACCTGCAATAGAAAGATGGAAACCTATATTTTCATGTGTATACAATCCCGTAGCGGAATACGAGGGAGTCACAGCAAATAATTTTGAAAATTCAACGACGTGTAAAATTGCCGCTAGTCCCAACAAACTAATAAACACTTGATGTTCAATTAAATTTGATTGAATTTTACAAGCAAGCACGGCTTAAGTTTATTTCGATTTGAAAGAAAGGTTAGATAGATTGAATGTTACGTTTATTTGCATGCTCCAAATATGTGCATGAAATTACATTTAAAATCACAAAATATTTTTATCTGCTTACTTCTATTTTTTTAATAATGAAGTTTGTTAAAAAATGTCAAAAACTCCATGTTATTTATGTTTATGAAAAAAATATTTTAATTATAAATATAATTCATTTCAACTCATGAAGGTCCAAGGGCAGTGCATAAATGATGTTTTTTGTACTATAAATCTAATATTGAATGTGTTGTTTAGATTTGTCAGCAGTGGTAACTGATCTTTGTCTTACGGCACGCTAAAAACCAAAAAAATAACATGATTTTTGATAGGTTGTCATTAATAATAATAAGAAACAAACGTAAAAATTTCAATTAAACATAATGAAGATAATATTAAAGAATATTCTAAAAATGTAATACCATGGCCAACCATTTGTTCTAGCTATCCCATCGTGCGTCGTCGCTAAAACGTCATAGTTGAAGAATATTCTCACGCCTGCTTGATCGACAGGTCATTTGACATAAAAATAATGAAATTATTGTTTCGAAATAGACGAGCGATGCTTGGTGTGATAAAGGGTGATTGTATCTTACATCAGAATCAATAATCACGGTTGTAGCTTTTGAAACAATTGAGTTATTAACAAAATATAAAATCGATTTAGAGAAATCGATCAATACAGTTATGCCTATATGAAACTAAGCGCGAGAACTATTTGGAACTTTGGAAGTAGGCCCAGTCAACACAGCCAAGGCATATACCTATGACGTCATCAAGATTTTAAGGGGGAGGCAATTTATGTACCAGCTGCATGAAGAAGAACGTACAACGCCTCCACTTGCGTTGCCCGGAGCGGATGACCCTTCCCCTAGCTACCCCAATGACAGCGCTAATTGCGCGAATTGCATCATCACCACTAGGGCACAAAACATCCAGCTAACTGGATGCAACGAACTAAGAAGATGCAAACTCGGCACAAACGAGCCAAACAAATGCACATTTATGGCTTTTGAGAACAGTTTTAATTTTATTTTAACGACAATTCCTAATGCATTAACTAGTCAGTCACTTGCTGACGGCGGCGGTTTGCCGCCGCCATCTGTTTTAAGTGCTCGCACATACGTCAACGAGAATTTCCATCCTTGAACGTTCCGACCACCTCAAATCGGGGTGAGTTGAGCGATTGGTCGGTGCCCTCCAGTGACCCCGTCGTTCGTCGAACCAGCCGGATTGAGTTTTCCTTCGATGGAACGACGAAGCCGGTCGTTGGGAGATCCCGCTTCAGGAAATCCACCTTGGTCGGTACTCCGCTGGGCACCTTTTTAGGAAGAAGTCGTGGCTCCGGAACAGGGGCAAGCGTTTTCACTTCCGATCGCTGCTGGTCCGTTGATGTGGGCGCGTTGGACCGATGTTCTTTGTGCAGTTCCTCAGAGGATTCCGGCGCCAAAGTGGTGGTGGTAGAAGGTGGTGGAAAAGTGGTGGTGGACAGTCTCATAGTACTTGTTGATGGCTGTTCCGTAGTAGTTGGTCGACCAGTTGTTGGGACAGGTTCTTCCATCTCATTCGTATCCAATGGAACTTCTTCCGATGCATCAACGGCTTGGTAGATTCGAATTTCTTGACCGGCACCGGTCTTATTGGATGGTGTTCGCACTTCAATGACTATGTGGATTTGGTGGATTTCGTTGTGGCTGGATTCGTTGTTGTTAACTCCCAGAGGTAAGGACCACGACCCGGCAACGATTGAGTAAATAATGAACAAATTGAACAACATGATGCTTGAGTTTCGCTTGCTTCAACACCGTAACTGTGATTGTAATTGGGTCACTGTATCTATTTATACCGATTCCATTCTGAGGGCGTGCGGTTTTTGGGCCCACTAACAGAGCACGTGACTTATCGGAATGGAATTCGGTCAACGAACTGTATCCTGCGTAGTCACGTATGCTATGGTGCGACAAGTAGATTTTCAACGAGATGATCGTGGCTTATTTGGCTGATTGTTTGGAAGTGAGGTTGTTGGTTCAACAAATGCTTGTGTACTATAAACAGTTGGTTGAAGGCGTATGTGATATAGAGCGCTGATTTTTTTATCTGCCGTTAGCAACGATTAGAGGAGCTCAATAAAGTTTGAAAAAAGATAGGCTATTGTATAACACGAATATAAAAAAAAATGTCAGCCACACATCAGCCAACTTCCAATGAAGTAATCTAATGACGGCACATTTCTCTTTAAAGCTGTCATACACCGACCATTGTCTAGCCCGCATAATCATAAAATTTCATTAGGAGCTGCCTCTACCTGCCCAACCCACACCCACATAAAAACGGAAATTGCCAGCTGTAATAGAAGGAAAAAGGGTCTTTCGGTGATCCAAATTTCCACACATGAAAACAGACTCTAAAGCTACTCGTATGTCATGTGTTCTGTGGCTTCGGATGGGGTTACACTTCCGCATCTACGGTTCTAGAAACCTGCAATAATAAGATGAAACCGTAGCCAATGATGAGGTTTTTATCGCACTATGTCGTAGTAATTTGTATACGATAGAATCTAGGTATGGCTGAAAATAGGACCGTAGCGAGCATAAGTTTTATATTACAGCAATTATTCTTTGACTTTTGCGAGGGGGGATCGCACAGTCTCATATACGACTTCACCTTTTTACAATAATGCTAAACCACACGCGATTGCTTGTTGCTTGTTGTAGGGAATAATGGATGTCTATGCTGATGCTGGGATAAGGCGTTGCGGTTGACCAACATATGAGGATCAAGACGCAACCATGTGTACCACTTTGTTCGCTGTGATGTCTAAATAAATCGTGTGAATGTGGATGCCCACATTAATGGGTTAGATAATTGGCTCAGGATGTTGGCAGGCATGACTCTCCAGCAGGAATGACCCAGCTTCGAAAAATTCCAAAAGAGGACCATCAACATTTAATTTTGCATCTTCCCCGAAGACGCTCGGACCAATGCTGTGCAATGATGGTGTTTCCAGTAGCACTCAGTTGTCGAGTCAGAGGAAATTCGATACGCGTGTGCACATATGTGTTAGAATGCGTCATCATAAGTCCCCCTCTAAGGAGCAGGTATATTAACAATTGAGGTAATTTATGGCGTCAAGTCAGCATTAGCAGCAACGGCACCAGCACTGATGGGGAAGGAACGCGTGGCAAAGATATCGTTTATGGTTGGCTGGAATGCTCCTTTTTCTTGCCCACAAAGAACAGTGCGATTCTTTCTTTAATCCTTTTGTTCGATAAACGAAAAACCTCATTTTTTTATGCTTCTCTTGTGTCAGCTCCTTGCGTGCATTAGACACGGACGCATATGTGGGCTCAGTGCTCGAGACTGGCTGAAGCGGGTTGATGGATAAAAGGAAACTTCCAAATTGCCTTCATAAATAACCTTAATTACCACGGGGCACAGCTGGAGGTGTTCATGCAAAGAAGTATGTACCTATGTAGAACAAATCCAAGTGGTAAAAAATGTGTCGTTAGAGTTGTGATATTTTGGTTTGGAAAGCTTTCATTTCAAAGAAGTTTTTGACGTGAACTACGTCTAAGGGGAAGGCTCGGATACAGGATGTAAAATGAAAATTTCAAAATTGGGAACCGCCAGGTAAGATTTTGAACGTTAATAGCGCCCCAATCTTTCGATGGATTTTTGTGATTCACGCTGCCCACAATTGCATATTTGTTTTCCATATGATTAGGAAATCCAGCAAAGATGGAACTGATATGCGGTCATAGACAGTATATATCAATCAACACGGATACTCTCCACTAATTTGCCGGTTTTGAATATAGAAAAACTAAATTATTTCCAATCCCAGTAAAAATTCCAGAACCTACCAATCCTGTTCATGTTTCCCCAATACGGACATCAGATTGATGTAAGGTGTGGGCTTTTTGGCATAGCGCTTAATTTTTCTCAAAAACTCAAATGTGCAGCCCAATCGGGTTGTATGCAAAGGTGACGTAGGACTCCGTAGCTTTTCTAAATTGATGGTATTTATCATAATAATTTGTGTCGTTTTATTAGCATTGAGCAAACTGCTCGGAGGTCAACTGAATCAAGAAGTCGAATAGTTGTTCCCAGTTGGATGGACTTTGACCGTGGAATTAACATGACTCATCGGCCGCTAAAGCCACTCGACTGGCTTCCAGTCGAGGACATCACAATCCTTACTTTGCCACGTACGCTTACATCGCGGGCGAAAACCAAACGTTGCGTTTTTATTTCGGCCATTTTTAAGGATGGTGTCCTCCAAAAAGGTCTTTATACAAAAGAAGGTTGATCCGGCAATCCGATATGAACGTTCTTCAAAGTTCGATGCCACCGAAACAATCCATTTTCGCAATTAACTCTTTCTTTCCATGAAATGCTGGTCCTGAGAAGAACCAATTTTCTTTTCCCAATGCGTCCTTTCAATAACTAACTGCATCCAATCGCTTGTCAGCACCTTGCGTTGAAATTAATTGTCCGACCGCCACTCGATGATTTTTCGTTAAGCCTCCACCATTTGGAATAAATTTTCAGCATTGCCACTGCTCCCCACGCCTTCGCGCTGCTGTGTTTGCTCCGCTGCATCAAATTTTGTCGAACCGCTCTTTACGGAATCCCGATCATAATGACTCGCGCGCATAGTAAAAGTAGTAAAATTCTTCTTTATTTAAACATTTTTTGTTCTACAATTATATTAACATGTACAGTGATCGGCCGGCTTGGCCCTCCAACTTCAATTTCAATTTTTGTTATTATTATAATGTTTTTACTTAATTTTTAGAATATAATGTATCATGGCGGCCTTCAGGAGGCGCTAGTGTGTTTTTTAAAATTTGATAACCTAACTACTATGTACACTAATATTTACAATAAAAATTTGATAACCTAGATTGGAACTAGCGCCCTAAGTGCTTCTTGGTCCGAGTGCAAGCAACGGACCCTAAACTTTTCTTTACACTCACTAAAGCGTTCATGTAAGCAATTAATTGCATATTATTCGGCAACTCGGCCGTACGAAAACCATTTTTTTGTTAAATATCTTGGCTGTGCATATGCACAGCATATGTTTCGAAATGGACAAATTGATATGAAATTTGCGAAAAAGAATCCACGTGTCTTGGAGGGACTCGAACCCTCAACCTCCTACTCTCTAGATAGGCGTGATAACCCCTACACAACAAGACCACTTAAAGGTCACGTTTGCGGAAAAGCCATCAGAATCCGAGTACCAACCTCCACCGCGGTTAGCTCTCTTTTTTGCAAATTGAATATCTTTCGGATGCTTGATTTGCCCAATCTCCACATTTGCTTTACTGTTGTATATCCACAGCCAAGCGAGTGCACATTGTTTATTAAACGAGAGGATCGCACTCCATGCCCCCAGCAACGGACTGGGCGGGACGGTATAGAATGCGAATTCAATCGCACTCTGCTGTGCCAAAGGCTTGCTTGGCTAAAGCATTTGATGAGTTTGATTGCCTTTACGTAAACGGTCGCGTGTACTCAGACGACTAATGACGGTGAAAGACCGACACTTGATTACAATTAATTGCATATTATTCGGCAACTCGGCCGTACGAAAACCATTTTTGTTAAATATCTTGGCTGTGCATATGCACAGCATATGTTCGAAATGGACAAATTGATATGAAATTTGCGAAAAAGAATCCACGTGTCTTGGAGGGACTCAGAACCCTCAACCTCCTACTCTCTAGATAGGCGTGATAACCCCTACACAACAAGACCACTTAAAGGTCACGTTTGCGGAAAAGCCATCAGAATCCGAGTACCAACCTCCACCGCGGTTAGCTCTCTTTTTGCAAATTGAATATCTTTCGGATGCTTGATTTGCCCAATCTCACATTTGCTTTACTGTTGTATATCCACAGCCAAGCAGAGTGCACATTGTTTATTAAACGAGAGGATCGCCTCCATACCCCAGTCCGTTGCTGAGGCATGGATGCGATCATGAACAATTGCCAAAAGAACTAACCTGAATTGCAAACATGAAAAAGGTCTGCAAACAATTAACAAAATTCATGAGTTTTATTCCGGCCAGACGGTGGACCTCGGATGTTCTTGTCCTGGGAGGGGTGTTGAGGATCATCCTCAGGAATTTGGCATGCCATATTCGATCACAGGGAGGATGATTTGCTTGTAGACAGCAAGCTTATTTTTCAGGGACAATGACGACCGGCGGTTGATCAAAGGGTACAGTAGTTTCAACAAGACGTTACACTTTGTCACCGTTTTGTCAACCTGTTGCCTGAGAATAAGCTTGCTGTCGAGGGTCAAGCCAAGGTAGTCGGCCTCATTGGCCCATTCCACAGTCGTGCCATTGAGGATGATTTTACAGTCCCCAGGCGGAACAAGTTTAGGGGATTTGGAGTGGGGGAAAATGATGACCTGGGTCTTCGCCGCGCTGATACAGATCTTCCAGCTGGTGAGGTACTCTGTCAGGGCATCCAGGACTCGTTGGAGTTTTGCCACTAGCGCTCTGATCACTCTACCGTTGTAGACGATGGATGTGTCATCTGCGAACAGAGACAGAATGCCGCCTTCTGGAGGTTCTGGCATGTCGGAGGTGAACAGATTGAAAAGCAGGGGCCCGAGGATACTGCCCTGGGGAACGCCTGCGACGATGTTGTGCGCATTGGAACTCGCTCCGATGATTGAGACCCGGAATGTCCTTGCCGACAGGTAATTGTTGATGATTTTCACCAGGTAGCTGGGAAGATTGTAGCGTTGTAGTTTGTACACCAGGCCATCATGCCATACATTGTCAAATGCCTTCTCGACATCGAGTAAGGCCATGGCGGATGTTTTCGAGACAAACTTGTTCCGTCTGAGGACGTTGGTAACTCGATTCAGTTGGTGTACAGTTGACCGACCGCGTCGGAAACCAAACTGTTCCTCGAGCAAGATGTTGAGATTTTCGGCAGACTCAAGTAACCGATGATGAATAGCTTTTTCGAATAGCTTGGATAACCCTGAGAGAAGGCTGATGGGTCGATAACTTTTGGGGGAGGAAGGATCCTTCCCAGGCTTCCGAATGGGGATGACTTTCGCTGACTTCCAGGACGATGGGAAGTAGCTGAGCCGGAGACACTTA
Source organism: Armigeres subalbatus (assembly GCF_024139115.2). Classification (NCBI taxonomy): domain Eukaryota; kingdom Metazoa; phylum Arthropoda; class Insecta; order Diptera; family Culicidae; genus Armigeres; species Armigeres subalbatus. Next base: position 99,106,048 of record NC_085141.1, read on the forward strand.
TTAAAGATCAGCGAGAGGTGCTCAAAGAACGGAGCACTCATGTGTTTGAGCTCGAGATTCAGGATCCTGTCGAAGCCTGGGGCCTTCATGTTCTTCGACGATTTGATATAGGCCGTCAATTCGTCAGCTGATTAGAATTTTGGTCATTTTCCAGAAAGGCTGAGCATAATCTGGGAGAGTGCGGATCTTATTCGAGAAGTCGTTATTTTTGAGGTCCACCATTCTGGCCTTGATAATTTTTGTGATTCGATTGCAGCGTGCCAGTACGCTGAAACTGCCTGCGAGTGACATTCCGCAATCGAATCAAATCTTTGGTGAGTGTATCGATGTTTAAGGAGTTGCTTACCTGCCGAGCCGTCGATACATGTTGCTCCCGGGCCGCCGTGATCGCCTCATCGATAGCGCAAAGCTGGCGGTCGATACTATCCGGCGTCTCCGGACGCACCTCGTAATCGACGGCGTTATCGACGAACTGCTGGAACCGCTGCCAGTTCACCCGATGGTAGTTTCGCCGTAACTGCTGGTGCCGATTGACCGAGGAGCCCAGTTCCGCCACCACCGGATAATGATCCGAACTGAGCTCCTGGTAGACGATCGGCTGCAAAACATGGTCACTCAGGTTTGTTATGTAGAGGTCGAGGGTTGCGTGGACACCGGACCGACTCAGCCGAGTGGGGGAATCCGGGCTCAAGATAGTGTAGTGGCCTTCCTCCATGTCGTTGCTCCAGATGGTGCCGTTTCGATTGCCGCGACTGTTGCCCCAGGCTTGATGTTTGGCATTCAAGTCGCCTGCAATGATATACTGGCCTTGCCTCCGCGTCAGCTTGACGATGTCCCTCCGAAGGGCAGCCGATGATCCATCGCCTGCTTTGGCTTGCGTTGGACAGTATGCCGCGATGAGCGCGATTGTGCCGACCGAAGTGGTGATTTCGACACCGATCGCCTCGATGACACTGAGCTTGAAGCTTGGAAGCAGACGACACTTGATGTTGTTGCGAAGAGCGACAGCCACACCGCCTCCCCTGGTCGGCCGGTCGAGTCGAACGATGCGGAAGTCCGGGATGTTGACGTTCACCTCCGGTTTTAGGTGCGTTTCGGTGAAGAACGCCACGTCTATTTCCTTCTCCTCAAGGAAATCCTTCAGCTCAATTATTTTTCTCTTGAGCGAGAAAGCGTTCCAGTTGACCAGGCCCACCCTAGCAGCCATTTTCAATGATGAACATGCCAAGAGTGAAGACCTGGTCGAAGCGGGTTTTGCAGCCGCGCAGTCGAGTGGCGAGCTGCGCGAAGATCGGCATCAGTTGTTCCGGAGTGTACAGCGGAGCAGATTCTTCCGATGGGACGGCTTCGTTCTCCGACTGCCGACGGAACCCAGGAGGAGGGAGCGGGGGCCATTCGCTGGAGGATGGTGCCGACGATGTTGGAGCTTGGACCGATGCCGCTGCTGCTGCCAATCGCTTGTGCGGCTGTAGCGGTGGGAGTAACGGAATCACACGACGGGGAGCCGGGATGGCTGGAAAGTTCACCTCGTTGATTACAGGAATACGGTTCTTTTCGGCGCGCCGGAAAGCAGCTTTCCTGTATTTAATAAATAAAGCGCGTTAGTACAACTTGCAGACACATCATATGTTTATTGATTTCAAGGCGGCGTACGATTCAGTGAAACAGAATGAATTATGGAAAATTTTGCTTGAACATGTTTTTTCGGCGAAACTGATACGGCTGATAAGTATAACGTTTGACGGATCGAAATCAAGTGTAAGGGTTGCGGATGAAATATCGACGTCATTTGTTACCTTAGATTAGTTACCATAGGTTCTTCAACTTCAGCATAATCAACGTCCATAGCCCACACTCCGGAAGCACTGATGATGATAAGGACGCATTCTACGCGCAGCTGGAACGTGAGTACGACAGCTGCCCAAGCCATGACGTCAAAATCATCATAGAAGATTTGAACGCTCAGGTTGGCCAAGAGGAGGAGTTTAGACCGACTATTGGAAAGTTCAGCGCTCACCGGCTGACGAACGAAAACGGCCTACGACTAATTGATTTCGCCGCCTCCAAGAATATGGCCATTCGCAGCACCTACTTCCAACACAGCCTCCCGTATCGGTACACCTGGAGATCACTACTGCAGACAGAATCACAAATCGACCACGTTATGATTGATGGACGGCACTTCTCCGACATTATCAACGTCAGGACATATCGTGGCGCTAACATCGACTCTGACCACTATCTGGTGATGGTTAAACTGCGCCCAAAACTATCCGTCATCAACAATGTTCGGTACCGACGACCGCCGCGGTACGACCTAGAGCGACTGAAGCAACCTGATGTCGTCACTCCATACGCTCAGCATCTCGAGGCAGCGTTGCCGGAAGAGGGTGAGCTCGATGGGACTTGCTGGAATACAGCCAAAGCAGCCATTAAGGACGCAGCGGAGAACAACGTCGGGTATATGGGTCGAAGTCGATGGAACGATTGGTTCGACGAAGAGTGCAGACAAATTCTGGAGGAGAAGGACGCAGCGCGGGCGGTCGCGCTGCAGCAAGGTACCCGGCAGAACGTGGAACGTTATAGACGGAAGCGGAGACAGCAGACCCGCCTTTTTCAGGAGAAGAAACGCCGCCTGGAAGAAGCGGAGTGCGAGGAGATGGAACAGCTGTGCCGTTCTCAAAATACACGAAAGTTCTATCAGAAGCTCAACGCATCCCGCAAAGGCTTCGTGCCGCGAGCCGAAATGTGCCGGGATAAGGATAGGAGCATCTTGACGGACGAACGTGTGGTGATCGAAAGGTGGAAGCAGCACTACGAGGAACATCTGAATGGCGCGGAGAGTACAGGCAGTGAAAGTCAAGGCAACGGAGGAGATGACTACGTCGGTTCAGCGGACGATGGAAGCCAACCAGCCCCCACCTTGAGGGAAGTTAAGGATGCCATTTAACAGCTAAAGACCAATGAAGCAGCTGGTAGGGATGGTATCGGAGCTGAGCTCATCAAAAATGCCGTGAATACCAGGTCCCAACGCACCATCTGTTCGTTGATTTCAAGGCGGCATACGACAGTATAGACCGCGTAGAAATATGGAAAATTATGGACGAGAACAGCTTCCCTGGGAAGCTTACCAGACTGATCAAAGCAACGGTGGATGGTGTGCAAAACTGTGTGAAGATTTCGGGCGAACACTCCAGTTCGTTCGAATCGCGCCGGGGACTAAGAGAAGGTGATGGACTTTCGTGCCTGTTGTTCAACATTGCGCTAGAAGGTGTCATGCGAAGAGCCGGGTGTTACAGCCGGGGTACGATTTTCAACAGATCCAGTCAAATTATTTGCTTCGCAGATGACATGGACATTGTCGGCCGAACATTTGCAAAGGTGGCAGAACTGTACACCCGCCTGAAACGTGAAGCAACAAAAGTTGGACTGGTGGTGAATGCGTCAATGACAAAGTACATGCTTGTGGGCGGAACCGAGCGTGACAGGGCCCGCCTGGGAAGCAGTGTTACGATAGACGGGGATACCTTCGAGGTGGTCGAGGAATTCGTCTACCTCGGATCCTTGCTAACGACTGATAACAATGTCAGTCGTGAAATATGAAGGCGCATCATCTGTGGAAGTCGGGCCTACTACGGGCTCCAGAAGAAACTGCGGTCGAAAAAGATTCGCCACCGCACCAAATGTGTCATGTGCAAGACGCTTATAAGACCGGTTGTCCTCTACGGACATGAAACATGGACAATGCTCGAGGAGGACTTGCAAGCACTCGGAGTATTCGAGAGACGGGTGCCTAGGACCATCTTTGGCGGTGTGCAAGAAGACGGTGTGTGGCGGCGAAGAATGAACCATGAGCTCGCCCAACTCTACGGCGAACCCAGTATCCAGGAGGTAGCTAAAGCCGGAAGGGTACGATGGGCAGGACATGTTGCAAGAATGCTGGACAGCAACCCTGCAAAGATGGTGTTCGCTTCCGATCCGGCAGGTACGAGACGGCGTGGAGCGCAGCGAGCGAGTTGGCAGACCAGGTGCAAAACGACTTGGCGAGCGTGGGGCGTATCCGAGGAAGGAGAGATGCGGCCTCGAACCGTACATTGTGGCGTCAAATTGTTGATTCCGTGTTATCTGTTTAGATGTTAACTAAATAAATGAATGAATTGTTACCTTAGATGGATTAAAGCAGGGTGATGCACTTTCAAATCTTCTGTTCAATATAGCGCTCGAGGGAGCGATTAGGAGAGTTGGTGTGCAAAGAAGCGGTACCATTATCACAAGATCGCATATGCTCCTGGGATTTGCGGACGATATCGATGTTATCGGGATTGATCGCCGTGCCGTGGAAGAGGCTTTTGTGCCTTTTAAGAGGGAGACAGCGAGGATTGGATCAATACCAGCATAACGAAGGACATGGTCGCTGACAATCAACGTGGATTCATTAGTGGTGGTGGTAGCGAAATGGTGCTGGATGGTGAAAAATTTGAAGTGGTAGAAGAATTTGTGTATCTTGGAACATTAGTGACGTGCGATAATGATGTTACCCGCGAGGTGAAAAGGCGTATTGCAGCTGCAAATATGGCTTATTACGGACTTCGTAACCAGCTTAAGTCCCGTAGTCTGCAAACGAAAACAAAACTCGCGCTGCATACTACTCTGATTCTTCCGGTGGCTTTATACGACCATGAGACATGGACGCTAAAGGAGGCTGATCGAAAAGCTTTCGGAGTGTTTGAGCGTAAGGTGCTGCGGACAATACTTGGCGGTAAACAGGAGAATGGTATCTGGCGGCGTCGCATGAATCACGAATTGTACCAGGTGTATAAAGGGGTGGATATTATTAAGCTTATACAACACGGCAGATTACGGTGGGCTGGTCACGTTGTTCGTATGCCGGAAGAACGTCAAGCGAAGATAATATTTAGTAGAGAACTCGGAAGAGGCCGCAGGATTCGTGGAAGGCCGCGTACACGATGGCTTTTTTGCAGTTGAAGAGGACCTGAGGGCGCTCAATGTTCAGGGCGACTGGAAGCAATTGGCCCAGGATCGACCCGGAGTTCCTCCGGAAGTTCCTCCAGGAATTCCTCCGGAAGTTCCTCCAGAAATTCTTCCGGAAGTTCCTCCAGAAGTTCCTCTAGGAATTCCTCCGGAAGTTCCTCCAGGAATTCCTCCGGAAGTTCCTCCGGGAATTCCTCCGGAAGTTCCTCCAGGAATTCCTCCGGAAGTTCCTCCAGGAATTCCTCCGGAAGTTCCTCCATGAATTCCTCCGGAAGTTCCTCCGAGAATTCCTCCGGAAGTTCCTCCGGGAATTCCTCCGGAAGTTCCTCCATGAATTCCTCCGGAAGTTCCTCCAGGAATTCCTCCGGAAGTTCCTCCAGGAATTCCTCCGGAAGTTCCTCCAGGAATTTCTCCGGAAGTTCCTTCAGGAATTCCTCCGGAAGTTTCTTCAGGAATTCCTCCGGAAGTTCCTTCAGGAATTCCTCCGGAAGTTCCTTCAGGAATTCCTCCGGAAGTTCCTTCAGGAATTCCTCCGGAAGTTCCTTCAGGAATTCCTCCGGATGCTCCTCCAGGAATTCCTCCGGAAGTTCCTCCAGGAATTCCTCCGGAAGTTCCTCCAGGAATTCCTCCGGAAGTTCCTCCAGGAATTCCTCCGGAAGTTCCTCCAGGAATTCCTCCGGAAGTTCCTCCAGGAATTCCTCCGGAAGTTCCTCCAGGAATTCCTCCAGAAGTTCCTCCAGGAATTCCTCCGGAAGTTCCTCCAGGAATTCCTCCGTAAGTTCCTCCAGGAATTCCTCCGGAAGTTCCTCCAGGAATTCCTCCGGAAGTTCCTCCAGGAATTCCTCCGGAAGTTCTTCCAGGAATTCCTCCGGGAGTTCCTCCAGGAATTCCTCCGGAAGTCCTCCAGGAATTCCTCCGGAAGTCCTCCTAGGAATCCTCCATCCTCCAGGAAGTTTGCTCATGAAATCCTCGAGAAGTCCTCTAACTTCTTGAATAATTTGCCTTAGAATTTCTCTTGAAATTCTCTCTGACTCCACTTTAGCATCTTATGTGACATAATTTACGAGCTTGTGTTGACTGGGAAAATACTTCGCAAACTCTACAGAAATTACCAGGACTTTTTACCAGGACATTCGGCCGAACAAACCACTAGGCCGAAACCCTTCTGGCCGAAAGTCATTTGGCCGAACGAATCATACGACCGAATAGGTCATTTGGCGGAATATGATATTTGACGTCTCACTTCTCACACTACCCAATCATCATTTCTCACTTCTCGCAGCTAAGGTGAGACGTCTCACTTCTCACCCCTCACTGTGAAAAGTGAGTACACGTTTCACTTCTTATTTCGCTTCGCACTACTCACTTACCACAGTGAAAAGTGAGAAATGAGAAATGATTTGTGAGAAGTAAGTAGTGAGACGTCTCACTACTCACTACTCGTCCGGTTTAGTCCTCACGTCGCAATTTTGGATATACAAATCTCAATAAATAGACACAACTGATAACTACTGCAAAAACAGAACATTGGTTATCACGATAATAAAGAATAAAAAAAGAATATTGGATCCGATTCGAATTGATTTTTTTTTAATTAAAATGTGTGCTTCTGAAGTTGTGCGGTTAGTTGGCACTGGATTCGGTTGGGGTTCACCTAAAAAACTATCATAAATCATTATTTTGGATGCTATAAACTGCTAAAAAATGGAACTCCCCGACGGGGAATTGAACCCCGGTCTCCCGCGTGACAGGCGGGGATACTGACCACTATACTATCGAGGATTGATAAATGGCTCAATATAAATTCTGAATTTGTTTTTCGGTATCTTCGGTTCATATTTGTCCGATTTTCTGCTATGATGCAAAAACCACTGATAAATCCACCTAGCGGTATTAGCGCCATTCTTGTGCGATAAAAAAGGTAAATTTCATATAAGAAAAGTCCGAAACAGCACTATTAAGTGGACAGGCCCATCGTTCACATTCAGTTAAAATCATCTCATTGAGCACCGTCTAGCGCAACTAATTTGCTAGCAAATCGGATGAGAGAGTTATGATTATTAGGTACTACACGTTCAAAAATAGTATTTCGGCCATAGCTTCCGATCTCATAGTCCGATCAGACTATCTCAATAGGAAATACAGTCGACTCTCTACATCTCGATGTTCTATATCTCGACACCACTTCCTATGTCGATGGTTTTCTCTGTCCCTTCAAACCACATACATTTATGGTTTCTGCTTCTCTATAACCTTCCTACCTCGAAGTGTTTTCTGGTCAAATTTTGTTCAGGATTCACTCGCACTATATCGATATATGCTAAATTTAAGGTTACTAGATCATCTTGAACACATCAAAAACAAGAAATGTCATCTATTTTGTTGTCATTTTCCATAGCAACGAGCCTTCTTCGATCTAGTGCCCATGTTAAGTTTTCTACCGTGCCTAGATCTCTCCCTATTTCAATGTTCCATTCAATATCAAAATATGCAGAGTCGACTGTAAAAGAACAGAATACAACTTGTTGCGAGTGACTGAAAAATTGGCGAGACTTTTCAACAGCGTAGTAAAAAATATGTTTGGTCATAACTTTCCATTCCATAGTCTGATTAGGGCGAAAGTCATTAGGCCGAACAGGTCATTCGGCCGATAAGTCATTTGGCCGAACAAGTCTTTTGGCCGAACAGGTCTTTTGGCTGAACAGATCTTTTGGGCAAATTGGTCATTTGGCCGAACATGTCGAATAGGTCGTTCGACCGAATACATACCATTTGGCCAAATAGGTTATTTGACGTCTCACTCCTCTCTTCTCAATCATCAATTCTCAATTCTCACTGCGAAGAGAGAAGTCTCTCTTCTTTTTTCGCTTTTCCTACTTTACACAATGAGAAGGGATAAGTGAAAAATTAGGAGTGAGAAGTGAGAAATGAGAAATGAGACGTCTCACTTCTCACTTTCCAGTAATGATTTATCACTACTCATTGTGAAAAGCGAGTAATGCGAAGTGAGACGTCACTGTCACTACTCACTTCGCACTTCGAGATGTAGAGAGTCGACTGTACTTCCTATTGAAATAGTCTGATCGGACTATGAGATCGGAAGTTATGGCCGGATTACTAATTTTGAGCTTGTAGCAGGGATGCCAGTGAATATTTTCAAATGTCTTCACAGTCGTTTAAATATGTCTTCAAATGTCTTCAATATAAAAATTTTGATTATTAGCGAGAAATTTTAAAATCCAATAGGTTTGTAAATTCAATCATGTCCTTGTTTTAAAGATGTGGAATAATGTTTATTTTTTTAAACATTCAAATTGATAGAATTCAAAAGAATATTCTATAAAATTTTCACGAGATAGTGTATAACGAGTTTTCCCTGGATTTTGTACTGAGTCTGGTTAAAATTCCACCGGATTTTTTAACTGAACTTCCAGGTGGAATTCTTCCAAATTTATTTTTAAAGAATACCCTGTAAGGTTTCAAAATTTACCGTGAAATACTTGAAAAACATCCAGACGAAATTTCCCGAAGAATTCCTGTTGGAACAAGAAGATTTACTGAAGAAACTTCTGGAGAAATTTTTGAAGGAACTTCCGGAGGAATTGCTGGAGGATTTTCAAAAGGAATTCTTGGAGAATCTTAAGAAGGAATTCCTTTAGGAACTTCGGGATGAATTCCGGAGGGAGTTTTTGGAGAAATTTCTGAACGATATTCCTGAGGAATTACTGAAGGAATATCCGATGGAATTCCTGAAGAAATTTCTAGAGAAACATCCGGAGGAATTCTTGGAAGTAGTTATGGATGAATTCTTGGAGGAGCTTCTTGAGAAATAGCTGCAGAAACTTCCGAAAGAAACCCTGGAGGGAAGACCAGAGAAATTCCATAGTATACTTCTGGAGAATCTTTCGGCATCACTCTTGGAGAATCTTCCAGACGAATTCCTGGAGAAACTTCCAAAGGAATTTCTGGGGAAACTTCCGGAGGGATCAGTGGAGGAGCTTAGGCGGGAATTTTTGAAAATTCTGGAAGAACTTTCGGAAGAATTTCTGGAAGAACTTCCGGAGGAATTCCTGAAAGAACTGCTAGAGGAATTCGTGGAGGAACTACCGGAGTAGTTAAGGAGGATCTTCCGGAGGAATTCTTGGATGTTCTTTCGCTGGAATCGGACGACCTTACGGAGGAGCTCCTAGAAGAAATTCCAAAGGTATTCCTGGAGGATTTTTCGGAGAAATTCCTGAATCTTCCGGACAAATTCGTGTAGAAAATTTGGGAGGAATTTCAGAAACAACACTAGAATGATTTTTTTGGAGAAATTTATAAAGGAATTCTCAGAGAAAATACTGGAAGAATGTCCAAAGATATTTCTTGAAGAATTACCAAAGGAATTAAAGGAAGAATTTAGCGAAGGTGTTTAATAAGTTTTCTCCGGATTTCTTTTACGAACATTTTCCTGTAGTAATTTACCATGGAAGATCTGAGAAATATCTATTTAACACCAAAACAATTTCAATTTCTTGTCGACATTCGCAATAATTTTCTATGAGAATTAATTGAGGCAAATTTCTTGTGGAAATTAAAAGGGATTTTTTGTGGGAGCTCAGTAAAACTTGTGGAAATTAAGAAGAATTTCCCGTTTAATATTTGGAGTATTTCCTTTATTTCTTTTTAACGGAAATTATTTCAAATTTGCACGATAATTTTAACTGAATCTTCAATTTCAATTCTCTTAACTTTAGAAAAGAAATTCTTTCACCTTGGATTTCTTTCACCAGCGCACAGCTCAAAGCTAAGTGTGTATAAGGTCTTAAATGCGTTGCAGTTATCAACCGGCTAGTGTGAATGTATTTTATGTTTGAGATTCTAAGCTCGAGACAAAGACTATTATAACTATTGTAATATTCATATACCTAGTTTACATAGAGGTCGCAGATTTTATAAGCTTATAAGTAAGTAATGAAATTGTATTTTCTATTCGCTGGCTTATTGATTGTCTTCAAGTGTCTTCCAATAAGTAGATAAGTCTTCAAATATTTTGAAAAGTCTTCAAAATGTCTTCAAGAAATAAATGTCTTCACAGAGATTCAAATGTCTTCAAATTGACGACATGTCTTCAAATCTGGCATCTCTGGCTTAATACAGGCCGGACTCGATTATCCGGGGCTCGATTAACCGGAGAAAATGGCACGATTATCCGGAGTAATTTTTTTACCCATCTTACAAAAATGGAAATATTATCTTTGTTTATCCGTAACGTATCCAATATGTGCAAGTCATGATAGTGACTTTCTCGCTTTGCTAAGGGAACATCCATAAATTACGTAACGCTCAAAGGGGTGGGAATTTTCCGAAGTATGATAATTCATACAAAAATTTGCAATGATTCATACAAAAAGTGTGACATAGGGGGAGGGGGTTGGAAATGGCCAATTTTTGCGTTACGTAATTAATAGATCTTCCCTAAGAGACAAATTACGAACGCTTAAGGGGAAATTTGGAAGTCAGACCAAGCGTTACGATCCGTACAAAAAAACTTTCCATAAGTTACGAGAGGGAGGGTGGGGTATCAAAATTATCAAATTCAACGTCACGGATTTTGTGGAAGAACCTTAAGGGAACGGAAATCAAGAAATTCATAATAGGCCATTTTATGAATTTCAATTCAAAGCACCGATATTTTTTAAGCATTCGTATTCAAATTCTGAGTACAGCATTAACATTGTGATTCATGCCACCAAATGGTCCTTCGGAATATCCGGAATGGATTCATTCACAAATAACGTATCGCTAAATACGTTACGCTCCCTCGTAACGCTTTTTATATGGAAGGTTTTTTAAGTTTTATTAAGGTTTGTATGAATCGTAACGCACGGACTGACCTCTCCCTTTCCCTCCAGCAGCGTTACGTAATTTGTAAACAGCCTCAATATTTAAATGAAAAAATAATTATTTCACCAACGGTGGTCCATTTATGGATTAAAACACCAGTTCTACAACAAATAGCGCTGAAAAATCCTTGTGTTTAGGGAATATTCGTAAATTACGTATCACTTAGAGGGGGGAGGGGTTTCCTGAAGTGTGACAATCCATACAAATTATTAGATACTTAGATATATACAAAAAGTGTGACATAGTGGGGAGAGTGGATTAAATATGGCCATTTTTGTATTACGTAATTATAATGGATTTTACCTAATGATGAAATGAATATTTTCATTTTCAAAAAATCACTCGGTGGCCAAGGTGACCCATACACAATGTCATGCTCAGAATGTCGGGCAATAACCCGGTGAAAATGGTTCCTGATAGGGATCCGCAGGGGACAAAAAGGCGAGGTGCGCAGAGAGCAAGATGAATCGATTCGAGGTCCCTCCATGGACTACAAAGTTGGCGACGTGCAACTACAGACAGAGCTGAATGTAGATTAATTTTATGTATTGCAGAGGCATTAGTTTGAATGAATGAAACGAATGAAATAAATTCCGATGTTAGAATGTCAAATGGTGCTATGTGATGGAATTCTTTATTTTTTGTTTTATTTCAAGGTTGTTCCGGAATTTTCGGGAGGCCACGACATGTATAAGTCACAACATCAAGTGCATCCGAAAAATTTGGGAGCTTAACGATAAAATTTAGAAGTTTTCTTTTTTTGGAATCATCCACACGGTGGTTAGAAGTGTGCGCCGTCGCTGCCGACAGTTTATGGCAATCCAGTTGAAACTCTTGAGGATTTCTCGTGAAAAAAGCTATTTTTCTTGAAAATTCCATACAATTTTTCGTTGAAAAATCGAAAAAGCTTTTCGTAAAACTAAGAAATTTCATTGAAAATTCTGAAGAATTTCCTTCGATATCTTGAAAATACTACCGTTGAAATTCTAAGTAAATTTCCTTAAAAATTTGGAAGATCTTTTTGTAGAATTTAAAAGAAAGGAAGACAGGATCACCGTCTTTGACCAGAGGTCGCACAGATTGAATACCTAGCATAAGATAACGGATAGGACATTCACACAGTACTCAGTGAACCAGCGGAACGTTTTCCGCTCACGAAATGTTTTCTCCTTACTAGGGCGGGAAGCAAACTCACACTCTATGGCTTGCAAATACGCTAAGACGACTGACGCCATTAACCACACGGCCACGAAGCCCACCAGGTGAAAATTCCAGAAATTTCCCGGGCAAATTATAAAGAATTTCCTGTGGGAATCCCAAACAATTACTTGCGGAAGTTTCCAAGGATTTCCTGTTGAAATCCACAGAATTTCACGTTGAAATCAAATGTTTTGACGGAGAAGGGCCGTTTGTTGTTTGGCCGAATGTATCATTAATCTGAAACTCGGCTGGCATTTGGCCGAAATAGACATATGGCCGATAATGTCTTTTGGCTGAACAGGTCATTTGGCTGAAAAGTTGTCTAATCGAATAGGTCATTTAGCCAAAAAGGCCTAGATGGTCGTTTGGCATAAAAGGGCCTTTTAGTCGAAATGAACATATGGCCGAAAGTGTTGTTTGCCCGATCTGCTGAAAAAATCGTTTGACCGAAAATGTTGCTTGGTCCGGTTTGGTCAAAAATGTCATCTGGCTGAAAGCGACGTACGGGTGAAGATCATGCGGCCGAACTTATAATTTGGTCGAAAAAGACGTTTACTCCGACAGCTCATTTGTTCAAAAATGGAGTTTGGCCGAACAGGTCGACGTTTTCGCCATATAATCCGATCAGCCGAATAAAATTTTCGGCCCTTCCTGCTAAACTACCGTTTCGGTCAAATGGAATTTTCGATGACAAGGCCTATTCGACCAAACGACATGTTAGAGCATATGGCTTTTTCAGCCAAATGACTAATTTGGTCGTACCGTCAAACCGTTTTCCACATAATAACCGTATCGAAAAAATGGAATTCGGCTTGATAGCTTTCGGCTTAACGTATTATTCGCCCAAGTGGTATTCGGTCAAATGACTTTCCACCGAATGATTTCCAACCAAACGACCCTTCGTCTTTTGAAAAATTTCTCGTAGAAATTCCGAAGAATTACTAATGAACAACATAAAAAAAATTCACTTGGAAAACAATAGAAATTCCGAAAAAAAAATCCAGTTGAAATTCAGTTGGAAACAGTTTTTTATGAAACTTTAAAAAAATCACAAGGAAATTCTGTTTAGTTGAAACTCCGGAAAATTCTCGACGAAAAAAATCAAAGCGTGCATGCTCGGTGGCATAGGCAAACTTCTAAACAATTTCCCGTGAAAATTTCAAAGAAATTCCGGTGAAAACTTTAGAGCATTTCCTGTTGAAAATTCGAAAAACTTTGAGCAGTTCATTAGATTTTCCCGACGAAATAACAAGATTCTCCCGTTAATGTCTTAAAAATATCCTGGAAAAGAAAACTTTACGTTACGAACGAAATAAATAAATGTCCAAGCCTTCCCCATCATAAATTATGACAAACGTAGCCGCCGCCGATTTTCGGATCGGCGCTGACCTCTAATCTGGCAATTATTCTCATCCAGTTTGCTAGCAAATAAGTTTCGTTTGACGGTGCTTGTTGAGATGATTTCAACTAAATGTGAATGATGGGCCTGTCCACCTAATAGTGCTGTTTTGGACTATTCTTATATGCAATTTCCTTTTTTATAGCACAAGAAAGGCGCTAACTCCGCTAGGTGGATTCGTCAGTGTTTTTTTTTTGCCATTTGGTGCGATTTAGTAGAACCTTGGACAAATATGAACCGTAGATGAGAAAAAACTAAACCAAAGTTCATAATAAATCATTTATCAATCCTCGATAGTATAGTGGTCAGTATCCCCGCCTGTCACGCGGGAGACCGGGGTTCAATTCCCCGTCGGGGAGTTCAAATTTTTCAACATTTAGCATCCAAGATAATAATTTATGAAAATGATAAGTGCAGAGATTTTTTAAGGTGAGTGAAACCCGACCAGAATCCAACAAAGAAAATCAGATCACATCGGAAACTATGTTTTGTCTTTGTTGCGTTGTAGCATGCGTGAAAAAGTGATTTTCAGCTGTGTCTATTTATTGAGATTTTAACATCCAAAATTGCGAGGTGAGGACTGAACAATGGCAATTTCAAGGACCTACCTACAATAATAACGTATTAAATATATGCTATAGCAAAATATTTTCCATATTTGTATAAAAATGGATCGGTATGCATTTTATCACTTTGTCCTTCATTATTATCTATTGCTCTGCGACTAAGTTATTGTTGGAATGTAAGCTGAGTATTTATGAAAGCAATATCAATTAAGTTAGAGCAGATATTATATGAGGTACACATAATGAAAAAAGTTGCTGTAGCTAGAAGTCGTTTTGATAGTTTCGAGGGCGATATAAATGCTATCCAGATTATGGTTTGTATTTCCGTGAATCGCAACAAGGAACCTCTGTTGTTTGAATTGTTTGCTTGTTCCGGGTAATAACCTAGGATTTCCAAGTAATAATTTCGTAGAACTTTAAATCCTGTGATGAATTCATTTAAACACACTCTTGATTCCCTGTATATTTATATAGGGACTTCCATCAAGCCATATCTCTATTTATTTATCATCAGACTAAGGCCTGAGTGGCCTGTGCTGCACATAAAAGACTTCTCCATTCAGCTCGGTTCATGGCTGCACTTCGCCAACCACGCAGTCTGCGGAGGGTCCGCAAGTCGTCCTCCACCTGATCGATCCACCTTGCCCGCTGTGCACCTCGCCTTCTTGTTCCCGTCGGATCGTTGTCGAGAACCATTTTCACCGGATTACTGTCCGACATTCTGGCTACGTGCCCGGCCCACCGCAGTCTTCCGATTTTCGCGGTGTGAACGATGGATGGTTCTCCCAACAGCTGATGCAACTCGTGGTTCATTCGCCTCCTCCACGTACCGTCCGCCATCTGCAACCCACCATAGATGGTACGCAACACTTTCTTTTCGAAAACTCCCAGTGCGCGTTGGTCCTCCACGAGCATCGTCCAGGTCTCGTGTCCGTAGAGTACTACCGGTCTTATAAGCGTTTTGTAGATAGTCAGTTTGGTACGGTGGCGAACTCTATTCGATCGGAGCGTCTTGCGGAGTCCAAAGTACGTACGATTTCCAGCCACTATGCGTCTCCGAATTTCTCTGCTGGTATCGTTATCGGCGGTCACCAGTGAGCCCAAGTACACGAATTCTTCAACCACCTCGATTTCGTCACCACCGATACAAACTCGTGGTGGGTGGCTCACATTGACCTCTCTTGAGCCTCTTCCTAGCATGTACTTCGTCTTCGACGTGTTGATGACTAGTCCAATCCGTTTAGCTTCGCTTTTCAGTCTGATGTAGGCTTCCTCCATCCTCTCAAAGTTACGTGCCATGATATCAATGTCGTCGGCGAAACCAAATAACTGGACGGACTTCGTGAAAATCGTACCACTCGTGTCAATCCCTGCCCTTCGTATTACTCCCTCCAAAGCGATGTTGAATAGCAGACACGAAAGACCATCACCTTGCCGTAACCCTCTACGGGTTTCGAAGGGACTCGAGAATGGCCCTGAAACTCGAACTACGCACATCACCCGATCCATCGTCGCCTTGATCAACCGTATCAGTTTATTCGGAAATCCGTTTTCGTGCATTAGCTGCCATAGCTGGTCCCGATCGATTGTATCATATGCGGCTTTGAAGTCGATAAATAGATGATGTGTGGGCACGTTGTATTCGCGGCATTTCTGCAATACCTGACGTATGGCGAACACCTGGTCTGTGGTAGAGCGTTCACCCATAAATCCCGCCTGGTACTGCCCCACGAACTCTCTTGCAATTGGTGTTAGTCGACGGCATAAAATTTGGGAGAGTACCTTGTAGGCGGCGTTCAGCAATGTGATTGCGCGGTAGTTGCTACAATCCAGCTTATCGCCCTTTTTGTAGATGGGACACACGACACCTTCCATCCACTCCTGCGGCAGAACCTCATCCTCCCAAACCTTGGTAATCACCCAGTGCAGCGCTCTAGCCAGTGTTTCACCACCGTGTTTAAACAGCTCTCCTGGTAGTTGGTCAACTCCAGGGGCTTTGTTGTTTTTCAGCCGACCGATCTCCTCCTGGATTTCCTGGAGATTCGGAGTCGGAAGTCGCATGTCCTGCGCGCGTGCTCCTAGGTTCATTACCATACCGTCACCGTTGTCTGCCATATCGCCATTCAGGTGCTCTTCGTAGTGCTGCCGCCACCTTTGGATCACCTCACGCTCGTTCGTAAGAAGGTTCCCGTTTATGTCCTTACACATATCGGGCTGTGGCACGTGGCCCTTACGTGAACGGTTCAACTTCTCATAGAACTTTCGTGCGTTATTAGCGCGGTACAGTTCCTCCGTCTCTTCACGGTCTCGATCTTCCTGCTGGTGCTTTTTCCTCCGGAGAATCGAGTTTTGTCTGTTCCGCGCCCGTTTGTATCGTGCCTCGTTCGCCCTCGTGCGGTGTTGCAGCAATCTCGCCCATGCTGCATTCTTCTCCTCAACTAACTGCTCACATTCGCCGTCATACCAGTCGTTTCTCTGATCCGGAGCCACCGTGCCTAGTGCAGCGGTTGCGGTGCTTCCAATGGCGGATCGAATATCTCTCCAGCCATCTTCAAGAGATGCTGCGCCTAGCTGCTCTTCCGTTGGGAGTGCCACTTCCAGCTGCTGCGCGTAGTCTTGGACTAGTCTACCGTCTTGTAGCCGCCCAATGTTAAGCCGCGGCGGACGACTCCGACGCGTGTTGATCACCGTCGAGAGTTTTGAGCGCAGACATACTGCGACGAGGTAGTGGTCGGATTCAATATTCGCACTGCGGTAAGTGCGTACGTTCGTGATGTCGGAGAAGAATTTACCGTCGATTAGAACGTGGTCGATTTGGTTTTCCGTTACTTGATTAGGTGATTTCCATGTGGCCTTGTGGATATTCTTCGGACTACCATTCCGCGGGAGGCTGCAAAGTTTATGCATCGTTGGCCGTTGTCGTTCGATACGGTATGCAGACTATCCGGTCCGATGACCGGTCTATACATTTCCTCCCTTCCTACCTGAGCGTTCATGTCACCGATGACGATTTTGACGTCCCGCAGTGGGCATCCATCGTATGTCTGCTCCAGCTGCACATAGAACGCTTCTTTCTCGTCGTCGGATCTCCCTTCGTGTGGGCAGTGCACGTTGATGATGCTATAGTTGAAGAAACGGCCTTTTATCCTCAGCTTGCACATCCTTGCGTTGATTGGCTGCCACCCTATCACGCGTTGGCGCATCTTTCCCAGCACTATGAAGCCGGTTCCCAGCTCGTTGGTGGTGCCACAGCTTTGGTAGAAGGTAGCCGCTCGATGCCCGCTTTTCCACACTTTCTGTCCTGTCCAGCAGATTTCCTGCAGCGCTACGACATCGAAGTTGCGGGGATGTAATTCATCGTAGATTATCCTGTCGCAACCTGCGAAGCCTAGCGACTTGCAGTTCCATGTTCCAAGCTTCCAATCGTGATCCTTTATTCGTCGCCTAGGTCGTTGCCGATTGTATCGAGTCGTATTATCTTCTATGTCGTTCGTAATAGTTGTTTTTAAAGGCGGCTTATTGGGCCTGCGCAAACCTCCTGTCTCGTCGGAGGGCCGTCGTGTCAGGGCTGTTTAGCGTCCCACCTAACACCAGGACTTGGGCTTGTGCGCTTTGAGCGGCACACGGTCGCTTTGGCGGAGCCTACTTGCGGATACATGCAGCTTTTTATAGAGGTTTAACAGGGCCCACTGTCAAACCCCACCACATCCTAGGCAGGCGCCACAACTCGCAGATGACGTGGGGAGGGATCGTCAAGTCCTTGGACATAGTCCCTGCTGCCCCAAGCCATATCTCACGCTTAGTATTACAACGGCGTAACTATATTGATGTCAATATGCAGCAAAATGCAGTTTTATGGTTTGGTGTGATCAATCACAATCACGATTGCAACTTTTGTATTCAATTCAAAATTTTCAGATGAAAGTTAGGATGTACGTACATTTATATTGAATGCAGTTATTGTGCATGCTAATAATTTATATGAAAGGCAAAATTCAATCGATATAAGTGTTCTAACTTCTAAATCAAAATGAATTTAATCTGCGCTTGCTTGTAAAATTGAATCAAATTCAATTGAACACGAATGTTTATCCCGAGTAGATGAAAATAGCTCAATGTTATCAAATGTTGATTAGATAGCAAAATGAGATATGGACTATTGTGATTCAAATTTTGACTTTTTTGCTCCCCGATGCTTAAACGATTGCATTTGCCTTTTTATTAACCCACCTTTAGCTAATTTGAATGTAAATTGAGTGAGCACACGCGGTTTGAAGTTTGTATGAAAATTGCCATGAAAACAGTAACTTTCATGGAAAACCGTTCCCCAACGCTTCCCTTCAAGCTCTAACAACATATAAGTACATCGGCAACATGAGAAATTTTACAAGGAAACAGGCCGTCTTTGTTGCGAAACGATTTGATGCTCACAAGAAAAGTTATTAAGAAAATACTGAATCGTGTGAAATTCAATTTAACACGTAAAAGAATAACATCAATATCAATAATGACCTTTTTTGTTTTCTTCATAACTTTGCTTCCAAACAAGAAATCGCTTCGCAACAACAACTGCCTTTCAGCTTGAGAAGTATTCTGTGTTGATTTTATTTAAATAGTTCATGGGCCACCTCACGGAACGGTCTTCCACACAAGGGTCAATTTTCACAGTAATTTCCATGCAAACTTCGAATGACGTGTGCACAGTCAAATTACATCCTAAATTGCTAAAAATTTAGGAGGATTATTAAAATGGCAAATGCAATCGTTCAAGCATCGGGGGGCAAAAAAGTCAAAATTTGAATCACTCTATTGGACATGATTGATATAGGAGATAAAATATCAGACGACAATATCAATATTTTGTACTGAAATATCATGAGGAGATAAAGTTATGCTATTTGTAAGAAGTGATTTATATCATGTGCCAATAATTTGATCTTATCCATAGCATATCTTGATATTGAAATGATATTTTGGTGCGAATTTTTGATATTGTTGCCTGTTCTTTTATCTCTTATATCAATCATGTCCATATCATGTTTTGTTATTCTGTTCATGACATCTGCCCGGGATTCGTTTGTTGGGATCAGCTGCAATTTTACACGCCGTTTAAACACATGTTTGTTACCAAATCTAAAAGTCGTTGGTTGGGTGTATACAGTCGCCTCTCCACATCCCGATATTTATGGGACCATCGAGATAAGGAGAGATCGAGGAATGGAAGGAAAATTTAAGTGGATACTAGATCAGAAAAAACTCGTTGCTTTAAAAAACGGCAACAAAACAAATGTCACCCCTTATAATGTGTTTGTTATTGTTCAAAGATGGTCTAGTAGCCTAGAAATTTTAATATATCAACATAGGGAGAAACAAAATATTACCAGAACACATCGAGATAGAGAGATATCGAGATAGGGAGGTTATCGAGATGTAGAAAGCCCAAATGTATGGAGATCGAAGGGACCGAGAAAACCATCGACATAGGGAGATATATCGACATATAGAACATCGAGATGTAGAGAGTCGACTGTATTTTGCACCTCATGATTTGATTCAATTCAGATGCATTCACAACCATCCATATTTAACGGGTCGCCAGGCTTTTGGTTTAGAATATTCGGAGTGAATCTACTACCTATGCAGTGAACTAACGAGCTTACCCAACTATCATGTCGTGGGATTCAATAGATGTGATAAACAAATAGATTTAGTATCACCAAGCTATACAATTTTTTTTCGGAGTACTGCAAAACCTCTTTTTGCGCCCAAAACGGGGGAGCGTAAATGGAATCAGAGCGTAAAAAGAGGGAGCGTTATTTCGAATTTAGGGCGTAAAAAGAGGGACCGTTATTTGGAATTTTGAGCGTAAAAAGAGGGAGCGCTATTTGGAATTTGGAGCGTAAAAAAAGTTTGCAATCTTTTAGGTAAGCAAAATTTGATATTTACCTCACTTTTAGTCTTAAGATGTGTCTTTTACCAATTTTGGTATTAGGGTCGTCCAAATTGTTTCCGTTGTCATGGTCGTCCAATTGTTTGAATGCTGAGGCCTTAAGATGTTCTTGGTACGCCAAAAAATCAACAAGTCATGAGTGGTGCAGATCCTTGATAACGCACAGTAAGACGTTCATCACCGTTTTCACGTATTTAAAGTTTTACAAGAACCTCCTGGAGCTTGGACTTGTGTTTTGTGACACATTGGATAGAACGCAACCATTGCATAGGTTCACGGCCATCCAAGAAAACCCTGGAATAGGCCTTAAGATCTACACGCGTAACCAGAAATCTTTCGCCTTGTTTCAAAAATGGTACAACCCCTTTGTGGTACATAGAATAGAATGCGTCCATTGCATAGGTTCACGGTCATCCAAGAAAACCCTGGAATAGGCCTTAAGATCTACACGCGTAACCAAAAATCTTTCGCCTTGTTTCAAAAATAGTACAACCCCTTTGTGGTACATAGAATAGAATGCGTCCATTGCATAGGTTCACGGTCATCCAAGAAAACCCTGGAATAGGCCTTAAGATCTACACGCGTAACCAAAAATCTTTCGCCTTGTTTCAAAAATGGTACAACCCCTTTGTGGTACATAGAATAGAATGCGTCCATTGCATAGGTTCACGGTCATCCAAGAAAACCCTGGAATAGGCCTTAAGATCTACACGCGTAACCAGAAATCTTTCGCCTTGTTTCAAAAATGGTACAACCCTTTGTGGTACATAGAATAGAATGCGTCCATAGCCTAGGTTCACGGTCATCCAAGAAAACCCTGGAATAGGCCTTAAAATCTACACGCGTAACCAGAAATCTTTCGCCTTGTTTCAAAAATGGTACAACCCCTATGTGGTACATAGAATAGAATGCGTCCATAGCCTAGGTTCACGGTCATCCAAGAAAACCCTGGAATAGGCCTTAAGATCTACACGCGTAACCAAAAATCTTTCGCCTTGTTTCAAAAATGGTACAACCCCTTTGTGGTACATAGAATAGAATGCGTCCATAGCCTAGGTTCACGGTCATCCAAGAAAACCCTGGAAAAGGCCTTAAGATCTACACGCGTAACCAAAAATCTTTCGCCTTGTTTCAAAAATGGTACAACCCCTTTGTGGTACATAGAATAGAATGCGTCCATTGCATAGGTTCACGGTCATCCAAGAAAACCCTGGAATAGGCCTTATGATCTACACGCGTAACCAAAAATCTTTCGCCTTGTTTCAAAAATGGTACAACCCCTTTGTGGTACATAGAATAGAATGCGTCCATAGCCTAGGTTCACGGTCATCCAAGAAAACCCTGGAATAGGACTTAAGATCTACACGCGTAAACAGAAATCTTTCGCCTTGTTTCAAAAATGGTACAACCTCTTTGCGGTACATAGAATAGAATGCGTCAATTACATAGGTTCACGGTCATCCAAGAAACCGTGGAATAGGCCTTAAGATCTACACGCGTAAACTGAAATCTTTCGCCTTGTTTCAAAAATGGTACAACTTCTTTGCCGTACATAGAATAGAATGCGTCCATAGCCTAGGTTCACGGTCATCCAAGAAAACCCTGGAATAGGCCTTAAGATCTACACGCGTAAACAGAAATCTTTCGCCTTGTTTCAAAAATGGTACAACCTCTTTGTGGTACATAGAATAGAATGCGTCAATTACATAGGTTCACGGTCATCCAAGAAACCGTGGAATAGGCCTTAAGATCTACACGCGTAAACTGAAATCTTTCGCCTTGTTTCAAAAATGGTACAACCCCTTTATGGTACATAGAATAGAATGCGTCCATTGCATAGGTTCACGGTCATCCAAGAAAATCGTGGAATAGGCTTTAAGATCTCCACATGTAAACAGAAATCTTTCGCCTTGTTCCAAAAATGGTTCAACCCCTATGTGGTACATAGAATAGAATGCGTCTATTGCATGAGTTCACGGCCATCCAAGAAAACCCTGGAATAGGCCTTAAAATCTACACGCGTAACCAGAAATCTTTCGCCTTGTTTCAAAAACGGTACAACCTCTATGTGGTACATAGAATAGAATGCGTCCATAGCCTGAGTTCACGGTCATCCAAGAAAACCCTGGAATAGGCCTTAAGATCTACACGCGTAAACTGAAAAATATTTCGGCTTGTTTCGAAAGTGGTATAACCCCTTTGTGGTACATATAATAGAATGCGTCCATTGCATAGTTTCGTGGTCATCCAAGAAAACCCTGGATAAGGGCCTTAAGATCTACACGTGTTATTTAAAATCTTTCGGTTTGTTTCAAAAGTGGTACAACCCCTTAGAAAAAAGCCTTAAAATCTACACGCTTAACCAAAAATCTTTCGCCTTGTTTCAAAAGTGGTACAAGCTCGTTGTGGTACATAAAATATAATGCGTCCATTGCATAGGTTCATGGTCATCCAAAAAAACTCTTGAAATGGCCTTAAGATCTACACGCGTAACCAAAAATCTTTCGCCTTGTTTCAAAAATGGTACAACCCCTTTGTGGTACATAGAATAAAATGTGTTCATGGCATATGCTAATGGCCATCCTAGATATTTATGGAGTAATACTTCTAGGCTTACACCAATAACAGTTGGTCTTTAACCTGATATAAATGCGGTACATGGTCTATGCAATATTAGCCCGTTTTTTTCCTTGCGTTTCCGGCGTGAAATTGTCTCGTTCCAATTTATTCACATTTTGCATTTCCAAGGAGTAAACAGTTACGTACGTGATATGAATGAATTTTGTATACTACCTGGAACCCATGACAACAAGAACTACTTGGGATGCACACATTCCAACAGATGAAGATGCGCAACTTGTTATTTTTTCAATTAATGGTTCCATAATGGAGGGTAACCAGTAGACCTTGACTCTACGGAGTTCGTAGATTACTTCGAACTCATGACAATAACAAGCAGTACATGGAATGCAAATATATAAAGTACATTTTCATTTATTTAGACTACATCTAAACAGATAACACTGAATCAACAATTTGACGCCACAATACACGGTTCGAGGCCGCATCTCTCCATCCTCGGATACGCCCCACGCTCGCCAAGTCGTTTTGCACCTGGTCTGCCCATCTCGCTCGCTGCGCTCCACACCGTCTCGTACCTGCCGGATCGAAAGCGAACACCATCTTTGCAGGGTTGCTGTCCGACATTCTTGCAATATGTCCTGCCCATCGTACCCTTCCGACTTTAGCTACCTTCTGGATACTGGGTTCGCCGTAGAGTTGGGCGAGCTCGTGGTTCATTCTTCGCCGCCACACACCGTTTTCTTGCACACCGCCAAAGATGGTCCTAAGCACCCGTATCTTGAATACTCCGAGTGCTTGTAAGTCCTCTTCGAGCATTGTCCATGTTTCATGTCTGTAAGGACAACCGGTCTTATTAGCGTCTTGTACATGACACATTTGGTGCGGTGGCGATTTGGCGAATCTTTTTTGACCGCAGTTTCTTCTGGAGCCCGTAGTAAGCCCGACTTCCACAAATGATGCGCCTTCGTATTTCACGACTAAAATTGTTATCAGCCGTAAGCAAGGATCCGAGGAAGACGAATTGCTCGACCACCTCGAAGGTTTCCTCGTCTATCGTAACACTAATATACAGTATTGACCCGATTTTGTCACTCTCCGATATTGTCATCTCTGATTTTGTCGACCTCGCATTTTTGTCGTTTTTATTATTTTCAAATAATAACGCAAACTACAATGATTTTCGTGAAATAACGTTCATCGCCTGTGGTTTATTCTGAATTAATTCAAAGAACCTGTCAAGAATTTTGTAAGCCTCTTCGACAAGAAATTACGGATTCCGTTCACGTATTTTGCCTTTCCAAGGCATAAACTGATTCGTATTGGCGAAACAAACAAAAAAAATTAAAATAAAAATTGTTCCAATTTTGTCACATTTTCTATTTCATCACCCAGAATTCACTAGGAATGATAAAATCGGGATATTACTGTACCAAGAAGAGGCCACAAAAACACAAAAAGTGTTCAACGTTCAATAACTGCATCCATTACGGAGCACACGACCACAAAAAGAATTACTTTAAAAACAAACATAGACCAAGAAGGGGTTACACAACTTGTTTATTTTCAAATAACTGCCCCCATTAAGGAGGTTGACTCTATGTTCGTAGACTACCAGGAACTCACGACAACAACAAGAACTACTTTAAATACACACATATATAAGGAAGGGGTCACATAACTTGTTTATTCTTCAATAACTGCCTCCATTACGGAGGTTGATCCACAGACCTTGACTCTATGGAGTTCGTAGACTACCTGGCGTCAATGACAACATCAAGATCTACTTGAAATACAAATATATATCTAGAAGGGGTCGCACAACTTATTTATTCTTCAATAATTGCCTCCATTACGGAGGTTGATCCACAGACCTTGACTCTATGGAGTTCGTAGACTACCTGGCATCAATGACAACATCAAGATCTACTTGAAATACAAATATATACCTAGAAGGGGTCGCACAACTTGTTTATTCTTCAATAACTGCCTCCATTACGGAGGTTGATCCACAGACCTTGACTCTGTGGAGTTCGTAGACTACCTGGAGCCTACGACAACAACAAGAATTACTTGAAATACAAACATATACCAAGAAGGGGTTACACAACTTGTTTGTTCTCCAATAACTGTCTCCGTTACGGAGGTTGATCCACAGACCTTGACTCTATGGAGTTGGTAAACTTCCTGGAGCCCACGACAACAACAAGAACTACAAGGAATACAAAGAAGGGGTCACACAACTTGTTTATTCTTCAATAACTGCCTCCATTACGGAGGTTGATCCACAGACCTTGACTCTATGGAGTTCGTAGACTACCTGGCATGAATGACAACATCAAGATCTACTTAAAATACAAATATATACCTAGAAGGGGTCGCACAACTTGTTTATTCTTCAATAACTGCCTCCATTACGGAGGATGATCCACAGACCTTGACTCTATGGAGTTCGTAGACTACCTGGCATCAATGACAACATCAAGATCTACTTGAAATACAAATATATACCTAGAAGGGGTCGCACAACTTGTTTATTCTTCAATAACTGCCTCCATTACGGAGGTTGATCCACAGACCTTGACTCTGTGGAGTTCGTAGACTACCTGGAGCCTACGACAACAACAAGAACTACTTGAAATACAAATATATTCCAAGAAGGGGTTACACAACTTGTTTGTTTTCCAATAGATGTCTCCGTTACGGAGGTTGATCCACAGACCTTGACTCTATGGAGTTGGTAAACTTCCTGGAGCCCACGACAACAACAAGAACTACAAGGAATATAAACATATACCCAGAAGGGGCCACACAACTTGTTTATTCTTCAATAATTGCCTCCAATAATTGATCCACAGACCTTGACTCTATGGAGTTCGTAGACTACCTGGCATCAATGGCAACATCAAGATCTACTTGAAATACAAATATATACCTAGAAGGGGTCGCACAACTTGTTTATTCTTCAATAACTGCCTCCATTACGGAGGTTGATCCGCGGACCTTGACTCTGTGGAGTTCGTAGACTACCTGGAGCCTACGACAACAACAAGAACTACTTGGAATACAAACAAATACCAAGAAGGGGTTACACAACTTGTTTGTTCTCCAATAACTGTCTCCGTTACGGAGGTTGATCCACAGACCTTGACTCTATAAAGTTGGTAAACTTCCTGGAACCCACGACAACAACAAGAATTACAAGGAATACAAACATATACCCAGAAGGGGTCACACAACTTGTTTATTCTTCAATAACTGCCTCCATTACGGAGGTTGATCCACAGACCTTGACTCTGTGGAGTTCGTAGACTACCTGGAGCCTACGACAACAACAAGAACTACTTGAAATACAAATATATTCCAAGAGGGGGTTACACAACTAGTTTGTTCTCCAATAGCTGTCTCCGTTACGGAGGTTCATCCACAGACCTTGACTCAATGGAGTTGGTAAACTTCCTGGAGCTCACGACAACAACAAGAACTACAAGGAATACAAACATATACCCAGAAGGGGTCACACAACTTGTTTATTCTTCAATAACTGCCTCCATTACGGAGGTTGATCCAAAGACCTTGACTCTATGGAGTTCGTAGACTACCTGGCATCAATGACAACATCAAGATCTACTTGAAATACAAATATATACCTAGAAGGGGTCGCACAACTTGTTTATTCTTCAATAACTGCCTCCATTACGGAGGTTGATCCGCGGACCTTGACTCTATAAAGTTGGTAAACTTCCTGGAACCCACGACAACAACAAGAACTACAAGGAATACAAACATATACCCAGAAGGGGTCAAACAACTTGTTTATTCTTCAATAACTGCCTCCATTACGGAGGTTGATCCACAGAACTTGACTCTGTGGAGTTTGTAGACTTCCTGGAGCCCACGACAACAACAAGAACTACTTGGAATTAAATCAATTACCAAGAAGGGGTCACACAACTTGTTTATTCTTCAATAACTGTCTCCATTACGAAGGTTGATCAACAGATCTTGACTGTGTGGAGTTCGTAGATCATGACAACCGCTAATACCACTTCGCATGCAAGCCTATATTCTATTTCTAGAACATCCGTAGTACTTAGATCATCTAAAAACAACCTCCGAAACTAATCCAAATTTGCCTCATATAAATGCTTGAAACTTTTTTTACGCTCCTATAGGGCGTAAAAAGAGGGAGCGTTATTTCGAATTTAGAGCGTAAAAAGAGGGAGCGTTATTTGGAATTTTGAGCGTAAAAAGAGGGAGCGTAAAAGGAGGGAGCGTAAAAGGAGGGAGCGTAAAAAGAGGTTTTACAGTAGCAGTATTTGCTATTAATTACGTGTCTGTGAATATAAAGCAAATGAACCGTTGGTTTGAGAAACTGCATATGTGACATTTTTGACCAAAATGAGTTTTTTGAACATTCTGAATCCTCATACAAAAATACATATTCCAACAAAAAACGGACGGACTTTATATTTTGTTTTATAAAATAAATGGCTCCAGAGAGGATCGAACTCACGACCTTCGCGTTATTAGCACGACGCTCTAACCAACTGAGCTATGGAGCCAGTTGTGGTACTACGTCGACTAATAAAAATTGTTAAATCGAAAACCATAAACATGTCAAATTAATACTCCGCCAGAATTGCCTTGTTTAAAAATTCAAACAAAGCCCTACCAGATAAGATTAGGCCAGCAGCAATTTGTGTATGCGATAGTGAAACAACGCATGGCGATGACCAAGCCAAACAAACACAACCAGCATAGACGTACCCAAATAAAAATTCCCAAATCTCTTTCTCCCCATTTCAAAAACAAACGAATGGCTACGAAGAGGATACGAGACTTTGCTCTTTAAGTTGAATAAAGATATTCCATCAGAGGCAATTCTGCCTACATCGTCTATACTCGGTATGTCCCGCACCAGCTAACAAACGAACGTCCACGTGGTTGGCGACGACGACGTTGCTTTGCGTTGGGTTGGTTGTTTCGTAATTTTGGCACGTCTCCGGTGTGAAGAACCATTCACACAGAGGCCAAGCCAGGAGAACGTGCTCTCCGACCGTAAGCCACAGGAGAATTCCTTTCGGACTGCTGCTGCTGCTGTGACAGCACCGGAGGTGGAAGCAGAGAGGGAAACGGAAATGAGCAACACAGCTTCCTCCGCACTCCCGGTCTTTTCTTAACTCGAAGGCGCACCCGGTTCAGTCCTGACTTGAATGAAAGTCTTTGCAAAATTCTATCTTCTTTTTGTTAACGCAAGCAACAGTTGGGATCACCTCTTGAGGCCGCTCGATGCTGACGGGTGGGTGGGAACTGGGGAGAGCGTACATAAAGGGAATAAGCCAGCGTCAAATTTAAAGGGTGGTGAATGAAATGCTAAAAATATGTGATTTGACTGGTGTCGAAACAGACGCTTCCGAAAAAAAAATCGGATGTTGCCGTCTGAGCTAAAGTTGTTGATATGATAATTTAATCCGTCGCTTGCTTTTGTGCGGTAAGATGTTAGATGTTCGAGGGATGTTCAAGATTGCTTATCGTCTGACATGCACTACACAGTTTCATGCTTAGATAGATCTGCCGTTACACCCATTCCTGTCCTATGTACATAAGAATCCCGGCGAACATGAGACAAATATGCCCATGGCGGCAGCGAAGACCTTGAATGCAAAGTACTGCATAAACCTAGACATTTTTTAAATCGAACCAGATGAGGGCCATGGGCCTTTGAAAACAAACATGAATTGATCATCAGACAGTTTTATGCAATACCTCAATGGTCCGATTTAAAATTTCTTTACTTGTTAGAGTTATTCCATTCACTGCCGTCAGTTTTCAGATACGTATAGGCTGAAATACGTACTGCTCATAAACATAATTGTCCCATATTTGCTTGAAGTTATGTTTTTATGGACTGCGTATCTGTAACACAAGATGTTGAAAATAAATGGAATGTACGACGTCTGGTCGAAGAAGGTGCCCCTGTCTTTTCACTACCCTTTATTTATGACAAGTGAAGACTTTCACTCTTAGTGAAGACTCTTAGCACATTTTTATGCTCAAAAATCTGATTATTGGAGATCCTTTGGAAAGAAAATAATCATACATGAAACAGGAAGTAGTGGGCGAAATATAAAGAATAGAATAATAATAGAATAGAATAAGAAATAGGGGAACAGACGGCTTTGGCAGGTTTTGTTCTATTATTGTCAGGGGTTTTTTTTCGACCAAATTTTATGAAATTTGGCCACAATATTCTTTGATATGCAAAGAATGTTTAGGCCAAATTTGAGCATAATTAGTCATAAAAAACCCCTCTGACAATAATAGAACAAAACCTGCCAAAGCCGTCATTCCCCCTAATAAAAGAATATACTTTGATGCTCACACTAATACTATGTTAAAATTTGTATAATACATACACTAACGCGGTTAATGCTTGAACTGTCATTTAAGGTTTCGCTAAAAATTGATTTTTGCATTCATAAAATCAATTCTTATTTGCACCAATTATCCCTTTTTTCAGTGAATTTATATCACAGGTGACCATTTTAATACAATTAAACTAACCCCATTCAATTTGTAGTGGTTTGTACCATGAGAGCAAATAATTTAAAGATTTTACACTTACCCCTGGTATCAAACACTGCGGGGGAAGTAGATAATGTTCTGACCACGCAAATTTCTTCTTCCCTTCGGGGTTTATTCCGATAGCTGTGAATCTTAATATGTTTCTTCTTTGTTCTTTGTTTGTTTGATTTCAGTGGTGATTGGACTAATATACATAAGAAAAAGCCTGATTAATTCACCTATCGGTAATTATGCCTTTGACATGTTTGACATATAAAAACAAAAATGTATAGGAAAGATAAAAATAGCACTGATAGGTAATAATATTTTTATAATTCACATTCATTTATATTCATATTAAGTTTTGCCGTTGATTGCAATTTTGTTTGCGAACGAATTGGTTAAGGACAAGTGCTTAAAAATAGGTGATAGCTTTGCACGTGTTTTGCGCACATACACAACACGCACACACATACATCATCTCAATTCATTAATTAAACTAAATAAATTAGTTTATAACCCTGTAAGGCCCATTTGTCCCATAAAAAGTTGATCTTTGGGCGAACATACGGAATAGATTTTACGACAATGGAGTGACAAAAATTTCTTAGCATGGTCACTCCCAACGTCTGTTTAAACGCATTATATCATTTGCTTATGATGATATTCCTAAACTATATTCCCTACCAACCATCCAACTCCTTGACATCTATGAGGGCGTCGGTGAGTCGCTGGCCTCTCGTTAAGTAGATGTCATATCATCATTTCCTTCCCTTCCTTAGTAACAGAGAAGATGGGCGTGGCCGGCAATGGTAGCTTTCATGATTTATCATTTTTGACCCCCAATTGGGTTGCTATTAAATCCCAAATAGTAATCCATAAGCAGTTGGAGTAAGAAAGTTAAAGAAAATACATGACAGCTATCAGTATGCAATCTACGAAATACTCTGTTACAACGCAACGCAACGCAACATACGGAATAGATTTTACGTACATTTATTGTCCGAGGAGGCAAAACCAGCCCTCTACTAGCTCTTACGAGAATTCTTTGGAGACTTATTCCGTTAAGCTAAAGACATTATTCAACAAAAGATACTCAGAGCAATTATTGTTTTGATTTCAGTTATATGTAACTACTCATCACAATTGAAGGTCAAGGTAACTTGGGTTTTCCACTTACCCCATTCCACTAGGGTAAGTGGAAAAACAACTCCTAATTTTCAAATCTATTTCCATAAATTTCAAACGATCGAAATGGTATGAATTACCGCACAGTTGGTGCAAAATTGATTGTTTTTGATAGCCCATTTTGATTGAATTCATTAAGATCATTTAAACTGGTTTTACACTAATTGAAACATGCACAATTAATTTTTCTTTCTCCACTTCCCCCAGTGTATCTTATTCTTTGAGATTTTTTTTAAGGTTTCGCTATAGAAATTTTTGAAAGAAGGAGGATTCCAAAAGGAGTTTCCAAAAGCATTTTCATTTTAAAATTTTTTTTTTTGAAATGGTTCCTAAAGGAATTTCTGGAGGTTTTTCTAGATTTATTTGCGGAGGATTTATGAAGAAATTTATTATTTAGTATTTTTTGTATTATTAGTATGTATTACTTAGAGAAATTTAAGATGGAATTCCTGGATGACTAACCGAATTAATTCATGTGATTATTTTTTACGAAAAAAAAAAGAGCAATGGGTAATGTTTTAAACATAACCGCGAGAAGACCCCAACAAACAACGACAAGCTATAAATAAGCATCTAAGTTGAATTATTGTTTATTTGTGATCTTCATAACTGAATAAAATGGATGCTGAATAATTCGCTAAACAGATTTCATTTCAGCATTTGATCCGACTAATATTCGATTTGGCATATTTATTTGTTTACCACCTTTATTTGAGGTCGAACTAAAGTTTTAGTTTTATCGCATTTCAGCACATTGGGGAAGTTTATCAATGTGCTGATCAAATGATTTTCAAAATTCTCTGATCGACTATTATGTGATGCTCTAAAAGGGTGGTCGAATTCAGTTTGAATAGTAGATTAATAAGCAAGCATTAGACATCCTTCTTAACCTTTGTCCTTCTTTACCATTGGATTTTACCTTTACCGGATCTATCGCACAGTGGAAGAAAATATTATAGTTTATGCTTTTTTTTCGTTTGGAATAAAATCGCGATGGCTTGAATTGATGATACTTGGGTAGGGAAATAATAATTTATTTTCAAGACATTGTTGGATTGATTGTCTTTTTATATTCGTGGGGCAACACATAATTATATCATGATACATAATTAACTCCTGATCTTTAAAGCTGTTGGAGATTATAACGAACAAAATTGCTGGAGGAATGAAGAAAATTCATGCAGTCTTTTTAAAGATGTGCGGAAAGGAACACAAAAAAAATCGACCATATTGGATGTCTGTTACAGATTTCATATGTATTAGTTGTTTTATATATGTAAATAAATGTCGATATGTGAAGTTATTTACTGGCTGCATGTGTAGTATTAATGGCACAATCATATCGCAACGTATTATTCAGAGATTCCGAGCAAGGACGAACATAAATTCATTAAATTTTCATAAACCCCATCATTGGAGACGGATTTTATTTTATAGTTTGGACATTATTTGGATATATTTTTCCCAGTGTTCAATGGTTATGACTGGCTGAACAATGGTTAAATTAAAAATCTTGTACAGTTATTAACAAACTGTAGTTTGACAGATTGACTTGTTGAATAAGAGTCCAATTATGACTCATATTCAGCCATACGATTATTTATGTTATGCATTGAGTAAGCCATAACTTACAAATCCAGGATGACGCGGATGACAACGTTACCGACGGATGATCAGATATCAGCAGTTCGAGACCCGATTTAGGAAAGTTTTAAATGATTATATGCAAATAGCAATTGCTTCAACAATACGTTTATCGTTATTATTTTCGAAGAATTTACATATAGCTGAATTAAGGCTAAGTAAAATGCTTTTTAAAGGTTTAACGAGTCAGGAAATAAAGTTGTTTTTCAAAATGAGATGTTGTAGCTGTATAACTTCTCCAAAATTGTGTGAACAAAGCCTGAACAGAAGTTGCGATAAGAAATAGTACAAACATAATTCAACACAGTGCTGAATTGGATCATCACACTGATGTTAGTTGAACTAGTCAATGTTTGTTGGGGTAGGACTTGTATAAATGTAACGTATTTAGATTTAACTTTAGAATCTATGGGGTTTGATTATAGGTATTGATATTGGAAATGACAACTTCCATGCTGTGTAGAATTATTAACAATTTGTTTATTCAAAACTTTTGGAAATAAAACTAATTATTAAATACATAATCAGAATTGCTTTGTATCTAACTATTCAGCCCTAATTTACTTTAGCGAATGTAGGGCATTTCTAGATTTCTTATTGATGATAGTATTTAAAGTTTAAAATTTCAAAATGTGCTTTTTTATCGGAACTGTCTCGTTTTCCATCTCATTGAACATATATTTATCTTATCGCCAAACAAAGAAATACAGCACCAATTTCGTTGCTTCGTTTTTACTGGGGAATCAGAACTGTTATAGTACAACCCTGTTTGAATGTACGTGTAGTTTAGTACCAACCACAACTTAACATATGGTCAGTCATATGTCATGACTCGTTCCCATCCCGGGATGATGTGGATTATGAAACCAATCACTTTCCCTGGATGAACAGACCAAATATCTCTGGGCTAATTTTATTCTTCTTCATCCACCACCGCTGCCATCGCAGCCTCAGCCATCATCGGCCTTTAGCCGTGAACTCCGAGCGATGCGATAGGCGATTGCATCGATCGCAATCGACACCACTGCATCCGACCATCATCAAGCAAAAAATGACAAAAAAAACGTCCTCTTCTTTTATGCATACTCGCAGACCCACCGGCAGCTCTCCCAACGGCGACTTCATGCTGTGTACGTAAGCACGCAAAAGAACGAGAAAAATATGTGCAAGCAAAAAGCACGTCCCTACGCGCTGCTGTCTGTCACAAACTGAAATGACTAGCACACGGGGGGGCACAGCTTCTTTTATACACAAAGAAAATCTTCCGGTGGATCCGAAGGCACGTGGCAATGCATTCTGATGTCCGTGTTAGGAATGCACGAGATTGATTATATATGAAATTTTTATTGGCCTTGACAAGAATTGAAATTTTCAATAGCTTATCGTTAAAAATATTAAGTTTCAATGAAGTTGGCAAATTTCTGGAAAGTATCCGAGTCGATTGATATATAAATCTTAAATATCCATCGACAGATAAAGGCGCTAGTAACGTTCGAAATCTTCCCTCTCAGCGTTACGCTCTCGATTTCCAAAAATCTAAATGACACCCAGTATAGTAAAGAAAGACGTAAGTCCTACGTCAAAATGTATGGAGGACTTTCCGAACGAGCTTTTGGATAAATTCAAGAAATATCACCTAGATGAATACTGGAGAAATTTCCGAAGCCACTCCGAAGTGAATTCCTAAGGGATTCTTGAGAATATCGCTTATCACTCCTCATCTCTAACTTCTCACTGATGGATCGAATGCAATCCCGATATTTTTGAGTTTTTCTCATTTATAATGAAATCTTATTTCCAGATTCAAAGCAGTCTTTTATCTTACTAGTGTCTGGATTTTCAAAGGAATTTGTTAGAAGAATTCCTAAAAGGATTCCTTCAGATATTTCTGAAGGAATTTTTGCAGGAGTTTTTTTTTAAGTAATTTTCGAATGAATTCCTGTAGAAATCCAAAAATTTATATGAAAATTCCAATAGGTATTTGCTTTGAAATTCGACTTGAAATTTTGTCGTGGAATCCTATAATAATTCTTCAGGAATTTTTTTCAACAATTCCTTCAGAAATTCTTTAAGGAATTCTTTGGAAATTCCTTCGTCATAGTCTCGAAAACCAATAAAAGAGACGCTTTTTTGTAAAACTCAGACGTACCAAATCGTAAGCTCAGGAGAAACGTTCTGCTATAGTGGAGTTCTAGCAAATGTACGTTGCTTTCGTTGGTTTTAGCCCCTACGACGATGGACGGAAATACCTGCCGTGTCCCTATGAGGAATATCCAATTTATTTCCCGAATTCCAATTTTTTCAATTTGTTTTCGAAAATAGCTTTCAGCATATTCTCGAAAATTCCCTCCGAAATTCCTTCGAATTTTTTTTCTAGGAATTCATTTGAATTTTAGAATTTTACAAATTCTTTTAGAAATGCATTCGCATTTTTTTTGCAAATGCCATTGGAAATTTGTGTATAATTCCAGCAGAAAACCTTGCAAGAGAATTCCTTTTATTATTTCCTCTGAAAATTACTCTTTCAATTTTTTTAAAGGAATTGCATCAGCAAATGTTTCAGGATTTTGTCAAACATTTTCTTTTACTAATTTCTAAAGAAATCTCTTCCATAACTCTATAGGAAGAAATTCTGGGAAATTCTTTGAAATTTCACCTCATTCAGAAATTTATTCAGAACCTTCGGACATGCCTCCGTACCGTTAATTAGAAACTCCGGATATTTATCGGATATATGTTTAGAAATTCTCTCGGTAATCTCTTCAGAAACTTAATAGTAAAATCTATTTTCAATCATTTAGCTCCTCGTTCCTCGAAAAATCCATCTGCAAATACCTTTAATATTTCCGTTAAAAATCGTTCCGAAAATTCATTCAGGATAATAAATTTCAAGGAAAAATATCAACAAAATTTCCGTATTAATCCCTGCATGAGTTTTACTTAAAAAAGGAGTGCCGAAACAACTTATGGATGAATTAACGATGGTCTTTCCATAGGGTTTTTCCGAAAAAGTCCCTGGAAGAAACTGGGAGGAAATTCATGTCATGGAAAACAATTTTGAAGATATTTTTTTAAAAAATCCTCTACAAATTTCAGAATGAATTCTCGAAGAAATTTCCAAAGGAAAGCCTGAAAGATTTTCGGATAGATTTGGCAAAGGAATTCTTACATGAATTTACGATGGAATTTTAAATAGAATTTCCGGAGAAATACCGATTAGATTTCGCAAAGAAAATTCTAGAATTTCTTCTAAATTCTTTCGATAATAACTTCAAAAATAACTTCGGAAGTTTCTCCAGGATTAATCGAAATTCTAAGAATTTTTTTTTTCTCGGGAATTAGAAATGTTCGATTTGGTGGATCACGTGCCTCATCGTGCCCCAGTTTAACTCCACCAGTGTGTACGATAATGATAAAAACATATTAGAGTGGTCAAAATGTCACTAAGAGATTTCACAATCCTATTTTTTCCACAATTCCACCTTTTTTTAACAGAGTTCATTTGTATTTCCAAATGGAATCATGTTGCGATTCCGAACGGAATCATTCAGCGATATTGAATAGAATTAATCTGTGGCCCCCAATATCCGTTTGAATCCATTTGAAATTCTAAACGGAATTCCTCTGCGATTTCGAGCGTGCTTTTGTAGTTATGCACGCAGTCATTCAACGATTTCAAATGAAATCCTTCTGAAGCTTCCAGCGGAATCCTTCCTTGATTCCGATGGAATGATTCCGTGATTCTGAACTCCGCAATATGGAATGGAATTATTCTACAATTTCGATTCAAACCAGAACCTTTCTGCAATTTCGGACGAAGTCCAAACAAAATTCTTCTTCAATTCCAAATGGAATCTGTTGCGATTCCTTTCTGCGATTTCGCACGTACCGTTTTGACACAAATCCCGAACATGACTCATATTCTGAACATTGGCGTTTTAGCGCTCTTAGACTAATTCCATCGGTTTTCAGTTCTGAGGGTCAAGATTACAAATGAATTCAAGATCCAATGGAAAGAATTAGGTACATGAATAAATCCAAAATGGCCATATAAAAGCGTGCGTTTGGAATATGAGTTATGTTCTAAATTTGAGACAAAACGGAACGTCGAACGAAATCATTATTCTGTGCTTCAGACCGCATCGTGCTGTGCGGTTCTTTCTCTCTTTGCGGAAGGAAGTTTTTAATACTACCCGAAGCTATTTTAATTTCAACGGTGCTTCTTAGCGCTATTTGTACCCACTGATCCCGTTACGATCTTTGCAAGGACCCGTGCCTTCGTTTTACGTTGGACCCGTTTGCGGAAGTAAAATTCCGACAAGCGGTGGTAATCCTGCAGGGACACCGTTCTGGGAAAAAACCTCTTAGAAGGTCACGTCTCCACGCTCAGCAATGAGTATTAAAAAACAAGAGGAAGGGGAGTCTCTGAATTCTCCACTTCCTTCAAAGAAACAAGGTTTCAAGACCGTCCTGCCCAAGCGCGGAAAAAATAGAAGGAAGCTGGAGAATTCAGATATTCCTTCTAACTCTAATATCGGAAATAATTCTTCTCCAATCGAACTGAGCAATCAGTTCGATTTGATTAATGATGAAATTGAGCAAATCGAATCTACCTCTAGCCCAGGTGATTCGATTCATGCGAAAAAGCAAAGGATTCCGCCAATTGTGGTATCTGTTGCCGAGTTTTCTGGCTTCCGGAATGAGATTTTGAGTAACCTTCAGGGGATCAAGGTTTCATTTCAGATTGCTAGGAAGGGTGACTGCCGCGTTTTGCCGGGATCCTTTGACGATCGCAAACGTCTTCTTCACTATTTAACTGAGAAACGCCATAAATTCTTCACATACGACGACAAAACTGAGCGATTGTTCAAAGTCGTCTTGAAAGGTCTCCCCAGTGATGACAAATCACTGGATGAGATTAAAATTGAAATTTCTCAATTACTTGGATTTTCACCAGTCCAAGTAATTAAGATGAAAAAGAAATCCCATTCTGGTACTTCCCAGAGGGGCATTTCTCAAGAATTTTATTTACTTCATTTTAACAAAAGTGAACTAAATCATATGAAAAGTTTGGAAAAGGCCTGTATTATGTCCCATGTCCGTGTTACATGGGAACATTTCCGCAGGCCTGGGGGAAATTTCCAAAACCCTACCCAGTGCCGTAAGTGCCAAAAGTGGGGTCATGGAACCAAACATTGTCACATGGATGCTAAATGCATGATTTGTGGTGGAACCTCTCACGCCAAGGACGCATGTCCTGTGAGAGAAGATTCCAATAAATTTAAGTGCGCAAACTGTGGGGCAATCATAAATCCAATTTCTGGGAATGCCCTTCACGCAAAAAGTTTTGAATTCCCGTGCAAAATTGATGACGGAAATTCCAATCGGATCCCAGATTCGACGGGTAGAAATTTTTCAAACGCTCAAATTTCGAAACCGGTTACCGGTCGAGCAATTCATACCCACCACAATTCACAAACAAATTTTGCCGCTCGTCAACGGGTAGCAAGCACTTCAGTAAATTCCAATTTTTCCAATGTACCTACGTATGCAAACATCGCTGCTGGTAGACAAAATTTCTCTTCTCAAAATGAGGTTTATACCCATGTCCCAACGGAAAATAACGGTCATGTTGCCGCTTCAGGTAGCATGACTGCTTCCGATTTTGATTTTTTAACTGAACAATTGCATCACATGATTGATGCAATGTTCAAAGCAAATACCATTCCTGAAGCTGTTCAGGTTGGTATAAAGTACACACAAAAAATTGTTATCGGACTCCGTTTCAATGGATCCAAATAATTGTGTGAAAGTTCTAAATTGGAATGCCCGCTCTCTAAAGGGTAAGGAAGATGAATTATTCAACTTCCTTTCAGTTCATAATGTGCATATTGCCATTATAACTGAAACGTATTTAAAACCAGGACTCTCCATTAAAAGAGATCCAAACTATTTTATCTACAGAAATGATCGTCTTGACAGCGCCTGTGGTGGGGTCGCCATTGTCATTAATAGACGTATCAAACATAAATTATTTTCTTCGTTTGAAACCAAAGTTTTGAAACCTTGGGAGTTTCTGTTGAAACAAATTTTGGACAATTTTCCTTCATTGCAGCCTACTTGCCTTTTCAATGCAATGGACAGCAAAAGAATTTGTTGAAAGCTGATCTTCAAATTCTGACTCGCAACAAATCAAAATTCTTCGTAATTGGTGACTTCAATGCCAAACACCGTTCATGGAATAATGCTCAAAGCAATCCCAATGGTAAAATTTTATTTGAAGATTGTTCTGCGGGATATTATACTATTCAATATCCCAATGGACCAACTTGTTTTTCTTCCAATCGAAATCCTTCTACAATTGATTTAGTTTTAACGGATTCAAGTCAGCTGTGTGGCCAATTGGTAACTCATGCTGACTTTGACTCTGATCACCTTCCTGTGACATTTGAAATCTCACAAGAAGCCATTTATAATCCAATCAGCTCTAATTTTAATTATCATAGAGCTGATTGGGATTCTCTCAAAACGTATATCGATAGGAATTTTGATGTTGATATTCCTCTCGATACCAAAAGTGATATTGATAATGCTCTCGTATCTTTGACAAATTTAATTGTCGAAGCCAGAGGCATTGCAATTCCGAAATGTGAAGTTAAATTCAACTCCATTATTATTGACGACGATCTTCAGCTACTGATCCGTCTTAAAAATGTGAGAAGAAGGCAATACCAAAGAACTCGCGATCCCGCGTTGAAAGTTATTTGGCGAGATTTGCAAAATGAAATTAAACGTTTCGCTATTCTGAGAAATACCAACTTTGAGAATAATGTCTCCAAGTTGGATCCCAGTTCGAAACCCTTTTGGAAATTAACGAAAATTCTTAAAAAACCTCAAAAGCCAATTCCAGCGCTTAAAGAGGGAAATAAAATTTTATTAACAAATGGCGAAAAGGCTCAAAAACTTGCTCAGCAGTTCGAGAGTGCCCATAATTTTAGTCTAGGTCTCACTAGTCCAATTGAGGATCAGGTTACACGAAGTTTCGAAGACATTCTCAACCAAGATAATGTTTTTGACCCTTCGTTAGGAACTAATTTGGATGAAGTGAGATCTATTACTAGAAAATTTAAAAATATGAAAGCCCCGGGTGATGATGGTATTTTCTACATACTTATCAAAAAACTTCCTGAGAGCTCTTTATCCTTTTTGGTTAATTTATTTAACAAATGTTTTCAATTGGCATACTTCCCAGATAAATGGAAAAACGCCAAAGTTGTTCCAATTTTGAAGCCGGACAAAAATCCAGCTGAGGCTTCTAGTTATCGCCCAATCAGTTTGCTTTCTTCAATAAGCAAACTGTTTGAAAAGATTATTTTAAATAGAATGATGGTTCATATTAATGACAATTCTATTTTTGCTGATGAGCAATTTGGTTTTCGCCATGGGCATTCAACCACTCATCAGTTATTAAGAGTTACGAACTTAATTCGGCTCAACAAATCTGAAGGATATTCGACTGGAGTTGCTCTTCTTGATATAGAGAAAGCATTTGACAGTGTTTGGCATGAAGGTTTGATTGTAAAATTGATGAATTTTAATTTTCCTCTGTACATCATTAAACTGATCCAAAATTATTTATCAGATCGCTCGCTGCAGGTAAACTATCAGAATACTAAATCTGATAGATTACCTGTAAGGGCTGGTGTCCCCCAAGGCAGCATACTGGGGCCCATATTGTATAACATTTTTACTTCTGACTTACCTGATTTACCACCAGGGTGTCAAAAATCTCTGTTTGCAGATGACACTGGCCTTTCCGCCAAAGGGCGAAGCCTTCGTGTCATTGGTAGTAGATTGCAAAAAAGTTTGGATATTTTTTCCACTTACTTACAAAAATGAAAAGTTTTCACGAATGCCTCCAAAACTCAGCTTATAATTTTCCAACATAAGCCGAGAAGTTCTTATTTGAATCCTAGCAGATAATTAATTGGTCTAGCGAAGGTAAATATTTATGACTTCTGCTAGATCAAAAAAAAACTTTCGAAAATCACATTGAAGGCAATCAAGCCAAATGTAACAAATATATTAAGTGCCTATATCCACTTATAAACAGAAAATCAAAACTTTGTCTTAAGAACAAACTTTTGATTTACAAACAAATGTTTAGACCTGCCATGTTGTATGCTGTGCCAATATGGGCTAGTTGCTGCAATACCAGAAAGAAGGCACTCCAGAGGATTCAAAATAAAATTTTGAAAATGATTCTGAAGTTGCCTCCGTGGTATAGTACCAATGAACTTCATAGAATTTCTAATATTGAGACATTGCAACAAATGTCCAACAAAATAATTTCCAATTCTAGACAAAAATCGTTGCAATCTTCTATTGCAACGATTAACTCCTTGTACCCTTAGTATAAAATAGGTTAAGTTTAAATTTAGTTTAAGTTGAAAACATTGTAATTCCTACATGGTTCAATTCAACCAGAGGAAAAATTCTAACTGCCAGAGGCAATTGAAATGTATTAATAATAACTAAAAGCGTAACATAGCAAATAAGGATGATAGTGTTAAGAATCACACGGAACACCTAGTCTACGAGATGAATGCATGTATTAGATAATTAGCAAATAAAATTAGTTAAAAAAAAAAAAAAAAAAAAAAAAAAAAAAATTATTCTGTGCTTTTGAACGAAGTTTATCTGCATTACAATATTGGTGGTGTCGGAAATAATCTTTCTACAATTCCGAATGTAGTCCTATTCTGATTCCTTTTGCGATTCTGTATGGAATTCTTTTGAGACTCCGAACAAAATCACTCTGCGGTTCATAACGAAATCCTCCTGCGATTCCGAGCGTAATCATTCTGCGATTTCGATCGGCATTATAATGCGATTCCGAACGGAATTCATCTGCGATTTCGAGCATCATTCTTTTGTGATTCTGAACAGAATCCTACTGCGATGCCGAATAAAATCCTTCTTCGATTCTGGAAGGAACCCTTCCGTTATTTAGACGGAGTCAATCTGTGATTCCGATCATTTTTCCGCGGTATAGAAAAAAAAGAAAAAATTTCCAATTTCAAACCGAATCCGCGTATTTGAACGGTGTTTTTTTTTTAACTTCATCATAGTGATTTTTTGTTGGAAAGTTCATCACTTGTAACGGTATTTTTTGTGTATTTCCAAACGTAGTCATGTTTCGATACCGAACAGAATTGAACGGAATTTGCGTTTGCAAGCAAATCAGTTAAGGTCACTCCTGACAGAATCCAAGTTTTAAAGTGCTCGCGTTTTCGGGGGCACACCACTCGATACGGGGGCGACGGACAACTGTCATTTTTGTTGATTCAGCTTTGCTTCGTCGCAGCATGTGTGAAAAAATAAAAATGGAAGTTGTGCGTTGCTTCCGTATCGAGTGGTGTGCCCCCGAAAACGCGAGCACTTTGAACTGAGATTCTGTCAGGAGTGACCTTAAAGGTAAGCTACTGGAAAATTGCTTTTATCGCGTGTTTTCGTGCCATCGCATAGTCTGATCCGCCAATTTTTAAAAGAAAATATTGAAGCTCCTTGTCGAATCTAACTTCTTCTTCTTCTCATTCAATGACTCTACATTCCAACTGCGACTTGGCCTGCTTTTCAACTTAGTATTCTATTAGCATTTTCTCAGTTATTAATTGAAAGCTTTTCTATGCCCGTCAATGCATGAGTATTAGGGTGGTTCAAAAAATCTATTTTGCTCCACAGTGCTCATCTGATTCTTTAGCATGTTCTGAGTGTCCTCTGAAAATTTGAGCTCATTTGAATTAAAACTGATTTAGCACAAGCCGTTTCAAGTTTGCATGCAAATTAGTATGGAAGAATTTATTTTTTCATTATACTGTTATTGACGTTTCCCCATTAAGCGCAGGTTAAAAGTAAACCTACATAGCTAAAAGGAATACAAACCTACATAGCTAAAAGGAATATAAGGAACTTAGACTAAATGATAACAAAATTCCAATCATTTAGTTTAAGCTACTGCGACTAGAGCTATAACTCCGTTACTAGTGGAATTCAAACAACGAACCATTTGGCAAAGTTGTAGAAAAACCTTAGCACTAGAAGTCCACCATACCAGTGCTGTAGTTGCGGGGGGTCGGGGTTAGTCGGCGACTAACAAGCTTTATATTTTGCTTCGAGTTAATTTTTATTTTCAAAATTATAATTTAAATTTTTAAAAAATGCTAGAGCAGTGTAACATGTATATTATAACATTAGGTTACTTAATTTATGCAAGACGATGTGAAGCACTTTCCGTTGCCGGATATGATGTGATCCACAAAGAGGAATATTAAAATTTTAGATGATTCCAAATGAACGAATTGTTTACATACAGAATTTGATGAAAAAATCATATTTGAATACCAATCTGCGCATCAAAAAAGCGTTCATAGTGCACATTTGACCTCGAACATAACCTGTCGAGGCGTTTATACAAGTATTTATCAATCAGCACGAAGGCGCCTGCAGTGAAAATATGAGTCCAAACGTGACCTGTCGAGGCGTTCATATTGGATCAAGTACTTATCAAACAGCATTGATGCGTCTGAAGTGCAAATTGGAGTCCAAACGTGACCAGCATGGAGGCGCCTGTAGTAAAAATTTGAGTTCAAACATGACCTGACGCGATGAGAAAAATTCTTTGAATCTCCGACGCAGCGTCTGATAAAGCAAGTTGAAGTCGAAGATTGTTGATACCGTAATAAATAACCGCTGTAATCCTTCAATACTACCGTTCATACTGTAGTTAGTCCGACGAAATGGCCTTCTTAGCATAGCGTTATTTGGAAGTGCCCTCGGCTGTACGTTGATATATTTTGCTCCAAAATATCGCTACAACTATTCGGCCTTGCGAAACAACTGTAACAAGTACGGCCCAAGCAATGTTCCGGCGATTCCTTAGCAGCTCCAGATCGATAAGCCGATAGCAGATATTATAACTTGACTGGCGTAATGGACCTCTCCACGGTAGTCTACGCAGAGCAAATCGTAGGAAACGTCGTTGCACGGACTCAATTTGTTCTGCACCGTTCATTGGGATTCCGAACGGGGCGCAGCAATAGTCCAGTATAGACCGCACCAGTGAGCAAAACAGATGCTTCAGACAGTAAATGTCAGAAAATTCTTTGGCCAAAGAAAGATAAAGCCCAGGGTTTTGGAAGCCTTGCCCACAACGTACGAGATGTGCAACTTGTACGTTAGTTGGAAATCCAAAATTACGCCCAAGTCTTTGACATGAGTTAGTCGTTCTATTCTAGTATTCGGGTGCGTGTAGGCCAAAATGGTGGCTCCAGGGCCTTATGGAGTTCCGAACACCCTTCTCAAGGCAGGAATCATTGCGAACATCTATGCAGAGATGTCTCCATGACTGTAGTAGTTTTCCCGATAGATGGAAAAGGCAGAAGTTGGTTCTGTTACCGAAAGCCGGGAAACCGTCTAATTAACATGACGGGCAAGTTGCTGGAGAGGATCATCCTCAAAAGGCTGACCCCGTACTCAGAGGGTACGGGCGGCCTCGCAAGCAATCAGTTCGGGTTTCGTAAGGATAAGTCCACGTTTGACGTTGACAGCGTGATAAAGGCCGCTGAGATAGCGATCCAATGTAAAAGGTGAGGTATTCTATATATTCTAAGCTATTTTCAGAACCGTATACTATTATACGACATCGATGCCAGTCAGAGAAGTGTTCCAATTAATGCAGTAGTACCGCAAGGCTCATTATTGGACCCGGTATTATGGAATATTATGTACGGCGGACTTCTGAAACTACAGTTCCCTTCTGATGTCAAGATCGTCGGCTTCGCCTATGACCTTAGAAGTCTACGGGGATTCAATTCTTGTGGCAGCATACGCGATCAACACACTGGCGGATTGAAAACTTTTCTAGTATTTTGTCCCCATCCAAAACCTCAGATTGGTCCTTGGCCGCCGGAGATGTTCCGGGTTTTTCGAGGGTATGTTAATGCATTTTTTCTTTTGTTTGTCATTTTAAGTGACGTTTACTTCCATCATGTTTTATCCTTTCCCC
Organism: Armigeres subalbatus; assembly: GCF_024139115.2. Classification (NCBI taxonomy): domain Eukaryota; kingdom Metazoa; phylum Arthropoda; class Insecta; order Diptera; family Culicidae; genus Armigeres; species Armigeres subalbatus. Next base: position 99,150,087 of record NC_085141.1, read on the forward strand.
AGAAACTAGAACTAGTATGATGACCAATGCTGGCTGATCGAAAATCCGTAAGGTATACGCAGAAATATTGCTATTTCCAAACGGTCTGGGATTGGCCCTGAACAGATGTAACTTTGCAGATCACCCAGAAACTATTACAAATTGGCCAATGAGTCTTAGGGCTGATTTCTTCCCCTCCGCTTAGTGCTTAAACCAGGTTTAAGCGTATGGGTAAGCACCGTTGATCTTGGCCATCACGACACCCTCAGCGGAAGAATGTACCACCTCTTGGAGCAGATACCGTCCCGTTGTGCAAATAGCCGCCATCCTAGATCCGTTCGTCACCTAATTGACGACAGGAACGTTGTACGGGTCGAACAGGAGGACGACTGCCACAGCAGCTGAACAGATGTACAGTGGTTAAAATTCAATTGTGTTACTAGCACGGCTTCTTCTTGTTTGTCTCTCCGATAGGACACGAAGGTCCACCCAAAACGTGGTTACAGGCTTGCTTTTTGTTGGCGCAGATGAGGCACTTTGGTGCCTTATCGCATTCCTGCGCCTTGTGCTCTTCCTCACCACAACGCACGATGACACAGCTTATTACGGTCTAGGTCCATACAGTCGTAGGACTGGTGCCCCGACTCTAAGCACGAATAGCACTTGTTCACTGATGGCGACTGGGCATACTGACCAGCTGATCTTCAACTTCCATTCTCTATGACTTTTTTTGACTTCCGTGAGTGATCTAAGGTAGGCTACTTGCGTGTCAAAGGTACCGCCTCTTAGGCGTATAGAGGTTTTCTCAACATCTGTGCCGCACTGCTCTCTGATGGCAGAGATGACGTCATCCGCGTTCGTAACCTCGTCCAGTTACTTGAACTGGAGGGTCACTTCCGCCCCCAACGACCTCACATTGACGTCGTCACCCAAGATCTCTTGGGCCAACTTCCTATAGTCCGTCCCACTAGCTTGCGCTCCGCGTTTCAGAATCAAGATCATTTCACCGATCTTGGTGCGTCTGACGCTTCGCACGTCCTGACCTAGCACCGAAAGCTTTTCTGCCGCCCGCATCGATTTAAGGACTTCGGTGTACTTTTCCCAGAGGAGCGACATCCAATTTTTTACTATGGATTTTGACAGGTTTGCTTGTTCGTTCTTTTTTGGGGGATAAATTTATCCCCCAGTATCAAATTACACCAATACTGATTTATTTTGCAATAGTATGTGAGTGAATTTTGAATGTTCACGTTTTTACAGGAGAATATGATGCAAAACGCCCATACCACTCAATAATGCAACATGATACAATCATAAGAAAATAGAAAAAAAAATTAACGAATTATCAATTAAAACAATTTTACACTCGATTCCATGCTTCAAACTTAAGAATGTTCAACTTATTTGTTCAATTATTTGGAATACTAGTTGCTTAAGGTACTGTTTATGCATTTGTTCGTTTTATATCATTTTCACCCTCGCAATTGTTTATGTTGCATTCACAGTGCACTCGTATTGGTGATTCAGAAAAGATGTGACAAATGTGGCGTAGCTTGTCATCCCCGTGACTTTTCCTTATCTGTTCTCACCAACAAGGCCTCGTCTTTATCCTTTGCTTTCTTGCAGGTCGAGATACGCTCGACTTTCGCTTTGCCCTACTGACCAGCTGCCATGGATTTTCGCTCTCTTGTGCCGATGGCACCGGCCGGCTGGTACCCTCTTCTGGCCCGGTGACTTGCGTCTGATAGGCGCCTTTCGCCATTTTGGGCCGGAAGTCGCCTTCTTGGGTCGATACCCTATGTATCCCAATCTGTTCCGTGCAGACAACGTTTTGCCTTTATGGTCGCCCGTCGTTTGGCTTTGCTCTGAGCGCCTTCGCCGGATTGCTGCCCTTGCTGTTTCGGGCCGGCCAATGAGGCCGTCAGGGCGAAATCAATCGCCTTTTGGGCCATAGTCGCTCTTCCTAGGAAGCAGAAAGCATAGGTTTGATCATCTTTGTCGGCCTTCTCTCTTCCCACCACCCTGATAAACGCGTCCTGTTCTTGTCTTGCAACTCGGGCGAAGCATCCGAAGGTTCTGTTGCATTCCCTTACTGGTGTTCTGCCTTGCACTCGCGATGATATTATCGAAATGCTCGGCGACCACCCGCATCCCGTAGTCACTTGCGGAACGTGCCGGGAAACTCTGGGGCTATTAATTAATTATTAATTTTTGAATAACTCATTATCGTTAGGTAGAATTAATTTTTGAATCACTCATTATTGTTAGGCCCCCATGTGGCTGTCGTCGAATCCTACTGGAGTAGTCGCCCTCAAAGATCCCATGGTTATCTTTGCATACCTATCGGTATGCAAGGTATTCATGCATTGGTTTACACTTACATGTTCAGATCCAGATCAGCGCAAGTTTGGAAACGGCATCTGAGCCTACTCCCACCCCGCAGGAAAAGCTTGGTGCCAGGATTAGACAGCGTGCTACAAGGCTTGCCACGGACGGGCGGAAGATACGCTAGTCATTAGCCCACGATTCAAGTCAGGGTCACCCGGCTCTACTAAAAGAGTAGAATGTCCGACTGCCAGCCTTCGCTTTCACAATATTACAAATTCCAATTACTATTACTGCGATATCTTGTCGTTAACTCACGGCCAGAATGCCATAATCAGGACTTCGCTGGTATTGATACTGATGTGCCAATTGACACTCCATGGGCCCCTGCACCTAGGAGTATGGCAACTACAAAACATCCCCAACCCACCCTCTGATGTATTGCTCAGTCTTTCAGTACCTGGGTCTTTATTTATAATTTGTGGTTGTAGATTTCATTTTGGTCATGGAAGGCGCTTTATGACGTTCTCACTTTCTGCGGAGTCCGAAAACCATTTTCAATTTTTCCTGTATTGGAGTTATTTTTTAGTGTGCTCCCCCTTTATTGCCTATGTGTGGTAACGCCCCTAATTTTTGCCGACTAACTAGCTTTTAGTTCACAACTACAGCACTGCACCATACAATACATTTTGATATTCAGCTTCTATTGACAAACTACTAAATGATCGAACGCAAATTACTAAATGATCGATAACATCCTTGATTGAGACTATTAATCAACATGTGGTTTTCGTTGGGTGAAAGCTGTTGAGTATCCCTTTTAGCTATGTAGGTTTTCTTTTAACCTGCGCTTAATGGGGAAACGTCAATAACAGTATAAAGAAAAAATAATTTTCCCCATACTAATTTGCATGCAAACTTGGCTTGTGCTAAATCAGTTTTAATCCAAATGAGCTCAAATTTTCAGATGACACTCAGAACATGCTAAAGTATCAGATGAGCACTGTGGAGCAAAATCGATTTTTCGAACCACCCTAATGAGTATGTATCTTGTGTGGCAAGTACAATGGATTCACTATGCCCAGGGTATCGAAAATGTTTCCAACCCGAAAACATCCTAGACCGGACCGAGAATCGAGTTCGCCATCTCCGGATTGGCAAACCTAGGCTTTTGATCACAAGGCTAATAGAGACCCCCAGTTTAACTTGTTGCGAGCAAATCGGTTGAGAATAAGTGCCCAAACATGGGCAACTTTTTTTCATTTCTGACGTGAAAAAATGTATTTTTACCATAACTTCTGCGCCATGCGGTTGGGGGTAAGTGCCTGAAAAATGTTCGATCTCAGTGTTCGATCCAGTCAACTTTTTTTTTGTCTTTATTAGCGAGACTTTCAAGTCAACTTTTTCAAAAATGCATTTTTGTCATGATTTTCGATCCCATAGTTCGATCCGGCCAATTTCCAATAGGAAACAATGGGACAGGATTCCCCGTTTAATGCAACTTATTGCGGTTAAGGCTAAGTACCAAAAAAGGGCGTAAACTTTTGCACATACACACATACACAGCCATCACCTCAATTCGTCGAGCTGGATCGATCGGTGTATACCACTATGGGTCTCCGAGCCTCCTATAAAAAGTTTGTTTTTGGAGCGAACATGTAGCCTTTACATATACTTAATATACGAGAAAGGCAAAAAGTCGCACAGAAAGGGCTAAAGTGTGACGACAAGACTACCCACCCACACGCATGGATGCCGCCGTAACATACGACGACAGTAGAAATCAATAATAGTCACCCTTCTTCGCAATCCGACGGGATCCGCCCGACATTCCAGTTATGATGGGGAACTTCTTGCTTGCGTGAGCAAAGTTGGTGCCAATATTACCCCTCACTTCCGAACCGCACCATCCAATTCCAATTTGTAAAAACTTTATTGGATTTATTTAGGTAAAGCAGATACATGACAGGCTGAGTAGGGAAAAATCAACGTGCGAAATATGATGCATGTGACATGAGGCATTACCTGAATGGATTTGTTGTTGATTCGCGGAAAATATGTTAATGCACATGTTAGTATAAATTCGTACTTCAATAATCGTGGCCTTCTAAAAATAATCTTCCGCTTCGCCCATAAACTAAAACTACCAACAGTTGGTACACTATTCCAAGAGTGGTGGTACATTTTCTTATTAGCGTTCCCTTAATTGCTAGCTCCAACGTCTTAGGAACCTGCCACTAAAGGATCATTATCAAAACTGTTAGTACAAATCTGGGTAAATATATTTTAATGATGTCTGTTTTGTATAGAATGAAGTAAAAAGTCCATATCTTTTTATGAATTCTCCATCATCTCCGTAGTATAATTGCAAACTATCGTAGAGAAACTTTGAAGCATCTCTAGGCTTACCGGAACATGAACATGCCAGTGCTGATTCCATAATGCTGCACTTTACATCATGCAGCCGAAATAGCTCAGTTGGGAGAGCGTTAGACTGAAGATCTAAAGGTCCCCGGTTCAATCCCGGGTTTCGGCAGAGACACTTTTTTTCGATCGTCATTTCGCCACCATTCAACAATAAAGACTTGGTCATTAAATTCGCGTGGTGCGATGCGTTGGTAGCGATTGTCGTCACCGTTCGTTGTTTTTGTTCGTCCAGCTGAACGGTTAGTAAACAACCGGCGATAACTTATCGCGCACGTGATAACCCGTCATTAGGAAGCATTATTGTTCCCACCCAGAATATTCAATGGTGGAAGCAAAACAAGGGCTTTCAGTTTGTAATTCGGTGATTCAAATTTACCACCTTGATTACCAAACCAACCAGTCTTCCGTCACTTGTGCATGGCGTTTACATACTGCGATGCGATGTAAGTTGTTTGCGAAAGGGTTCGCTTGGCAAAACAACTACAAGACCAACAGCACCGCCATGCATGTACGCGAATAAGAGGAGGCAAAAATGGAAACATAATACAAACTGGGCGTGTCCTCAAATATGTTATTCATTTTGAAAATTAATGGCTTCGCCAAAAAAATGTTTCACTGTAAATGAAACGACGGCCCGAACTAAGCTCAAGCGCTCTGGAAGCTGGTGTTCGCAATTATTAATTGTGTCAATCTGAGTACAATATTATGTGATAATTGGTTTATGGTTAAGAGCTTCGTCTGTCCTAGGATTTAATATGGGCTGTCAACTTCGAGCATTCTGTAAGTTTTCTTTTCAAAAATTCCCCTCTAAAAATGTTGATACCTGAAATTTAGCTACAGAAGTTAGCCATAGTCTAATAGGTTTCAGAGGTATAAAATAATAATTACATTACAATATTTTTCATGAACTTGAAAGGGCCAAATTTAGGCTCAATAGATTTAAATAGGTCACATGTTATTAAACAAAAGAAGATAAATAGTCGGATTTTTCCTTATATAAAACTTAAATTAAATCACCTAGTAGTGGTACCACCGTCGGGGGTGACAATGGGTCATCGCTCTTACCGCAGCCTGGAGGTAGGATAACAAAATCGTTCAAAAAGGTCTCACCCCCCCTGACGGTACTGCCTTTCTCGCATTTAGCATTTCTTTATAACTTTTGAATGTAATGACCGATCGTTATCAAAATCAAAAGCGATCAAAAAAACTTTATATCACGTTTCGAATGCAACTTGTTGTGAGAAAATCGGTTAAGGATTACTATGTGAAAAGTTGGTTACCATTTTTTGTGCACAAACGCATGGACAGACAGACATTTGCTCAGTTCGTCGAGCTGAGTCAATTAATATATGACACTATAGGTCTACGAGCCTTCTATAAAAATTGCTTTCGGAGTGAAATGATAGCCTTTTGATACAACTTTGAGGTACGCAAAAGGCAAAAAGAAGTCTATAGACTCTCTCCCCGACGGGGAATTGAACCCCGGTCTCCCGCGTGACAGGCGGGGATACTGACCACTATACTATCGAGGATTTCACTGTAATGTAAAGTTCAGGTTTGGTACAAGCTGTAACAAGGTATATGTAATTATTCTTGATCATGTTCGAATACGTTTTCGAACGAAAACGTGTGCATATTAAATTTCACGACGTTCGTCCGATGAAAGTTAAAGTAGTAGATGAAAGTTAAAGTATGATTTTTTTTCTCTCTTGTAAGCAAATTACGCGTTTTTGGACTTGGTGTACAAGGTGTACCGAAAGGCTATATGTTTACTCAAAAATGTTCCCGAAATTATTGAAAGAATTTATCCAAAATTTCACCAAGTGTTCAAAACAGGATTTTTTTTCGCAACTTTTACTGGGGCTTCTTTAATATCTCGTTCAGAATTTCTGTTCGAGGTTTCCTCCAGGAAGCCAATTGAGAAATCCACCCAAAAGTACATTGATAATTCGTAAAAGAATTTATCCAAACATTTCTCGAGGAATTCAAATTGGTAACTCCTTTGAGAATACATTCACAAATTTCTCTACACCCAACCGGCGGTTGTTAGATTTTCTAACAATTCTGTATAAGAATCTACCAACACCTGTATAAGAATTGGGCATATGCAAAATTACTAGATTCTTATACAAATATTGTATAAGAATCTAACAATTTTGTAAGCTTTTCTTACATTTTTTGTATAAGAATCTAACAATTTCGCAAATGCCCAATTTTTATACAGGTGTTGGTAGATTCTTATACAGAATTGTTAGAAAATCTAACAACCGCCGGTTGGCTGTAACAAATCCTTAACGAACTGTTTCATGAAATCTTCCAAAAATTCCTTGAGATACTCACATTTCTGGGGTATTCTTAAACGACGTAACTTCCGGAGGAATCCTCGAAGGATCTTCCGGAGGAATTCCTGGAAAAAAATTCGGGGGAACTTGTAAAGGAACTTTCGAAGGAATTCCCGGAGGAACTTTCGGATGTATTCTCCAGAGAACTTCCGTAGGGATTCACGGAGGAACTTCCGGAGGAATTCCCGGAGAAACTTCCGGAGGAATTCCCGGAGGAACTTCCGGAGGAATTCCCGGAGGAATTCCCTGAGGAACTTCCGGAGGAATTCACGGAGGAACTTCCGGAGGAATTCCCGGAGGAACTTCCGGAGGAATTCCCGGAGGAACTTCCGGAGGAATTCCCGGAGGAACTTCCGGAGGAATTCCCGGAGGAACTTCCGGAGGAATTCCCGAAGGACCTTCCGGAGGAATTCCCGAAGGAACTTCCGGAGGAATTCCCGAAGGAACTTCCGGAGGAATTCCCGAAGGAACTTCCGGAGGAATTCCCGAAGGAACTTCCGGAGGAATTCCCGAAGAAACTTCCGGAGGAATTCCCGAAGGAACTTCCGGAGGAATTCCCGAAGGAACTTCCGGAGGAATTCCCGAAGGAACTTCCGGAGGAATTCCCGAAGGAACTTCCGGAGGAATTCCCGAAGGAACTTCCGGAGGAATTCCCAGAGGAACTTCCGGAGGAGTTCCCGGATGATCATTCGGCGGAATTTCTGGAGAAACTTCCGGAGGAATTCCGGAGGAACTTCCGGAGGAATTCCTGGAGGAATTTCCGGAGGAATTCCGGAGGAACTTTCGTAGGAATTCCCGGAGGAACTTCGGAGGAATTCGGAGGAACTTCCGGAGGAATTCCGGAGGAACTTCGGAGGAATTCGGAGGAACTTCGAAGGAATTCAGGAGGAACTTCCGAAGGAATTCCGGAGGAACTTCGGAGGAATTTCGGAGGAATTCCGGAGGAACTTCGGAGGAATTCCCGGAGGAACTTCCGGAGGAATTCCCGGAGGAACTTCCGGAGGAATTCCGGAGGAACTTCGGAGGAATTCCCGGAGGAACTTCCGGAGGAATTCCGGAGGAACTTCCGGAGGAATTCCGGAGGAACTTCCGGAGGAATTCAGGAGGAACTTCCGGAGGAATTCCGGAGGAACTTCGGAGGAATTCCCGGAGGAACTTCGGAGGAATTCGGAGGAACTTCCGGAGGAATTACCGGAGGAACTTCCTGGAGGAATTCCCGAAGGAATTCTCGGAGGAACTTCCGAAGGAATTCCTGGAGGAACTTCCAGAGGAATTCCCGGAGGAATTCCCGGAGGAACTTCCGGAGCAATTCCCGGAGGAACTTTCGGAGGAATTCCCGGAGGAACTTCCGTAGGAACTTTCGGAGGAACTTCCGGAGGAATTACCGGAGGATCTTCCGGAGGAATTCCCGGAAGAACTTCCGGAGGAATTCCCGGAGGAACTTCCGGAGGAATTCCCGGAGGAACTTCTCGGAGGAATTCCCGGAGGAATTCCCGGAGGAATTTCCAAAGGAATTCCCGGAGGAACTTCCGGAAGAACTTCCGGAGAAACTTCGGAGGAATTCCGGAGGAACTTCCGGAGGAATTCCGGAGGAACTTCCGGAGGAATTCCGGAGGAACTTCCGGAGGAATTCCCGGAGGAACTTCGGAGGAATTCCCGGAGGAACTTCGGAGGAATTCCCGGAGGAACTTCCGGAGGAATTCCGGAGGAACTTCGGAGGAATTCCCGGAGGAACTTCCGGAGGAATTCGGAGGAACTTCCGGAGGAATTCCCGGAGGAACTTCCGGAGGAATTCCCGGAGGAACTTCCGGAGGAATTCCCGGAGGAACTTCCGGAGGAATTCCCGGAGGAACTTCCGGAGGAATTCCCGGAGGAACTTCCGGAGGAACTTCCGGAGGAATTCCCGGAGGAACTTCCGGAGGAATTCCCGGAGGAACTTCCGGAGGAATTCCCGGAGGAACTTCCTGAGGAATTCCCGGAGGAACTTCCTGAGGAATTCCCGGAGGAACTTCTGGAGGAATTCTCAGAGGAACTTCCGGAGGAATTCTCAGGGGAACTTCCGGAGGAATTCCTGGAGGAACTTCCGGAGGAACTTCCGGAGGAGTTCCCAGAGGAACTTCCGGAGTAATTTCCAGAGAAACTTCACGGAGGAACTCCAGGAGGAATCGCCGCAGTCGCCATCTTTTTGCTAAAATGCGTGCTCACTGTTGAAGAAAATAAGAAACAAAAGTTCATCTTCATTGCAACATCGGAACTATGAGATGAAGCCCATAACTATGAACTGAAGCAGTAACCCTATATTGCGACAGGAATGATGTTTTTAAAGCTTTATTCATGTCGCTGCAGTTACGCTTCCGTACAATCCATACCACGAGATATGTAAGTTGTCCTAGAAATTTGGGGAACTGGTTAATGAAAGTTATTTTAGTAAAAAATGGATATAAAAAGAAATGGCTCCAGAGAGGATCGAACTCACGACCTTCGCGTTATTAGCACGACGCTCTAACCAACTGAGCTATGGAGCCAGATGTTTTCCACGGAGTTTGCTCAGAATGTCACGGATTCCTCTATCATCTATGGGCCAATGGTTTCTATTGTATCAATTAGGGTTACGACTTTAGTTCTTCCTTATCTCATATATAGGTACATAGCATATTCGTTAGACTGGCCCAAGATGAATACACTACTAGGTGCTCCAATCTGCCAAGTTTGTGGAAGAGAAAAATGCGGGGGTGAAAAATTCATTTTCAGTGCAAAACAAAAACAAACCGGCCGGCCCTCCCATACTAAAATCCGAGATGGCTGAATCGTGAATTTGGCAAATTGGAACACCTAGTGGTTTATTCATCTTGGACTGGCCTAACCTTGTATGGGAAGAAAAATAGTTGACGAACTCTACACCAAACGATTATGCCTATAGGTGAAAAAATCATTCTCGGAAATTTTCAACTCAATCCTTTGTTGCAGATGCTGGCGCATTTAATTTGCAGTTTGTATAGGGAAAGTGTACTGGTTTTGACCACTTTAGTGCCTAATTTGGCCAACCCTGAAAAATGCATATTTTCCAAAAAATGTTGATCAACAGCGAAAAAAGATAAGGGGTATGTCTCCTATTAGATCAAATAAAGCCCTAGAAAATTGATTTACTTTTGGTGTTATGCGAGACATTGGCCAAATTAGGAGCATGGCTAAAACTGGTACCGATACCCTTGGGGTTTCAGCCAAAATACGCAGGAAAAAACACTTCCGTCACTCTTTCATTTTAAAAATTGGTTCGCTATGCTTGATTGAGCCCAGAATTGCAACAAAGTCAGATGATATGCTGAAGATCAATTACACAGAACATTATTTGATGATTTAATAAACTTTTATTCAGTTTTAGGTTGATTTATTGGAAGAGGAGTTGTGTAATTTGGAATTTAATGATTGTCATGAAAATAGTGGTGATTGTTTTTTGTTTGTGCAAACATTCATATCCAAATGTTAATTGTTATAAACTAAAATGAGATTTAATGATCAGTCAATCGCTTTCAATCATATGCCACGTGGTATTTGTAGTTTGAAATCCGAATGTACATATTAAAATTGTTATAAATCAGTTTATGAGTAGGTTCGTTTGTTAATAGCTTACTTATTCTTTAAGACAATATCAGCACATACTTTTCAAAATCATCAATTTATATTCATTTTATCGTTTTCAAACGTGTTCCATACTTGTTCTAGCTGTTTTTCAACGTTGCTACATCTTAATCTCTTGTTTCTTCTGGAAAATGTGCAAATATTTCTGCACCAGAAGGAAATAATAGGATTTATTCTCTGGCATCCGATGTCTTTGGTCCACCCCCCACATCATCAAAAAGTTCGATAACGTCTCCCAGCCGGAGCTCGTTCACTGGATCGAAGATGGGCTGTAATTACCGGAGAAATCTGGGCGCAACAAACCAGTAAGATCTGTCCTCCTTGGAAATTCAAAGTGACAGTCCACGATGATGCTGTCTCGGGTCGAACGGCCGGAGAGAGTGTGGTGGATGAAAGGCGGGGGTGCAGGAAGATGATTATGATTATGGCCGATGGCAGGCAGGCAGTAATAGCAGCAGCCGAGAACAACGAAGAATCCTTATGTTTATGCAATTTACAAATTAACAGGATTATTATTACTATCGGTCTTGGGTGGTTTGCGTGCGGTGAAGGATGGGAAGCGACGACGATCCGACCAAAGATGATGGCAATTTTATTCCAAGACATTGCAGTTCGAGATCTTCGGAACAAGAGGCAAGACAAATGTATCGTTTTCCTTGCGTTTGCTTCCTTAATAGAGGGTGTAATGAGATTAAAATTAGTGCGAGGACATTTTCGATTGGAGAGGGTCATTTTCTTATTTCTTCGGAATAAGCGGAGGGAAATCTCGAAGAGGGACCACATACTACACGCTCAGTAGAAAAGCTGGTTGATTGAAAGGGTGAGTGGGTCGTGCTTAGCAAGCAATAAAACATCAAAGAAACTACCGTTCGATGCCCCCGAGAACACCTTCCACAATAAACTGCTTTTCCCGGTGCACCTTTTCAGGGTTAATTAAATTCCCTTCATTTCACGCATCCCAAGCAGAAAAGCAAATATTCCGTTCCCAAAAGGTAAGAGCTTCAAGAATATCTTTCCAATGCCAATCATTTTACTCTCCATAGCGATGCGAGAATAACAACCTGAAGAACGGGATTTTCCGTACTTGCAGCATAGCGCGCAGTTCTGCAGTGGTTCTCAATGGTATTACCCTTGAAGGTGTTCTTGTCGAGTTTCATGATTTTAATAATTCTAACCTTTTTCTACTAATAGAGCAATCTCTTAGGAAACCATTATTGTGACTTCACAGGCTAGCATAAATAAATGCTTGGCATTTGCCTGTGGGGTTATGTTCAAAATACGTAAAATCTGAGAAAAGATTGTGACTTGGGATTGGGAGTTATCATTCTATACCATCTTTACAAAATAAAATAAATTTGTCTAATGGTGGGTAGAGACAAGAAAAGAATTGTTTTTATTTTTAGTGAATACAGTTGTTGCATTTTTTAAGTAGTCAGTTACTCATCTATTAATGTCCATCTACATACTGTGTGTAGATTTTATTTGTTCCGATTAACAAATCGGAAACAGAGAAACTTTGATTTCATTGTAAAACATGTTTTTGCTTGAGAATCACTACATCAGCAATTGCCATTTCCTCGAAGATAACGTTCTTCGAAACATACCACATAGCAACTACCGGCAAAGGAACGCCATGCCGCCGAAGGGATTCCAATTGATCCATTTATCATAATCGTACATAACCAACCGGAAGAGCTAAGCATCTTGGGTATAAGAATTTCGTTCGCTCAACCCTTTTCCGATATTCAAACCAAAGGCAGACGGCATGCATCTTGGAAGGTATTCTACCCAGTCAGTGCACCAATATTTGTATTGTTTGATTCGTGCGTAAGAGCCATTTCGCCCCCACGAAGTCGAGGACGACGACGACGAGCAGCAGAAGTACAATCTTGCAAAGCGCTTTTCCATCTCGTCGAAGTGGTTCTACTTCCATGGTACGTGCCGTCTCTGCTCGTTCTGAGCCAGCGACTTCGGTAATAGTCTGACTGGAATCCTTTTCCCGGGAAAACTTCTTTAACGATTTATACAAATCCTCAGGAGAGTACTTCTGCTCGGTGGTTCTCTGGCAACACAACGGCTTACGTCTGTTTTCCGAACGCAAAACAGGAAACGCCACGCCGCTATACACACATATATTGCTTTCGGTTACGTCGGGAGCGATACAACAAATTGCGCTCCTGATGGCTTTTTCGGAAGAGGATTCCAAATTTCCTGAAGTGGGAATATTGCGATCGGAAGACGATGTACGTATGCGTGATAAAGAAAGGGTGCTGAACGAAAGAAAAGAACAATCAAATTTTATTGCCCAAAACACAATTTATCAATTAGAAAGGGTATGGAAAGGGTGTTTTGTGTTTTCTCGGTTTATTTGTCCGAATAAGAAGAGGTCTTTGCTATAAAAGCCAACTTTACAAATCAGGATCATATTAAACGAAGTCAAATCTCAAGGATTGTTTGCAGATTGTAAATTTGAAAAGTTATTTTTTTGAATATTTAGAGACAAAAGAAATTTACAACAGAACTAGTGAACAGAACAGAATTAAAATTAAAGACGGCACTGGAAACCAAATTGAATAAAAGATAATATTTTTAAAAACTTGATGATTTTATTAATGTTTATTTGTGTCTTTATTAGAGAGGCTTTCAGTTTAAGGCTGGCTCACCTAAAAAAGTTTAGGTTGATTTTCATCACCCACGTTTTGAAAGTGGGAAACAATATTCTAATTTTGTCGCTATCACCATCTTGATGACGTAGTATCATTAATTTTATTTCTGCCATTTCTAACAAATATGAGTCGGATTCGACGCAATTTTAAGTAGGACAGGCACAGCATGTATAAGCCACTTGTAGCCAGATCCGTTTTTGTCGTTATAGCCCGAATAGAAATCAATCACTCAAAGAATGGGTAAAATTATTCAGTTTTTATTCATGGAATGCGCGTTTATGATTATAATGATACAGATGAAAAATGTCAAATGATTCATTATCACATTTTGATCATAAACCAAACGATTATTATTCGAAGAATCCCTAAATGCATGTGATTGTAACCTTAACGACAATTTTTTTTAAAAGAATGTTGAATATTGTATTCGCTATTCTTTCTTCTGACATTTGCACTAAGGAACCAGCCCACAGAAGTCTGGCGTATTTTATACGATTCACAATATTTTCTTCTTTGTATACTTGATACAGCTCATGATTCATGCGTCTGCGCCTGTAAAGCCCCAAACGCAATACAACGGAACGGCGACGGAAACGGCAAATTTGACATAAAATATATGGGCTAACTGTCAAATTTTCCGTTTCCGTCGCCGTTCCGTTGTATTGCGTTTGGGGCTTAACGGTCACAATTTTGTAAATAATAAATGTGTTTCTGTATATATGTGAATGGGCGAAAATGCCATTCAAAATGTTTAAATGTTTAACTGTCCCTTAGCATAGGCAACAAGCCATAAATTTTTGCCCAATCTTTCCTTGGGCGAGTTTATTTGTCGCCTCGAAAGGTTGTAAAGGGACGACAGCAGGTGCAGCGCACCGAGTTATTCGGAATTGTGCAATCACGAATGTGCACGAAGAAATTTCGGGAAATAGCGAATCTCAGGATTGTCCGATTCCTTAATCTGAGGAAACATAGATTCTGCCATTTCGTCTGTGAACAGTCAGTGTATAGGAAGTGTGCGCGTTTGTTAGTTTATTCGTTTTGTCTAACAAGTATGTTAAATAGAGTGACGTTAAGTGCATAAGATTAATTAAATATTTGTTCGTCCTTAGATTAGTAGTAAAGTGTGCGTAGTCAGGATTTGTGTGCGATAGTTAAAATAGAGAGAGAAAGAAAATAGAAAAAGAAGAAGAAAAAGAATAAGTTAAAATAGAGCCAACGATATAAGGTAATGTGCTCGATATGTGCTGTACTGTGCTTGTGCTTAAGTGTTCTGTTTAGCCATTTGGCTATTTAATTCGCAGCAACCTCACTCGCACCCAAGCGTGCGAATTCCTTCCCCTCCACGAACGAAAGCCTTCCCAGCAACCATCAACCCGCTGGAAACCGGACGATCCGTCAACAAATCGTCCGAGCGAGGCCTGAAGGACCTCATCGTGGACAGGGTCCATGAATCGGTCCGTTTCATCGTACCGCCAACCGCCATCAAAAGCTGCCACCGCGTGTCGCCATCGCTGCATCGCCGCTGCTAGAGCGGGCAAGCCAACCGCCATCGACCAAGCAGGCGCTTGACGTCATCGTCGCCGCTCGAGACGGGCACATTGACCTGTCCGTAGGTCAACGACTGGGTCGGTAAGCCATCAAAACCCGGTGAGTCCATCCAGTGAAAGCTTTCTTTTTTGTGTAGTGGGGCGTCCGCTGAGGACGCCTCGGAGTTGTTTTTTGTTGTCCAGTCAAAAGACTGAAGGAATGCACCCTTAAAAAGCCATTCAGAAGAATTTGGTGACCGTGAAAGCGTGCGTGACGAATTGCCGCCGCTAAACTTTTGTTGTCACCAGGAGCGCAGACTAGCCCACCGATGCGCTGCTAGGAAAGTGACGTCACACCAAGAACATTTGAAGCACATGAGCACAAGATAGTCAGGGAGAGAAATCGCACACAAGACAGGGACAGAATAGAGACGACGAACACAAAATGAAAACGTAGTTATCAATGACACCGTAGAGCCAAATACATGTAAACAAAAATCGAATATGTCTCTCTTATAATAAATGTAGTTCTGTTCCAATTCCCTGCTGTTTAATTGTTTTTATGTGTTTTACGTCACTTCGCGTTTGTTTGTTTCGAGTCCCGTCCTCCACCATATGGGAGTGTGACGTAAGGGGCAGTCAGTCCACTTTCTATGTGTTGTTTGTTGCGCAACGATCGGTGGATCTCCGATGATGAGATGTTGCGAGCAGCATAGCCTGTTGCATCGCATTTGAGTATGGGTGGATCTCTTACCGGATTCTCTGAGTGCCTTCTGGTTGAATGAGGACGTTGCGATAATTAGGGTAAACCCGTTCGGTCGTTGTTTCGCTAGCTAGCTGAAACGATCCGTAAAATTCCTTTCGAGGAGTTTAAATGGACTCGCCCTAAGGAGAGTCTCGTCCGGGCAATAAATCTGCACACGTGGTCTCCCCCGTGGAGTGGCGCTTAAGCCACGTGTTTAAGGGCGGATCGGCCCTGCTAGCTACACGCTACACACCATTTTCTAGTTTCCCTCCGAGTATTATACGCAGCGAAAGCTCTCCGGTCCGCCTCTTTTAACGTCCATGCTTTATGTCCATAAGGGCCACTGGTAGAATCAGAGTTTTGTATAGAGCAAATTTCGTTTCCGTCTGCATGTTATGGGACCTTAGCTGGTTACGTAATCCGTAAAAGGCCATATTCGCAGCAGCAATACGTCTTTTCACTTCACGGGAAACGTCATTGTCACATGTCACAAGCTTTCCAAGGTAAACAAATTCTTCAACAACTTCAAACACATGTCGATGGTCGATGTCGTCCGCAATGCCCAGGAGCATATGCGACCGTGTGATGAAAGTGCCGTTCCTCTGCAAGCCAAATCTGCTAATAGCGCCTTCGAGTGCAATGTTGAACAATTAATTCGAAAGTGCATCACCCTGCTTCAATCCGTCTAAGGTCACAGACGAGGTTGACACTTCGTCTGCAATCCGAATACTTGATTTCGAGCCATACAGCGTTGCACGTATCAGTCTAATCAGTTTCGCCGGAAAACCATGTTCGGACATTATCAGCCACAGCTCATTTCCCTTCACTGAATTGTACGCTGCTTTGAAATCAATGAACAGATGGTGAGTCTGCAAGATGTACTCCCGGAATTTAACAAGGATCATCCGCAGGCTAAACATCTGATCCGTCGTTGATCGGCCCTGACGAAAAGCTGCCTGTTATTCGCTGACGAAAGACTCCTCAAGCGGTCTCAGTTTTTTAAACAGGATACGCGACAGGATTTTGTACGCCGAGTTCAGAAGGGTGATCCCTCTGTAATTGGCACACTCTAGTCTGTGCCCTTTCTTATAGATTGGGCATATGTGGCCATCATGTTCATTTCTTAATCATCCCATTTTTTCTGGGTAATGTGGTGGATTGATTGATGCAGCTGCTCACTTCCGTGTTTGAGAAGCTCGACCGGAATCTCGTCCTTCCCAGCAGCTTTCTGTTTTTCAACACGTTTAGAGCCATCTTAACCTCGTCCAGCGTTGTTGGTTGCACAGCTTGACCGTCGCCGACTATGTCTATCCTGCTCCTTAATACACCTGCATTTTCACCATTCAACAAATCTTCGAAGTGCTCCTTCCACCTGGCTGCCACCATAGTCTTGTCTGTCAGCAAATTCCTCTCTCGATCATTGCACATGGCGGGCACTGGCGCAGTCTTATGCCGCGCGCCATTGACAGTTGCGTAAAACCTCCGCATATCCTTTCTATCCATGTTATCCTGCGCTTCAGCTATCACACTCTCTTTTCTCGGATGTTGCCAGGTGTGTTTGCGGATATTCTTACGTGCGAAGTAGGTACTGCTTATTGCCATCCCTCTAGCAGCAGCGAAGGTTACAAGTCGCAGACCATTGTCGTTGGTACCGGAATGAAGGCTTTCCGTTCCAACGACAGAGCGAAAGAAATTTTCTCTTCCGATCTGCGCATTTGCATCTCCGATGACAATCTTTACATCGTGTGTTGGACACTCTCCGTAGGTCTTATCAAGGCTCTCATAGAACTCATCCTTCACATCATCAGGCTTATCGCTCGTTGGGGCATAGATGCTGATCAGGCTATAGTTGAGGTGTTCGCGATGGGATCCACCGCCCGGAATTCACGTTCTCTAGTTCTGGGCCACCGAATTTCCTAGAATGATGCCACACTCACGCCGACCTTCTGCAGCCCACGAGTCAGAAACCCAACATATGAGGGTTGATTCAAAGTTCTCACGTTCCAAAATCCGACTTTCCAATCGTTGTCCTTTATTCGTTGCCGGGTCTGTTGCCGTTGAATCAATCCGTTTGCTCTACTTTTGCCTTTCTTGGGAGCTGTAGAATCTTTGGTAGGCTACCTTACCGGGTTGCGCTACCACATCACGTTGAAGGGGCTGCCTTCTCGATGCTGACACGATGCAACATGATGTGTTTAGAGTCCCTCGCTGGCACTCGGACGATGATCAGCCGCTCCTAACAAAGAGAACAGACGCTCGATCAGATTTGCACCTCCGGATAGGCGCAAACCCCCCTTCCCTGTCAGCATACGACCATAGTTCCCACCGGGGTTAGTTACCCGATCTTCCCTAAAGTTGCTCGTATCCCGGCCAGCGCCACGAGGAGGTATGGATAGGAGTTGCTGGGTAAGACGGTAAGGACCGCAAAATAGGGTCTATTTTATTTCTTCAGGTACGCGAAGTACCAATGGTACGTTTCACCCAGCATTTGCCGTGCCAATTGGCCACATAGCTGACTTGAATCCGTTAAAACTAAATCAATTGTCTAGGGATTTCGACTGGAAGAAAAACAAAGCCGCCTTGCGAATCAACCGAGGGCTTCGCCGATTGAATACAACTTAGAACAAACACTTCAAAACTTGTTTGGAGGTTTCAATAATAAAATAAACTATGCAAAACACGAAAGGACGATGAAAGTGGATGGTGACGGAGTTTTGAACTGAAGTTGATGAGTTGTACCTATGAAAGCTCCTCTTGTGGTCCAGATGGCGTTGTCCCAGTAGTCTTACTCCTACTGTTCCACTAAAGGTGTTGTTTCGTCTGCTATTCTACTGGTTTCAATGTGCGCGTCTTTTTGGAAGACCAAGTCATTCCAAAGACCTGTGGAGCCCTTGATTTTCCTTTGGAAAATTTCGTTCCTGGATCTCTCAGCAAGCAGGATAGAGCGGGTGTAGGGTAGTCCTGGTTTCCAGGCGAAGCAGGTGTACGCGGATTCCTTGGATCCACGGTTGTTTTGGGTGTGGTTTTGTAGAGCGGTGACAACATTAGCTGAGTCTGTGAGGATCGCTATTGGCCTATTTGCTGGAAGAGTAGCTGCGACGAAAATGGCTGCAGCCTGGGCGGAAAAAAGCTACATTGAGGAAATAGGGTCTCGGATTTGACAAGGTTGGTTCCGGAAACGCCGAAGCCTACCCGTAGACTAGAGACAGAACTATCCGTGTACCTGATGAGATGGGTCCGGAAGTGAGTAGCGATGAGCTCCATGACCGACCTTCTCAGGTCCTCGGAGTTATCGCCTCTCCGGAAGCGTATGGGGACGGATTTTTCGACTTTGACGGGAGGCTACAGGTGTACGATTTTTCGGTTTGGTATAAGATTCATTACCGAACTTGATGGATGGACCTCCGATTTGATGGCGACCACAGCAGACGTGGCCCCGGATACACTTAACCGCGCTTATGAGGAAACCGATGGAGGCATTCCAGCGGTAACTCGCGCCAACCGCTGCCTGCGCTTTTATCATGGTAAATCCGGGAGTTCTACAAAGGAGAATGTCGTCAGCGTAAACGAAGATATGGGCGTTAACCGGTAGGGTGCCGAAGACCCCGTTCATTAGAATAAAAAAAACCCTGATTAATCCACCTAGCGGTGATAGTGCCTTTCTCGTGCATTATAAAAATAGTATTTTGGCCATTCCTCTTGATCCCGTAGTCCGATCTGGCTAATTTTCAATAGGAAACAATGGGAGAGTATTCTGCGTCGAATGCAACTTATTGCGAGTAAATCCGTTAAGGATAAATGCCTGAAAAATAAGCGACACTTTTTTTTTGGGTGGGTGCGCACACACACACACACACAGACATCATCTCAATTCGTCGAGCTGAGTCGATTGGTATATAACACTATGGGTCTCCGGGCCTTCTATAAAAAGTTTGAGTTTGGAGCGATCATATAGCCTTTACGCATACTTAGTATACGAGAAAGGCAAAACGGTGACTGCAAGGACCGACCCTTGAGAACGCCTGTTGCTCTGCGAATTCTCCGGATGCAGTGCCGCTAATTAGAACCATGAAAGTCAGTCCGGTAACAAACATTTTACAGGCAAGCATGTTGCCTGTTTTACAGGCAAGCCATTCCTGCAGTTTCTTGAGGACCAGGGGTGTCCAGGTCCTCCTAAAAGCTTTGGTGATGTCTAAAGAAATCAAGTCAACATGTTTGCCTTCGTTGAACGTGCTCCGGAGCGAAGTAGGTGCTAGTGACATACCCTGGGCGGAAAGTGTGCTGTTGGAAGCCAAATCTCACGAAGCCGACGGTTTACCATTCTTCCATGGCCTTGGACACACGAAGTGAGGGAGATTGGCCTGTATTTGGTATTTGAATCCCGACCTTTTGAAAGGCAAATTGTGTGAATGATAACTGTTATTTCTTGTTGACAAGGATGTTATCGATCATTTAGTAATTTGAGTTTGATCATTTAGCAGTTTGTCAATAACTCATTCTTAAAGCTGAAATTCAAAATGTGTTGTATGGCTAGTTCGAAGGTTTTTCTACAACTCTGCTTGATGGTTTGTTGTTAGAATAATTCAAGCGACAAGGGAACATCCATAAATTACGTAACGCTTAGAGAAGGGGTTGAGTGAAGTTTGATAGTCCACACAAAATGTTTTGATGATTCATACAAAAAGTGTAACATAGGTGGGAGGGGGTTTGAAAATGGTCGATTTTTGCGCAACGTAATTAATGGAACTTCCCTAACGGAGTTATAGCGCTAGTTGCAGTAGCTTAAACTGAATGATTGAAATTGTGTAACTAATTTCTTGTTCAATATAAAAAAATTCGAGGTAAAAAATAATTCTTACAATATTTACATAACTGACATTTTTCCTTTTTGGCTTCGTAGATACAAATATTTTTTAAAACTATATCTTCTAAATTTCATCAGTTCCAATCAATTCTTCAACAAATGCGATAGGTATTTTAATTTTTTTCATCTTACCATGTTGTTCATTTATTTACCCCCTGACTAATCCTTACGGGCTATTTTTATGTATTCAATTAAAATAAAAGATCGAAAATCATGTCCTTGGAAAACATCTGTATATGAGAGCATGCATTTTTCGGTCCAATTCCGATAAAAACATTTGCCCAACTCTGCCCCTTCGCATAAACGACTGTGAGTAGTGTACTTTGCTATTATCCATCGTTTTGAATTATATTTGACAGTAAAAGCAACCTCTCAGATAAAACCACACCTAAAAACGCTTTTTGGGTGATTTGACGTTTGGATAATTTTTGCGGATATCATTAAAAGATGTGACTAATGACTATTGATTAAAATCAAATATTTGTTATATATTAAGATATTATTGACAAAATATCGGCCGTAATGTATGTTAAAACTTCGCTGATGGTACGTACGGCTATTTCTTCATTCCAATGGCTGAGAGGACTATTCCATGTTTGGAGAAGGGCTGCCTCATTATTGTGCGCTGATGGAATGATAAAGTTCGTAGGGACGAAAATTGTTGACGTCTATCCTTCGTGTACGGTTACTACGATCTCTGCATTATGTAAAAATGACCATGTCTACCATCTGCTGGCTGGATGTGCTTTACTTTTTATCAATACACAATCAAAAAAATCGCAATATTCTGTAACATGTATAAGGAAATTTCATGAAGTTCTAAACAGCATAACCGTTTGATATAAAATTCAACAGAGGTTAGATAGTTCTGGCAGTTAAATAATGGAAAAGTTCAAAGAAAATTAATGACACAAACTGTTTATTGTAAATCTATTGTGTCAAACTCTCACAAACTGCACTGTGTTATTGATTATTATCATTAACTTTATTTTTGAGATTTTCAGCCTTTGGCTGGTTCATATCGGAGAAACTGCTGCTCTGTATTTATGATGTTATAAACTTTATGTTCTGCTTTTATAATTTCAGGTTTGTAACCACTGTGCTATAAATGATCTTACCATTAACCCACGTAAGTATTGAAGATTTTTTGAAAATTCGTAGCTTGCCTGAAGAATTTGAGAAAATTGTGAAAACGGTAAAACATAATATTTTCGGCATAACTTTTGAGTCCATGGTCGGATCTGGCTCATTTTCAATAAGAAACAATGGAATACAGCTTCCTGGCAAATGCAACATGTAGCCAGAAGTTCGGTAAAGGGTCACGGGTAAAAATCCGTTCCCAGAAATGAGAAAATAATTCATGATTCCGTGAATCCGTCGTGTTTTCATGCTATGAAAATACACCATGAATATAAATCATGATTTCATGATTTATTTTCGCGTAACGCAACCAATGCGTTACAATTTGGTTGTTAAGATCGACAGAATAAAAAAAACCCAGATTAATCCACCTAGCGGTGATGGTGCCTTTCTCGACCTTCGTAAAATGTGTGTGCTTGAAAAAAGATGAGCTAGTGGCTAGGAGTAAAAAAGACAAATTTCTTTGTCCGTTCTATGAAAATCAGATTATTTATGGCAAAGATATTGTAGATCCAGTTGAAAACCGAAAATCATATTTTGTCCCATTTCCGGATGTCGCAACTGAATCGCGAGTGGTGCCCGACTATGGCACAGTTGCGCACTACTCGCGATGCAGTTGCAACATCCGGAAATGCGAGAAAATGCGATTTCGCGGGACCTCGGTTCGGTTTTCAGCTTGATCTACAATATGCTAATAAGAATTTCGACATTTTTGTTTCCTTTTCCAATCTCTTTGACGTACATAACCCTGTTTTATTTCACCCAGTCATATATTTTAAGGATATCACTTTTGGATGTTAGTTGAACTGAAGCTCCGACTACACAAAAAGAAAACGAAAATGTCATTCCCATCACGCGAGCGGAGGGCAATATTTGTTATGATATAAATCTCATGTCCGTCTTTCTGCCAAACTCCCGTATGAAGTGGGAGAGACAGAGACATCATCTCAGTTCGTCGAGCTGAATCGATTGGTATATAACACTATGGGTCTCCAGGCCTTCTGTAAAAGTTTGGTTTTTGGAGCGAACATACAGCCTTTTCGTATAAAAAGGCTAAAATGGTGTTTCAGCCATAACTTCCGATCCCATAGTTCGATCTAGCCAATTTTCAATAGGAAACAATGGGACAGGATTCTGCGTCGAATGCAACTTGTTTCGTGTGAATCGATTAAGGTTAGGTGTCCGAAAAATAGGTGACATTTTTTGTGATTTTTATGAAAAAAGGTATTTTGGTCATAACTTCCAATCCCATAGTCCGACCTGTCGAATTTTCAATAGGAAACAATGGGAAAGGATGTTGCGTCGAATGCAATTTGTTGCGAGCAAATCGGTTGAGAATAAGTGCCTGAAAAATGAGTGACATTTCTTACGCAATATTTTCGTATGAATTTGTATTTTGGCCATAACTCTCGATCCCATAGTCTGATCTGGCCAATTTCAAATAGGAAATAATGGGACAGGATTCTGCGTCGAATGCAACTTGTTGCGAGCAAATCGGTTGAGGATAAGTGTCCGAAAATGAGTGACATTTTTTACGCGATTTTTTTGTATGAATTTGTATTTTGGCCATAACTTTCGATCCCATAGTCCGATCTGGCCAATTTCAAATAGGAAACAATGGGACAGGATTCTGCGTCGAATGCAACTTGTTGCGAGCAAATCGGTTGAGGATAAGTGCCCGAAAAATGAGTGACATTTTTTACGCGATTTTTTCGTATGATTTTGTGTTTTGACCATAACTTTTGATCCCATAGTGCGATCGGGCCAATTTCAAATAGGAAATAATGGGACAGGATTCTGCGTCGAATGCAACTTGTTGCGAGCAAATCGGTTGAGGATAAGTGCCCGAAAAATGAGTGACATTTTTTACACGATTTTTTCGTATGATTTTGTGTTTTGGCCATAACTTTTGATCCCATAGTCCGATCTGGCCAATTTCAAATAGGAAACAATGGGACAGGATTCTGCGTCGAATGCAACTTGTTGCGAGCAAATCGGTTGAGGATAAGTGCCCGAAAAATGAGTGACAGTTTTTACGCGACTTTTTCGTATGATTTTGTATTTTGGACCTAACTTTCGATCCCATAGTCCGATCTGGCCAATTCAAAATAGGAAACAATGGGACAGGATTCTGCGTCGACTGCATTATGTTGCGGGCAAATCGGTTGAGGATAAGTGCCCGAAAAATGAGTGACATTTTTTACGCGATTTTTCAAATGAATTTGTATTTTGGCCATAACTCTCGATCCCATAGTCCGATCGGGCCAATTTCAAATAGGGAAACAATGGGTTAGGATTCTGCGTCGAATGCAACTTGTTGCGAGCAAATCGGTTGAGGATAAGTGCCCGAAAAATGAGTGACATTTTTTGAGTAGTTTTGCGCACACACACACACACACATACACACACATACACACACACACACACACAGACATCACCTCGATTCGTCGAACTGAGTCGATTGGTATATAACACTATGGGTCTCCGGGCCTTCTATAAAAAGTTTGTTTTTGGAGCGATCATATAGCCTTTACCGTATACTTAGTATACGAGAAAGGCAAAAAGTTCAACAGGGGATTTGATGTCGAGTACACTGAGCGAGAGTCCGGCGTGCTACCTCTCAGCCGTTTTTATTTCTTGGGAATGGAGTGTTCGAAGTATAACCGGTTATGCATACTGTCGACTGATGAGGATTGCCTAGTACCATGAATAATGTTCCTGCAATCATGAATTATAATCATGGTTTCATGAACTGACCTGATTCATGATTTCATGATTTTTTATTCATGCCTGTGGGTATGCATTTGTTTCCGTGGTGCAAAAAAGTGAGCTGTTTCCTATTGAACAATTTTTTTACGCGTTTTTGATGTCAAAAAGATGCATTTTGGCCATGACTTTTGAGCCCATATTCTGATCCGACCAATCAAGAAAAAAATATCATAGTGGGTTGCGCGCGACGGATGTAAATTTTTTTCGGCGCTCGATTTTTTTTCGTTTTGGATGATGTCTAGAAACTATTTAAAAATAAAGGCCAAATTGTAAACGCTTTATGTTTTCCAATAGTCGTGGTGTACTGTTTATGTGAAAAAAAAGAAACCCATCCATGCACTTCGGCTGATGATTGCTGCATGTTCGTCATAATGCGTTGCATTTGAATTCAAGATTCGCAGGCGCAACACGGATCGAGAGTGCACAGTTCTACGCAAATTTGGTGAGATTGTTTCATAATGGTTCTACTTCTTTTTCATTTTAACAAATGAAAAGTGTTAATATTATATTTCTCAACTAATTACCGCTGGATTAGAGAATCCGGAAGTTTGTTTATGGTTCCATTATCCAATTGATACTGGTAGCATAAACAGGCGGGGCTTTTAGTGTGCAAAAGCGACCTCGGACTGGTCATGAAATACCAGGCAGTCCGAAACGGGTCACTGAAGCTGCAATAGAACTGGCACTTTCCATCTCCCGGATTAAATCTGACTGTTGAATCATGTAATACAGACACCTTTCGTCCATAACATCACTACCAGACAGTGGGGTTTAGATTGGACACACTGTTACCGCACTATGACCTGCAACAATGAATGCGGTTTCATTCTATAAATAGAATTAGCCATGAACTTTTTATAAGATCAGCTATAATTAAAACCTACGGTAGGTTGGCTCATGATCATAATTGCTAAACTTATATTTTTTGAATTGTATAAATTACCACTAACACTACTAATGATTAGGACCAAAAATAAATATAAATTTCTTAAGAGATTTCAAAAGCAGTCAACAAATTTTTGTACAACTTAAACTAATTATACTAACCTAATCGAAACTGTTCACATCTCGACATCGATGACCACCTGTGCGTCTACCTAGTTCCGGGCATGGGAGAGTAGAGGGAGAGTAAGAACCGGCAACAGGGGAGCACGACCAAAAATAGGGAAGACGGGATCAAGTAGTGAGGATTAAACGATCGACGAGAACGCACGTATCCACGCAGCTCGTCAAACAGTACGACCAACTTTTCCACGCGATAAAGTGTAACACGCCGGTTTAAGTGCTAAACCCTAAACGTGGATCGACATCGAAGTCCTAAATCCAATCGCCGGACGTTTTTCCCCGTGCATCGGAGTTGTTTATTCGAGCGAGTGAGCGAGTGCATATTGCGCCAACCTAGGCACAGGTTTGGTTCCTTCAGGCCAAGGGACTGTGTTCTCCCCTCGTGTGTCTCGGAAGTGTTGCCCCTCACCAAGTGAAGCCTCGTGTACCTCGGAGGTGTTACCCCTCACCAAGTGAACTCTCGTGAACCGCCACTCCGAGCAGTGCCTACGACGATCCACGCCGAAAAGGAAAGCCGCTTATCGAAAAGGGACACGAACACGTGGGTGGTGGCGAGTCCTTGTGCTGGTGGCCGGTGAGCCCCCAAGTCATTACCGCGCCACACGTGGCGAGAGAGTGGCAGCCACAGTTTTGGAGGTGAGGGCTCTTGTGAGGTCTGGCGGGACTACCTCCGCTCACAGGCTGGCCCAAAATCCGATGCGCTGCCACCCCGCTCACGAGCCAAGGAACGTCATCGGAAAAAGCGCTATACCCACCCAGCGAAGCTACGGACTCAGAAGGTCCACATTTCGACGACCGAGCAACTCGCAAGGAAGCTAGGAAGGCCAGCACGATCCCTTACCGAGGGTTACCCTGGGAAATCGCTACGACGGCGGTCGGCCCATCCTGAGATCGACGAGACATTCTCAACCACGACCGGTATCGACTACGCCCACCCCCTCTTCAACAGCACGTAAGGTATGTTTCGGTGAAAGCTCTCTCTCCCATGCATGTGAAGGGCCCCACCGTATGCAGCACGGCCGCAACGTTCCCCTTTTACTCCCAACCTACCCACCCCATGCCAATTCCTTCCATAAATAAAAAAAAACAAATAAAAAAACCCAGATTAATCCACCTAGCGGTGATGGTGCCTTTCTCGTTTCTTTCGAGTGAGTAATTTCTACGCACTTTTGGTGAAAAAAAGTATTTTGACCATAACTTCTGAGCCTATAGTCCGATCCGGCCAATTTTCAACAGGAAATAATGGGACCGGATTCTGCATCGAATGCAACTTCTTGCGAGCAAATCCGCTGACGGTACCTATGTGACTAAAATGAGTGAGATTTTGAAAAATGTATTTTGGCCATAACTCCGAATCCCATAGTCCGATTACGCCAATTTTCAATACGAAACAATGGGACAAGATTTCGCGTCGAATGCAACTTGTTGCGAGAAAATCCGTTAAAGATATGTGCCTGAAAAATGAGTGAGAATTTTGTACGTGTTCTTATGTAAAAAAATGAATTTTGGCCATAACTTCGAAACCCATAGTCCGATTGGGCCAATTTTCAATACGAAACAATTGGGCAAGATTCTACGTCGAATGAAACTTGTTCCGAGTAAATCAGCTAAGAGTAAGTGCCTATAAAGTGAGTGAGAATTTTTCTTATAAAAAAATATATTTTGGCCATAATTCCGAAGCCTATAGTCCGATTGGGCCAATTTTCAATACGAAACAATGGGACAAGAATCCGCGTCGAATGCAACTTGTTGCGAGCAAATCGGTTAAGGATAAGTGTCTGAAAAATGAGTGAGATTATTTTGCGCACACACATACACACACATACACACACACATACACACGCACACACAGACATCACCTCAATTCGTCGAGCTGAGTCGATTGGTATATAACACTATGGGTCTCCGGGATTCCTATCAAAAGTTCGTTTTTGGAGCGAACATATAGCCTTTACGTATACTTTGTATACGAGAAAGGCAAAAAGGCAAAAAAATAAACTTTGGCCATATTTGTTTAATATCGATCTGTTTAATTTTCAATACGAAACAATGGAACAAGATTCTGCGTCGAATGCAACTTGTTGCAGGCAAATCGGCTAAAAGTAAGTGCCTAAAAAATGAGTGAGAATTTTTCTTGTCAACAAATGTATTTTGGCCATTACTTCGAATCCCATAGTTCGATTCGACCAATTTTCAATACGAAACAATGGGACAGGATTTCGCGACGAACGAAACTTGTTGCGAGCAGGGGTCTGATGTTTTGGTTGTGTTTTCGTAGTGTAGATGCAGTCTCGTTTCTTCTGCTTGTCGTTTATGGAACTGTCAGGGTGGAACGCACCTATCTCTTTCTTTCCCATGATTCTTCTTATGGCTGTCAGTGCGGAATTTTTTATGTTGGCTACGAAATGAACTGTGGTGGAGGTATACCAGTGTCAGGCCCTTGGTTGCGAGCAAATCGGTTAAGGATAAGTGCCTGAAAAATGAGTGAGAATTTTGTACGTGTTTATCATGTGAAAAAGTGGATTTTGGCCATAACTTCGAAACCCATAGTCCGATCTGTCCAATTTTCAATACGAAACAATGCGTTGAATGAAACTTGTTGCGAGTAAATCAGCTAAGAGTAAGTGTCTAAAAAGTGAGTGAGATTTTTTGTTGTAAAAAAATATATTTTGGCCATAACTCCGAAGCCCATAGTCCGATTTTGCCAATTTTTAATACAAAACAATGGGACAAGATTTCGCGTCGAATGCAACTTGTTGCGAGCAAATCGGTTAAGCATAAGTGCCTAAAAAATGAGTGAGAATTTTGTACGTGTTTCTCATGTGAAAAAGTGGATTTTGGCCATAACTTCGAAACCCATAGTCCGATCTGTCCAATTTTCAATACGAAACAATGGGACATGATTCTGCGTTGAATGAAATAAGCTAAGAGTAAGTGTCAGCTAAGAGTAAATCAGCTAAGAGTAAGTGTCTAAAAAGTGAGTGAGAATTTTTGTTGTAAAAAAATATATTTTGGCCATAACTCCGAAGCCCATAGTCCGATTCGGCCAATTTTCAATACGAAACAATGGGACAATAATCCGCGTCGAATGCAACTTGTTGCGAGCAAATCGGTTAATGATAAGTGCCTGAAAAATGAGTAAGATTATTTTGCGCACACACATACACACACACACACATACACACACATACACACAGACATCACTTCAATTCGTCGAGCTGAGTCGATCGGTATATAACACTATGGGTCTCCGGGACTCCTATAAAAAGTTCGTTTTTGGAGCGAACATATAGCCTTTACGTATACTTTGTATACGAGAAAGGCAAAAAGCTATGAACTGAATTTGTAATTGTACTGTTCTTTTTACACTGAGCCTTAGATGCATGCGTGTTCCGTCCTATTCTGTTGGTTGCTTATGTCCGCTGGTCTAGTTGTGAGTTTCCCGAGAACGTGTGATACCGACCAGAGGTAAGAGTAGCCCTGAGCTAGCCGCAATTACAACACACATATTCTGATCCGACCAATCAAAAGGGAACAACACAATTAAAGCGGTTAAGGTTAAATTCCAAAAAAGAGAGCTGAAATTTTTCGCGCAGAGGCACGCTCACATACACAAATGGATGTTTTCGGTCTTTTTGGAATTTGTGTTTGAAAATTAAGTAGTTTTCTAAATAGCTCATTCCAGAGGCTTCATTATATGGGCGTGTTGTATGGTAGCACAATAGTTTTTCTAGAACTCCACTTATAACGGACTAGGGCTAGTTGCAGTAACCTAAACAATGTTTTTTTTAATTGCATAAATGTATATATCTTAAATTGTAGGATGAAATTGAAAAGTGCTGCGTCCCTCTAAATTCGGCGCGTCTGGTCACATCTAATGTAAACGTTTCGATTGATGTGTAGTTAGAAAAAGGTCCTTGGATGATATACACGCACTTCTGCCATTTAACTGATCATTTAAAGAGATGATCGAGCCGAATAAATTCCTGTGCCAAAAATTGTTACTTTATTAATATCTGAGCCCTATTCCACTAAGTTTGTTAAACAAATTGATAAAGCTTTCGAACTATTTGTTAGGGATATATATCGGGCCAAGTCATATGCATGGCGATTGAAACCACGCGCTCACTTTCATGCACTTACCGACTGAGTAACATTGTACTTTCTTCTTATTTACTTACTTATGGGTCCTGTACACCCCTAGTCGAAGGGCCGACATGAAAGAACTCGATTCTGAACGATGTCCAGCTATTGCTTTCTTTGGGTTTGCAGCGATATCCCGTTGGGTTATCATCTAATGCTTGTTCAAAGATTTCGCTTCCGATCTTACATAAGGTATGGCCGACCCAGCCGCATTTCCAATCCCGAATTTCTGTGCTATTGGCCTCTGGTGACAACGACGATGGAGCTCGTTGTTTGAGTTCCAGTTGTTACCAGGCCCGAATTATGTACCGCAGGCATCTTTTGACGAACACCTTCAGCCGTTGAGTGTTCTCCACTGATACACGCCATGTTTCGCTGGCGTATAGCAGCACAGAGTTCTCGTTGGAATTGAATTCCATGATACCGCAAAGCAATTTCAATCAGTCGGAAATGATGGAATGATGTAAATGAATGTTAGCGATCATGTCGAATTCGAAACGCATATTCAAGAACAACCAAAATGAATCGACACAAAAGTTCGTTTAAAATAATTTATAGTACCGTCAACCGGGGGGAAGGTGATCATTTTTAAGACAAAACATGCAATAACAATGTGTGTTTTCATTTTAAATCGAAACAAATATTTTCAAAACATGTACTGCTATACGTTGCAATAATCAACAACTTTAGTTTTCTGAAATGCGTTCGCATTTATTAGAATAAATTAAATTATCACACATTTTTTGAGTAATCTGGTTCGGGGTGAAGTTGATCAAGACAGCTCTACTAAAATGATTATGACCTAGTAGTCAAAATACACTAGGTTATTTGTATGAATGTTGAATTTACTACGTAAAGAAGTCTACGAAGTCAATATCTGAAACGAAAATATCGTCATTTATGACTATCTCTCTCTTTCTTCCACAAAATACATTTTCATGATTATAATCGAAAAACTCGGATTTCTACCTAGCGGTAACATTACTTGAACGGAGAATATTGTTGACTACCGTTTCATAAAAAAATTTGGCACTTTTGACTGACACATCAAATGATCATCTTCACTTCAATGATCATCTTCCCCCCAGTTGACGGTATTTCATTTATTAAAAACATCGAACGAAAATCACAAAACGCAAGACATCACCTCGATTCGTCGAACTAAATCGATTCAATGGAAACGTAAATCAATGACTCTGTATGCCATCTAAAAGAAGTTTTAATATTTATTGTACTAAAATTCAGAGAAACTTTTTTTGTCGTTATATTCACATGCAAGACGATGGCGTTTGAAAAGTTTGACCTGCACTTGACAAACAGAAAGAAGCGAATTCCTTGAAGGCAAATGAAAACTGGGAAAAATCAGAAAGGATTATCTGTGCTTATGCCAATGTCATCAAACTTATTCGATTAAACTCTGCATCCATCGCAAGCAAGAATCACCATTGTTATCGGAAGTCTACCTGACTGCCATCCACTCGAAATTTATGGCAATTCTGCTGCTGAAGCCACAATAGGATGCCTACATAGACTACTTCCATTGCTTTTCATTGTACTGCCGTTCACATTTTGCTCCACCATCATCCAAGCAATAAGGGACACATCTATTGGAATCGAAGTTCATAAACAAAATCTGGATTGACTCTTCGCAAACTCGACTCTGTTCCGTCATCTGGCATCGACAAGTGTATGGATCGCACCCCCATTTGCATACAGCTCCTTGCCGGTAAAGATGCTGAATCGGAACACGCGCCAGCTCTGCTATCCTTTCCTCTCAAGTAGGTACGTATACATTCGAACGTCTATATGAGGAATTATGCTTTCAACCGGCTGGAGCGTCATCTCCGACCACCCTCACGGTTTCGAAGCTTTTTTTTTATAAATGGAATTAAACCTACGGCTCCTACCGTACTTGGGCTTCAACATAATACACGGCCTTCA
The DNA here is from genome assembly GCF_024139115.2 of Armigeres subalbatus. Classification (NCBI taxonomy): domain Eukaryota; kingdom Metazoa; phylum Arthropoda; class Insecta; order Diptera; family Culicidae; genus Armigeres; species Armigeres subalbatus. The sequence goes on from NC_085141.1 coordinate 99,181,658, forward strand.
TAATCAAGCCACGGTTGTTGAGCTCTGAGACTTGGTTTGTTTCAATGCAATGGGGAGCAGCTCCCATACGGGCGATAACGCTTAAGGAAAGGGTCGAATAAAAATACAATAATAGACGTAATAAAATTTAATATGGCAAAATATCATTTATTTTCTCACAGACTTCTTAGAGCCCGTTCAAAAATGACGTCCTTATTTTTAAAGGGGAGGGGGGCTTTTACAATTTCGTGAAAGCGCATACACTCTAGATGAAAACAGCGTGACAGATGGGGCAAAGGGATGTAAAATCTCGAGAGGTAGTGGACGTCATATTTGAATCACACCTTACGACTACGCTTATAGCTTTACTGTAAAAAAAAAAAGAAAAACAATCCATCCATCATCTTTACTATCTTCACCTGAATAAAATGGAGCGTGAATTATTTGAAAACTTGTTTTGTTCTAACATCTTGTCTTCTAGTCTTCCTGTCTTCTTGTCTTCTTGTCTTCTTGTCTTCTAGTCTTCTTGACTTCTTGTCTTCTCATCTTCCTGTCTTTTTGTCTTCTTGTCATTTTATCTTCTCGTCTTCTTATCTTCTTGTCTTCTTGGCTTCTTGCCTTCTTGTCTCCTTGTCTTCTTGACTTCTTGTCTTCTTGTCTTCTTGTCTTCTTGTCTTCTTGTCTTCTTGTCTTTTTGTCTTCTTGTCTTCTTGTCTTCTTGTCTTCTTGTTTTCTTGTCTTCTTGTCTTCTTGTCTTTTTGTCTTCTTGTCTTCTTGTTTTCTTGTCTTCTTGTCTTCTTGTCTTTTTGTCTTCTTGTCCTCTTGTCTTCTTCTCTTCTTGTCTTCTTGTCTTCTTGTCTTCTTGTCTTCTTGTCTTCTTGGCTTCTTGTCTACTTGTATTTATGTCTGTTTCTCTTCTTGTCTTCTTGTTTTCTTGTCTTCTTGTCTTCTTGTCTGCTTGTCTTCTTGTCATCGTATCTTCTCGTCTTCTTATCTTCTTGCCTTCTAACATCTTGTCTTCTTATCTTCTTGCCTTCTTGTCACCTTGTCTTCTTGTCTTCTTGTCTTCTTGTCTTCTTGTCCTTTTGTCTTCTTGTCTTTTTGTCTTCTTGTCTTTTTGTCTTCTTGTCTTCTTGTTTTCTTGTCTTCTTGTCTTCTTGTCTTCTTGTCTCCTTGTCTTCTTGTCTCCTTGTCTTCTTGACTTCTTGTCTTCTTGTCTTCTTGTTTTCTTGTCTTCTTGTCTTCTTGTCTGCTTGTCTTCTTGTCATCTTATATTCTTGTCTTCTTGTCTACTTGTCTGCTTGTCTTCTTGTCATCTTATCTTCTTGTCTTCTTGTCTTCTTGTCTTCTTGTCTTCTTGTCTTCTTGTCTTCTTGTCTACTTGTCGTCATGTCTTTTTGTCTTCTTGTCTTCTTCTCTTCTTGTCTTCTTGTATTTATGTCTGTTTCTCTTCTTGTCTTCTTATCTTCCTGTCTTTTTGTCTTCTTGTCATTTTATCTTCTCGTCTTCTTATCTTCTTGTCTTCTTGTCTTCTTGTCTTCTTGTCTTCTTGTCTTCTTGTCTTCTTGTCTTCCTATCTTCTTGTCTTCTTGTCATCTTATCTTCTTGTCTTCTCGTCTGCTTATCTTCTTGTCTTCTTGTCTTCTTGTCTTCTTGTCTTCTTGTCTCCTTGTCTTCTTGACTTCTTGTCTACTTGTCTTCTTGTCTTCTTGTCTTCTTGTCGTCATGTCTTTTTGTCTTCTTGTCTTCTTGTCTTCTTGTCTACTTGTATTTATGTCTGTTTCTCTTCTTGTCTTCTTGTCTTCTTGTTTTCTTGTCTTCTTGTTTTCTTGTCTTCTTGTCTTCTTGTCTGCTTGTCTTCTTGTCATCTTATCTTCTTGTCTTCTTATCTTCTTATCTTCTTGCCTTCTAACATCTTGTCTCCTTGTCTTCTTGACTTCTTGTCTTCTTGTCTTCTTGTCTTCTTGTCTACTTGTCGTCATGTCTTTTTGTCTTCTTGTCTTCTTCTCTTCTTGTCTTCTTGTCTACTTGTATTTATGTCTGTTTCTCTTCTTGTCTTCTTATCTTCCTGTCTTTTTGTCTTCTTGTCATTTTATCTTCTCGTCTTCTTATCTTCTTGTCTTCTTGTCTTCTTGTCTTCTTGTCTTCTTGTCTTCCTATCTTCTTGTCTTCTTGTCATCTTATCTTCTTGTCTTCTCGTCTGCTTATCTTCTTGTCTTCTTGTCTTCTTGTCTTCTTGTCTTCTTGTCTCCTTGTCTTCTTGACTTCTTGTCTACTTGTCTTCTTGTCTTCTTGTCTTCTTGTCGTCATGTCTTTTTGTCTTCTTGTCTTCTTGTCTTCTTGTCTACTTGTATTTATGTCTGTTTCTCTTCTTGTCTTCTTGTCTTCTTGTTTTCTTGTCTTCTTGTCTTCTTGTCTGCTTGTCTTCTTGTCATCTTATCTTCTTGTCTTCTTATCTTCTTATCTTCTTGCCTTCTAACATCTTGTCTCCTTGTCTTCTTGACTTCTTGTCTTCTTGTCTTCTTGTCTTCTTGTCTTCTTGTCGTCATGTCTTTTTATCTTCTTGTCTTCTTGTCTTCTTGTCGTCATGTCTTTTTGTCTTCTTGTCTTCTTGTCTTCTTGTCGTCTTCTCTTCTTCTCTTCTTGTCTTCTTGTCTACTTGTATTTATGTCTGTTTCTCTTCTTGTCTGCTTGTCTTCTTGTTTTCTTGTCTTCTTGTCTACTTGTCGTCATGTCTTCTCGTCTTCTTGTCTTCTTGTCCTCTTGTCTTCTTCTCTTCTTGTTTTCTTGTCTTCTTGTCTACTTGTCGTCATGTCTTTTTGTCTTCTTGTCTTCTTGTCTTCTTCTCTTCTTGTCTTCTTGTCTACTTGTATTTAAGTCTGTTTCTCTTCTTGTCTTCTTATCTTCCTGTCTTTTTGTCTTCTTGTCATTTTATCTTCTCGTCTTCTTATCTTCTTGTCTTCTTGTCTTCTTGTCTTCTTGTCTTCCTATCTTCTTGTCTTCTTGTCATCTTATCTTCCTGTCTTCTTGTCTGCTTATCTTCTTGCCTTCTTGACTTCTTATCTCTTCTTATCTCCTTGTCTTCTTGTCTTCCAGTATTTTTGTGTTCTTATCTTCTTGTCTTCTTGTGGAAGAGTATTTATTTTTGCATGTTTTGATTTTTAGTGATATTTTTATAATGACACTTGGATATATGATATCTTCATAAATGAAGCCCGCATAAATCTATTGACCAGTTCCATGCAGTACTGCGCATCGTATCGAATAGCTCAATAAACATCCCGAAATCATCGCTTTGATCTGGTAATGGAATTGTTCTCAATCATATCAAACTGTGCTTCACGTCCGACAAGCTGAAGTCGTTTTCGATTAGAACGCCACTATTCTGTTTTAGAATGACAGCGATTTCAAATTCCGATTCCGATTCCGATAAAAACGACAACGACCATCAGCTTGTACTCAACTTATGCAATCATCATCATCATCGTAACCATTCCATTCGGAGAAAACAACGACATCCCAGCAGGACCCGTTCTACGATAGTAAGAGACCGTAAACAACAATAGATTGGCTGTGGCTGCTGTTGGTGGACCGAACACATACCAAAATATATTCGTTTCATTAAAACTAAATTCAGCAAATCATTCTGCAAGGGTGATCTTAATTACAGGTCATAGTTCCATATCCTTCAATCAAACATCTTATCAAAAGTTCTACTTTTAATTTTTTGTATTGTATTTTTGTTTTATATTTTGTATATTTTTTTTATTCGAATTGTTTTACATTTTTTACTTTTCTATGCAGTTTCAGTTCAAAACTTTGAAGTTGCATAATTATTTCGTTTCTAATTCTTGAGATTTTTAATTGAATTCTCTCTTTATTTCAAAGCTTAAATTTGGCTTCTCGAATCGAACCATCTACAGAAATCGATTCGAAAAACCCAAATGAATGGCTTATTCAATGTGTTCAAGTGTTTAATTTCCTGACGTTAAATTAGCTGATTTCGATTTGCTTGCTTTTTAGAGCCCTCAACCATCGACGACGAACGATGACGGTCACAATTTCGAGACAGCTTGGCTTTCCCCTGGTTGGGCATTAGAGAGGACGAAAGGAACTTCCCAAGCCGAGCCAGCTCTATAAAAAAAGAGCTTCGCCAGTCAGTGCATCGATGGCACACGGAAGGCAAAGAAGATGAAAATGAGCTGATAAGAATCGAATTTATTCGCTAATATCGATAGAGAGGGACCGAGTGACTGGTAGCAACTGGTATTCTTTTTTTGCTGTTTTTATGAAGCAAAGGAATTGCGGGTAGACGCTTCTGTTGATGCCGCTTTCGGCTTCGTTTACGGCGGAATCGTTCACAGAAAATAGCGATTAATTTGAACAGATAACCATAAATAGGAACCGGCTGTAGCGGCAGATTGGATGAACTTCATTACTGTAGAAGAGGGCTGGTATTGTTTAGTGTAGATGGTCGTTAGAGATGGCCTGCGGCGTGAAGATGAGATTGAACTGAAATTATAATTTTTGAAAACTTCTATAACATTCTAACTAACTTGGATATCTAACTTTTGAATTTCACTTACAACTCATTTACTAATTTACCTGCTGTCTTGAAAACTCATCATACCATTTCCGTTGATTTCCGTCCATTTCTGTGTTTACTTTTCCCACTCTCCAGCGCCACACGTGCTTAGATACAATCGATTCATTCCGGTCTAGCGCTCATCCTGCCTGCGGTCCAGATCCATATGCATACCAACTCCAGTTCACCATTTTCCCATATGTTACAGACAACCGGGTGCACGTTCATATATCCAGCAAACATAGACTCGCACAGACACCGTCCAGTGTCCGATGATGTTGATTATGATGAAAAATTATCCTAATTATACAGATTTACTCGCTTCTACTCGCCTGGACGTGCTAACAGTAGTGACGAGGGTTGCCTTCCAACAAGTGCACCACTTACGTAGGCATACGCGTATTGGCGCAGATTTGATTTTTTCCACCCCACCTGAATGATGCCGGGATTTTGCTTGTACAACTTTAAGTACAACCATCGTGATATTCATTGAAATCCGTTGAGAAGATGAGTACGACCGCCCTGTCCGATGCTTTTGTTTATCGATGTTTGATATCGTAACATTCCAGATCCTGGATCCTGGCTCATCCATTGAGCAGTATTAAGGCAAATGACAAGGCCATCACAATTAATGTTCGTTTCCAATTTCACCATCATCACCATCGGCTACCCGGTCAATTGATTCTGGTGATTTATCAACTTATAGAGTGAGGATGACGATGATAACCCATTATTGTGTGAGTTATTAGGCAAACAGATGGTGATTGAAATGAATGCTGATACTTCTCTGTTGATACAATTGTTTGGCTATTGAAGGTTTCCACTTGAGATTATTTCTACAATTTCTGTAAGAAATTCAATACCAAGTAGTAGTTTATCATATGTGATGCACCACAGCGATATATTGAATTGCAAAGATCATTCTAATAGATATTCAATAGTTGATCGGCAATTCCACGAATGATCTAAACATTTTACTTTTTTTCTTTGTTAGGCAATGCATTATAGAACCCAAGAAAGTTTGAGACCCAGCATGAGACTTACATGTTTAACCTGACAATTTCCAAATAAGACAAGAAAAAGTAAAACTCCATTCGAAACCGTGATGTCCAGCACTTTGAAGATCATTTTACATGTGATTATCACAATGGTAACAATATGAAAGTCATCGGTAGGGGTAGTGGAAATTCGCGGCAACATTTTCAAAAATACCTTCTATTCTATTGTTTTCTGGCACAAGTTCAATAAACAATGATATCAATGGTATTTTTCCAATACTTTATCGAAGTCGGCTTCCAAACAAAGGATGTTTACTGCCGCTAACCGCAAGTCGAGCACATCTGTATATGGCGTCCATATACAGATGTGCTCGACTTGCGGTTAGCGGCAATTTAGTCCAATGGACATTTGGTCGAATGGATATTTAATCGAAAGTAAAGTGCAGCAAAGGTTTGCTTATTCTTTTCATGGATACTCTTGATATTCACAAAATAATTAGTTCAGTATAAAATTCACTTCCAATAACTCGTTGATGGTTGGCCGTAAACTTAATTTAATCCAAATGGCCATACGATCTGTCTGTTCGACTTAATGTCTTTTGACTCTCAGCTTTTGAGCAAGTGTCATTTGACGAAACAACATTCGACTAAATATCTTTTGACTAGGTGGTGTATAGATTCGTGGTTGGTTGAGGGGTTCATCGCAGTTAGTATTGTGAGGGTGAGATATGTATATTAGAAATAAGGCAATCGACTTCCACTGTGCATTAACGACAGATGCAAATATTATTCGTATAACGATTCGGTTGTCATCATTGATTAGTGTAGGCCATGATTTTGGTTATTTCCTCGCCGGAAAACTAACAGGGTTCTGTTCTATTTTTTTCATATTCATATCCAATTTTCCCGCCTCATATTGTGATCCCAGGCCATTTTTCCAATACAACCTCTAGCTAATAATCAAAACCTAATTTTAATCTAGTATTTAATTCAATAATTGAAAACCAAGCCAAATCCTTTTTTCAAATCTAATAATCATGTTATCTTACCCTTGTCAAATTTTCTGCTGATTCGAATTAAATTTCAAGTTGACTCAAGTCGGTTTAGTGTTTTCGGGCTATGTTCAATTTTGAAAAAAAAAACTAACAAGAGAGAGTAAAACCATATAGACATATGGTGCAATGAACCAAATTCGGAAGTCGTTTGTTGTAAGCAATTAGCAATAATTTGTAATAAATTCAAGAGTTTTATAAAACAACGACTTGTAGGGTAAACAGTTTTAAAAGTTTTAAACAGCATTTAAAAGCTCGAAAATCACGTTATCGCAATGTTCACAAGGCTTATAGAGCACTCCAAAAGCTTCCGTTTAGAGGTTGTTGCGATGATTTTTGACGTTTATATATCTTGTAATTTTTTTTGCCTTTCTCGTACACCAAGGTGTAACGAAAAGGCTATTTATTCACTTCCAAGACGATTTTGAGATAGAAGGTCCGGACACTCATAGTGTTATATACCAATCGACTCACCTCGACGAATTGAGATGGTGTCTGTCTGTGTGTATGTGTGTGCGTATGTTTATGTATGTGCGCAAAACAAAACTCACTCATCTTTTAGGCACTTTTTTGGATCCGATTTGTTTGCAAATGGGATGGAATATGGCCAAGTTATGGCCAAAATACGATTTACATACGAAAAAACACGCTAAGAAATTCTCATTCAATTTTTGACGTAAACTACGTCTAAGGGGAAGACAGACAGATACAGGGTGTAAAACGGAAATTTCCAAATTCGAGACCGTCACGAAATAAGGATAGATTTCAAACCCTAATAGCGTCTTTATCTTTCGATGGATTCTCGACATTTGCTTATCAATCGATTCGAAAACTCTCCAGCAATTTGCTAATTCTATTGATACTATTGATTATCAACGTTAAACTATTGAAAATGTTATTTCTTTCCAAACCGGGTGAAAAATTCAGAAATAATCAATCCCGTTCATAAATCCCCAACACGGACATCAGATTGCAGTAAGGTACGGGCCTTTTGATCCACTGCTTCATTCCAGTTCGAGACAGCAGCACGTACGGACGTATTTTTTGCTCGCGCATTTTTTCCAAGTGTTTTTTCTCGTTCGTTCGCTGTTTACGTTTTCGCTTCGTCTCGTTGGCGTTATTTTCTCCCGGACCCGTCATGGGAGACTCGGTGGCCGATTCGGTCGCTGGAAAAGTGTCTAAGCGCACTGTTCTTGGAGGCGCGGGTAACCCCTCAAAGCAGCTTCTGCAGAGCAACGTGTTCTCGCCGTTGCCGCTTGATGACGCCGGCAACCCGCCGAAAAAGAGGAAGAAGCAGCCATCGCAGCTGCCGCAGGTGCAACCGGACCGTAAGGTTTGTGAAGGGCGATCCACCGGATTTGCGCCCAAAAAATTGGCCAGCTGATCGCTAAAGGGCTGAAATGTACTTTTCGGCTCTGCAGCGAGGGTGTGAAAGTGATGCCGGCAAACAAGATCCATCATCAATCGGTCGAGGAGTTCCTCGATGTCCACAAGTATGAGTACTACACTCATGACCACCCCGGCACGAAGCCGCTAAAGGCTTTGCTGCGAGAACTCCACGACATGAAGGAAGAGGAGCTAAAAGCTGAGCTCAAAAGTTGCGGATTGAAACCGGTGGCCGTGCACAAGATCGCTCGTCACGACAAGACGAGGAGATATCGCGACCAGCTTTACCTGATCCGCTTTACAAACGGCTGGCGGCTGCTGCAGCATCAGTTCAAGCTCCAACGCCATCCACCAGCGAATGGCACCCGCTTCCTCCCCCTGGATTCCGTCGTCAGGATAATGAGCCCCTTCCGGCCGAGGGCGACCCACCGCTCTACACATCGGAGCAGCTAGTTCCGATCTTCACCCAACTGGCAACGCGACTACGCGGTTGCAAAACTCGCTTCGACCAGATCTTCACCCTGGGCATGTTCGTCATTGAAAATGGCTGCTAGGGTGGGTCTGGTCAATTGGAACGCTTGTTCACTAAAGAGCAAAATCATCGAGCTCAGCGATTTCCTTCAGGAGAAGGAGATTGACGCGGCTTTCATCACCGAAACCCACCTGAAGCCCGAGGTAAGTGCAACAATTCCGGGTTTTAGGCTGGTGAGGTTTGATCGAACAAGCTCCAGAGGGGGAGGAGTGGCAATCGCCTTGCGAAGCAACATCGCCTGCCGCTGCTGCCGGACTTCAAGCTCAAATTCATCGAAGCCGTTGGAGTGGAAGTCACCACTTCCGTCGAAGTCGTCACTCTCATCGTGGCTTACTGTCCCACACAAGCCAAAGTCGACGATGGCACGTCGGCCGAGCTACGAAGGGATATAGTCAAGCTCACTCGGCGGCAGAGGCAGTTCATCATCGCCGGAGACGCAAAGCACCAATCGTGGGGGGGACACCGTCTCGAACCGGAACGGAGTCGTCTGGTCCAACGACGAACTAGAGGGCCACTACACCATCCTGAGCCCTGACAGCCCTACCCGCTTGACACGGTCCGGGGCCCATGCTACGCTCGACATCTATATCACGAACATGTACGACCACGTCTCCAAGCCGGTCATCTTCCAAGAACTTAGCTCGGACCACTATCCGGTGGTGGCGGAAGTTGGAACTTCAGTAAATCGGCACGAGCTAACAAGGTGAAATTACCATCGGGTGAACTGGCAGCGGTTCCAGCAGTGCGTCGACAACTCCGTCGATTAAGAGGTGCGTCCGGAGACGTGTACTATAATAGACTTTCCCAGGACTATAAATTAGTCACTCTAATATTTTCTCAAGTTTCACATGTTTTCAAACCATAACAAATCCACCTCATTTATGATCCCAAGCAAGTGTGGTTATGCTTACTCATATTTCTTTTACAAGACATGTTCCATGAATTAATCTGGGACATGTCGTGTCACAGTTAATCAATTATTGCCCACATTCCATAAAACACAAGTGTAGCAATTCGACTCCTTACATTGTTCCAAACGTTGTAACATTTTCAAAACACTTACCTCCCAGCCAATGAGTTAGTCATAAATCGGTACCGCAATGCACCATCAGACAAACGGTCCCATGGTGTCATATTGCATTTACATAACCCTCAATAAGCTATGCATTCTTATGCTTTCATATTAACTCCTCTTCGGTGCTGATCTATGCCAACAGCACATAGCTTGAGCCATACCAGTGTCACACTAAGTGTACACGTATTGGTATTTAACTATGTACCCTTCTTTTCTCTGATTGGACAACTAGTCAATAAGCTCCGGGTTTCTCTCCGCCTCCTACTATAGTACTAGAATTAAGTATCGAACAAACTGTAACTGTACTAGAATTAAGAACCAATCTAATTGTAACAAAGTTTCAATAAATCCATTCGATGAACAGCATTCAACAAGTGTAGTAGATGTTTTATTCCAGTTAAAAAGAAGTGCCTTCTCCAAGCATAGTTTAGACGCCGGAAAGTATCGACCGCCAGCTGTGCGCCATCGAAGAGGCAATCTCGGTGGCCAGAGAGCAGCATGTCCCGACGGCTCGGCAGGTAAGCAACTCCTTAAACATCGATACACTCACCAAAGATTTGATTCGATTGCGGAATGTCACTCGCAGGCAGTTTCAGCGTACAGGACTGCCTGAGCTTAAGGCACGCTGCAATAGAATCACAAAAATTATCAAAGCCAGAATGGTGGACCTCAAAAATAACGACTTCTCGAATAAGATCCGCACTCTCCCAGATTATGCTAAGCCGTTCTGGAAAATGACCAAAATTCTAAAATCCAAGCCTCGGCCCATTCCACCTTTGATCCCACTAGACAATAATGGCTATTAGGATCGCTTGATAACTCCTGCAGAGAAGGTCGCTGAAATAGGTCGTCACTTCGTCAGCTCACACAATCTTGGGCAGAACATTGTCAGTCCACACGAAGCAGCCGTCAACGAGCATGCTAACAACATCCATTTGATTCCCAACGACTTCTCGGAGGAGTTGGAGATCTCAGCTGGCGAATTGACGGCCTATATCAAATCATCGAAGAACATGAAGGCCCCAGGCTTCGATAGCATCCTGAATCTCGAGCTCAAACACATGAGTGCTCCGTTCTTTGAGCACCTCTCGCTGATCTTTAATCAGTGTCTCCGGCTCAGCTACTTCCCATCGTCCTGGAAGTCAGCGAAAGTCATCCCCATCCGGAAGCCTGGGAAGGATCCTTCCTCCCCCAGAAGTTATCGTCCCATCAGCCTTCTCTCAGGGTTATCCAAGCTATTTGAAAAAGCTATTCATCACCGGTTACTTGAGTCTGCCGAAAATCTCAACATCTTGCTCGAGGAACACCCAAGCAGCACGCGCAACATCTTTCAAATAGGTGTTTGTTCCTAATAAATTGCATTGAAGACAATGGCAATACATCGAGTCACATTAAAGTCACGTTCCAGTTTCAGCAAATCACAATGTTTTATTTCCGTTTAAGTGGCGTCGCAATATTCTACTCATCTGACTTCTTGGGTGGTTTTAAATTTGATGTGTTTCATATCAGAAACAAAACAGATAAGTTGCAGAATTAATAACACTTCGGTTCATTGCTGTTACAACAATGTTTCTGATATGTTGCAAAAGACTTTGAGCTCAGCTGAGCGGTATTTTATTTTTGACAGTCCCCTGCATGTTCCGTATAAGGTACAATGAAGTAACAAATGACTTTGTTTTTTATGTAGTGCACTTGTAGCAGAGTCTCCAAATAGAATTGTTGGTGTGATGGTTATAGTAGAAGGTTGCAAATCTCAAGGTTCGTGGTTCGATTCCCGGTTGGTTTTTGTGTTTTTTATTTTCATTGTAGCCGCAAGATGTTGCAAATAGGCTCCACCTCTTGCGCTTTTTGTTTCACGAAGGAGTTCCAAATACGACGCGTTGTGCATAAGTCAGACCTTTAGTAAGTCACACCACAGTTGTTGTTACTCACTGAGAAACAAGAGGTGTTGCTTGGGCAGTTTGGTTTCCGACGCGGTCGGTCAACTGTAAACCAACTCACTCGAGTTACCAACGTCAGACGGAACAAGTTTGTCTCAAAAACATCCGCCATGGCCTTACTCGATGTCGAGAAGGCATTTGACAATGTATGGCATGATGGCCTGGTGTACAAACTACAACGCTACAATCTTCCCAGCTACCTGGTGAAAATCATCAACAATTACCTGTCGGCAAGGACATTCCGGGTCTCAATCAGCGGAGCGTGTTCCAATGCGCACAACATCGCTGCAGGCGTCCCCCAGGGCAGTATCCTCGGGCCCCTGCTTTTCAATCTGTTCACCTCCGACATGCCAGAACCTCCAGAAGGCGGCATTCTGTCTCTGTTCGCAGATGAGACCTCCATCGTCTACAACGGTAGAGTGATCAGAGCGCTAGTGGCAAAACTCCAACGAGCCCTGGATGCCCTGACAGAGTACCTCCCCTAGCAGCACAATGCAGACCGATTTGGTTGCAGCAACTCAAATGTGACTGAATTTTGTTACATAAGGGTCACAGAAACTTGTGTGCAACATGTGTGCTGCTCGGGTCACCAGCTGGAAGATCTGTATCAACGCGGTGAAGACCCAGGTCATCATTTTCCCCCACTCCAAATCCCCTAAACATGTTCCGCCCGGGGACTGTAAAATCATCCTCAATGGCACGACTGTGGAATGGGCCAATGAGGCCGACTACCTTGGCTTGACCGTCGACATCAAGCTTATTTTCAGGCGACAGGTTGACAAAACGGTGACAAAGTGTAACGTCTTGTTGAAACTACTGTACCCTTTGATCAACCGCCGGTCGTCATTGTCCCTGAAAAATAAGCTTGCTGTCTACAAGCAAATCATCCTCCCTGTGATCGAATATGGCATGCCAGTCTGGGCGAGCTGCGCTAAAACCCACCACCTCAAACTTCAACGGTTCCAAAACAAATTCCTGAGGATGATCCTCAACACCCCTCCCAGGACAAGAACATCCGAGGTCCACCGTCTGACCGGAATAAAAACCTTATATGAACGCTTTGGTGAGTGTAAAGAAAAGTTTAGGGTCCGTTGCTTGTATTCGGATCAGGCTCCAATTAGGGCGCTAGTTCCAATCTAGGTTATCAAATTTTTATTGTAAATATTAGTGTACATAGTAGTTAGGTTATCAAATTTCTGAAATAATCAATTCCTCCTTAAGGATGATATGGTAAATCAAGCTAGATAATCTTTTGAAATTTCATTGAAAATAACCTTAAAAAAGAAACTAAAGTTGAAGGGCCTTGTGGCCAACCACTTGAATTGTTTTTAAAATACTGTACTATACAAAAATTGAAAAATAATCGAATTTAAGTAAAAAAAATCATCTTGGGTCATCGGCTTCAGCAGCAGCCGAGTGCCATTTTCTCGCAAGACTCGGACTAACGGTTGGCTTCTGTTAAGCTAGTGATTTGAAAGCCGCATGATCGATCATCGATCAGATTGAACGATCCTTTTAAGGGCAATACATTTTACATGAGAGAAAGTGGGTTTGACTGAGAGTAAATTCGTTTGGTAATATAGGAAATCATCTACCTAGTTGTTATTGTCAGCAACAAGTAAAATTTTTTCGCAAGCTTCGAGCAATCGTCTGGTTATTTGTAATTATGTACAAAGTGCGAAACACATCCGATAATTCAATCATACAGATAGCATTTAAAGGATCTCAATCGTAAAAAATTGCATTTCAAAAGCACAAAATATAATCGCATGGCGATGGCAGAAGTTTGATGTCGGAAGTGGAATCACAAGCGTGCATCGGAGGGAGTAGCTGGAGTAAATATATTCATATGAATAGTAAATTGGTAATGTGATCGCATTTTGACGTGAACTACGTCTAAGGGGGAGGCTCTGATACAGGGTGTAAGATGAAAATCTCAAAATTGGGGACCGTCACGTAATTATGTAAGATTTTAAACGTTAATCTTTATTTTTTGATGGATTTTTGAGATTTATATATCAAACGCCTCGGAAACTCTCCACCAATTTGCAAATTTTATTGAAACTTTTGATTATCAACGTTAAACTAGTAGAATTTTTAATTCTTTCCAAACCCAGTAAAAATTCGGACCCAATCAATAATCCTGCATCCCCAACACGGACATCAGTTTGTTATAAGTTACGGTCCTTTTCGCCCATCGCTCCATTTCTCTATGCATAAAAGACTCGTGTCTCGGACGTGCGCGTCATTTTCGTTCAAGTATTCTCAGAGAGCGGACACGATGCTTCATTTGTAGCCTTGAGCCAGCATTGGAGGCGATTGTCGGGCGGAGAGTGGGTCATGGCGTTGGGTAGCGATCCCAGCGACAAAGGCATCCTACAGCGATAGGCGGTAGTCAACGATGGTATAGCGACGATCGGGACGGCAGCCTCACGGGAGTGAAAATTTCGTCCGGTTGCGTTCCAAGCGACAACGGCTGCCGCGTTGATGTTGGTCGCGTCGTCAATGGTGGAGCTGCGGGGGAACTTCTGAATTCCTCCGGAAAGTTATCCACAAATTCCTCTGAAAATCGTTCGAAAATCCTTCTCATGTAATTGTAATTCCTCTTTATCTAGAAATACCCCACTAAATTTTTTTTAGGAAATTCACGAGGAAATTCCTTGAAGATTTATTTTCTTCTCTCCTAGATTTACTTCTAGACATTTCTTCGGCTATTCTCTCTTCAGGAAGAATCCGGCATTTTCTTCAGGAATCCATTCGAGAGTTCCGTCGGAATTTACTCGGATATCTGCCAAGAGTTCTTCCAGAAATTTCTTCGGAACAATCCGCAGGGATTTTCTTCGGCAATTCATCACGGAATACTTTCAGGATTTCATCTGGGAATTTCTGCATTAATTTATTAGTTTTTAGTTTCTTCAGGAACTTCTCTTAGAATTATTTCTGGACTTCCATGTGGGAATTCTTCCGGAAGTGCTTGTGGGAGTTCCTCCGGGAGTTTTTCCAAGAAATTCTCCGGTAATACCTCCAGGAACTTCACAGGGAATTCCTGGACGATATTTGGCAGGAATTTCACGGGAAATGGAATTTCGGAAGTTCCTTCAGACATATTTTTTCTCTTCCTCTAGGGTTTTCCAACGGATGTTCCTCTGAAGTTCCACCATTAGTTGCTTCGGGAATTCAATCAGGCTTTCATCCAGGAATTCATTTAGCATTTCTTTAGGCATTTATCTACAAATTCCTCCAGGAGTTCCTCGGAGAATTTCTCTGGGAGTTCTTACGGGAATTCCTCCGGGAGGTTCTTCTAAGAATTCTTCCAGGAGTTCCTCCTGGAATTCTTACGGAAGTTCCTTTGGGAGTTCATCCTAGAATTCTTACGAGAGTTCCTCCAGGATTTCCTCTGGAAATTCTTCCTGTAGTTCTTCAATAAATTCCTCCAGAAGTTCCACCGGCAGTTCTTCCGAGAATTCCTCTGATAATTTCTCCGGAAATTCCTATAGAAAATCCTCCAGGAGTTCCTCCGGAAATTACTCTGGGAGTTCTTCCGGGAGTTCCTCTTCAGAGAAACACCCGGAGAAACTGCCGGTGAAACTCCCGGAGGGATTCTCCTAGAAACTGCTGGTGGATCTCCCGGAGGAATTGCCGAAGGAACTGCCGGAGGAGCTCCCGTAAAATCTCCCGTAAGAACTCCCGGAGGAATTTCAGGAGGAACTACTAGAAGAATTCCTAGAGAACCTCCCGGATGAGCTCCCAGAGAAACTATCGGAAGAACTTCGGGAGGAATTTCCAGCTTAATTTCTAAAGAAAGCCTAAATGATTTCCTGAAAAAAGCCTGAATAATTTCCTGGAATAGCTTCTGGTGGAACTCCCGGAGGAATTTCCGGAAAAATTCTCGGATGAATTGCTGATGGAATTCCCGGAGGAACTCTCTAAGGAACTTTCTGGAAGAATTTCTGAATAAACTCCCTAGAGCATTTTCAAAGGAACCCCGGGAAAACTACCAGAAGCATTCTCGGAAACAAGAGAATTCATCTTATAGACAAATCTCGTCTAGCTGAAACCTTTGTTGGGGTTTGTAGCTGGACCATCATCATCATGAGAGGACCTCCCGGAGAATTCCCTGAGGAGCTCGCAGAGCAATTCTCGGAGGAGCTTCTGGTGGAAAATCTATATAAATTCCTGAAGAAGCCTAAATAAATTTCAATTCTGCCGAAGTTCCCGGAAGAATTTTCAGAGGAACTGCCGATAGAACTACCAGAATAATTCTCGAAGGAAATCCTAGAGAAATTCTTGGTGGAAATGCCGGTGGAACTCCTTGAAGAATTCCAGGAGGAATTTTCGAAGAAACTCCTGGAGGATCTCCCAGTGGAAATCTTGAAGATTCCACCGGAATTCTTTCAGGATTTTATTGCGAATTAATCTAGGAATTCCTCCGAAAATTCCATTGTTGATTTCATTTTCGGTATAATTTCTGTATAAATTTCCGGTGGAATTCCTGGAGAAATTCTTTGAAATTTTCTCAAGAAATTATTCGAAACAATTCACGGAAAATTTTATGGAATTTACACAAGAAATTCGAAGATTTTTCGTGTAATTCTCAGTTTACTGGCAATTCTGCGGAATATTCTTATTCTTAAAAATTATGGGAAACAGCACGAAATTATTTGAATTATTGCAGGGAATTCTGCAGAACTTATAAAGAAGTTCGTGAAGATTGTCTTGGAGTAAATAATGGTGGAATTTTCGGATCAATTCCCGGCAAAATTTATGGTGGACACTGCCGAAGAAGTTGCTGGAGGCATTCATAAAGAATCCCTGATAGAATTTCAGATAGAATGCCAGGAGCAATTGTCGAAGGAATTCCTGGAGAAAGCTTACATATTGATTTTTCTGCCTATTTTATAATAAATATTATTTCAGAGAGGATTTGTTTAGAAATTCAGATGTATGGTTCTAGTTTTCTTAAACTTATGGAAGAATGCATAAGACAAGACTTATGGAAGAATGCAGGATTTTTAAAATAATTGTTATAGCCGATTTTATATTCTTTCTGAATACTAAGTTTGTTAATATTTTTCTCACTTTATTTAAAAATATCTGATGAGCAATAAATCACGCATTTTTAAATCCATTATTGTTTTAATCATTATTGTTTCGATTTGGTTTGGATTTGGTTTCATTAGCATTAGCATTTAGCAGTTCGCACAAATTCGTAGGTGGTACAAGCCAAGACTATTGTATGAGAGTAGCATCACTTTCATCCGTTACCACAGATATTGATTTGGGACTAATCACTAACTCTTAGATGCAAGCAATGCACTCTCCAATAGTCGAGATCTGTCCTGGCCACGTCCTTGCGAATGCTGAGGAAGGGGAAGGATGGTTTGTTGGACACCTACTTGAGAAAGATGCAGAGAACTCTACGACCTCTCATAGGTGCCACGGGAGGTTTTTGGGATTGCGTGGAAGGTTATAACCAGAGCATTAGTGATTAATCATAGATTTAATCATGATTAATGAATAATGGGTTATTTAATCATTATTCATTAATCATAATCATACAAAAAATACGATTCAATCATTAATCACTAATCGTTAATCATAGATTTTTGCATTTAATCATTAATCACTAATCATATTCATGATTTTTTTTAGTTTATTCATTAATCATCAATTTTAATCATTGCATACATCGCTTTTATTCATTAATCTTTAATCATAATCATACAATTTCAAAGGTAAAAAAACATAATTTGGTCGAACGGTTACTTGATTATTGATCACCATGCAAATCATTTAATTTGATTATTCATAATCATTAATCATTAATCATATCGATCGTTAATCATTAATCATACACATATTGTGTCAACATTTAATCACGATCGGTAATCATTAATCATACTTCAAACGATTTATTCATTAATCATAACCGTTAATCATTGTCAAAAATTAATTTAATCATTAATCATAATCATTATTCATTGTCAAAAATGAATAAATCATTTTTCATAATCTTTAATCATAGAGTTGAATGATTTAATCATAACAAATTTAATCATTCATTGGAAGCTTTATTCATTAACGCTCTGGTTATAACAGTAGGGGAATCGTTTTGGTACAACGTGAAACACAGAAAGAACTAAGATAGAAATACAAAGTAGGAAAGGGACGAGCCTGGGAATTGAACCCACGACCTCTTGCTTATAAGGCAGAAGCGGTAGCCACTAGACCACCGAGCTCGTCTCGATTTGGTTTGGATTTGGTTTCATGTGTTAATATTCATGTGTTTTTATCACTATAAAACTACGATTTAGTAGACCAAAATAGTTGGCCTCCCCCTTCTCGAAATCCTGGCTACGCCTATGGTAGAAGTCAACTAAAATTTTCATTTTTGCTGTTGGGGATTGGAATTGCGCATTATCGAAGGTTAATCGGTTCTTTTTAAAACCAAAATTTTGTACAAGAGAATATTTTAAACTAATTTTATTCAAAGTGCAAATGGCGATGACGACAGTTCAATCAAAACGATGCCGTCAGTAGCCAAATCGCGAGTGCGCTTTGTTCACCGAGGTGCGCCTTCAGCGATTTGGCGGTAAATATCCTTGATTACTGACATTTTAATGGTTAAATACAGTAAAGATTGCAATTTAACCTGACAAATTATTATTTGCAATAGAAATACCCAAATTAAGTTTAGAAGATTTTTCGAAAAATAAAAAGAAAACAATGAAATGGATTTTTTTAAATTGAAAACCCTAACAAATTAAACAAACAAAACTAAACTCCTTATATACAAAACTCGAGAATTTAACAATTTGACTTAATTACATAAATATTGTCGTATCCAACGTCGTTTTAATTGTCGTATCCAATCGAAACCAGTGTTGTCTCAAAAGTAATCAAAAGAACAATTTTGTAATATTCATGAATGATGGGATTTGCTAGGTTCTTCATTTCACCAAACTGTTTTACGTAGTTTACGTCGGGCGGTCGTGTCTTGTACACAACCCTTATGATTTTTCATAGCTTTTGTGCACACACATACACACACATACATACGTTATTCTACGACTTAATATCGTCCCGATTCAACCAATCTTTACCATCTATCTGTACCACGCGAAAGCTGAAATAGAATTATATACAGCAAAAATCCGAGCATTAAGGAATACATTGTACATAAAATAAATTGGCTTAACCAAATGCAATTGCAACCCGTAAACGTCAGTTAGACGACGGAAATAATTTAAATGTCAGAAAAATTATCCTCGCCTTTGACAGGGTTAGTTTCGAACAAACTAGTAGTGCACCAGCGCAGAAAGACTTATATAGGGAGTCTGCTTTTGGCAGCCGGCGACTTATACTAGTCGCGCATTATTCGAGGGTAATAAACAAAATTTATGAACCGTCTTAGACAGAACGCTGCAGGGTCTGGTGGCAACTATTTGTTTCCAAACTGGGCGTAGGACGAACCAGGAGAAAGAGTTTGTGTGTGGCTTCCCAGAAGGGACGGGTTCTTGAGATGTGGTTTATGGTGCGCTCAAGTCATGAAAGATGACAAATAGTTGCCAACACCCCCCGGGGTCCATTTGGGTGGGTTCGTGCGGGAGAGATAAAGCTGTTTCTATCTGAACCAGCACCACCGCCTGGATAGTATCATTCTGCGAGTGATAGATGACAGCCAACGGAAGGAATTTTCACTCAGTGTCACATGTAATGATCATCACAATGAATATTTAACGAGAATCACTTTCACCCGACCGGCGTCCCGTCTCGAATCGAAATGACAGCGTCAAGTGGGCCCTTAATCCTAATTCATGACTGACTATAGCTACTTGCTTGGACCGAAGGCGCCCTCCCTCATTCCGTTCGCCGAGCTGGGTTACATCGTCGTCGTCGTCGTCGCCAGAAGAAGCCGCCAATAGCAGATTCAACAGCATCTCAGCAGACATTAAAAAGCAGTTTAAAAGTTGTAGCATTAATTTTGAATTGCTCGCCATCCTCCGCATTAGAACCGCTTCATCCAGCAGCATCTTTTCGGACACTTCTTCCCGCAATCCTACTCGGCGTACTCGGCTCGTTATAGTTTCCGCTCGTTTCTCTTTTGTTGTTACTTCCGGGGCTTCCGCCAGATAAGAACTTTCTGTCGAGAAACGACGTCGGAAAATGTCCCATTCATTGTGTTCGCTACCGACCGAACGCCACCATCTGCGGCCCACCCCTCGAGGGGAAGACTTTGAAGTTCGATCCTATTGATTTTTCGCTCTTCCTGTCAATATCCAGTATCGACACACCAAACTCCGACACAAACGAAGACGGGAACGAACGGTCGGACTCGGGCTGTACCTTTCAGCGGATGCGATTTACGGGTATAAATTTTTAAAACGGATTTTATTGAATTTCACTCGGGTGAGAAGAATCCCAGCGATTGAAGGCAAAATTTAGTTGTTTCGAATTTTTCATGCAACACAGAAAATGGCTTTCTTTTCGTTGCACATGGCAGCCACATACACATGGGATGTTCATCCTGGCGCGTGTGTTGCTTTCGTACGTGAAGTGATTATTAGATTTGCAGTTCACCCCTCATGTGTGCTCGCAATGTGCTGATCACCGCGGGGGATTTTCTGCGCGAGAAGGATTCGCTAACTTTGCAGACGAATTATGCATGAATGTTACATTTCTTGACGGATGAAATTTGTTGTGAAATTTATAAAATACAAACAGGTTTATTCATCCGGGGAGTTTTAAGAGAATTCAACCCTACATTATTGAGCAGGTAAGCTTCTACTTCTGGAACTTTGAGCTAGTAATCACAAGCCGAATCCCAAACAACAACAATTACTTCAAATTGAATTATTTGAAAAAGGTAACAATGGACAGTATGTCTCCATGAAGATTCTTCTTCATTGGCAGTACATTTCCCACTGGGACATTGCCGCCTCGCAGCTTCATTACGTACTTCCACAGTTATTAACTGCGAGCTTTTTAAGCCAAATGACCTGTTTGGCCAAATGACCTTAACGGCTTAATAACCTATTCAGCCACATGACCTTTTCGGCCAAATGACACATTCGGCCAAATCACCTATTCGGCCAAATGGCTTTCGTTCGAATGGGTTTCGGCTAAACGACCCTTCCCCGTTGCGTTCAGCCTATTTGATGGATTGTGGCACTACTAACTTTATTGCTTTTCCAGTCGTAGGTTTTGCTTACGGACTGCTGATCTGAATTGTGTTCTTGTGGAATTACGGAGAATACCAATTGTTTCTGTTCCGCATTACAGCGGAAATACCTCCTTCTAGGTATTTTTTCCGGATCATGTTTACGATTCTTCTGGAAAAGTTTAAGCACTTTTCCGGGAGTTCGGGAGAAATTATTTCTAGCGTATTATAAAATTCAATTTCAATTTAATTTAGATAGGGAGCGGGACCATTTAGGCAGCACCCCCAATTCCCGTCCGGAACGTTAATAACTCGACCGCGTTCCAACCAAATTGCTTGATTTTTTGTACATCACTAGATATCGATAGAAACTAACCATGTACTAAAAAACAAGCAATTCGATTGTAATGCGCTCGAGTAATGAACGTTGCTGACGGGAATAGGGGGTGCTGCCCAAATGGTTCTCTACCCTAAGTATTGAAGAATTCATGTTGTTTTTTGGAATTTTGGGTAATTCTAGCTTGGGGAATATTATTGGTTTCTATTGGACGGCTTATAGGCGTTCAACATAGCATTATTCCGGCAAATCCTATAAAAATACCATATTTACTAAGTAATCAGTTACGCCAGTTGGTCTATGCCCGTTAGAAGTATAGTTGAATATGATTTAACCGTTCAGCACGCGCGCGGTCCTGGAACGCTCATGCAGACTCGTTCGTGCTGCGTACGGCAAGCGATGTTTTGCCTTTCTCGTACAACAAAGTTGTGCAGAAAGGCTGCCATATCACTCCAAAATCGAACTTTTTATAGAAGTTTCAGAGACCCATGATGTTATATGCCAATCGATTCAGCTCGTCGAACTGAACAAATGTCTGTCAGTCCGTGTGTATGTGTGTGTATGCACACGAAAACCGAAAAACATTAGCCACGATTGGCCCAATGCCAAGAATCGAGTCCAGTGGAGAAGGATACTCCATTCGGCGTAGGTTCATCGAAGAGCTGTAGCCCATCAAGTATCAAGAAAATATACGCGTAATAAAGTGTCACTCATTTTTTGAGTATTTACCCTTAACCGATTTGCTCCCAAAGAATTGTATTCGACATTGTTTCCTATTGAAAATTGCCGGATCAGACTATAGGCTCAAAATGTATTATTTATTTGCTCAGACTAAGGCCAGAGTGGCCTATGCAGTACATAACAGTCTTCTCCATTCAGCTCAATCCATGGCTGCACGCATGTCGCCAACCACTAAGTCTACGGAGGGGTCACCTTGCCTTCTTGTGCCGGTCAGATCGTTGTAGAGAACCATTTCCACCGGATTACTATCCGATATTCTGGTTAGGTGTCCGGCCCAACGCAGCCGTCCGATTTTCGCGGTATGAACGATGGATGGTTCTCCCAGCAGCTCATGCAACTCGTGATTCATTCGCCTCCTCCACGTACCGTCCGCCATCTGCACCCCACCATAGATGGTACGCAACACTTTACTTTCAAAAACTCTAAGTGCGCGTTGGTCCTCTATGAGCATCGTCCAGGTCTCGTGTCCGTAGAGAACTACCGGTCTTATAAGCGTTTTGTAGATAGTCAGTTTGGTACGGCGGCGAACTCTATTCGATCGGAGCGTCTTGCGGAGTCCAAAGTACGTACGATTTCCAGCCACTATGCGTCTCCGAATTTCTCTGCTGGTATCATTTTCGGCAGTCATCAGTGAGCCCAAGTACACAAATTCTTTTATCACCTCGATTTTGTCACCACAGATGCAAACTCGCGGTGGGTGGCTTACATTGTCTTCTCTTGAACCTCTTCCTATCATGTACTTTGTCTTCGACGTGTTAATGGCTAGTCCGATCTGCTTAGCTTCCCTCTTCAGTTCAGATGTAGGCTTCCTCCATCTTCTCAAAGTTACGTGTCATAATATCTATGTCGTCGGTGAAGCCAAATAGCTGGACGGACTTACTAAAAATTGTACCACTCGTGTTAATCCCTGCTCTTCGTATTACCCCTTCCACCCCTTCCTCGATGTTGAATAGCAGACACGAAAGACCATCACCTTGCCGTAACACTCCGCGGGTTTCAAAGGGACTCGAGAATGCCCCTGAAACTCGAACTACGCACATCACCCGATCCATCGTCGCTTTGATCAACCGTGTCAGTTTATCCGGAAATCCGTGTTCGTGCATTAGCTGCCATAGCTGATCCCGATCGATTGTATCATATGTGGCTTTGAAGTCGATGAATAGATGATGTGTGGGCACGTTGTATTCGCGCCATTTCTGCAGTACTTGGCGAATGGCGAACACCTGTGTAACGAGCTTGCCGTAGGTTGTTCGGATAGAATCAACTTAACGAGGAGAAGGTCTAGTTGCAAGTGTCTTCTGTATTTTTCCAAACTTCTTAAGTTAACTTATCATCTAGGAAATAATGGTTGAACGAGGAGTGAGCAAACGACGGTCGGTGTGTTTAACAAACAGCGTGAATGCACATGGTGCTTGTTGTGCACATGTGGTAATAATTTGGAGGTTTCATAATAACGAAGAGTAAATACAATAAGTACGTGTAAAATTGGCCTAGTGAGACCTTCTCATTAGGTCAAGTACGGGTGGTCGGAATTTAGGCAAATAACTGTGTCGGATTGAGGAAGTGTTTAATTTATGGGTTTGTGCATGGGTACACATTTTATACATGTTTGAAATATGAATCTTAGTGTGGTGTTGTATTACTACACCTGGTCTGTGGTAGAGCGTTCGCCCATTAAACCCGCCTAGTACTGCCCCACGAGCTCCCTTGCAATTGATGCTAGTCGACGGCATAAAATTTGGGAGAGTACCTTGTAGGCGGCATTCAGCAATGTGATTGCGCGGTAGTTGCTACAATCCAGCTTATCGCCCTTTTTGTAGATGGGACACACGACACCTTCCATCCAGTCCTGCGGCAAAACTTCCTCCTCCCAAATCTTGGTAATGACCCAGTGCAGCGCTCTAGCCAGTGCCTCACCACCGTGTTTAAATAGCTCTCCTGGTAGTTGGTCAACCCCAGGGGCTTTGTTGTTCTTCAGCCGGCCAATCTCCTCCTGGATTTCCTGGAGATCAGGATCCGGTAAAATTATGTCCTGCGCGCGTTCTCCCAGGTCCATCACCATACCGCCATCTTCGTCTGCCACATCGCCATTCAGGTGTTCTTCGTAGTGCTGCCGCCACCTTTGGATCATCTCACGCTCGTTCGAAAGAAGGTTCCCGTTTATGTCCTTATACATATCGGGTTGTGGCACGTAGCCCTTACGTGAACGGTTCAACTTCTCATAGAACTTTCGTGTGTTATTAGCGCGTTACAGATGCTCCGCATCTCCACGGTCTCGATCTACCTGCTGGCGCTTTTTCTTCCGGAAAATCGAGTTTTGTCTGTTCCGCGCCCGTTTATATCGTGCCTCGTTCGGCCTCGTGAGGTGTCCTCATGAGCAATCTCTCTCATGCTACATTTTTCTCTTCCACTAACTGCTCACATTCGCCGTCATACCAGTCGTTTCTATGATCCGGCACCGTGCCAAGTACAGCGGTTACGGTGCTACCAATGGCGGATCTCATATCTCTCCAGCCATCTTCAAGAGATGCTGCACCTAGCTGCTCTTCCGTGGGGGGTAACACTTCGAGCTGCTGCGCGTATCCTTGGGCTAGTCAGGGCTAGTCTACCGTCTTGTTGCCGCCCAATGTTAAGCCGCGGCGTTCAACTTCGACGCGTGTTGTACACCGTCGAGAGTTTTAAGCGCAGGCATACTGCAATGAGGTAGTGGTCGGATTCAATATTCACACTGCGGTAAGTGCGGACGTGCATAGAACCTTTCCTTACTCGTCGTCGGGTCTCCCATCGTGTGGGCAGTGCACGTTGGTGATGCTATAGTTGGAGAAACGGCCTTTTATCCTCAGCTTGCACATCCTTGCATTGATTGGCTGCCACCCAATCACACGTTGGCGCAACTTACCCAGCACTATGAAGCCGGTTCCCAGCTCGTTGGTGGTGCCACAGCTTTGGTAGAAGGTAGCCGCTCGATGCCCGCTTTTCAACACTTTCTGTCATGTCCAGCAAATCTCCTGCAGCGCCACGACGTCGAAATTGCGGGGATGTAATTCATCGTAGATCATCCTGTCGCAACCTACCAAACCTAGCGACTTGCAGTTCCATGTTCCAAGAATCCAATCGTGATCCTTTATTCGTCGCCTAGGTCTTTGCCGATTATATCGAGTCGTAATATCTCTTATATTGCTCGTAATTATTGGTTTTCCAGGCCTGGGCAAACCTCCTGTCTCGTCGGAGGGGCGTCGTGTCAGGTCTGTTTAGCGTCCCACCTGACACCAGGACCTTGGGCTTGTGCGCTAGGACAAGGTCGCTTTGGTGGGGCATACTTGCGGATACATCCAGCTTTTATAGGAATTTAACAGGGCCCACTGTCAAACCCCACCACATCCAAGGCAAGCCCCACATCTCGCAGGGAGGGATCGTCAAGCCCTTGGACATAGTCCCTGCTGCCCGTGACTAAGTGAAGTGACTAAGAACCGAGCTTGGACACGATCAAACGCGTTCCATGCATGTCCGGTGACATGTGCAAGCGGTGAAGGATCGTGATTTGAATAACCGAAACGACGCGTAACACTAACGCATGATCCTCCAACAACTAATCCGGACGTTAACTTAGTTGTCCCTCGACGAGAAAAAAGTCACACCACAAACATGACCAAACGCGAACTGAAGTCTTACATTCTAATAATCTTGCTCTCCCGCACAAAGCAGAACCATACTCTTTTTTGATCACACGATCGTTCTGCGTCCAATCTATAACTAGACCTGTGCGCCGTCGTGCCACGCCGCCGCCGCCGGTGGTTTTACTCACGCCGCCGACGATTTTGGGTCGGCGCGTCGCCGATCATAATTTTGCCACGCCGATGACTAATCACAATAAAAAAAATCAAATAACTTGAGTCGAGTCGAGTAAAATAAGAGACACTGAAGATGGCCTTACAGTTGAAAACGAAATATGTATTTGTAAGACAATACAAAGTGGTGGAATTGAATGGAATAGTACCAAACTCGTGTTATGATTGTTTGTGTTAGTAAGTTGTTAGAATATTGTTGAGGTGGAACTCGTCAAAATTCAATTGTAAATCTACCTCAAGTGCTGGTGACAGTGTGGTGACAAACATTGGTCAATGAATAGGTTGGTTGATTAGTTGTGAATTTGAATTAGGCTGTATCTAGTAGATTTAATCTACTAAGTAGAATAATACAAAAAATGTTTAACTGGTCTTTGGAGTTCGTCTAAGCCAAAGCCTCATTCTGTCGGTCCTACACTCTGTGCAAAAAAAATTCTGCTCTTTGATTTTACTCCATTCAAACGATTTTACAATCTTAATTAAGTAAGTGCAACTAAAATAAGGCTATTTAAATTTTCTAAATGTCCATCGTTTAGATGGAGTAAAATCAAAAAGCAGAATTTTTTGCACAGAGTGTAAGACAACACTGCCTGGGTGACTCGCAAATTATGTTTGTTGTGGTACTTTTGTGAAGGCTTGAATACGTACCCAAAGCGCCAAAACCACTTGGTATATTTCCTAGTTAATTCCTTCAGATATTCCTCCGAAAAGTTTCAATAAAAAACCTTAGAAAATTATTGTGTGGGTGTGAAATAGCTCTTACAATCTAGTGTACAACGAGATTATTATTTGCTACTCACTACTGCATGTTCGGCACTCATCTCGAGTGCCATGACAGCAGGCTCATCCAAGCAGCAAGCCAACCTGTCACTTTCGTTTCGACTGCGAACCAGCATACAGTTAAGAAACGTGGCATCTGCATAGGAGGTTCCTTTACGGTTCATTTCGGATTCTCACAATTATATTATGTATTCTTCCGAAATTTCTCCGAAAATTCCTTCAGAAATTTCATTACAGATTTATTCAGAAAAAACTTCACGAATGTCTTCATGAAACTCCTTATGGAATGCATACAAAAAAAAATGTTTCAGTCATTTCTACGAAAATGTTGTTAGGAATTCCTTAGGAGAATCGTTAAGGAATTCCTTCGGAAGTTTCTTGAGCGATTCCTCCGGATATTTCTGAAGAAATTTCTCAAGAAATTCCATTTGGAGTATCTTCAAAAACTGTTTAGCAACTCTTTAATTTTTTAAAGCAATATTTTATTATGAATTTCTTCGGCAATTATTCTATGAATTCCTTAAATAAATTCTTCCAGAGATTGCATAAGGGGGGATTTCTTCCAGCAATTCCTTTAAAACATTCTCCGGGAATTCTTTCAGAACTTCCTGCAGGAATTCCATTGAAAATGCCTGCATGGGTTCTTTACGAAATTCTTTTAGTAATACCTTCGGATTTTTTCAGTGTTAGTTGTTTAATTTGTTTGTTTTATTTTTTCGAAAATTCAATTTTTAATGGATTTCCTGGAAGAAATCCAAGAAGGAATCCCGGAGGCTTTTCGAAGAAACTTTTATAGAAATCCCTGGTGAAATACCCAAAGGAATTCTTGGTGGATTTTTTTTAGATTATTCAAGGAATTTTTTTTAGAAGCTCTTAAATGAATTTTTAAAATAGTTTTTGAAGAAATTCCTGGAGGGTTTTGTGCAGGAATTTCTAAATGTATTTCCGAAGGCGTTTTCAAAAAATAGCCTGAATGGATTTTCGAAAATAATTCCTGTTTGAACTACTTTAAGAGATTTCGAAGGTATTTCTTTACGACTTCGAAGAAGAATTCCTAAAAAATTCCATAGGATCCATAAAGGAATTTCTGAAGGTTTTTTTGAAGGAATTTCCAGAGGAACTCTCAAAGGAATTTATGAAGAGATTGTTAATAAAATTCTCTCAGCTATATTTTGGAATTTCTCTCAGGAATTAGGTCAAAAAAGCTCCTTCAGAAATTTGTTAAAGAAAACCTTGGAAAAATCGTTGAATTATTTTCCCGAAAATTCCTCTTTTAGAACTCTTTTAGAATTCCTTGCAAAGTTCTAGGACGAAATTTTCTTAAGAACTCCTGAACAAGTTCCTGAAGGATATATCCGAAGAAGTCCCTGAAGCTTTTTTTCAAAGTAACTCCTGAAGAAACTTCTGACAGTCTTAGATATCTCCGAAAATTCATTTGGACATTCCGTCAAGACTTCGTACAGAAATTAGAAAATTGCCTAAGAATTTCAAATAAAATCTTGAAACTCCTTCAGAAATTTATTCACGGATTACTTCAGAAATTTCTTTCAGCTTTGGAATTTATTTGAAAATTAATTTGTTATTCCTTCGGAAGATTATTTTAGGAATTCCTTCGGATTTTTTAGTAATTCCTCTAGGAGTTCCTTAGCAAGTTCCTTGACAATTTTTCCTGAAATTCACATAGGAATTCTTCCAAAACTACGTTAAGCAATCTATAGAGAATTTCTCCTCCGGTAAATTATTTTGTAACTTTACGAAGCTACCTACAGAAAATACTGTTATGAATTCTTTGAAAATGTCTGTGGGTATTTCCTCAAAACTTTCTTAAAAGGTCCCTAATACATTTTCCAGCACTACTTCAGGAATTCTCTCGGAAAATCCTTTAGAAAGTTCTTTTAGGAATTCCTTCGAAAAATAGTTCATTCTTTAATAAATTTCCAGGGATATAGAACAGCTGTCAACCTCATACAGAAGCAACGTAGTGAACATGATTTTGACATTTTTGGAAATTTTGACAGTTTTGGGCATTCTGACATTTTCGGTTTGTGCACCTTTGACCTTTTTGACCTTTTCCATGAGTTACAACGGGGTTAACTCCTGTAAACGACTCGTTATTTTTTGGCGTGTACATGAGTGCACTACACGACTCAGAGGAATAAATCATTTTAAGTCATAAATCTGTGTAAAAAAAAAAAGTAAACATATTCAGGTATGTATTTTATGTTTGCTACGGTGATTTGCTATACCCCTGTAAATTTCCGAATGAATTCCTGTAGGAATATTGAATGTTTTGCTAAAGGAATTTCATAAAGAGAACCTGAATGTATTATGCAGAAATTGTCATAGGATTTTACAAAGGAATTCAAAATGAAATTTCCTGAGAAATGCCTGTAGGAATTAAAAAAAAGTTTCTTCCAGAAATTCTTGAAGAACTCCACCAAGAACTTTGTTGGCATATTTAATAAAGTTTCAGGAAAAATATTTAAAAAATATTTGGATATTTAGAGATCAAAACGACTGAAGTGTATCAAAATCCTGAATTGGAAATAACTTTTGAAAAAAGTTATTAACAAATTAGTTCTATGACACCGAAATCTAATTCTTAACACTTAGGGGTCACGAAAAAGTGAAGCAGGATTTATTGTTAAAATTTGATTAATCAAAATCAAAGAATAACAAAATAGTGGTAATTCAAATAACATTTTGAAATCAGGTATTGATTAGTATCGCCGGCAATTGACTATTTTGAATGTGTTGTTTGATGATCGGCAAGCGCAGAATATTGCAATTTTAATCCACTGAAGTCGGTTTTTGTGAATCAAAACGGCGTCAATCAAAAAATCCGCGGTAAAATTGATTTTTTCAGCCATTGATTTTTTCATCCACGCCGGTTCACGCCGCCGCCGCCGCCGATAAAAGTCAACGGCGCGCCGCCGTGACGCCGCCGCCGCCGGGGCAAAAGTGACCACCACGCCGCCGCCGCCGATTATATGACCGGCGCACAGGTCTATCTATAACACGATCAAACTCGAGCTGAAGGCTTCACTTTCTGATTAATTTACTCACCAGCACAAAACTGAACCAAACTTCTCTTTTCTCACTTCACATTTCTCACTTCTCACTTCCCACAACTATTTCTTTCTTATTCCTCAATTCACTTCCTATTTTTTACGCCTTGTTTCATATTTAAAAAGAGATATATCATATACCTCACTTCTCGCTTCATTCGTCCCAAATTTACTTTTCACTACTTACTATTTAAGGACATTTATTCAACTATTCGACCAAACGGCTTTCGGCCAAATAACGGGAGGCCAAACGGCCTCACTTGTTACGATAGACGGAGATACATTCTGGGGCTCGTGTCCCACCATATTTATTATGTTCGCTGAATTGCGCTTCCCACTGAAATGCACTTCTATTGTATCTGAGGTCGACTGACATCTGAAAAGCATTGTAGTTCTTCTGTATGAGTTTTTGAATGTTTTTCTGAAGAAATATCCGATAAACAATTCGGAGAAATTTCCAAAAGAGTGACTTGCCAAAGAATTCTCGGAGAAATTAAAAAAAAATCTGCTAGAGCTTTCTAATGGAAACTCCGAACGAATTTCCAAGGAATTGTATGTTGAAATTTCCGAAGAATCTTTTAAGGGTATTTTGAAAATATCTTGACTCTTTTTGCCTTTCTCGTACAACTAAGTTGTACCGAAAGGCTATCATTTCACTCCAAAATCGAACTTTTGATAGAAGTCCCGGAGACCCATAGTGTTATATACCATTCGACTCAGCTCGATTAGCTGAACAAATGTCTGTCTGTCCGTGTGTGTGTGTGTATGTGTGTGCGTGTGTGTGTGCACAAAATGCCATAAAAAACATTAGCCAAATTTTCACATAGAAACTCTTAACCGATTTTCTTGCAACAAGTTGCATCCGACAGAGACTAAAACGCCGTTGATCACTATTGAATTTCATAATAATTGCAAATTGCAAAAAATAGATAATATTAAAATAGTGATGAGACATAGTCACATAGAACAATAATGTGTTATGAAAAATGCCTTGCATCTATGAATATTTTATCCGTGGCTTCCCATTAAGAGTTTCATCGTACTATAAAGATGCTCGTGTTGCACGCATTTAGGCGTAAGTATGCTCTTCGTTCAGTTTCATAGTACTATGAAATTGTCCGAAAGTCAAAATTCGAACATAGGAAATTCGAGAAACTTTTGGCAGCGCCATCTGTCGTCTACTAGTGTAAATTTTCTATCATAACATTAGACGGTGTAACTGTTTTGCCTTTCTTGTACATCATCGAGGTGTAAGCGTAAAGGCTACATTTATTACCTTTTGCGCGAGAAAGGCGCCATCACCGCTAGGTGGATTAATCTGGGTTTTTTTTGATAGAATACCTGAAACAGTGTTGGTAAAAACTCAAAATCTCAAAACTCATGAACGATTCAAATCAATCGTGAGTTGGAACAGCACCTAATTACACTGACCCCACAATCATGGGTCACACACTAATATGAGTCATTCCCATTTGACTAACATGCAAAATAGAGTGACTAATTATTGTTACAAAGTGACCCATATATGTGGGGTCAGTGTATCCCTTGAATAATCGTAGATTTCCTTTTGTTTTCCTTCATTAAAAACCGTGGATTGTCGTTCGTCGCATTAAATAATGGATTCTATTGCATGTGTAAGCAATAAATTTAAGCCCAAATAGATTTCAAACGCTTTTTGAACCGAAATGATGTTTTGGCAAATAAGTGAAACGATGCGTTTTAGCATGAAAAACTCAAGCGTGATGCATTCTTTCAAAATCGCAAACGAGTTTGCTCGCACAGGAGGGCTTGATGATTGAATTTCTTGAATTTCCGCAAAAAGCTCTGGAAGACTTTCTGATAATACCCAAAGCAGTTTCTGGAAAAACATTGAGAATTATTGCTTCAAAAATCTCTTCAGGAATATCCTCTGGCATTTCGTCTGCACTGTTTCCGGAAATTTATTAAATATTTTTTGCTATAATTCCTTCAAGAATTCACTCGTAGATTCCTGCACAAGCTCCTTTAGAAATTTCTCCAGAAATTCCTTCTGAAATTCCTGTAGCAAGCCCTTTAGAGTTTTCTACGGGAATTTATTCAAGAATTTTATCGGTAATTCCTTTATATTTTTTGAGATATTCATTTAGAAATTATTAGGAATTATTAGGAATCCTTAGGGAATTTTTTCAAACATTGCCAAATGCAGGGTTTAAAGATAAAAGAGAGACGAAAACTTCTATGAATCATAACAAGCCATGGAAACAAGTCATTCGCACTTTTAAACAAATTGAAAAAAAAAATGAATAGGCGGCACCCATCGAGGGGGTTTGATAAAATGCTTTATTCTCGATCATTTTATATTGAAGACCATATTTTTTTGCATAGCCGTGTAAAACAAGTTAAAATGCACCATCAGAATCGGTGCCCACGCAATTGAGGCTTTTTAAAAGAAGTTTATCATGTAGCATTAGCCCCCCGAATCAGTTCATTATCGAAAAAGCTTCCGAAACGTCTCACATGGACCACGGTATGTTACACTATCTATTGAGAGTGTATCAGTGAGAGATTTTTTTCATTTTCCTTTGGATTCAAAACCTGGCTAAATGAATTCATTCGCATATTTCTTTAGAAATTCATTCATGAGTTCCTTCGAAATTTCTTCCAGGAATTCCAGTAGGGTAGAATACGGCTTTGGCAGGGTGCGACATTTGTTGGCACCCTCAACAATATTTGCGCTTTCCAGCAAACAAACACTATTTATGACCATAAATTTGATTCAATCACACAATTTCAAGTCTAGGCTTTCATTTGAATAAGTTGTTTGTGTAAAAGTAGCAAGATTTGACGAATTAATCACCGAAACAAATTTGCACTCACGAAATCCTTGCCATTATTGCATTGCCCAAGAAAGCAGCAGACGAAAAGCAAACTGTTACTTACTTTTTTGGATCGCCTGTTTCTTCTCTTTATCGTGTATGATACGGCAAATTAGGTACGTAAACTACTTTTTACACTTTATTACCACTTGATTATCACCACAAATAGCAAATTTATCCAATATTTGCTCTATGTTTTACTAAATAAAATCGGGACTGTTCGTTTTCTTTGACAGCAGCGCACTTCGGAATAGAGCGAGAGAATGTGTTTGTGAGCATATCAAACATACGCTAAAAAAATACCACGCACAATTCCATGTGATTTGATTTTAGCAAAAGTACGAACAAAATATCCGGCGTTGGCATTTATTTTAAAAAAGTATTAGAATACAAATGCTTCTATTCAGATTTTAACTCAGACCATGAATTATATCAAAAGTGATAGCCACACCGTAGTATTTTAAGCCTTATGTGGCTGACAGAACCGTTTTCCTTTTGCAACTTTAATACTTTCCAAGCTCATCAAAAAAATCATAACCATTCCCGTTCCTACATAGCGCATTTCAACCATAAATAATTGCCTACTTTTAGGGTATTATCAATTATTCAACTGTGAAACGTAGTGCACGAATGAGGAGGCTCCAGCTCAATCTTATGTATATAGACTTTGTGATAGACTTTTGCTTACGCGTGAAGACTCTAAGGCATCACAAAAGACAAAAGATGTAAATCTTGGCAGCGGACGAAAAGTATGTAAGTTCCCTTCTCCAAAATGGCCAACATTATTCAAATAGGTTAAAATGGTAAAAGTTATGAAATTGTCAATATCTGGGTACACGGGTACCCTGTCGGCCATCCACGTCTGTTTTTTATTGGCCGCAGGGTAAAATTTGTTTTACAATGTGTTTAAATGTTTTTGCCTATCTTCCAAATGACATAAAATTGATGCCAAGGCTAAAATTCATGTTTTGTTTTAAGCCAGTTTTGATAATTAATAAAAATTTCTTCCAAAATTGAGTGAAGCGAGATGAGCGTGTATTGATTATTATGAATGAATTTTACTACTAGAGGATATAAACAACCAGCATCTGGCACCAATACATTGTTAGTTTTCTACTTCCATGGCTAGTTGCTGAAGGGAGCAAAATCATTGCTGATAAAAGAAATTGCTATGCCAATAGAAGAAACTTTGACCTGTTACTTTATATTAAATTTACTAAGTTTGTGATAAAAGATATTATATTAAGTGAACACCAATCATCAAAGGAAGAGCATACAATTGTATACCAGTTGAACTATACCTGTGTTTTAGTGTAATTATTCATTATTTTTATCATTCAATTTGGCGAATGTCTTAGACTGCCAAGAATAGGTATTTTCCCCTATTTCCGAAGGAATTCATGTAACAATTTTTTTAATAATTTCTAACGGATTTTTGAAGAAATTCCTAAAGATTTTTCCGAAAGAATTCATAATGCAATTCCCAATGGAAGTTCTGAAGCCATTCCTAAGAGAAGCTTCGAAATTCTAGAAAAATTCCTGACAATATTTGCCGGAAT
This sequence comes from Armigeres subalbatus, assembly GCF_024139115.2. Taxonomy (NCBI): domain Eukaryota; kingdom Metazoa; phylum Arthropoda; class Insecta; order Diptera; family Culicidae; genus Armigeres; species Armigeres subalbatus. The sequence continues at coordinate 99,215,550 of NC_085141.1, forward strand.
TTCGGGAGAACCATTTCATGGAATCCTTAGTTGCTTTTCCAATGTAACTATGAAGTCATGAATTGTAAATCAAAATTCGTAATGTTCTCACACAACAAAAAATGAGTTTTGACCATACAAGTTCGTACTTCGACGAAAGCTTATATATCTATCAGATAATACCCTCATCTGATATTGGATATTGGTATTAAAATCAATCCGTACGACTTGATAAAAGTAAAATTACAGTGCAGCCCACTGTATTTCAAAGGGAATTAAATGAACATTATAATAGACTATTCAGGCCACAAGCTTTATCATTTGAAAAAGTCTATCTTGATGTAAAACGCTACCAAGTTGTCAACATGTCTGAGCAAAATGCAAAATGATCTTATGAACGATAAACCGTCGTCAGGGGTGACAATGAAGTCATAAGGGGGTGAGAATAGGTTATTGTTTCAACTACATAGTGCTTGCGGATTAGATTTAATGTATCTAAGGGCAAGAATACTAAAAATATAAGACGTTTTTGAAGGATTTAGTTATCCGACCTCCACACTGTTGGTGAGGGCGCTTACCCATTCTCACCCCCGACGACGGTGCTAACTAAGCGTTTGTAAATATTCAAATTCTTTGTTGCAAAACAATAATTTTAAATCAAAAGTTTCGTAGGTGGCAAAATATTTACTGATGCATCGGCCGGGAATCGAACCCGGGCCGCCCGCGTGGCAGGCGAGCATTCTACCACTGAACCACCGATGCTTGCTGTAAAACCTTATGAAATTATATCAAATCAAGCATAATCAATGTGACTACAGACAGGATGAAAAAGATCTATTATTCGTCATAAATCATAAGGGTGTAACTGCATTGATCGAATTCTCTTCGTCGATGTTTTCTTCTTATTAAAGTTTCGAATTGCTGTAATTTTCCGAGGAGTTAATGGTGGTTTGGTATGATAAAGGATAATTGCAGGTTTTAGCTTTTCAAACAATTTAGTTATTAACGAAATGTAAAATCGATGAAGAGAAATTGATCAATACAGTTACGCCCTTATGATTCTAAGCGCGGCGGTTGAAGCAACTGTGTCACTCCTAAAAATTTGTTGTTTAATTTCACTTAATAATTGCCGAAACATTATCTCCCATAGCTGTGCAGGAATCGCTCACACCACATGCTAACCGACATCATTAAATCGTCCCCATTTCATTATAATAATCCACCCAAATTTCTCTCGTCCAAGCGTAGAGCACGCGATTTCCTTTGCAATTACATGATCAAAGCAAGTGTAACACTCGTACCAACATAGCGCCGGCAGAGACACATGTGGTATCCTTTCCCAGGTTGTCCCGAAAGTCGCTCGCGGCTGTTCCATAATTGTAGCGTGTGCAGATAGAAGAGATGACTGAGGCTTGGGAAGTCTGCTTTTTCGCCAGGAACACGTCTACTTATCAGCCATGTGCCACTCGGTGTTATTCGCAACTTTGTGCTGCTGGAGGGTGACGAAAAAAGAGAAATTCTAGGAGGATGTCGCACCCAATATTGTTCTGGGGAGAAGTGACGCGTGCATTCCACGCTCAAGTTGAGCGGAAAATTTAAGTTCCCAGCAGGAAGCAAAAAAATACATGACTAGCGTCTGAACATGTTATTACAACTTTTGTGATTACAAAACTTTCAAGTTTGGGTTTTGCTCTAATCGGCCAACAATGGTGATGATGACAATAACAGTGCACATGTCGTTTCCCAAATTTTCACCGAGTTGACGTTTTTCGGTTGCAAACCTCAGCTTCAAATAATGTTGGTAATTCCCCTTTTTTGCGCCACAGCTTCGTATGTGTTTTGTCTCAATTTCAAAGTTTTGATTACAAATTTCTTTTTACAGATCTGCAGAAAAGTCAATATTCAGAGGGAAAACCGACCATATGACGCGTCAGTTTATCGCCGGCTGGGAACGTGATCAGGAAAAATTGCGCATTTTTTGTGTCCTCTCGCAGCAAACGCCACTCTGACTAATAGTAATAAAGTTTTATTAGCACTAAAAGGAATGACGTTGTCTTTTTGCCACTGACGGGCTAAACTCACGCTTTGCGTGATGTGATTTTGCGTATTGACTTTGAATTGTGTACGAAGATAATATGCATGCAAAAACAACACCAGATCTAGCGCAGACTGTTCAGAGCTGAAGGGTGACACACACCGTACGAGTGTCGTAGAAAACTTTTTGATGGTGATGATGATGTTACGGAAACGATCTGAATCGGTCCGAGCAGGGCAGTCAGTGGATGCGATATGGTTAAATCCAGGAACGGTGAAATGCTTCAACCATGCGAATATATCTGTGTATGCCCATTGTCAGAATAATGCTGTTGGATGGTTTGTTGGGGGAAGTTTTTCAATAAAACGTCAAAGATAATGGTATTGATGGGTTTCTACTTACTTTAATAGCGATCTATGGTACACCTGCTTGCGATGATGATAATGGGGTAGATACATTTGTCATAATTTGCTTCACAATCATTGACTTTTCTATAGCGATGAAGTCCATGATACTTAGAAGATCCAGGAGCAGCGAATCGGCGGAGAGGTCACATAAGGAGGTCCTTAGGGTGATCGCTTCTCGATGGAAACAGGATACAATATTAAGTAAATTAGGACAAACCATTATTAGGAAAAAACATGCGGTACGCTTTTTCCTCGATTTTTTTACCCGGATTTCGATATTTACGGCACGTATCCGTTTGTTCAATATTTATGTATAACTATTTACTATTGAAAACTTTTAGGATTCTTTGAAGTTTAGAATTCTTCGGCTCGTTTCTGCTGATTCCTATACTGCCCCTATTCGCATAAGCGTCCCATGTCAGTTTTCTTCAACTTAAGCAATATGCCGTTGAATTTTTCAAACTCGTTTTACATGGAGAAATACAAAAAATCTTATAAATGAGTAAAACCTCTATTTTTTCTGGAAATTTTGCATAATATTCTTTATCTGTATACATTGCTAGTGGCTGTCCATATACCACGTGAACAGGTTTTGGTCGGTTTAAGATACTCCCCTCATTGGCGTAACTACAGGGGGCTAGGGGGGGGGGTGGTGGTGCTATAGCCCCACCTAGAACTAAATTAGCCCCCCCAGAATTTTTGCCGCTCTGCATGAATATTGTACATATCTAGTTCTCTGATTATATATAGGCGTAACTGCCAGGAATTAGTTCTCTTCATTCATATCTCTCTCTACGAAACATTGAATCTATTTTAACAAATTTTCGAACTTCGAACAATTGTTATATCTTACGATAGGAATGTTAAACACGAAACATAGTACGCTCCCTTGATTCTCCAGCGCCAGATATCATTACTTTAGGAAATTGGAGTAGGAACAGTGGTTCCATGCTGATGCAATATTGATTGAATAAATAATAGAAGCAACAGACTAAGAAAACAAATATAATTTCTAAAATTTTGATTGGATAAAGAAAGTTCTAGTGGCATACTGAACTGGCTGTATGGTCTTAATATTGACACAGCATAAATTGTTGGACAAATTGTTTAAGGAACACAGGATGCCTAGCTTATCGGCATATTTCTTAAAAATCCTATATATATATATATATATATATATATATATATTGCATGTACGAACTTTCTTCTGGAAGGAGATTTTCTATTCTTCCCGTGGATTCGCATAAGCGTCTCTGCTTATGGAACCACCCCACCCATTTTTGGCCCTTCATACAGAAGTCTGATGAAATACAAACAATAGCATAATCATGATCAAATCTTTCGTCAGATATGGCCAGTGCTATCGGCAGGTGCCTTGCTACAATAGATGGTAGTATCATCATCATCATCATCATTTCTTAAAAATCCTGATTCAAAATTGGTTTTCTCAGCGAGTTTTTAATCTTTGAATATTTTAAAGTTTTCACAGAGTTTTGCGAGTACATTTTATAAAACCTAGCGTGTCCATAGTTCTTAAAGATGCATAGTCTTTCTGAAAGAATGATCAAAAGAATCCTTCCGAAAAAGTGAGAGCCAAATACTACGTATCATATTGCGGATCTTTTCAAAATTTTCCATTTTGCGGATTCCGCAAAGTTCTTCCGCAGCTGTCAAAGTTCTACCGCCAGCTTGAACATCTTCGAAACACTGAAACAAAATCCAGATATTTGGTGTTATCATCGCAGAATGCCATGCAAAAAATCTGAGTAAAAGTATGAAGTGACAGTTGCGGTAGTTTTTAAGTTGAGCCGTAAAAGGGAAAGTTATCTCTGGAACAGCAATATGTCTGTATCGATCCAGATATTTTGAAAGCATTTCTTTCTGTAGCTTTGAATGGTAATTTGGGAGATTTTTCTGCTATTTCCAGAAATTCAATTAAGAGAGTCCAGAAAGGCAAAATCTCGAGTTTTCCAAAAAAAAAAATGAAATAGAAATCAAAATTATTCCGGATGGATAAAACTCCACAGGCTTCTTATTATAAGCTCTTATGTCTTTCTAATCGCATAAAGGTTTTTTGGAATCCAACGACAGAAAATTCGTCACTCATACTCAACAATGCGCCTTTCCAATCACAGATAAAATCAGAATTTTGAAGAAAAATTTCTTTTGTCTACTCTCTCATTACGTCAGATGATTTGCCATCCATGGAGAAACAAATTTCTGCAGCTACACTTGACTACTACTGACGCCAACGTTTCTGCAGCGTTGCTCTCCGACGAGCGTTGGTGATTCTGATACTGACGGAAGCTTCCTTCAGTACCGCGAGAATGCAACCGACGGCGACGCCATTGCTTGCTATCAACCCTTTCTTTTTGAGCGATTCCAAGCAACAGCATCAAAATTTAAGAAAATTTTTAATTAATGATTTTCTATTGAGTTGAAACTTTGCACAGTTTTTCAATTTCATCTAAATCGTCATTTTTCGATATCAAATCTTCATATTGAGTCACGACTAACTTTCCAAAAGGGTGTATGTGAAAATGGTTCAAAAATATTTAAAAAGCTGCACAGCAAAAACGGAATGTTCGATTGTTATGATTTTTTCAGCAAAGTTAGACAACTAAATGGTGATTCTTAAGAAAATGTGCACAGTAAAAAAAAAAAATTTGCCTTTAAAAATATCATTTTTGTCACAAAAACTCAAATATCTCAAAACCCTATCTTTTTTCGAACGTAATTTTTTTAGGGAAAACGGTCCATTATATTAGCTATCTACCATAAAAATTTGGTGATGGTAAACTAATAAACAAAAAAGTTATGACATTTCAAACATTTCACAATTTTCACATATAGTAAACAAAAAAATTTCCGTGTATTTTTTTTCAAGAATCGCAGTTTGATGCTAATTTTATTGTTAAGGGCCTTGCGTGAGTTAAACAAGTTGTTTGTATGATATTCCATATTTATGTATTCATCGATATTATGTATATTATATGTATAAATATTATATGTATAAATAAATAAAAATGAATTAATATTATCCTAAGTATTAAATTAAATGTGGCAGTTACACAATGTTGTTATAGAAACTCTAAGAGTTTTGGGTTTGAATTTTGGTATGGGTTATGATATTATGAAAACAGTTTATTAATACTTATTTTTATTTATTTTATTCAAATTTTTAAAATATCGAAAACTTTTGAATTATTATCAGCACAGTTTGAGTATAGTTTTGCTTTAATTTTATTTTCCGACAATGGAATGAAACAGTGAAATTTTGGGTTCCTTGGATCGTTTTCGCGTTATTAAATTGCTCGCTGAGCTCTGAAGCCTTTATTTCGTACTCTTCAGTAGTAGTAAAACAAAATGATAATTTGGTTAAATCTTTTCTTTTCTACGATTTGCCCAATCAAAAGTTCTTTCGCAGTTTTAATTGGATGCTCACGTTCTTTGGCTAAACTTGCTCTTGTGGCCATGCGCTTTATTGTTCCTCCAATAGCATCACAAGGACCTTTGCCATGTGATGTAGCAAAAAATGCCATTCTGCATCAATTCCGTACATTGATTTAAATTGACATAGGCTCGAAAAATTCTTACGATTTTTGTACTGCGACGCTGTTCCATCAGACATGACATATATCTTTTTGACTTCTTTATGCTTATCAACGCGTAAAAGTTAATCATTTTTCAATGAACAAGTTTACGGATACTGAATCGTGTCTTAAATCTTCGGAAATTATAATAAAACTTAAGTGTTCAATTTGCGTACTTCCATTAAAATAAATAACGAATGGATGAATTGTAGCTTGTTGTACGTTCCAGTGATGGGACTGCACTTCATCTTGCAATACAAAGCTGTAATTTTCAGAAAAATCACAAATGACTAAAATTCACCATTTTGTAATGTATTTTCGTATTTTTTAAAAGCTGGATTGTTCTGTTTTAATGAAATCGTGAGGGATTAAACTTTCTAATTTCAAGCAAAAATATGACACAAACTCATCTACAGGTTTTACAATAGTTTCTATGTCACACCTATCCGTGGTCACCCATTGCTCAAATGATAACTGATCAATATATTTTTCTTCAAACTCAGCGAATAAAGTATTTTCCAATGATGAAGAATCTGGACAATCCGAACAAGATCGTAGATAGCAATTTGATGTTGTATTTTCACACAAAAGACTACCAGTTAACATTTTAATATCCTTTGTTAAATTGATTCTTTTCAAACTATGTAAAATAAGATTAATATTCTCATGGGTTGTGCACACACACATTATGTGTTCCTGAATTGGAAAGAAGCTTACATTGCCTTGGCCGAAGGCTTGCAAATGAGGAAAAACCTATTTTAATATTATCGTGAATTTCCTTGAAGCGTGTGTACGCTTCTTTCAAAGTCGTCATCATTAATCGTTTTTGGATTGCTTGACGCTTTCCATCTTTTTTACTGATACATAATCTTTTGACCAGGCATAGCTCGACTTACTTCATCATCTTCAAAATATTGAACTACTATTTCTTTTGTCTCATCTGTTAATGCAGTACTAGACCTAGTATTTTTGGTTGAAAGACAGTTATTCTTCAATTGTTTTGCCTCTTTTACTGTATTTCTATTGGTTTTGAACTCATCAATGGCATCCTGAATAGACCACGAACTTGGCAGCATCGACAAAATCAATAATTTTTCTTTCCTTGTCATGGCTGCATTCGAGAACCTTTCCTTCATATTTATAATTACCTCATCGTAGTCTGTATTTTCCACATTATCAGGTCCTAATTTGAAGAGGTTTCTTCGTACAGCTTCGTTTATTTCACGGTATTTTTTCTCCGGGTAATAAACGTAGTCCATCTTACTCCATTTAATCAGGTCACTTTTACCCCAGCTATGCCCTCGTTAAAGCGTTCGATGTTGACCTTTTGGATACACTCATCTTCCGATTGATTTGTTGAAACAGATTTCGCTGATGGTACGGTGGCAAGGCTCTCAGCACTTAATACTTCTGGTAATTTCTCAGTTGTTGTCGATACATCTGGCAATTCCTCAGTTGCTGTCGTTTTCGAACTTCCTGCGCTCTGCTCAACCGATGACATACAGATTGCTCTTTTGTCAACGTTTAGACGGCAGGACGTGCAAATGCGTAAATTTGTATTCAATGTGGACATTGGAGCATAACCAGTCGCTTTCAGTTTATCTATGGTGCTTTCGGTGAGATTTCGTAACTCTTTTGAACACTTTTTTCCATCAAACGGCCTACAACAGTTGAGAAAGCGGCTACTCATGTTGTTCGTAATATTTCAATAAACAAAATCACTTTTAAGTTTTTACTGACTAGTTTGGTGTCATTTGCTTGACTGAAGAAAAAAATTACTATAAGATCTTTAACAACCTTAGTAGTAGTAATTTTTTTGCTTTTTCGTGAGCATTGTCATCCCGAATAGACGAAAATAGCTCAATAATATCAAATGTTGATAAGATAGCAAAATGAGATATGGACATGATTGATATAAGAGATAAAAGATCAGACGACAATATCAATATTTTGCACTAAAATATCATAAGGATATCAAGATATGTTATTTGTAATAAGTGATCAATATCAAGTGCCATTAGTTTGTTCTTATCCATAGCATATCTTGATATTGAAATGATATTTCGGTGCAAATTTTTGATATTGTTGCCTGTTCTTTTATCTCTTATATCAATCAAGTCCATATCATGTTTTGTTATTCTGTTCATGATTTCTGCCCGGGATGGTATGTACCTATCATGCATTTGTTGTTGTTGAAGATACCCGTTTCCTCCCGATCATAAAGTCTATTCTCTAAGAGGTATATTTTTTGCAGGTAAACTATAGACGTACACGTGTATATAAATCTTTGATTTTGCAGCTTTTGTCTTAAAAATAACATTTCTGATATGTTTCTATCAACGTTATTATCAACAGGTTTCAACACTATTAAAAGAATTTTTCGCCAGTCACGTGCAATGAAAATTATGACACTATCAATACTTTTGATCACAACACTGGATCGTGTCTAAGTTTCTTATAGATGCTATGAATAATTAAATCAAAATATCATGAAAACAACTTGTTTAAATCACGTCCCTTAACAATAAAATCTGCATCAAACTGCAATTCTCGAAATAACTTACACAGAAAAAATTTTTTTTACTAAATGTGAAAATTGTGAAATGTTTGAAATGTCATAACTTTTTGTTTATTAGTTTACCATCACCAAATTTTTATGGTAGATAGCTAATATAATGGACCGTTTTCCCTAAAAAATTACGTTCGAAAAAGATAGGGTTTTGAGATATTTGAGTTTTGTGACAAAATGATATTTTTAAAGGCAAAAAAAATTTTTTACTGTGCACATTTTCTTAAGAATCACCATTTAGTTGTCTAACTTTGCTGAAAAAATCATAACAATCGAACATTCCGTTTTTGCTGTGCAGCTTTTTAAATATTTTTGAACCATTTTCACATACACCCTTTTGAAAAGTTAGTCGTGACTCAATATGAAGATTTGATATCGAAAAATGACGATTTAGATGAAATTGAAAAACTGTGCAGAGTTTCAAATATTTTCGAAATGGTCGCTCAGGATCGACTGACATGCCCCCGTGGAATGCCTCTTTTATAAAATGCTGGTCTTTCGCATCACTCACAGCAATCAAACGTTAATCCGAATCTTACGTTAAAAATCCACTACTGCTGCTGTCCGACGGCCACTCGATGATTTTCCGCTAAGACGCTAAGGATAAAAGTTCAGCACCGCCACTGATATCCCGAGACCGCAATCGACGCCTAAGAAGTACAGATTTTCTTTTCACAAAGCGCCTTTCTAATCACTGATAGAAGCGAAACGATAGTCTGAGCATTTCATGGATATTTCTCTTGAGTACTGCTATTTTTGGCGACGGCCAGAGCATTCTAATCCCTTGTTTTTTAATACATAGTTGGGGAAATTTTAAAAAGTTCGTCGATCGATTGATACCAAAATCTCGGAAATCGGTACTTTTTGTAAAGGTCTCAAATTTGAATTACCTCCCTATCTTCACAAAGGATGTAATCCTACGTCAAAAATTAGCCCCCCCTAGAATTTTTTATTAGTTACGCCAATGACCCCTCCCCCAGCGTGCACAACTGGTCATATAATCTTACATAAACTTGTATGAGCCGTGGATTTTTGCCATATACCCCCTCCCCCTAAACTGTCCACGTGGTATATGGACAGCCCCCTATGGAACTAATAAATGGACCATAATTATAATTATTTTATGTGCAAAAGTTACTGGAATGTTACTGTTAAACGAATAAATAGCAAGATGGGACAAACCAAGTGGGTTTTAATTTTCAAATTTCTAGAACAAAGCCTATTAGGTTTATCAGTTTTTCATAAAAATTAGGTCATTTTAAGGCTTATATCTAGTAGAAAATCAAAATCGTCAAAAATCGACATGGGACTCTTATGCAAATCGCGGCAGTATAGGTGTCTGTCGGAGTAAATGTACCGTGCTACACTTCGACGAGAGAATCTTTTGAATTTCGACGGAAAAATCTGATGAAATTGTCTCGAAAATTCGTTGAGCTTCCCCAAAATATTTATTTAAAAATTATTATCCGATTTTACATGGCAACTACTTTGAAGTTTTGAGAATTATTTGAAATTTCAAAGGAAAATGTTCGGAAAACCCACGGAAAGTTTCTATTGAGTATTCTTTGAAATTTACACAGAACATTCTTCAGATTTTCCGCGGGAGATTGTTCAAAATGTGGACATAAACGAAAAAAGTGGACGGCAAATTGTTAGAAATTTCCATTGGAAATTAATTGGAATTCGCTGGAGTTTTTTTTTTAATTTTCTACGGAAAATTCTTCGGAGTTTCCACGGTGAATTTTACGAAATTTTAACCAAAACTGATCAGAGCTTGTGTTTTTTTTTTATGTTTACGGGAAACCGTTCGGCATTTCAACAAAAAAATCAGATTTTAGGAGAAATTTCTTTGGATTTCTACAGGGAATTCTTTGTATTGTCCATTAGAAATTTTTCGGAAATTTAATGGAAAATTATTTAAAAAAGAGGAGGGGTTTGTCCGAAAATCATTTGACCGAATAATACGTTAAGTCGAAAATCATCAAGTCGAATTAAATTTGACCGCAATGAACGTTTGGGCAAAACGGTTATACAACGGAAAACAGTTTGGCCTTGACATACGGCCGATAATTTGTAAGAAGAAGCATTTCTCCCAGAAGGGGCCATTTGGTCGAAAATGTAATTTGGTCCAACAGATAAATGTTTATTACTCTTCGGTTATCTGGTCAAAAACATCCACCCGTTTGGCCAAATAATATTTTCGGCCAAATAGCCTTTCTGCCAAACAACCACTTTTTCGGCCAAAATGGGCAGTTGGTCAAAAGACATTTTCGGCCGTATGTCCATTCTAGCTAAATAAAATTGTCGCCCAGATGGGTTTTGTCTTAATGGTTTGTTCGGCCAAATGACATATTCAGCCAAATACCTTTCGGCCTTGTGGATCTCGGCCAAATTGCCCTTCCTATCGTTTGGCCAAAAGATATTCGGCAAAAAGCCATTTATTCGAATAACAAAAACAAAAGTCATCTAGTCAAATTCCATTAGGCCGAATTAAACGTTAGGTCGAAAATGGTTTGACTGAAAATTACACTTGGCAGAAAACGACAATCAGCCGAAAGGGTCATTCTGCCGATTTGGCAATATAAACGAATAAGTTGTTTGCTTTAACAGGCTGAAAATGTCATTTGACCGAAATGGTCGTTTGACAGAAAAAGTCACTTGGCCGAAAATATCGTTTGGTAGAAATGTACGTTTGGCAGAAAGAGTAATTTGGCCCTAAATTGTCCTTTCTGCAAAACAAACCTTTCAACCAAACGACATTTTCCTGCCTTTCCTGACCTATTCAACTAAATGGATTTTTTTGCAAAATGTCCCATTCAGCCGAACGACACTTGCTAAATGACCAAATTGCCAAATGGCCAAATGTCATATGATGCTTTCGGCCAATAGAGCTATTCAGGAAACTTTTCAGCCAAAGGAACTTCGATCAAATGACATTTTCGGCAACATAATTTTAGACTTGATGGGCTTCAGCCAAATCTAGTTTATTAGGCCAAACAACTTTCGTTCTTACTACTAAACAATTTTAGCTATATAAGAGGACTTATTTTGGTCATAAAAGAGCTTTATTCTCCAATGCTTTCTGCCAAACGACTTTTCTGCCCATGATCGCATATTTGAAACATTTGCATTTTGGTTGATTTTGTAAATCGTTTGTCAATCATCCCCACAAACTCAATCATTTCCAGCTTACCACAGATAAGCAAGATAGTAAAGCCTATTTTGCGTTTGTCGGATTAGATGCAGTAAATTGAGCTTTTTGAACGATTCACAGGCTTTTTACAAAATGAACAAAAATGCGAGTGTTACAAATATGCGATCATGGGCAGTTTTCTCCGTTCAAAAATTTGATTTCAACGAGATTTTCTTTGGATTTCAATGACGTGCTAGAACAATACTCAGCGGCGTGGTAAATTTTCATACGGCAGGGCGCCGATTCATTTTTGAAACAGCGCATTTGCTGTCAAATTGGTTGTTCCAATCAAGCACAAGGTTCTTAAAGGTAGGAGTATTGCGCCACTTGTATAGGTACTACAGGCACTTTAATTAGAACTATAAATGGAGGCGTTAATCAGTTAAGCCTACAAATTACTATGTCTGAAACTTTTGTGCTATTGCACAACATGTGAAAAATTTAGTTTGAAAAATGTATTGGAGGGTAACCACTTCTAATCAGGATTTTCGGCTTTCAGTCACATGAAAATGTTGACAATTTAAAACCATTACCAACGTTTCGGTCCGGAAGCTTGGATCGTCATCAGGGTTCGAATTATTCAACCTAGTGGAGTGTTGGTCACACGATGGGCTGTCAAATGGGTGGGGGTCAACTGCAGTCAATTTACCCCTCACACATTTGATTATAAGCAACAAATCCAGGCGAAATTCCTGAAAAGATAATAACTTCCTTCGGTGGGGTTTGATCCCACGTAACCATTACGCTATAAAGGTGCTTTCCCTACTAAGCTACGAAGGACCTCCGGTGTCCTCCGCAGCTCAGAAGGCTACTGATGAGATCATATTTCCAACACCAGAACCAACTCTTTCACACGTATTGTTTTGTGCAATGCCAACCGAGTAGGATGAGTATTTAGTTATGTCTGGTGGTATCCACACTTACCGTATGGTCGTATGGTCGTATGGTCGTCAGTAGCCTTCTGAGCTGCAGAGAACACCGGACGTCCTTCGTAGCTTAGTAGGGGAAGCACCTGTCTAGCGTACTGGTTTCGTGGGATCAAACCCCACCGAAGGAAGTGGTCACCCCCCAATACATTTTTCAAACTAAATCTTTCACACCAAACAGAATTTTTCACATGCACAAATCGAGTTTAAGACGTAGTAATTAATTTCCACTCTGTATCATGAATGCAGGCAAACTAGCTTTGATTGTACTGGTCTAAAAATAAAAATATAAATTGTAACCTTGCAAGTTCCAAAGCAGTAGAGGAAAGTGTTATCGCGATTTTCACTATTTGGATAGTATATTTGTACTACCAACGATTGTGCTACCAACGAATTGGGATGACAAACTCCCCAACAGATGGCGCTTGTTGGTAGCTGGGGGACAGAATATAGGACGGAAGTCTGAAAATGACAAAAAGAATGTCGAGAAAGGGGAGAAAAGACCTGGATGACCGTATGGGTGGGGACAGGGGATTCTGAGTGGAAATTGCTTTCGGGAGAGTTGAATGTGAAGCCTCGTGACAAACAGTCTTTTTTTTTCGTGGAAGGAGAAACAAAATTAAAGCGAGTTTCGAAACGTGCGATTCGAGCAATAGTGCGTAAGTCATTAAGAACAGTTCGGTCCAAGTTTGGGAAACCCACCAATCGAGTGACAGCAAAAGATATCGGCTTCCATTTATCATCCTGGCCACCTATACGAAACGCGACTGTGTAACCGCTTTTCTGGTCTATTCCGTCAGCTGCTTGCCAGCGAGGCCATCGACCGTTTTACCGCCGGCCCAGCTATCGTCGCCTTTTCGGTTGCCGTTGATTCTGACCGTCGCCCGCAGATCTGTTGGTCCAGCTATCGCCACCGTGGCCGCCATCGGAGATCCTGCCCAGTGCTCAAAAAGTTTGCTGCCCCAGTTACCGTCGCCGCTCCATTCGCCGGTTAAGTTATCGCCACCATCGTGAATAATCCTGACCATCGCTAAGGGGCTGTCCACAAACCACGTAGACCAAAATTTCACTTTTTCAAACCCCCCCGTCCCCCCTAGTAGACTTTCGTAGACTTTTTCAAAACCCCTCCCTCCCCCCATGATGTCTACGTAGACTTTACCAAAATTTACAAATCATCTTATGTGATTGTAAAAATATGGAAATCAACCACGTTTTAAGCAATTCAGCTATTCAATTCCATCTCCATGTAAACATTAGAACAAAATTCGAATTTTAAACCAAAATCACACTGAACAAAATCCAACAAAATAAAAATCAAATAGAAACGAAATCAAATTTAATCCGCTGTCCATAACTCCTGAAATCAAATCTCAAAGCCAATTAATTTAATCACTGTTGAATTAAACTCCTCCTAGAAGTGTGCACCACCATCGCCGACATTTCTGCATCGGCGCGCCACTGATAAAATCTGTCACGCATCTGACCTATAATTCTCAACGCCGGTTCACAATTGTAAAAATCGTGAATTTACAGAATTTAGAAAAATTTCGAGTTGAAATTTCGAGAATGTCAAGTCTACATTCCTATAAGTTTTGCGTGGAAATTTCGTAAAATTTCCCAATTGATAACCTTGGAATACTCCAAATAACTCTCCGTGATAATTTCGATGCTTTTCTTGAAAATTCCATGCAATATCCCGCTGAATAATCATTTGTTGAAATCCCAAGATTTTTCTTCCCAAAAGTTTCCCCGTTAAAAAAACCAAGTAATTTTCCGTGAAAATTTAGAATTATTTCCCAAGGTAATTTTTAGTTTAAACGGACATTCCGAAATATTTTCCGTGGAAATTTAGAATGGTTTCCTACGATATTTTTTAATTTGTCTTGCAAATTTGGAGCAATTTCTTGAGGAAATTTAAATAAATTTTATGGGCATTCCAAAAAATATTTTCTGAATAATTTTCGGTGGAAATTATGGAAAATTTTCAGTTGAACATTTTGTGAACTTCTCGTAAAAAAATCGAATAAATTTTCAAGAAAATTAGAAGGGCTTTTTTACAAAAATTGCAATTTTTTTTTGTGGAAGCTCTAACTTTTTTTGGTGGGAAATTCAAATAATTTCTCGTGGGAGTTTTCAGTAATTTATTTAGAAATTCCGAAAATTGTCCATCGATAATTCCAAAGAATTTGCATTAGAACTGCCGAAGAAATTTACGAATAAGAATTTTCCACGGGCATTTCGAATAATTTTGCTTATATTTGCAAATAATTCCTCGCAAAAATTCCGAAGAATTTCCGAAATTAAGCAAAAAATTTCGGAGACTTCCCAGAAAATCTCCAGTGAATATTCTGAAGGGTTTCTCGCGGAAATTTTGGTGAATTCCTTTACAAGTTCCAAAGAATATCTTTTGGGCATTCCAAAGACTTTTTCTTGGATATTCCAAAATGCTTCCTTTGTAAATTAAAAAAAAATCCGTTGAAGTACGACATAATTTCCATAGTTTGCAAAGAAGTTCCTGCCGAAAATCAAACGAAATTCTAGTAGAATCTGCAGTAAAATCCAAGTGAAGATTTTGAAAAAAAATTGAAAGGTTTTATAGAATACTTTGGAGAATTTTCTTGCTCAACACAGAAGAATTTCCTGGTGGAATCCATGATAGTTTTAAGCCGTAGCTCAGACTTTTACTATAGTGAAATTCATTAATTTGTTTAGGAGAAATGCAAAAGATTATTTCGGTAAAGTCATGCAAAAAAACGCAACATCCTAAAAAAATCAAACAAGTGAACTTCAAGCACGAAGCTGTTGTATAAATCACTTTTAAAAACATTAAATTAAAAAGTCTACGTAGACTTTTGGTATACCCCTCCGTCCCCCTTCGTAGACTATCGTAGACTTTTTCAAAACCCCTCCCTCCCCCTTAAGAGTCTACGTGGTTTATGGACAGCCCCTAAGCAAGACTACCGCCCCAGTTACCGTCGCCATCAGCATTCCTGCCCCACTGTCAAGCCTGTCAACCTATACCGCCATCGCGATTGTCGCTGATCCAGTGCATCGCCCAGTCAGCCTGCTAGCCTATAGTTGCTGCCGCCATCGCGATTCTCGCCGTGATATCAGCCGTCCAAGCCCTGCCACTGCCGCCCTCAATAGCGTGTCATCTCCAACCTGTCAAGCTACGTTATTGGACCCCTCCCCCTTCATCAAAGGCTAGAGTTTCCAGGAGCAGCACCACCACCCGGTCCGTCAATTAGGCCGAATTACTTGCCGATCCTGTCAGGCTCCAGCCTTACCAATTCACGGCCTTGCCGTGTAGCATACGAGTGAGTAATATAAGTTACAAAAACTAACCCACAATTCTGTTGCTAACCAGATCCGAACGCCTCCCCGCTTCCTCGAAACGACCCTGGGACTCGAGGACCGAAAAGAGGCCTTTCGCGCCCACCCCGTTGGCTGCCGGAGGTTAGACCAGTGGCCTAGGGTTTTAATCGGATTCCCCTTCTGGGTTCCGGACAGAAATCCTCGAGGGCTAAAAGAGTCGTACCAGTAGAGAATAACAAAATGTTACAAAATTTTTATTGCATTTTTTGGTCTGCAATTTAAAAGGCCGTTAGGATTTATTGGAAAAAAAAATCTCCAAATTTCTGTTTGATAATGGATAGAATGTAATTGCGACATTCTGGAGGGTTTTTTAGTTAGCAAGCAAAAGTCTTCTGATGTTCTCAATTCATAAATTCCTTGGGCATTGACTTCTGACATATTTTTCTTTAATATCTTTAAAAATTCTTTAAGAAATTCAGAAATTACCTTCGAAAGCTATTTCACGTATTCCTTTTATTCCCTTCAGGTATTCCTTGTTCCCTTTGGAAATTCCTCCAGTAATTTCCGAAAGATTTCCTAACGGAATTTCCAAAGCACAAGGGATTTTTCGGCTTTGCAGTCACTTCAGCAATTAAAACGAATGTTTTAGGCCATTGAAACGTCCGGCAAAAAAACATTCGTTTCAATTGCTGAAGTGACTGCAAAGCCGCAAAATCCCATCGTAGGATTTTCTGAAGAAATTACCGAAAAAATGCTCAAAGGAAATTCCGTGCGAATTTCTGAAGAAATCTCCGAAGGTCTAATGAAATTTCTGAAGATGTTGCTTAAAAAGATCCAGAAAAAACGACCGAAAAAAATAAGAATTTTTGAAGGAATTCCAAGAATTTCTTCTTAGACATTCCGAATGGATTTCTTGAGAAAGGCAGAATTCTTAAAATATTTTTTATTAAGTTATATTTCCTAAAATATATTTAAATTTCAGAATGAATTCCTAAATAAATGTTGGAAGGATTCCTCCTAAAGGAATTTCCGAAAGTATTCCTGGAACAATTTCCGTAAGTATTTCTGAAGGAATTTCCGAAGGATTTTCAAAAGAATTTTATTTTTAAGAAATTCCTACTAGAATTCGAAGAGGGATTTCCGAATGAGTTTTTTGAAATTGTCTTATGATACCTTTTTTGAACTTTCCACGGATTATTTCTAAGGGAATCTTCCATTTTATTTTTGGAGTTAGAATTCATTTTCGGAAATATCTTTTGAAATTTCCGCGAAAATTCCTTTACAAACTCTTTCAGGAATATCATCGGAAATTCTTTTAGAAATTCCTTTTGTAAGTTCCATTGGAAATTTGTTTGGAATCCATTTGGAAAACCCTTCAGAAATTCCTTTCAGAATACCTACTTTCATCAAGATTTTTTTTTCAGGAAAACCTTCCAATTTTGTTTTGTTTTTATTAGCGCGATATTCAGCCCAAGGCTGGCTCGTCTCGTGTTGCAAAATTTCTTTAGGAGAATTCTCTTTATGGATTTCCTTATGAATTCCTTTAAAAACTTTTTGATTTAATCTAGCGGTAATTGCATCAGGAACTCCTTCATTTTATTTATTTATTTATTTATGTATTTATTTAATGTGTTTATCAACAGGCATCTTACAGCCCAAATGATTTTATATAATGCTATTCAAACTAATACTAAAGCGTACAGGCTCTTAATGGTTCAACAAGTTACAAAATAAACGAAAAGTAGAACTATGTACGAAGAGCAAACAAATTGGAAAACCTTCGTCTAAGATTAGGACGACTAACACTAAAGTCGAACACTGAAGCCACTCTGTTGAACATCCTTTGCAATCCAGTAATCGCACCGTGCATGCTGTAGTTGGTGCGTTGGAAAGGTAAACGGAGCATGAGGTTATTTCTCAAAGACCGAGGGGCAACGTTAATGTTCACATGCCCAAGAATCGTTGGACAGTCTAAGCGACCTTGAAGAGCGTCAGCGATGAAGCCCTCGCTGTATTCCTACGCACATACAGGGGCTCCAGATGTATTAGTTGGCAACGATCGTGGTAACTCGGCAGATGAACAGGGTTTCTCCATGGTAATTTGCGTAGTGCGTAGCGCAAAAACCTGCGTTGTACCGACTCGATTCTCTCAACGCCATTGTTGTAGTTTGGGCTCCAGACTTCAGAACAGTACTCTAAGATGGAGCGCGATAAAGAGCAGTATAACGCTTTCAGGCAGTAGATGTCGCTGAAGTTTTTGGCGATTCTGAAGATGCATCCGAGAGATCGAGAAGCTTTAGCTTCATTTCTTAATGAATTGCATCGTAAATTATTTCAGGATTTTCTCGAACAATTTCTCCCAATAATTCCTCAAGAAAACCTTTCCAAAACTCTGGGAAGATATTTTCGGAAATTCATTTCAAAATTTTTTTGGGAATCATTCGAAAATTATTTCCAAGAGTTCGTTAGAAAATTTTATTTGGAAATACCTTTAATATTTCCGTTGGAAATCCTTTCGAGAATTCCTTTAGGATTTCCTATTTCATTCTTTAATTATTGTCCATAAAAAAATCTTCCAACAAAATTTTCGAAATTATTCCGGAAGCAGTTTCGTATGGTTTTGCTAAATGCCAAAGGAAGTTTCGGACTAATTCACAAAGCCTTTCCAAAGGATTTTCCACAGGAATCCCTGGATGAATGTCAAAAGGAATTAATGGCGTAATTTTCTAAATTATTTCTCTATGGAATTCTTGGAGTGGAGAGAATTTCTGAAGAATTTTCAGAAGAAATTTGAAAAGAAATTCCCGAAGAAACTTCAGAATGAATTCTCGAAGAAATTTCCAAAGGGAAAACCTGAAAGATTTCCTAATAGATTTTGCAAAGGAATTTTTGCAGGAACTCTTAGTGGAATCTACGATGGAATTTTGGGAAATACCAATGAATTATTGGCAGTGGCTGATTTTCTACCCACCGCTGTCACATCCAGACGCTATAGTATATGCGCAAAATAGCCAGCATAAGTTAACCATCAGAAATTTGTATGGCGAAAGACATCTAACGCGGGTTTTCTCAAAACTAGGAACTTTTCATGAAAAACTATTTGGTACCGGTTATGTAGGAAGGTGTCCGCTTCTACGCCTACCAAATATTTTTCCGATTGAGGTGCTTAATTTTGAGAAATCGAACCTTAGATGCCTTTCGCCATACTGATTTCAGAAAGTTAACTCCTAGTGTGCCGCTGTAAGTACGCTCAAAGCAGGCGATTCATTGGAATTTCCAAATAAATTCCAAGATTTCTCCAAAAAAATCGAAAATAACTCCAATCAAAATAACTTAATCAAAGTTGGTGAATAATCGTTATATTTTCTCAGAACAATGTTGGCGTATATAACTATTCAGCCAAATAACCTATTGGGCTAAATGACCCTATTGGCCAAATAATCCTTCCTAATGACTTTCGGCCTATTGGCCTTCGGCCAAACGGCCCTTCCCCTTCCCACTTTTCACTGTGCAAAGTGATCAGTGCGAAATGAGAATTGAGATGTCTTATTACTCACTTCTCACTTCTCATTTTTCACAGTAAGAAGTGAGAAATTAGAAGTGAGAAGTGAGACGTCTCAATTCTCACTCTTCATTTCTCACTTCTCGCTGTAAAAAGTGAGAAGCGTGAATTTAGTGTTGAGACGTCTCACTACCCACTTCGCGGGTAAAACCGACACCTTAAGCAACTTTACAGTTCCCCGATCTATGAATCAATTTTCCGGTCTAGAAATTTCATACAAGCATACTTTGACTCTTCATGCATCAGTCCATGAGGTCTCAGGACAATATTTCTTGATAGAATTTGATTTATGATGGAAACGCGAACAGTCTATCTTCCAGTCTAAACAGCTAGGGTGCGGGTAAGATCGACACATAAATGAGGGTAAAACCGGCACATCAATTCGTTGTGGAATCAAACATCAGAATAATTCTAAATGATGTTACAACATATTTGAAAATGTTTAACAACATTCATTTTTATATTTGTGTATGAAATTCATTTTTAGGGGTCACTCATAAACGATGATTAAACAAAATTTTATATATTTAAAATCATCACCACATATCATATTTTATTTAGTTTCTTTGGTGGGTCGGGTAAAGAATATATGGAGTATAAGAATGTTAGTATCAAATTTACTAACTACTGTAAATATTGACCTACAATTAAATATCACTAATTTCAAAAAGTTGTTTATAACGGCGTTTTAAAATAAATGCGTATGGTGCAGTTATGACAAGAAATGAAAATGATTAGCTCCGTAGGTGACAAGCTACATGTTTACAGGGGTGAAAATGAATCACGAAAGAACAAAACTAGAGAACGGATTGAATATATCTAAGAGCAAATTATTGGGCCCTCCTTAGCCGTGCGGTAAGACGCGCGGCTACAAAGCAAGACCATGCTGAGGGTGGCTGGGTTCGATTCCCGGTGCCGGTCTAGGCAATTTTCGGATTGGAAATTGTCTCGACTTCCCTGGGCATAAAAGTATCATCGTGCTAGCCTCATGATATACGAATGCAAAAATGGTAGCCTGGCTTAGAAACCTCGCAGTTAATAACTGTGGAAGTGCTTAATGAACACTAAGCTGCGAGGCGGCTCTGTCCCAGTGTGGGGATGCAATGCCAATAAGAAGAAGAAGAAGAAGAAGAAGAAGAGCAAATTAAGCCTAAAAATACAGTTCTTCTTTGAGTGCTGTTGTTATCCGACCTACTTGTTTTCCTTGATGACTCAATATTACCCAATGATGATATGATATGTAATCAGTCTATGATTAAGTTATATTCACCGGCGCCTTGATTTCCAATACTTGAATTAAATTATGCGAATGATGAGTCTAATAAAACAGAGGTATTTCGTGATTCGGTGGCAGATGTCGAATTTACCCCAACTGATAACATAATAATGATGAGATACATGTGTATGCCTAAAATTAAAAAAGTTTACTATTTTTCCACAACATACACAAAATGATGTTCAATTATGGATCAGAGATGGATTAAATACTGAAAATCAACAAATTATTGTCGAAAAAGCTTATACACTGATGCCAAAATATTACATAACTCATCTCCTCAATGGTCTATGCTAATTGTCTGTTTATTATGACTCTTACACGTCTCCGCCAGTTACAAAATGACTAGAAATACAAGAAATCAAACGTTTATTCAAAGAGTGTCGAAATTCTGTCCGATTATCACTTGAAATCAGAGATTTGAACTGGTGTCGGTTTTACCCACAATTCCCCTACTCACTTTTTACAAAGAGAAGTGAGAATCTATTCTGCCAAATGTCCTATTCTGCCAAATTTTCTATTCGGCCAAATGTCCTATTCGGCTAAATGCCCTTTTTGGCCAAATTTCCTATTCAGTCAAATGACCCTTTCGGCTAAATAACCCTTTCGGCGGAATGACCCTTTCGGCCAAATTACCCTTCCGGCCAAATGACCCATTTGGCCGGATGACCCTTTCGGCCAAATGACTTTCGGCCAGATGGGTTTCAGCCTAATGGTTTGTTCGGCCTAGTTGCATTCAGCCAAATGGCTTTCAGCCGAATGGGTTTCGACCAAACGACCCTTCCCCCTTTGAAAGGTGGGTGGACCCACCAACTGATGCCTAGCATATCGAGCTGGATGAGGAGACCCCACGGGGAATTTCACTTTCATCTGACACAATTCCTGTCAGGCCCATGTACCTCCACAGGTTTGCGCACGCGAATCCTTGACTGTTCAGGTGTTGACGAAACTGTAGAGCACATACTGTTCGTATGCCCTCGTTTCGACTTCAAAGAGCTGCTAGAGGTTCGCGGTCGGGACACAACCACGGATACCTTTATCCAGAGGATGTGTCAAGCGGTAGAGAAGTGTAACGCAGTTTCGATTGCACCCTCCCAGATTGACTGCAGTGTGCAGAGAATTTGGCGTGCAGAGCAGCATTCGCCATCCATGAACAAATATAAAATGCGTTTAAAATTACAATGTTTCACAATAATTTTAACATTTTGTGGACTTTTGGGAAATTCTCTTACGTTCATAGAAATTTTGCATTAGGTATTCAAGGAAATTATGATTTATTGTTTCTACTCTATTTTCTTTATTGGCAAAGTCCTTATATTTTTAATTGAACATTTCTAAGGTTTTTGGACATTTTATTTCACTGCCAACAATAACTGGCGTAAAAATAAAAATGTCCTATACTGTGTTACCATAGCGTACCTTATAATGTGATCAGGAATATATTGTCTTTACCTTTTATGGAAATTTTTTGTTTGGCAACAATATAATTTGATGTAAAAACACGAATTCTATAGTTTCGGATCGGCCTAAATTCTTATTTTAACAAAGAACCTAATCAAGGAATGATGACGATTTATAAAACACGTATTTTCAATATTGCTATGTATCCAGCAGAAAAATATACCAGATTGTTCTCTTATGAACACTTCAAGTAAAATCTTCTATAGACAAACTTTCATCCATTCTTCCGGCATGAAGCATGTTGGCGACATCAATAGCAACAATAGTGAACGGCTGCATCCGTCGAACATGTCGGAGAAACGTCCGCACACTAAAGCTGCCGGATTAAGACAACCGAAACGATTACTGTGTTGCTTCATTCCCTCCGGGTGAAGAAGATCCGGATCCGATACGGTTGGTTTATTCGTCAGTCCTGTCGGCAGAGACAACGAACTGCAATTATTGGAATCCTTTTCTAATTCCTGTGATTGAGATCGAAAAAAAAACAAACTTGTTGTTGTCACGTTGCCGAAGCGGCTTTCAGTCCATAGCTTTGGGGAGTGGGTCTCTCCCCGGATTAATGGAGATGTTCTTACAACTTTGTCCATGTACCGTGAGTGACACGGTCGAAAAGTTTAGAGACGTTGCCACTGCTGGATGTTCTGATGGGGGATCTTTTCAACAAACTTGCTCCAACTTGTCAGCGGCACTCCATTTGAGAAGGCGAAAAAAACTCCTATTTGTTCCGCGTCAAGTTTCGCAAACACGGTCTACCGTCTGGCTGCTGGTGCAAAGCGTCAAGTCTTTCCAGGGACATCTTTTATGCAAATTCCTTATCACATACACGTGGGTGAGTGTACTCCGAACTATGAATAGAAAGTGATGGCGCACTGTGGATTACTTCCAATTGAGGATACGGACAAAAAATGCTTTCACCTGTGTAGATTTGAAAAGCGTTTTGGGTTATGTGGCAGAATTTTGTCCATTTGACAGAATGTGTTTTTATTTCACAAACTACTCCTTAAATGGGCTAACAATTTTCTTTTCTTTTCTTTTCTTCTTCTTTTCTTTTTCATTTTTCTTTCATTTTCTTTTTCCTTCCTTATTTATTCTTTCATTTTGATTGTTTAACTTCTTGTTTTAACTTTTTTTCTTCTTTCTTCAGTCGATGAGAAATGAGAAGTAAAACATGAAAAGTACTTAGTTTTTCAAATGTTTAACTTTTTATAGTGTCAAGCAAGATTCGGCGATTTGTTATTTGATTTTTCAGAAATCTTTTGGGGAAATTATAATCAGAAGTAAGTTTCGCTTTCATACCTATTCTTTCTCCGAGTTGTGCCACATAAAACAGAAGTGCCGTAAGGAAAATGTGTAGACTAGACAGATTCCCCTGTCATCCTACCACTGTGCAGTGACTACCCCGAGAACACCCCCCGACGACGTGCCATATCAGAATCAATTTAATATGAAAATCTTGTTAGTGCGACATGTCTCCGGAAAGCGGGGATTCTGTTCGGTTGCAAATTTCAAGAGATTTACCTTTTTCACCTGATGGTGAGGATGAGTTCTGCGAACCCGATCCCACCCCCGCTACTCCCGGTAGAGACTGTCAATCGAAAAGTGTCAGCCCGAATTAGTGAGCAAACACGAAAAAGCTGACCATTACCGTTGGTGCCAGATGTGGCCCACTGACCAATTGCGGACCAACAACGGACATTCAAATCCTCGTCGCGCAAATCTCATAATACAATCTGTCAAATTAAACCCTATCATCGTTTGGTGCACATGGTGAAGGGACACACGGGTACTGTCACTTTACTATAGTCTGGCGATTATGATTGCATTATGGTGGGAAATATTGTAAATAAATCATTATTAACGATCACCTTCGCAAGAGTAGTGAGATGATAAACATTTTGCCATTATGGTGATGTTTGCTTCGAAGAAACACGTGACAAGGTGCATCAATCTTGAATCCGCCAGACTATATTAATATCACTGTATGGTCGGGTTAGGTTGGGAATGAATGAAGGCGAAGGGTGTCACACATGATTGCTCAAATGTCCCCCTCCGAAATCCCTCGAGCCAAGCTGTGGCAAATTTGAAAACACGAATTAATAAAACCTCCATTCCACTAGATAAACTCCCAAATGAGAGATGATATTCCGTCAGGTTTTTACCCATTGTGGATTGGGATGATGGGATGGGGTGCAAAGGTACACACATCTATGTTACTGAATAAAGTCATTGGGATGTGATATTTTCGAATGGCTTTATGAACGCGCACAGATGACGACATTCTGTCGTTCCCTTCCACATGAATGGACTCATAATGCTCTACATTTCATCTTTCCACCGTGTTTACCGATTGTAGGAAATATAATATTTGCTTCATATGTGAAGAGCTGTGACCTGCCTAGAGCAGTCTGTCTCACCACTCAATTACTGTCTATAGAGTGACTATTTTAGGAGTTTCGTCGTTCTTAGTCGGGGATATTTTCATAATTCACGAGAACGCATACAAGCGTTTCATGTCCTAGGATTTAGTTTAGTATAAAAATGATAGCCGATTTGAATATTTTTAATTCAAGCTACTAAAGTAGGCCTGTTTTTGAAACCATTTAACGTTGAGGAATATCAAATTGCCGTCACTTGTCGATTAATTTCTGTTTGATGGTGGGGGGACACTTTTTTCTCTACAAAAAGAAGAACTGTTCAATTTTCACTGTTTGAAAAATTAACTGATAATGAAAGGACATATAAGATCGCCAATCTCATTCTTCACCGTTGAAAAAGCCACAAAAATAAGAAAAAAAGAGGTGATGGTTGTATCCTAGACACGACCGCTAGTTGGACGTAGGATTACGTAAAGTATAAAATATTTGATTTCGAAGTTCTCAATATATTTACTGATGCTGATCTTGGGCTGCTGTAACCACTATCGTCGTCCCATGCGGCTTTGCTGAACGAATTATTATTGTGCCTTGTAACAAAATGACAACTTTCGTGATCATTTTCCAAGGCTCTCATAGATGCAGAAAATTTAACTGCAGTACAAACAAGCACGTACCTTCAAGAAATTCATCGCCACAATCCACCACGTGATGACCAAATTTTTGAAAATATCAAAGGGGCTCGGGCTTCTTTCTGGAGATATTCTTAGCCGACTATCTGGCGCTCATTTTTTTTTTTGCAAAAAAGAGCTTCTTACTAACTAATAAAATATGTTTAGTATGTTTTATTTAGAAAAACAATTTGGATCTTACCTTTAAGATAGTATGATTTAAAGGTGTGATTATTCAAACATGCTAGCTAAATATTAAGAAAATTTAAAGAAAACTTTTAAAATTTTTACAAATTTTTGGAATATTCAATAATTTTACGCGAATTCAAATAAAGTTTTTTTTATGCCTATTAGTTAAATGGGTTAATGAATTACTTTGAATTTCTACCGTAGTTCTTTCTGTGTTTCACGTTCTACCAAAACTAATTCCTACTGTCATAACCTTCCACACAATCCCAAAACCTCCCGTGGCATCTATGAGAGGTCGTAGAGTTCTCTGCATCTTTCTTAAGTAGATGTCCAACTAACCATCCTTCCCATTCCTCAGCATTCGCAAGGACGTGGCCAGGACAGATCTCGACTATTGGAGGGTACATTGCTTCCATCTAAGAGATAGTGATTAATCCCAAATCAATATCTGTGGTAACGGATGAAAGTGATGCTACTCTCATACAATAGTCTTGGCTTGTACCACCTACGAATTTGTGCGAATTGCTCAATGCTAATGCTAATTAGTTAAATGGGTTAATGAAAGTCAGATCTGAAATGCATCGATCTATAGTCTGAAACGCTAATCTTTCAATCAAGAAAAATCCAATTCCAGAGTATGTCGGTGGTTTGGAATCCACTGATGGACCTAGATAGGTCAATAAATGTGAGGAGTTAGAAGATCGATGTTCAGATCCGTTATCGGACTTATAGACGATTGAAGAAAAACCTTATTTTGAAGTGGATAAGTTGATAGCCGGAATTGTATTAAGTTCTGTTTTGTCAATCAATGCGGTCGGAAAGTAATCAATCTGTGCGCGATTAAACGTGTTTCGCTATTGTGTAGGTCATTTTAGGTATGGTGTTGATGGTTTGGCGGCTCTTCAGGACCTTGTCGATGGGCGGAGTCACCTTCGGAAGGATGATTATTATTTTTAGAAAGGTCAAGGATGATAGTTGGCAGAACTAAGAGCACTCCATGAGACGTTTTGAAATGAAAAAAAAAACAGAAAAATTCTTTGTTTGTTAAAAACTAACTAAAAATCTCTTCAGCAGACTTTTGGACTTTGTAGATGATTTATTATCTATCGGTTCGTTAACGTGTGAAATTGTTCCATTTCTCATAGCATAATTCTTGATTTCGGCGTCCCCTAAAAGCTGGCCCCTTGGCGGGCAACCTTGAAAACCTCACGCTACGGCGCTGTTTGTTGTGATTTAAAATAAGCGAAGTAGATTTTTTTTATGAGTGGTACAGTATTCAAAAACGATAATATGTACACGTCATGAACTCTCTGCGCTTGTGTTTTGAAATTTGGAGAAAATTCCTCTTACGTTAACGTCATCAGACTGTGAATGATTTTGCGGCGTCTCCGTCCTACGAGCGATTGTGATTCTGCTGCCGACATAAACTTTGTGCCATCGTCAAGCGATTATGATTTGCACTTTCAAAAAATTTCATCTTGGCGCAACCTCTCTTGTATAAATATAAAATGGTGGTCCACATTTAATAGTGGTTCGATTAACTTTCAATAATGCTTCTTTTCAATTACCGACAGCAACAAAACCAAAATCAGAATCTTGAGAGAAAATTTCTCTTGGCTGCTTCTAACGCCAACGTCAGTTGCTCGATAGAAAGACGCCATGCATGCGAATAATTTTTAGCAGCGCTTTCTTCGACGAGCACTTGCGCTGTTACCTGTATATACCTGGTTGGCTACAACGTCGATACACAGCTATGCATGGCGTATTGTAGAGCTCCATGATCTTCGGTCCAGCAATACGTTTTTTTCGCTTTACGGGAAACGTCATTGTCACATTTCACAAGCGTTACAAGGTAAACAAATTCTTCAAGGCTAAACATCTGATCAGTCGTTAATCGGCCCTCACGAAAACCTGTCTGGTATTCGCCGAAGAAGGACTGCTGCGATGTCCCGCTGGGTTCCAGTCTAATGCTTGTTTACAGATTTCGTTTCCGCCCCTACGTAGAGTGTGGCCGACCCAGCCCCCCACTTTCGATCCCGAATTTCTGTTGCTATCGACCTCTGGTGACAACGACGATGATGCTCGTTGTTTGAGATCCAGTTGTGAGGCCACCAGGCCGGAATTATATACCGCAGGCATCTGTTGATGAACACCTGCAGCCGTTGAGTGTTCTCCACTGATACACACCATGTTTCGCTAGCGTATAACAGCACAGATATCACGTTAGATTTAAAAGTTCGTATTTTGGTGCGTTCACTTATCTGCCTGTTTTTCCAGATACTTCTTAAACTCGCACAGGCAGCCCTTGCTTTCTTGAACCGTGCGCCAATATCGATCTTGGTACCGCCGTCTGACGCCATTTTGCTACCAAGGTATTGGAAGCTTTCAACATTCTCCACTGGTTGCCCTGCTACTGTAAAACTGGAAGGAGTCACCGTGTTTACATCCAACGATTTGGTTTTGTTGACGTTGACGACTAAACCTGCCGAGAAGGAGCGCTCGACAAGGTCGTTGAGCTTACTCTGCATATCAGAGCGACGTCATCAGCCAATTCGAAGTCGTTTGGGTGCTCCATGGTTATAGGCTGCCATAACAGCCCGCGGTTTGGTTCACGGTCAATCGCATCTACCAGAATCTCGTCGATTACGATGACGAACAGTAACGGTGATAGAATACATCCTTGCCTCACACCAGCTACGACCCGGATAGGGTCGGACAGGACCCCATTGTGCAGCACTCTTCACGAGAAGGCCTCGTACTGTGCTTGATCTTCTCAGGAACCCTCATGTGTCTCAGGGAGCCCCACATATTCTCGTGATTGAGACGGTCGAAAGCTTTTTCGTAGTCAATGAATACTATGTAAAGGGACTCTTGGAATTCGTTGACCTGCTTCAGAATGATGCGGAGCGTGACAATATGGTCCACACAGGATCTTCCGGCACGGAATCTGGCCTGCTGCCGCCGGAGAGTCGCATCGATCTTCTCCTGAATCCGGGCTAGGATAATTTTGCGTAGAACTTTGAGAACGGTACACAGCAACATAATGCCTCGCCAGTTATCGCATACAGTCAGGTCACCCTTTTTGGGCACCTTCACTAAGATACCTTGCATCCAGTCGACCGGGAAAGTTGCGGTGTCCCAGATATTACGAAATAAACGATATAGTAGTTGAGCGGATGTCATGGGGTCAGCTTTGTGCATCTCGGCTGATATGCGATCGACCCCTGGGGCTTTATTCGATTTCATGCTTTGGATGGCTGTTTGAATCTCTTATACGTCGGATCCTAGGCAGATCATGCCGAGGTGGTGATGGCCTGGCTGGCACTTGAAAAAGTTGTTCGAAGTGCTCGAACCAGCGTTTCAGCTGGTCAGTTGGGTCGGTCAATAACTGATCATTCGTGTCTTTCACAGGCATCGTTGAAACGTCACATTCATCTTCGCCCCGCTTAAGCGTCGTGAGATATCGTAGAGGAGGCGAATGTCCCCGGTTGCGGCGGCTCTCTCTCCTTCGTCGGCCAGAGAGTCTGCCCACGCTCGCTTGTCTCGTTGACATGAGCGTTTTATTTCCTTCTCAAAAGCCGCGGGCTAAGACTTTGGCTCCTCTGGTTTTTGATCGCTCTATCACGGCTTTGGCTTCTCTTCGCTCCTCTATCTTACTCCAGGTCTCATCGGTGATCCATTGTTTTCTCTGGGTGCGTAGTTCGCCCAGATTGTTCTCGCTGGTGGCGATGAAGGCATTCTTGATGGCGGTCCATTGGTCTTCCATGCTGCCACCTTCCGGAATATCTGCAGCACGCGCCTACAGTTCTACAACGAAGGACCGTTTCACCATGGCATCTTCTAGTCGGCGTGTGTTGAATCGTCGTCCATCGTCTCTCCTCCTGCCGACGAATCCGCGCAATGCGCAGGCGTATTTCGCCGATGAGGAGGTTAAGCACCCGTCTCTCGAAAACTCCGAGTGCTTGGAAGTCCTCCTCGAGCATTGTCCATGTTTCATGTCCGTAGAGGACAACCGGTCTTATTAGCGCCTTGTACATGACACATTTGGAGCGGTGGCGAATCTTTTTTTGACCGCAGTTTCTTCTGGAGCCCGTAGTAGGCCCGACTTCAACAGATGATGCGCCTTCGTATTTCACGACTACCGTTGTTATCAGCCGTTAGCAAGGATCCGAGGTAGACGAATTCCTCGACCACCTCGAAGGTATCCCCGTCTATCGTAACACTGCTTCCCAGGCGGGCCCTGTCGCGCTGGGTTCCGCCCACAAGCATGTACTTTGTCATTGACGCATTCACCACCAGTCCAACTTTTGTTGCTTCACGTTTCAGGCGGGTGTACAGTTCTGCCACCAATTTAGATATCAACTTAGATACCAACTGCGATAATGGAAAACTCTGAAACAACTGAATGATTGGTATTTTTATCCCCTTCATTATATGTCTGTATGTGTGTTTGCAGAAACACTACTTTCAAAAGTTATGACCAATGACTATTTTTATAATATACGAGAAAAACACCATTACCCGCTAAGTGAATCATTATGGGTTAAATCTCATATAGAACTTCTAAAAATAGTAACTCGTATCTATAAATGATCATGTTTATCACCCCTTTCAGACTGATGTTCAATAAACTTGTACACCACCTGGTTGTATCACTCAATGACATTTGAAAGGACTCGAGAAGAATGTTCCACCTCGCTATCCTAATCGTATTAACCAAGTCGCACTTAAACCGTAATCATGCGCACGATTTAACTAATTCTTGTTTTCAATTCGACTTAGTTTGCTCTTCGATGCTGAAATAAAATCGAATAAGTTCGTATTATGCAATTTTCCTTTCATACGTGAACGTATTTCAATGTAAAATCCATTAACAAATTGAGCTTCTAGCACGAAAGAATACATTTTTTTCGCATGACTAGGAAAAATTGTTACCATGGAAGCACCGGAAAATGTCCCCCTCATGGACTGCAAATGCTTCGCTGTTGCGCTCAATCATAATTGTGATTAGATATGATGATAATGAGATGGTCTGACGAAGATTTCCATTCACCATTAACGGTTCTGATTCAATCAGTTCCGTTGCGGAACATTTCTCTAGCATCGAGAACAAAGGTCGAACGCAATCTGGTATAAATCAATGTCCCGTGGAATTGCAACTGGCGAGGGTAGTTGACGGTGGCCGCTACCCATTTTTTCAAGGCGCATTCCACTACCGCCTACGAAGTGCGCCACCACAAGTCGCTCGTTGATTGCGAAAATCCATACCCCCGGAGTTCAGTCAATGTCAGAAGGGGCGCGTCAGAAGTGGATTTACCTTTCACGACATTGTCCTCCTCCCTCTGTCAGCTGCGGTTGCCGTCGTCGACGGTGCGCGCTCGGCTGTAATCATTTAAATTGAATCGTTTTTCGATATGTAGGGTTGAGGTCGGTATTTTTGTCCATGGTGGAATTGCCGTCATATGAACTAAAATCATTAAAACAATTTACATACCTTCTGAGTCGACTTTGGACTTTGGTTGAGTTTATAATTTTTGGAGCTTATTTCGTAAAATAGACCTCAGATGGAAATACCTGCCGTAAACCTATTGCCACGCTACAACGCGTTCGTTACCTTGGTGAGATCGTATTTCAGTTAGGATTTTTTTTCTAGTTGGTCTACCAACGGCATAGTGCTCAAGCTGGAAGCAAATCTGGACATCAATCTCTGCTGCCGGGGGTTCGGATAATTAATTGATGAATACGGGTTGTTTCCCCTTCGTTTCTGAGAAGAAAAAAATATAAGTACAGCTGACGAGGTTGGGAGTTCCACTCCAACTGAGAAGATTGATTTCTTTAAGTGATTTTGGTGGATTGCTGTTTGCTAATTGAATGTGCAATATTATTAGACTGGAAAGTTATAACGCTGTTTTGATGATTATTAATTAATAACGTGTTGCTCAACTACATATGTCATGAGACGATTCCTTATAGTTCATCAATACAATGGATCAATATAATGGGAAATGAATCACCATGATGGGACATTTAAATAAAATGTTTTACTCTAAATTAGAAAGACTCGATATATTGTGACCTAGTACTAGTAGGAGCCATTTGCATACTTAATAAATAATCTACACACTTAAAAAATATGACCGAACTCGGTTCATATTTCTACCGAAACCACTCGGTTATTATTAAAGAACCGAATAATTCGTTTTAAAATAATTATTCAGTCACATGTTCTCAAATCGAAACCGAACAATCGGTTACATCAGAAAATATTTGACAGAGAACACGTCAAATGAACTGAAATATTCGGTAAAACATTTTTGTGTACTTATTCGGTACGAGATAACCGAGAAATCTCGGTACAATAAATTAATAAGGACCAATCCTAGCAATTTTTTTTGTAAGCCATGAGGTAAGCCATTTTCAAGTTTCACATATTTTCTGTGTTATTCGAACTGTGTAAAATATAAATTTATAAACATTGTGCGTGAAAAATCACGAGAAATGAACAAATAGTTTCATTAAACGATCATTGTTTTTATTTTCAGATTGAACAAACCTCGTCCAATCCCCCGGAGTACATCCAGCTTAGTATTTCATTTCGATATGCGCTCTTGTCCAACTTCTTGCAACGGATTGAAACAATCGCAAGCCGCTGTAATTTATCCTGTATCCTTCTTATTTGAAATAGAACAATAATTCTCGCATAAAAGTTAGTTATCAGTTTTATTTTCCTCATGAAAACATTTTCATGGTGAATGATTGATTTTGAACATTCGAACCGAACTACGTAACTGTTTTACAGTATGTTCGGTTCACTTGACAGCTCTCGGTAACACTATATAACCGAGCTTCGGTTATCCTATGAAAAGCAAACCAAGTTATTTCGGTTACTTTTGACAACAGGAGCTTGACAGAATGGTTACCGAGCGCTCGGTTATTCTTTAATGAACCGAACAGAGAACCGAGCGTTCAGCAGATAAAAACTCGGTTCAAATTCAACCGAGTTCGGTATTTTATTTTAAGTGTGTATATACATGAAAATTAATTTCTGTCTGTCTGAACCTTATAGACTCCAAAACTACTGAACCGATCGGCGTGAAAATTTGTATGCAAAGGTTTTTGGGGCCGGGGGTGGTTCTTAGAATGGTTCGAGACACCTCTCCCTTTACAAATGAATCAAACATTTCTTCATAACTCGAGAATTAATCGGAGAATAAATCAATTTTTGGCGAAACGAAGTTTGTTGGATCTGCTAGTAATAAATAAATCGAAACATCATTGAACACTGAAAACATCTGAAATGAAAAATAAATTAAATATGTGTTCGAAACCCTTCCTTAATCTAGCGGTAATATGCGTGGGTACAAACCAAGATCATGCTAAAGGTGGCTGGGAAAAACTCCCGGTCCCGGTCTAAAGAAATTTGGGGTTGGAAATTTTCTCAACTTCCCTGGGCATAAGAGTATCATCGTATATGCCATGATACTGCAAAACCGCTTTTTGCGCCCAAAACGGGGAAGCGTAAACAGAATTAGATCGTAAAAAGAGGGAACGTTATTTAGAATTTTGAGCGTATAAAAAGTTTTAAATCTACAAAGTAAACAAAGTTTGATATACAGCTTGCTTTTAGTATTTTTCTGCTAGTATCTTTTACCAATTATGGTATTGAGGTCGTCCAAATTATCTTCGGAATCTGGGTCGTCCAAATGTTTGAGTGTTGGTGCAGTATCGCTGCCAGACGATTATCTTTTGGAGCAGCAGCAAGGCGTCAAAGAGGTGCACCGTATCCAAAGGAAGAATTCGGATGGTAAGTTAGTAAACACACTCACCATCATCCTGACCCTGGTTGGTACGGTGGTCCCGGACCACATCCACTTCGGTTGGACAAGGGAACGTACGAAGAATTATTCTCCCAGCTCGATGAGATGCTATCGTTGTTGGGAGTTTGGGCACACCAGCAAGAGGTGCCCCAATTCCGATCAGCTGTGTGGCAATTGCGCAATAAACCTGGCCAACAATACCATGAATGTTGATGAAGAGTCGAAGGTCCTAGCCACACGTCCTCAGTGTCCAGATCAAGCGTACTATAAGGTTTGCAAGAGCATCGCCCACCCAACATCCAGCAGAAAGTGCCCGGCTTATGAGAAGGAGGCGGAAATTCAACGTATTCGAGTTGACCATGGCATCCCGCTTGCTCAAGCCCGACGTAACTTCGACCTTCGGTCTGGTGCTGGTCAGGGATTTCCTACGCGAAGGCAGTCTTCACAAACAAGGACCAGGAGATCGTAGACCTTAAGAAAACCAGTCCAAGGCTGGAGGAGGAAAACCGTCTACGGAAAATAGAGCTGCCCAAGGATCCTCTGGAATCTGTAATAGGCTTGACTCCGTGCAAAGGCATGGAACGATCGAAGAACTGGTACAGAAGATTTCTGTTCTCATCGACTCGGTAAGCAAGCTGCAAGATAACTGCAAGCTCAAGGATCAAGTCATTGAAAAACTGCAGTTAACAATCCGGACCAGCGCCTTTTCAAAGGAGCCGAACACAAAGGCAAGCAAAAAAATTGACAAGGCAAAAAAGAATGCGGAAACAAGCTACGACGATATCTTAACGGATACATCAGAAACATCGGATATCATGGATACGAGTCCGTCCCTGCAAACTCCAAAGCGTGGACGCGTTCCAAGCGATTCCGGTGACAGCAGGAGACCGCAACAAAACCGATGCGTGAAGCGATGCGCAATGATATCAAAAACAAAAATGGTAGCAAGTAAGTGGTTTATTAAGGTTAGTCATCCTTTCTAGGTCCTATTACCTATCCTTTTTGATAGTACACACAAATTCGACTACTCCACGAGAAATGTGATAGCACTATCATCGAGCACTAGTTGCTCAAATCACAAAACATAAACCCACCATCACACATCACACTTCTTCTTCTTCTTCTTCTTATTGGCATTACATCCCCACACTGGGACAGAGCCGCCT
The DNA here is from genome assembly GCF_024139115.2 of Armigeres subalbatus. NCBI lineage: Eukaryota > Metazoa > Arthropoda > Insecta > Diptera > Culicidae > Armigeres > Armigeres subalbatus. Next base: position 99,250,081 of record NC_085141.1, read on the forward strand.
CGCAGCTTAGTGTTCATTAAGCACTTCCACAGTTATTAACTGCGAGGTTTCTAAGCCAGGTTACCATTTTTTGCATTCGTATATCATGAGGCTAACACGATGATACTTTTATGCCCAGGGAAGTCGAGACAATTTCCAATCCGAAAATTGCCTAGACCGGCACCGGGAATCGAACCCAGCCACCCTCAGCATGGTCTTGCTTTGTAGCCGCGCGTCTTACCGCACGGCTAAGGAGGGCCCACGACATCACACTAAACACCCTGAAGAACTCCATTGTTATATCTCGATAACCCAAACAACATCGCAATCTTCGGGTAGCTGACGCCCCGTCATTGTGGAAGTTATACCCCGACCGCAACTGGCAGCCATCCCCCGATGCCCGGAGTCTGCTTTTACACAAGATTCCACTGCGGGCCCGACACTGGGGGTTTTTGCCCACTAGGACGCAGGTCTACTTGTTCAACCGTCTATGACAATCTTCATAAGCTTAGCTACAGCGGACACACCGAGATTCTTACCGGACCTTCTGGATACCACCCATAGTTAAAAGGATCCGTTGCCTTCGCCAGCGGTGAAACAGGACCTGCCTCTGGAGGAGCTCTAGGGGAGCACGGCTCCCGACTCCAACGTGGTTTCTGCTCGTAACTCTTTATTTTGCCCCGTTGCATAGAGCCTCCCCGTCGAACAGCCTCCAGCGCCCACTCAAAATTTCGCCGCTTGACAGTCAACCCACGAATGTGACCCACAGCCCGCGCAAGCCGTCTGGGGTGACTTCCAAGACAAAATCGAACGCGAACTAGACGAGAAGCCACCTTCCACGGTGATTGAGCTGTCGGATGTTAAAATCCAATAGCCAATAGTACTATCCCGAAGACCAGCCGAAATCCAGAGTAAAAAGCCCTCCATTGGTGGAGTGAAACCATAAAGAGAGCAGTCAAGTGTAGACGCAAGGCGCTCCGCGCTCTGAAAAGGGCAAAGGGACGCCGAACAGCGGAAAGTCCCGAACTGGCTAACCTTCTCTCGGCGTACAGGCCGCTGGAAATGACTGCCGCCAAATTATCCGTGAAGCGATGGCATCAACAGCGAACAGTCGACAATTGAGCTCTGGAGGCGTATAGGCTGTATGCAGAGAAAAAGACGCTCCAACGGTATGTCCCTGTCGATCTATGGCGTTGTCCAGCGTGATTCGACCCTAGTAGCCGATGCATTGACTGACCATTTCCAAACTCAGTCCTCATACGGGAAGTATCCAGATCTCTTTCGCAAAAAAAAACACCGGCATCCTGCCTTTGTGATATCTGCTTTCCAGTTTCCTCTAGATACTGGTCAAGACTACAACCAACCTTGCGTAAAGGCAAGGCTAAATTCGCGGGACCAGACGAAATTGGATACCCTATGCTGGAGCGTCTGCCAACTGGCGGAGGACTAGCTCTCCTTGAGGACATCAACAACTGGCTGTCGGGCACCCTTCCAAAACAGTGGAGATCAACTCGACTTAGTCGAGTCAAGTACGAGACACTAAAGACGACCTTACTGTTGAGGTCGAAATACGTATCTGTCAAGGTACAATTAAGTGGTGGAATTTAAATGGGACTGTACAAACTCGTCTTATGACAAGTGAAGACATTCCACTAAAAAGCTCAAAATAATTTTCTTAAGTGAAGATCAAGTTGTTCCGATACCGAAAAGTCGCGGCTCTCACAGTGATGCCGGGAGCTATCGACCGATCGCCCTCACGAATGTCACTGCGAAGGTTATGGAGCGAATGGTCAACAGAGGGGTTAAGGAATTTTTAGAAACAACCGGTCATTTGGATACCAGACAGCATGCCTTATAGTCCGGACGTGATACCAGTACGTATTCCGCAGACCCTGAATGACGCTAGGCGCACGGGGAACCACGTAGAATTTGTCTTCCTTGGGGTAAGGACCGTTTGGCCGATTGCCATTTGGCCGAATTCTACTAATGCCGAAATTCTACTTTGGCCGAATATACCATTGAGCCGAACAGATCATTAACAGACCGAAAGTAATTTGGCCGAAAGGGTCATTTGGCGGAGAGGGTCGTTTGGCCGAAAGGGTCATTTGGCTGAAAGGGTCATTTAGCCGAAAGAGTCATTTTCCCGAAAGCATCATTTGGCCGAAATGGTCATTTGACCGAAAGGATTATTTGGCCGAAAGGAGGGTCATTTGGCCGAAAGGGTAATTAGGCCGAAAGGGTCATTTGGCCGAAAGGAGGGTCGTTCTGCCGAAAATGTCATTCGGCCGAAAGGGTCATCTGGCCAAAAGGATCATTTGGCAGAAAGGGGCGTTTGACGAAAGGATAGTCGTTTGACCGAAAGCGTCATGTGACCAGCAGGGTCGATAGGCCGAAGGAGTCATTTGGCCGAAAGGGGCATTAGACCGAAATGATAATTTAGCCAAAAGAGTCGTTTGGCAGAAAGGAAGGTTGTTTGGTCGAAAGGGTTGTGTGGCCGAAAGGGTCATTTGGCTGAATAGGACATTTGGCTGAATATACAATTTGGCCGAACAGACCATTAGACCGAAAGTCATTTGTCCGAAAAGGTCATTTGGCCGAGAGGGTATTTTGGCCGAAAGGGTCATTTGGCCGAAAGGGTCATACGGCCAAAAGGATCTTTCGGTCGAAAGGAGGGTCGTTTGGCCGAAAGGGTCATTTAGCCGAAAGACTCATTTTGCCGAAACGATCATTTGGCCGAAAGGAGGGTCGTTTGACCGAAAGGGTCGTTTGGCTGAAAGGAGGGTCGTTTGGCCGAAAGGGTTATTTGGTCGAAAGGGTAATTTGGCCAAAAGAGTAATTAAGCCGAAAGGGTCATTTAGCCGAAAGGAGGGTCGTTTGGCCGAAAGGGTAATTAGGCCGAAAGGGTCATTTGGGCAAAAGAGTCGTTTGGCCGAAAGGGTCATTTGGCCAAAAGGGTTATTTGGCCGAATAGGACATTTGGCCGAATAAGACATTTGGCCGAATAGGTCATTTGGCCGGATAGGACATTTGGCCGAATAGGTCATTTGAAATGTGAGAAATTAGGAGTGCAAAGAAAGACGTTTCAATTCTTATTCCTCATTTCTCACTTCTCACTGTAAACAATGACTGTAAAAGCGTGAAGTGAGTAGTAAACGTCTCACTACCCACTTCTCACTACTCACTTTCCACAATGAGAAGTGAGAAATTAGGAGTGAAAAGTGAGACGTCACTTTTTACAGTTAGCAGTGAGAAATGAAAAGTGAGTAGTGAGACGTCTCACTTCTCACTGTAAAAAGTGAGTAGTGCGAAGTGGGTAGTGAGATGTCTCACATAGCTCACCTGGGAGCCCGCGAGCGTACTTGCTGCACTTGATTCACCACCACCCTTTCATCCATGCCAAGGAATCCAACATAACAAAATCACCCTCATGTGGGTCCCTGAGCGTTGCTGTATCCATGAAAATGAGGATGCGGACGCCACTGTCAACATTGGAAGAAGAAGTCTCTACATCAGACGAGACACCCCAGCCGCTGACACAAAACTTTGGCTGAAGAATGAAATCGCTGCAGCCTGGGCCACAACTTGGGTGGAGATAGTCACCACCGAATATGCGAGGCATGTAATTGTCTTTTTTTGTATTTGCCATGTATTCAATACTTGTCCTATTTTCTATGCTGTTCGAGTCAACAATAATATAATCAACGCCTCAAACGCCCTGCGGAAAAATCTCTTCGATGAGAGATGTGCTATAAACTTCCTTAAAGATTGTCACCTATTCGACAAAATATGTCGACCTGGCTACGAACTGGCCAATCTTCCGGACACTAAGTAACAAGATGATTACAGCTGAATCCACCAGGCTACGCCCCCTGCTAACTCCTCTAGATGAGTACAAACAAACACCACCAAAAGACTGAACTAGTCTTTATATCAGAGCTTCAGCCAACCCTGGCATGTCTTTTTATCTTTAATTTATAATTAGTTTACTGTAAACTATGCATTGTAGCTTATTTGTATTTTTCCGCTTTCATCAAGAGACGAGCCAGCCTCGGGCTGAAATCCTCTTTAAAAGACAGAATCACCATCTTCGACCAGAGGCAGCGATGCCAGATCTACGGAAATTTCCGTAGATCTACGAAATTGAATGCTTTTTACGGATCTACGGATCCGTAGATAAAATCTACGGAAATTCGAAAATTTTTGCGGAAATCTACGGATTATTTTCTCAGTTTTAATTTTTATCGTTAATTCATGAGGGCATAATCTCATATTAGTCTGTTATAGTTTTCTGGTGTGTTCACACACCCCTACAAGAAATTCAACGAAACGTTATTCATGACTTTTGTTGAAAACCTTGAGTACTCGTAAGTTTAGCAATTTCATAAATATATTGGGCTCACAACGTGCATTGCTAGAGTGAATTTTCCTTTTTGTCCGACGTATAAGCATATGTATTGCGGTGTATAAAAGCACTGATTTTTTAAAGCGAATCAAACACTTGTTGTTTTGTGGATCATTTCAACATTTCAAAATAACTGGAGCTTGTCTTGAATTTTCTTCAAGCATGTATTCTGAAATATGTTTCAGGATTTTTTTTAACTGAAAAGAGTTCCATCCATGAACTTCCTCCAGAAATTATCCCACAAATTTGTACTGGAGGAATTCCCGGAGAAATTGAACAACCGAAACAACAACAACTAATGGAAGAACTCGAATCATAGAGAAGGTTATATGGAAACTCCCGGAAATATTTCTGAAAAACAATCCTGAAAGTCTACGGACACTGCCGGCACATCTCTCATAAAATAATTTTTAGATGAACTCGTAGAATAACTTCTTGAGGACTCATAGAAGAACTTACCTAACAATTCATAGGGGAATTTGTTGAGGAATTCGCTGTAAATATTTCAGTGTATTAAGACAAAAATACGAAAGTGACGATTCACAAACAGGCAAAATCCCAACCAGAGTGCTGAAATTTTGCAGGGCGCTAAATTTGGGAACTCGCGGATAATTTTATTTTATGTTTTTCCATTCCCGTGTAGATACCGCCGGTGTAAAAGTGGATCTTTATATAGGGCTCAGAAATAGGGATAGTGACCTAAATAGAGATTAACGTGGCCATGCCTAAAATTCAGTAATTTATTCAGCAATTCATTTCGGCTGAACTTTGACATACATTTTATTAGTACTCCAGCACATTTTATTTTGTAGCAAAATCCACTGTACTATTTATCCAGTGAATACAATTTTATGTATTCACGATGAACATTCGTTGATGTTGTGATTCAAGCTACAATATATTCTGCGGCTCTGACTTTCTATGTGCGTTTCCTGATGAATTATTCAAAAAAAAACTTTTTTTTGTTTTTTACTCGACTGTATTATTGAACTTATTTTGGTAGATTTTTGACTTACTATAAAATTAATTATGCTTACCTTGCGCATTTTGCTCAGCCCAACACAGGATTTTCAGTGCGGCGTGGAATGATGCATCACGTTGCATAAAACTGCTCCTAACTCTCCTAGCAGGATTTCCTAACGCAGTCTTGAAGGGAATTGAAAATTATGTTTTTAATCTTTTCCCGACGTTTCGGTCCATTCAGGGCATTTTTCAATGGGTCGATTTGTTTAGGTTTCTTCGTCAAATATGTTTCTATGTAACGTACTATATCATGTGAACTATATGATTCAACGAATTTAGTGTCGGATGAATTTAGTATCGGACAATTTGAACAAAATTCTGCTATCGGCTATTCGGTGCTTGGACTTGCTAATTTCTATCATTGCATTGCTTTCTACTTTTGAATGGACCGAAACGTCGGGAAAAAATTAAAAACATAGTCAATTCCTTTCAAGACTGCGAAGCCAAAAATCTACCAAAATAAAACATATAGCCACCAGAAAGCCAAATAATCAATTGAACGTTTGTTGTATTTATTCGAAACTGGTTTTTCGCATACTGGATAATAGCCAATGTTCCCGAATCGGTTTTCCATGTAAAACTTTTCAAACAAAAAATCTCAATCATATGTTTATCTTGTTGAAATTTTTTTTCTTGTTTAATTAATTACTGTTGAACAATTTAGATCCATGAGAAAAAAAAGTTGAACAATCAGCTTATGAAAATTCCTAATAAAACTGATATGCGGGTACATTCAATATGAACAAAGTTGGTTTGCTATTTTAGTGCATTTCTTCCGAACAAAATCTCACATTTCATCATGTTATTCAAAAGATCGATAGAATGAAATGCATTTTATTGAATTAACATTTTAATTTCAATAACTTTCTAAATATCACCTGTTTTTTCTTCGGTTTTTTCGTGGAGTTTACTCACTCGAGTGTTATGTTTGTTTTCCACAGAAAAACAGACATAACACTAGAGATTATTTCACCGTTCACTGATTTACTGGTCAGTTCAAGTTAGCTAGCTAATTGATCACTGGCGACGTGCTAATTTGTTTTGTTCGAGTTTAAAGTTTGTCAACCACCGCCACCTGTCTTGTGATTTGCCAAATTCGGTATAAGCAACAGATGTCGTTAGTGTTTGTGTGACTATTATTTTTTTCGGAAAACGTTCCATGTGTTATGTCTGTTTGTCTGTACTATTTCGATTGCAATAGTAGTCTATTTTCGCCCTAGAACTACTTCAAGTCCAACTTTAGAGACTTAGGGTACTCTGTTGACTTCTTTATTTGTAATAGTTACAAATGATTGGGAAAAAATATAGTAAGAACCTAATCATCAACGAAAGTCAAAGTAATCAAAGTAGAAAAAGGTGATTGGTTGTCAGCACACTTTTGTTCTTGGTTCATAACATTCGTTCAATTGCATACAAATTGTGATCGATTTTTTCCCATATTCGGTTGTCGCGACTGTTTCGAGTAAGGTACCCCGGGGCAAGTGGGACCTAAAAAAACGCTAGTTCAGCAAAATTGTTAACGCATACTTAGAAAACAGGGTATTTAAGAACATTAACCACAGATACATCATTAAATGCTTCCATTGTTGAAGCGTAGAGGTGTTGGAAGCCATTTATTCAATTACAAAAATATTGGTAGCGCTAGAAATAAATTTACCTTCAGGACCCACTTACCCCTTCAAACGGGGCAAGTGGGACCTATTCTGTTTTCTACTGTCGAACGAAACTGTTTTGAGGAATGTAGATATGATGTTTATATTATTTCTGAGTACAAGTATTTTCAGATCATGAATAAAGATTGGTTGCATGTCGGACTTTATTTTTACAAGAAGAAAGGGATTATAATGTTAGCAGATATGAAAACAAGACAACAGCCGATTTACTGTTTATTTGGCCGCTGTCTTGTTTTCCATTAGCTTACTTTTGCCAAATGTTTTAGGTGGCAAGGATAAGCAAATCTTTATTCACTTTTCGTATAAATAAATATTTCTCTGTTTAGAACACAAATTATTATATAAATCAGTACTTTAGAAGAAACGTTTTTATTCAGGCGATGCGCAGTGTTTTTAATTTGTAACAGAACAAAATTGCCAATTTATGTGTTACACACTTTATTTATCTGAGAATCTGATGCGAAGTTTGAAAATAACAAAACACAAGACAAATCCTGTTGACCTATTGTAGAATAAATAGATTATTTGCATTGTAAACGGAAGAATATCGCATCATAGTTATAGCCATTGCTCTTCTTCATGCGGGAGATATTTTACAGAATGCAAAATATACATTTGGTAATTAACTGTACAATACTTTCTAACATCGAAATCAAACTGCAACTGATTCAGATCCATATGATATATGAATGACTAAGTTATTTTTCACTAGACAACTATCTAAAAACTGTTAAAATAGCTTTTCGGAAATGTTGTTCAAATATGTCCCACTTGCCCCATGTATGTTAAAACTCAAGGGCAAATGAAAATTGCAGATTTTGGCTTTAATTAAAAATTTCAAATCGTTTTCGATTTCACACAATTATTTAATTGCTCAAAACATTCACTTTCCACATCAATGATAAATTAAGAAACGACTATTTAGTTTGAAATCCATTGAAATAAAATAAAAGTGATAGATTTTCTCGGTAGTTTAAAGTCATGATCAAGCAATAGCATTAGTATGGTGCATTAAATGGTTTTGACTAAAAATATTTTTGTGTCGGGTGAATTCGTTGATAGTTCTGCTTCATCTTCCTAGAACATTGTTACCATCAAAAACGTTTATCGATTCATCTGCAGTCATAGTACCCACTTACCACGTATTTTCACTTGCCCCGGGGTACCTTAATGCAAATGATGGCGCACATGGCAATTGTGACATCTGGAAACGAGAGGAAATTTGACTAACGCCAGATCTTACTTCATTTTTGTATTGGAACTGGAAGGTTTGTGACTGATCACCGGAATTGGGCCTTCCAAAATTTTTGAGCAAATCTACGGAACTGATGTTGAAACAATCTGGCATCGCTGACCAGAGGTCGTACAGACTGAACATTTAACATCTAGCATAAAGATTTCAAATAAAACTTGTTAATTGTCTAATATCTGCCTCCGTTACAGAAGTTTATCTGAATACATTGCCTCAATGAAGGTGGTTATACAACAAAGCCACAAATCGGCCATCTTGGAAACCACGTGCTTTTTCTAGTGATTTTTCAAGAGCACGGATTGAGAGAACCACAACGCCCACGGGGATGAAACATCCGTAGATGGTTTGCTTACTCATGCTAAACAATCGACTTTAATTTCAGCATTGTACGAAAATTATTACGCTCGATTTAAACTTTTGATATTAGAAGTAGAAAACCGTGTGGTGAATTTGAAATTCACCACATGGCTTGATTGTATAATCACCTGAAGTTCGTTAAATACTTGAAGCTCATAGCAACAACAAACGCTATTTGGAATGCAAAAATATACCAACATGGGATTGCGCAACTAGACAATTATTTAATAACTGCCTCCGTTACGGAACTGAATCTGCAGATCTTGACTCTGAGAAGTTCGTAGACTATCTAGAACTCATGACAACAACAAAACTACTTGGATTTTTTCGAATCAGACATCTTACGACTTCTGTAAAAGCCTCTTCAGATTGCGAGCTTTATGACATGATAAATAGTATCTTAATGTTATAGTGCCCTCATCTTGTTTTCATTGCATATGGAATAGGGTAAAAAACCTCGTAATATGAATATTCTATAAGTCTTTGTCTTTAGATTTAAACATTATGTAGGTTACCGTAGAATGGTGATAAATATAAAATAATATTATAAAAAAACTTCGGTTTGTTTGGCCTTGGGACTTGATAGATAAATGTAAGTACCCTGTGACTAATAATGCCGTTTGTTCTATTTAATTCACATGATTACGCTCTCATAGCAATAATGGGTATGACGATATTATTAATCAAGCGAAGAAAACCGCGAGCCATATCTGCGCTCCTTCCGAAGTGTAAGTGAATCGTTCTCATAACAAACATCATTCCCGAGATTCTGTTTGCCTATTCCGACGTTTCGTGTCCGGCAACGCAACGTGTGTATGGCATTGACTGGTTGGCTATGCTAAATAACCTATTCTTCACCGCAACCCCTTTGGCCACGTCCATACGGCTCGCTCTCTCAACTTCTCCACACTCATCCGTATGTGTACTGATGCGGCAGAATATGGGTAGAACGAAGAAAACGGTGCGATAACGACGCAAAAGCTGTTGGTTCAACAGATAAAAATCCACTTCCACTACCGAAAAAAAAATCGACACACAGCGATGGAAACAGGCAATGAGAATCTTTAGAGCGAATGGCGGGAATCGCTGCTACCCGGGTGGTTGGTTGTGTGCGATCTAATTGGATTCTCGACGCGTTTGTCTAAATATAGAATCGTGGGGTTCTCGTCTGCCAAATGGTGATGGAGCGAAGTTACACTTTGTGTTAGAGTTCTACGTTTTAGTGCGCATTGAGCCAACGATGTCGGTATGAGTCAGGATGGCCGAGTGGTCTAAGGCGCTACGTTCAGGTCGTAGTCTTCTCTGAAGGCGTGGGTTCGAATCCCACTTCTGACAAGTTTATTTTACTGACGTGAAACTTAATTAAATTTTATCAAAATTTTCACAGCTTCTTGCGTGATATAATGAAAATATAAAAACTGTTTTTTATTGCTGCTTATGTAAATTATTATACAAACACGACGAGTTCCCTGCAGAAGGTACCACGCGAAAACAAATAGCCTCGCTTTGTTTGCTTTCCCTATTTGATACCACCCACGTTTTCGGTCGCTGGCCATGGGCCTCCATTACCAACGCAGTGAATATTTTTTAAGTGCTGGACCGGGTCCTACTGTTTGTTGAACTAATCAAAACAGGCAACGAGCAAAAACGGACTGTGTAAATACCAGCTGTTAGCTGTCGAATTTTATCCCTTCCGTGTCGAGGAAAGCGGAACGAAACGAAGGTCAATAACGGCGTGCTAGGGGTGGCGAAGTGCTGTAGAGCCTGTTGCTGCCTCCTGCCGTTGTTGCCTAAACTACCCGAAGAAGATTGAATTCCAGTGGTTTGGGTTTTGCTCTTTCAAGACTTTGTGTCTACGTTGCAGTTTCGATGCGACAGACGCTATCTTGCTTCCTGTTATACAGTCGATTTAACATGCTCGGTTCGATATTCCTCAGAGCTACCTGTTCCCTTTAAATCTGTCCAATTAATTTTGACTTGGCTTACGTTTTGAGCTGCAAGGATTTCTGTGTTGACTTTGCAAGTTTGCCATACAGATTTTGTTGCCATTCTGCTTGAAATGAGACCATGTAGACAACGCTACTTTGTAACCGTTATCAAATAAACTTGCATTGTTCAAGATTTTAGACACTCCTGCAAGTCAAAGTTTGTTTTTTGGCATAATATTTTTTTTTGAAAACATAGCATAAGAATTACACAAGATCTAAGAATGATCCCTCAACAATATTCAAATGTAGCAGATAAACACATGAATTTGCTTGAAATATTTTCAATTTATCATCTAAATACATGATTGATTATTCTGGGAAATTCGTTCGAATTTCCCAAGTAAAATAAATATTTTCAAAATCTCCCGACATTTGTTCATAAATATTTTTAGATTGAAAAAATCCTGATTAATCCACCTAGCGAATATGGTGCCCTTCTCGTGCATCATATAAAATAGTATACAGTCGCCTCTCCACATATTGAAGGTACCATCGAGATAATGAGAGATCGAGAAATGGGAAGAAAATTGAAATGAGTGCTAGATCGAAAAATAATAAAATAATAATAAAAAATAATCGTACATAACTTTTAATAGAAGAAACATACACCTGAGATTTTCGGACACAATGCACAATATAAGCAAAGCTTCCTATCGATGTATTAATATTCAAAATCGGTGGTTGCGAACCTGGCGGAAAAATAGTTTTCAAAAAGAAATCCAAGATGGCGGCCAAATTCAATATGGCTGCTTAAATTTTTATTATTGCAAATTGAAGATACACTTTTCTTCTTTCCAACGCTATGCGGATCTCTATGATCGGTTAAGAAATGTTGGAGTTATGACAGTTTTGGTGAGTCAAGAATTGACAAAAATCGAGGGGTCCATTAAAATGATTTCGTGTATAACTAACGAGGAGTTAATCTTTCTGAAGAATTTAACTCGGATCCTTTATATACTCGCCGAAAGCTTTCGAAAGAATATAAATTTAGGCATTTTTAAGAACCTCGTGCAAATAGTGGCCCGGTTTCAGCGAGAATTACTCCGTATGTCCATTTCAGCCAAATGAAATTCTCGGCCAAATGAGTTTTAGCCTAATGGTTTGTTCGGCCAAACGACATATTCGGCCAAACACCTTTCGGCCTTGTGTCTATCGGCCAAATTGCCCTACCTGTTGTTTCGCCGAAAGTCAAGAATAACAGGTTAGGCCAAAAGTCATCTAGCCAAATTCCATTAGGCCGAATTAAATGTTTGTCCGAAACGGTATTAGGTCGAAATGGTTTGACCGAAAATAACAACAGCAGACGAAAAAGCTGATTCGGCCGAATTGATAATTTGACCGAAAAAGTTGTTTGCCCTAACATTTTATTAAACACATAATTGCTTATGATATTGTAATGCCGTTTGGTAGAAATGGTCGTTTGGCAGAAAGAGTCATTTGGCAAAACAAACATTGCAGCCAAACGGCTTTTTTTTGGCAAAGTGACCAATTCAGCCGAGCGACACTTGCCAAATGATAAAATTGCCAAATAAAGGGGGGACTTACCCCTTCCTAGAAAAAATAGCCCCCCTAGGATTTGAAAAGATAATTAGCAGTGATATAAATTTTCAACATATAGCATAATGAATTAATGAAAAAGTTTGAAGACATATTCAGCCTATCATAATGAAATGAGTTAAGACAAATGAGCTTTTTTTCATTTCTGAGAAAGATTCCTTTGCTTCAGGTTGAAATAAGAGTAAAAATAACAAGCGATCAACTATCTATCATGTTTTACCATTAACAAGAAGAAGAAAAAAGCAATAATAAGAGGTGAACCAGCGTCTAGGCTGAAAACCTCATTAATAAAGAGAGAAAAAAAAGCAATATCTTGAGCTATTGTTTTGTTCTTGTTAATAGCAAAACCTGATATTTTTTATGATATTTCGGTGCAATTTTTTAATATTTTTGCTAGCTATTTTTACTCTTTTTCTTTTTACACACATCGCAGTACGCTAGACAGGTTCTAGCTACCACTATGCTACGGTTCGATTCCCACCGATAGGCCGCGGATATTTTTGCATGTTTCATTAATATTCTCCTTTTCAAAAACACATTGTTTTCGGTCTTCAGTTTAATTTTCCTAAACTTTTTTTAGGGTACCTACGGAAATCGTTTCATGAAAACCTTCCAAAATTTCTTTAGGTAAATTCCTTTTATGAATTTGTTAATCAATTACTTTGGAAATTGCTTTAGGAATTAGGTTTTGTGCCCATTCGAGAAAGTGCCTATACGAGCACTACTCGAACGGGCTTTTCTCTGCTCCCAATAAAGATAAAGAAAAATAAAAGAAACAGAAAATGAATTGCATCAGCAGTTATTTCAGGATTTCTCAAATAAATTCTTCCAGTAATTCCGTAAAAAATCCCATCCGAAACTCTAGGAAGAAATTCTTGAACGAATTTCCAAAGCAAAACCTAAAAGATTTGGCAAAGAAATTTACGAAAGAATTTTCAATCATAATTTCAAAAGAAATTCCAAGGTTTATCCAAAAAAATATTTCGGAAATAACCATAAGAAAATCTTGAAAAATCTTTTTTTAGAGCAACTTTAACGCACATAATTAAATTTCATAGAAAATATTCGATTTGGTGGGTTCCCGACCAGTAGATAGTAACAGATTTTTATCAGACCTTGTTATTCTGTTACAGCAGTTTTTTATAACAGCGGTTGTTATAAAACATGTACCATTAGTAGTTAAAATAACAAAAATTGTAACAAAATCTCTTCTAGTTTTAACAAAATGATAACTAAATATGTTATTAATTGAACAAAAATATAACTCGTTGTGTTACATAAAAAGTGGTGAAAATAGCTTGTACTATAGCAAATTATATTCCTGAAAAGATTATGATAATCCATAATGTAGGCAATTAAGTTTGTCCAGCTGTAGGTGGTACCGTCAATTGGGGGGAAGATGATCATTGAGGTGAAGATGATCATTTGATGTGTCAGTCAAAAGTGTCAAATTTTTTTATGAAACGGTAGTCAACAATATTCTCCGTTCAAGTAATGTTACCGCTAGGTAGAAATCCGAGTTTTTCAATTATAATCATGAAAATGTATTTTGTGGAAGAAAGAGAGACATAGTCATAAATGACGCTATTTTCGTTTCAAATATTGACTTCGTAGACTTCTTTACGTAGTAAATTCAACATTCATTCAAATAACCTAGTGTATTTTGACTACTAGGTCATAGTAGATTTTAGTAGAGCTGTCTTGATCAACTTCATCCCAAACCAGATTACTCAAAAAATGTGTGATAATTTAATTTATTTTAATAAATGCGAACGCATTTCAGAAAACTAAAGCTGTTGATTATTGCAACGTATAGCAGTACATGTTTTGAAAATATTTGTTTCGATTCAAAATGTAAACACACATTGTTATTGCATGTTTTGTCTTAAAAATGATCATCTTCCCCCCAGTTGACGGTACCTCACTTTTTTCCAATTCCTATTTACCAAAAATGTAGGCATTTTTTTTCGGTAGAAATAAACATAACACATTATGTTATAATCAAGATTTTTTATGTACAGGTTATCCGACTTCGTCTGTAGATGGGAATAACCAGCGCGGGGGGGGGAAACATACATTTTCAGTGCAAAACGTAAACAAACGAGCATAAATTCCATACAAAAATCCAAGATGGCTGAGTTGGGGATATTGACAAGTCGGATAACCTGTACATAAAAAAATCTTGGTTATAATTATGTTATGACGAACAAAAAATTTTATTTCCTCCATCTTTGGCAGAGAATTTATAACAAAATTATTGCAAGTTTTGTTATTTGTAACACATATTGATATAATTGTGATAAATTTTCGTCGGGTTACGTGCTAGTCGGGTTACGTGCCCCAACTTAACTCCGCCAGTGGTCTCAGGTATACGAAATATTCAAATTTAGGCATACTATTTTTCATTAGGCATATGCAGTATTTCGAAAAATTTCGTTTCAGGTGGTTCGAAACGAAATTCCGCGGAATTTCGCGGAATTTGAGCATGGCGAAATCTGATTTCTTGATTTCGTTTCGTTACGTAAAATTACGAAAATTTCGCTAAAAAAAACTAGCTTCTGACGAAATTTAACGAAATTCCGCGGAATTTCGAAACAAATTCAAACTTAAACCATACTTTATATTATCAAAAAAATTTGCTGCGCCGCTGAACTATATCGTGAAGTTGTTTTCAAAACTTTTGGTTATACAAATCTTTCTATTAACGCTTACTACATAACCCCATTCTTAGTCGACAAATACGTATGTAGTTTTCTTCTATAAAACGTCTGCAGTGTTTCCAAGATTCAAATTTCAAATTTGTGATATTTTTTTACTAATTGAACAATATGAATGCGGAATAGATCGTGGGACGGCAATGAGTGAAAAAAATCTACCTCGCGTAGCAGAAATTTGTTTAACCAGTGTGCAATCGATCGTTTTGATGCTGATCACGACAGCTAGTGTGGGAGAACGCGAAGTGATAAAACTAATGTCTGCACAAAATTATTTAGTGCGGAATCGATTGTGTTTAGTGGCGCCGGGAGTGGGTAGGACAAGTAGGACATGTCCTACGCACGAATTTTCCTGGGTGGGACAGTCAAGGCATTGTCCTACCCATGATTCTGTTGAGAACATATCATTTAGGTAAATATTTTAGTTGCAATACTGTCTGGTAGGTCTGATAATACTAGTTCAAAAAAAATATAATCAAAAAAATAAAAATAAAATATAAATATAAATTCAAATGTTGAATTCGTTTAAATAGAATAATAGAAGTCTGCGGGATTTTTTTATAGAAACCTGAAAGAACTCATCTAAGACATTACAAAAATCCTCAAGCCCGCATGAAATCTGGTCCACAAGGGGTTCTGGTTCTGTTCCCCAAAGGATTGATTGACTACCCGAGCAGAGTCCGCTATCAAAATATTATTAAAATGATAACAAATTGAGTTTCTGATATCATAACTATAACATATTTTGATATAGAATTACAAAGTACTGTAGAAAATATCATGTTTTGATAGTATTTTGATAACTGAAAATAATAGAGTCCGTATTCTATAAACCGCATGAAAACATATTTGAGGCCGTACACTTATTACGTGACAGCTTACAGAGGGAGGAGTGGTCTGTCATTTTTACGTTGCTAGGAAAAAAAAGTTATTTGCAAAAAAGTTGTTGAAGGAAATCTAACATTGGGAAAGGACGATTGAAAAATCCAGAAAAATATCATACATAATAAAAGTACGATCCCTATCTTGAATATATGAATAGAAATTATTTTCCGTTCAACGGTACCATGACCTGCCCTAATTCCGCGCATGGCCTAATACCGTGGACATCACATTATTTGGTGAAATGTTCAAACATAATATGTTTGAACATTTCACCAAATAATACGATGTCTTATAATACTTGTTAAAGAATACGAGGTTCTGATTTTTGAGGAAAACTACGGTATTAGGCAATGCGTGGAATTAGGGCAGGTCACGGTATATGAAGATTTTTCTTACGGATTGAAAAGATAAATTATAAAGTCAGTGCATTGGAAGCCTTTTAATTTTGATTAAAATTAATTTAATTCAATCTATATGAGTGTTGAACTTGCCAACTGATATTAAATTGCTCACTTTGTGTTCTAACTCCATAGTAATACCACAGATAACAGATATTTAGGCTAAAGCAAATTTTATTGAAAATCCTGTGTAAACTTTTAAGTTGATATACGTTGGTCCACTACTGCCATCTTGTCAACTGTTTGCGGCAGCCAACGCATTTGACAGCCGCATTCGGGCTGCGTTTTCAATAACAATTATCCTTGCTAAACTAAAACGAAAAACAACCAAATGAAGCATCCACCGGATATAGTTATGGCTTCGCTATTGGATGTGTAGTTTTGAAACAAAAATACTTCCCCCATCCAGCTGGAGACTGCTTTTTCTCCTCGGAGGGTGGTTTTATTACTGGAGGTGGTACGAGCACGTGGCTGTCTTTCTTGTCAATGACAGGATAACGGTAATTTGAGCCTTAATTTCCAATTTTCGTCCAACAACGTAAACAGTGTTGTTCATGTCAGTTAATATTGTCTCTATGCGTAAAAATTGATTATCTATTCTGATGTACGAGTCGACATACCCTAAGAGTTTACCAGATTCGATATTGGATATGATTAAATTGAAATCTGTAATGATAACTAAATTCTAATTTTGAAATATTCAGCTCTTCTGTTTTTATAACAGATGTAAATTGTAAATTTCAATCGTTTGTAATATTTTAACTTTACCGCTTTTTTTGGGTATCAAATCCGCGAATGCCAATTTAGAACTATTGATAATTTTGATATTATTTCCTAAAATGACAAAACCTGTTCGTTCATAATATATTTTTTGGATATTTGTACAACTGAGTCATTGTTCCCCGTTTTATATTTTAGGATCATACCATTTGCACTTTCATAAGGAAATAAAGAAGAATTCCAAAATGCTCCAAAGTTTCGTGCGCACGTTACTTTTTTATAATTTGCAGCTCGACTACTTGAACAAAGGTATCTCCTGCACGACGATCGTTCTGAAGCCATCAAAGTGGCTTCGAACTACAAGAAGCTTATTCATTACGTCATAAGCAATAAATCGAGATAAAATGATTTTCTTTTACCAGTTATTGAATAAGACTGAATAATAATGAAATAAAATGATTCAACACCAAAAGTCAAACTATTATTGATATCATCTCAAACAAATTAAAACTAAACAGGAACTGAATTAGATATTTTTCTGATATCAAGACTTATCGAAAATAACTAAATGATAACTAATCTATTTTGTAAATCTTGATATCGCATAATATGTGTTCGATCAAACGAGTTACTAAATAAGATATCAGAATTTTGATATCTCGCTTAACTTTTCAAAAGGACCTAAGTAACATTTTTTTCATGAATTAATTTGAGTACTGCAAGAGTACTGCAAGCTTTCATATTGTTCTGTTGATTGCGCAAATTAATTCATGAAAAAAATGTTACTTAGGACCTTTTGAAAAGTTAAGCGAGATATCACTATATGATCCATGAATCAAAATAATATCAAATTGAGATATTTTTTTGTTTTTGCTCGATATAGTCATTATCATAATGAAAACTCATTATGTAAACCGTAGAAAATATGCCCAATATCAAAATAAGTTTTTTTTGTTTTCCGTGATATCAAAAATTGTTATCATTTTGTTTATTTGGATACAACATTTAGTTCTCAACTTTTGATGTGATTACTATTAACTCGACCACAGGGTCACCAAAATTTGATATTGCAAATGAAAGTATCAAAATATCAAAATAAGTTTTCAGTTTGTTTTCATTCTCTGCTCGGGTATCATTCGATTTCCTGGGAGTGAATCCGTATAATTTTCTGAATGTTTCTGAGGGAGAATGAACAACAGTTCAAATGAACAAAATTAAAAAAATCTTTTTTTTTTATACACATGATGACTGAAACACAATAGTTTCAGAAACATATTTCTAAAAAAAAATATAGTTTTACCAAACTTTCTCCTTCTTTATTTCACGGGCAGTTCTATAACCAATATACTGAGAATATTCAGCGCCCACCGGGCGAGTAATGTATGGGTTACTTTTTCCTTTGTAACGAGACTGTAAAGTTTATGGGTCGTGCACTTCTAGAACGCGTCATTTCTGTAGAAAAAGGGTGATTCTTTACAAGCCGTTGGAGTGTTAAGTTAAAGTTGCGTATAAAACGTGTAACTCCCAAAAACCGCGTAAAAAAACGATTTTTCTCTGTTTCCACGTGTTCCCAGATCTTTTTGATAGACCGCGTTAAAAAACTTGGCCAAAAATCCGCGTAAATCCCGAAATCCGGTTAGAACGTAAAAAGCAACCCAGTGTACGCGATGGAGTGTGCTTTCGTTTATCAAGTGAAACACTTTGACCCCATGCGTTATCGTTTTAAAATACGCATTGATAGCGCGTTTGAATGAAAATTGTTTTCATCTTTGCGTCTTGAAGTAGCGTCGTAAAATGAAAAATATTTAGTGAATTTCCAAGGCTTATTTGTTACCATCCCTCTTGTAGAAAAGATTGGCGAATTAATTTTTATATTTAGAAATATTTATATATAAAATGGGCATCGATTTCTCAACACCAGGATTGTCATCTAAATCGACATTTCTCCTGTTTGTCCTACCCACGTTTTGGAACGTGGGTGCGCCTCATTCGTGTTGTAGAAGTTTATTAAACGAAGTACATTGATCTTGCGTTTGATATGGGTCTGTGAAATTCATTTTGAAATACATATCTTTATGCATTTTAGAAAGGTGCACAGGATTCTTCTAGTAAGCCAATGTTTTCTATATGGACAGGAAAGGTATTCTACCAGGATTTGCGTAATAAATGTTTCATGTGCCGCGCGGAAGGTCACCGGAAGGATGCTTATCCATAAAGGAAAAAATGAACGATCAAAAGGAACGATCAATCTGAAAGAAAGAGATGAATGTGGCAACGCAAGGTAGGCAACGAAAATCGTATTCCGGTGTCGTTATCGGATTTGATGCAGCAACCCGTCAAACATCATCGGATGCAGCGCAGAACGATGTAATTGAATTGCTTCAGGAAAAAGTGATTGGATTGGATACCGATTCAACTGAACGGATGGAACCATTTGAAATTCCCGATTTAATGTTGGAACGCAAAACACTAGCAGAAACTATGACATTCAAGAATAATACAGATCGGATCTGGTTCGTGAAGAAAGGAATCGTGGGCTACACGGAATCCTACAGAAAAATGAGAGAGGAAGAGGATAAAAAGCAACCAGCGCAGTCTACGAGTCAGCGACGAGATCGTTTGATTACTGAAGGATCAATGAACCGATCCTCACCAATGAAGACCTCACGCAGAAATGTTTCTGAAACTTCTTCAGAATAACTAGTTCTATTATTTCTAATGTTTTCGGCTCCGTAGAGTTTATTATTAAACATCTGAGCCTCATAAATAAACAGATTGGTAAAAAAAAATGTTTGCTAGGGGAACTGTTCCGTTTTCCATCTCACTGTACATATATTAATCCCATCGCGAAACAAAGAAATACGGCACCAATTGCATCGCTTCTTTTTGCTAACATTCGTGCTCACTGCTGAAAAAAATCACAAAAATAATAAACAAACAAGATACCTTTTAATTGCTTTGTTTTTCGTGAGACCAATATCGGAGCTATGAGATGAAGTCCAGGAGCAGTAACCCTATATATATATATGTAGATGAAGAATAAGAAGGAATAAGTTTTGACTGTTACGCTCTTTTCAAATGATGGTCTGGTAATATCCATTCTCTATCTGCTTGGCAGATGTGGATACATAACTGAGTATCCCACTAAAAAAATGAATCTAAGCATTCATTTCCTAATTTTGACTTAGCACGATAACGTGGGGCATCGAAATCCGTACACTTAAGCACCTCAGTATGTGACAAGGGTCTGGAAAATTAAAAACGAATGCAAATGAAACGTTTATCGTTAATGCAGGAGCACGAAGGCCACTATTTTCAAACTGTTGCGCATTTTCACATTAGAAATTTAAAGAAATATGATAAAATAATTAATTTTAGCTACGCCTCTTCTGCCGTAATCTGGAAAAGTGACGTAACAGCCATTTTACAACATGCATGTTTTCCATTTTTCTGTTAAAGAGCTTGATGAGTAGTATTCGTTAACACCATTTTTAGAAAATGGCGTATACGTCACTTTTTCAGATTACGGCAGTCTTGAACCGAAATCCGTGCACCGTGGAAGGATTTCGAATCAAAGGATCAAAATCCGTACAGCTTATTTACTACTTAAATATATAAATTGGGGCCCTCCTTAGTCGTGCGGTAAGACGCGCGGCTTCAAAGCAAGACCATGCTGAGGGTGGCTGGGTTCGATTCCCGGTGCCAGTCTAGATTTTCGGATTGGAAATTGTCTCGACTTCCCTGGGCATAAAAGTATCATCGTGTTAGCCTCATGATACTTATACGAATGCAAAATGGTAACTTGGCTTAGAAACCTCGCAGTTAATAACTGTGGAAGTGCTTAATGAACACTAAGCTGCGAGGCGGCTCTGTCCCAGTGGGGGATGTAATGCCAATAAGAAGAAGAAGAAGATATAAATTGTAGTAGACTAGTTGAGTAAACTACCACTGTAAATAGTTAAATACGAACCTTGAGAAGCAATCCCTTTGATTTGTATTCCACTTACCTTACTTTATTAGTCGCAATTTGCAATTAAACCGCACTTAATTTTGATGCAGTTATGTTCTACACGCATGAAAATGGCGCCAGAAACTATGCGTTCGGTGGGTAACGATTTGTTTTTAATTTATGTTGTTTTAATTTCAAAGGCTACTTTCCATCTCCATGGCCTAAAAGCTTACTGTCAAGTATATGAACAGGATAAGATAAATTATTAGTAAATTAATTACTTGAAATCCCCTACAATTTATTGATATCTCTTGGAGTGGATGGATTTCGGTGCTGTACGGATTTCGGTGCCCCACGGTACTATAAAGCCAGGCTGACAAGAGAATATAAAGTATGCTTCAGCATAATTACATAATTCTTAAGTGAACTAAGGTTTTAAACGAATTTTGAATCCGTATATGAAAAATCCCACAATTTCTATATTTTTATGTACTTACTGATATAAAATTGATATAAAATTGATCAGATTCAGGAGCACACGTTTCACGATGAACTCTCGCTTAACTTTTCAAAAGGACCTAAGTAACATTTTTTTCATGAATTAATTTGAATAGCGCAATCAACAGAGTTAACATGAAAGCTTTCGATTGCAGTGCTCAAATTAATTCATGAAAAAAATGTTACTTAGGTCCTTTTGAAAAGTTAAGCGAGAATTCCTTTGAAAGCGGAACAAATGCTGGGGTATTGCCTTATCGCCAATGTTATACGCGGCGAGAATGCGGCGATTTATCACAGACTACCTCTTCTGTTATTATAACTCTAAAAACAGTTATTTGACTTCGAAAAAAAGAAATCAGAATTGCGTAAAACCATTTTAATAAAAAAATTCGCGGAAAAAAATTCAAATTTCGTTTCGTTTCGAAAAATTTCGAATTAAACGAACCTTCATTTCGTATCGTTTCGAAGTCTCGAAAGTAAATCTATATTTCGTTTCGTTTCGATCCGAATCAACATAGACATCTTAAATTTCGTTTCGTTTCGTTAGGAAAAAGTGTATTATCGCATACCCTTATTTTTCATGATGTCCCTTGTCGAAGTCGAGGAAATAATTTAGGTTTCGAACAACACAATCTCGAATGAACAGTCCATACATCCATTGACATCCACCTAGAACTTAATATTCTGATCTGAATTTGTTGAAATTTTCGCGGCACAATGTAAACAGTTTCAGGAAACGTCCATAAATGTCGAACACTTTTCATAAACATGTTGAAAAAGTTAACATTTTCTGGATTCATCTGAAGTGAACTGCTACTTATGCTGCCACAGAACATCTCACCCAAACACCGGTACGTGATTTATGAATTTTGCCACCTACAAGGAACGGTTACTCAACTCCCTTTTCTGCCATTGATTCAATTCCATCAACATCGTCCCTTCTGCTACGTCAGCAGCAGTATTTATTGGCAAATAGGCAGGGATTTCCAAGCAGCACCAAAATAAACATCTGCTCGTCCTCCACGATTCCTTTCAAGTCACCACCGCTGCTCACTGCTTTAGAGCTCTTTCCAAGCAGGGCGGTTCGTCAAGTATTGAAAAATGCTTTCTTCGAAGTCTGATAAAGTGCGGAACAAAAACATAATTAATGAATCACGCTCGGTACTTGAGAAATCCACCTCCGTTCCAGCTCTATGTATTGAGTTGGATTCAGTTGCCAAGGATATTTATTTTTTCCGTTTCTCCTGAACAGAGACGCTATCGGGGCATCGAGGCATTCATTGATTCAAAAGAACAGCTTATAGGGTACTCATCAACTGGAACGTCAATGAGCTACCGTCTGCTGAGAAGGATGTAATCAAGATGTTCATGGGTCTTCGCTGAAATGTAGGATTTATCTAATAGGGTACGACTAATATTACGTTTTCTTAGCAAGGGGATCTGAACACACTTCAAACATATATCCTTACGCCTTACAATGGAAAAAGAGTAAACAGAATCACAACCGTGGATTTGTAATAAATCCGCCTATCGAGAAACAATCAAATTATAAAGTGGAAAAGCTCTCCTCCTCTCATTTGGCACAACTCCGGACGCAAATGAATCCTTTCGAGGAAGAAAGGAAAAGAATCCCCATTTTTTCCAGTCCAACACAGGAGCACAATAAGAGGGAGGAAGCCAATTTGATAAATTGAAAAATTCGTTTTTTATTCTTTCTGTTCTCGCAACTCTGGGCAAGGTGCGAATCCCTTTTGTGCACCACTGCGAGGAAGGAATAAACCACAAATAATAATAACACCGGGAAGTGCGATGAACACTTTGCCCGGAAGTGGCCAAACTCGGAAAGTATTTTAATTAAGAAATTTGCTCCCTCTGCCCTAATGAGGAAAACCGAGGATTGTGGGTGATCCAACGGGTCCAGCAGCGGCAGCGGTTTTTGCTTAGTTTACGAGGAATGGGAAAAATGAGATCACCGGGTACTGGATGACAGCAGGGGAAGAGGATACTCATAAACCGCAGTAGATTTGCTTTGACCCAGTTTCCGCAATTGGTTCTCTGGTCTTTTACGTTGGGTGGCAGGGCAGATCCAAACAGGAACTTTCTTGTACGGTCTACTCGAAGGAATGGAAACGACGACGCATTTCTTATTACGACTGACTCCATGACAGGATGTTGTTTTTAATTAGCGTAATTTGGCAAGATAAGAAATGGTTTCCATGTTGATTCTAAACTTCAACTTCAGACACGATAGCATGGATTATGCATTTAGAATTTAACTTCGGTGTCCCAAAACAGCGGCACATTGGCTTGATTGTACAAAATTAGTCAAAACAAAGAAAAATCCTTATTCATCCACCTAGCGGTGTTTGTGCCTTTCTCGTGCATTATATATACTAAAAAGGTTTGAGTGAGGTTTTTTTCGCGTGTTTTTGTATAGGAATCGTATTTTGGGCATAACTCTTGATCCCATAGTCCGATCTGACCAATTTTTCAATAGGAAACAACCACATATCTTTTCCAATAACATATAACATATAGAAAAAGTCTCCTTTACTTACAACAAACATAAAATCAAAACAATCATAAACATATAGTCAATATTTTGATTCTTAAAATTAAAGTGAGGTCAAGTATTCAGGTATCTAGTCCGTAAGGTACGATAATTGTCGATAATTCGAGCGTGGAGCGTACGAGCGAATAGTAAAGCGATCGGAAGCAAAAAGGTTCTTAAAATTCACGAGTTGATCGCATAATAAATGCCAGATTAGTGTTTGCTTTAGGGAAAATGCTCTAGTGATCACGGAAAGACAGATTATTATCCAGCAGTACTCCAGGGTCTTTGACGATTGTAACCTGTTCAATTTGTGTTCCGAACATCGTAATACCATACAATAGGTGATCTTTTCCGGTTGAACATTTTTGAGTGCTTATGGACATGTGGTTTCTTAGTCACCAATTTTTAAACAGATCAATCATGTGCTGCAGCTCAATACTATCTTCCATTTTACGAACGACAAAAAACTTTTTTAGATCATCTGCATAAGCAATGCGAAATCCAGCCGGAAGTAAGCAGCATACATCGTCGATAAATATTGTAAATAGTAGCGGTCCAAGGCTACTGCCTTGAGGTATCCCTGAGCGGTTAGTTAATTACTCCGATTGTTTTGCGCCAATTTTAACAGATAACCGATGTTCAGTCAGATACGAGTCAAGCCAACGTGCTAAGCTCAATGGATCTCCCAGGCGATCGAATTTAGATAACAGGATAACATGATCAACTCGTTAAATATCTTGGCTGTGCATATGCACAGCATATGTTTCGAAATGGACAAATTGATATGAAATTTGCGAAAAAGAATCCACGTGTCTTGGAGGGACTCGAACCCTCAACCTCCTACTCTCTAGATAGGCGTGATAACCCCTACACAACAAGACCACTTAAAGGTCACGTTTGCGGAAAAGCCATCAGAATCCGAGTACCAACCTCCACCGCGGTTAGCTCTCTTTTTTGCAAATTGAATATCTTTCGGATGCTTGATTTGCCCAATCTCCACATTTGCTTTACTGTTGTATATCCACAGCCAAGCGAGTGCACATTGTTTATTAAACGAGAGGATCGCACTCCATGCCCCCCAGCAACGGACTGGGCGGGACGGTATAGAATGCGAATTCAATCGCACTCTGCTGTGCCAAAGGCTTGCTTGGCTAAAGCATTTGATGAGTTTGATTGCCTTTACGTGAGTGGCAGACTTTACTTAAGTAAAGTCTAGCTCACTGGTCGGTACGTTCATATAATTACCATATTGGTTTCCCGCATGCTAAGATAGTAGCCGATGAAGTTTCAAATTTTCCGCATTTACATTAACATTAACATTAAAATCAGAACCAAAAACTCGGATTTTACGAATGTTCTAAATCCTACCTGAAACACGTCCGACCACGCACCAATTGTTTACTCACTCGGCCGCGCGAACTATCTGCTTACTGAGCAGAAACACGACAAAACAGGCACTGACGGCCGCGCAATGCAAAACACAAAATTTCGGAACATCGCGCGATCGTTCTGCCGTCCGAAACTAGAGCCAACTCGCACTGAACAGGTTGGTTTGGTTTTTTCACATTTCTTCCGAAAAAAGTCTTATTTTTATTATAATATGAGAAAGAGTTGAATGTTATTCACAGAGCTAGCTTAAAGCAACCCAAACTAAATGGTACTCATATGCGAGTAACGACAAGATATTGTGTATGAACTTTCAAACTCCCCTTTAAACAGGCTGACAATACGTACCGTATTTAACGGGACAGTCCCGTTTTTTAGACCTTATTGTGCTGTCCCGTCGTAATCTAAAAAATCCTTAATTTGTCCCGTTTTTCAGAGCTCCAAAGCAAAGTCAATATTTTAGGCAGGAATCTAAACCCAAATACAAAAAAAGCGAACGAAACCCATCAGAAAAGTATGAGATGTTATGTCATCTATGCCGTTATGTATTTTGCATGGATTGACTTTTCTTACGGTTTTTAACAGTTAATGACAACAGGTTACAACGGGAGATTTTTCCATAGAGTTTCATTTTAATGACTTTTTCTGCTTATTCCGAATGCATTAAAATTTGGTCAATTTTATTAGTGGAACGGAACAAGTAGGTAGCTTAATAGTTGGTAGGCAAGAATATCCTGAAAATCACGTGACGGCTGAACGTCAATAAATTGAAGCATTCTAATTTCCAGATTGTGTTCATTTTCGATTTTTTTTCTTGCGAAATAGTTAATTCTATTTTTTTTTCAATTCTGCTTTACCACATATTTTTCAATTATGATTCTTTTCGAAACATTAAGACCCATTCAAAGTCTGTAAATAAACAACTACATTACAAAATAAATTATAAATCAGTTGAAGAAAATCGAGTTTGATGTAATTTGTTCGGATTTCTGTCCTCACGTACTTTGAGGCTTATTTATAGATCAAAAGCTTGTCTCCCAATTTCGCTTCCATATGTGTGGGCGGGATTTATGGGATTCTGTTGTAGAAGATTAGAATTTCGCATTTGGCTTTTTTTCTTGATATTATTTTTTCCTATCTCACTAATGCTCAGACCGGCTTTAGGCTGGGTACTTTAACTATTTTTTGTTATTTACAATTGATCAGAATTGGAAAAGTTTTCTATACTTAATGCATGTTTAAGAGTGGATTAAAATATCATTTTCAAATTCCACATTTTTTTTAAATGTTGAGAATTAATTTTTTTTAAAAATACTCAATTGTTACGTCGCACGTCTATTCTGACAGTCTACATAGGTTTACGCCAAATTCATACTCAGCTGTGTTCACAGCAACAACCTATAGGCAAGGAACTTATTGCTATATTGATGTAATTGAGAAATAGATGTATGCGCCAATTTTCAACTGGCTTGCCATTTGTTCTTTAAGAATGTTGAAGAAAACAGAATGTATGAGTGTACGAGCGGCGACACTGTCAGAATTGGAACAAAATTCATCTGTCATTCCCATACAAATTCGTTTTTCAAACAAGCAGGTGACCTGTCAAATGTGGCACATGTCCCCACTTTTAATTACATACACTCTGGAAGAAATCTACTCCTCAGCAAAATAACGTTTACGTATCTTTGCCATATTACAGCAGTGTACCACTCGTCTTATGAATAAAAAGAACAATCCACATACCACGTAAGACATCATCTTAAGGAATGCCTTATCAACATCGAATAGAGAGAGAGCCCGTTCTCGAAGATATAATCCATGACAAATCCAACCATAATCGCAATCGTATTTGTTGTATTTGCGCACTAGCCTAGTCCTGGTGTTGGGTGGGACTTTAAACAAATTTGACCCGACTGATCGAGCGTCTGTCCACCAAGGAGGTGCGGCTCCAACAGCGTCTGTTCTGGCATCCAGCGGCTGAGTATGAAATGCTATTCCCCGGAAGCTATACCTAAGATGGCAGCCCCATCCCGGTGGATAGAGAACCTTGGGCCAACAACCTACTGTTCCCGAAACATCAATTTGTTCGAGAATCCGATAATGAAAGAATACGGACTGATTTTACGGCGACGACTCTAAGCGCGAAACAACGGACACGAATAGGAACATGGAACGTTTTAACCCTAGCCCAGCAGGGTAAATTGGCACAACTTGCCAATGAGGCACGCCGCATGAAGCTTGAGATCCTGGGTCGACTGGATGCAAGGTATCTTAGTGAAGGTGCCCAAAAAGGGTGACCTGACTGTATGCGATAACTGGCGAGGCATTATGTTGCTGTGTACCGTTCTCAAAGTTCTGTGCAAAATTATCCTAGCCCGGATTCAGGAGAAGATCGATGCGACTCTCCGGCGGCAGCAAGCCGGATTCCGTGCCGGAAGATCCTGTGTGGACCATATTGTCACGCTCCGCATAATTTTGGAGCAGGTCAACGAATTCCAAGAGTCCCTTTACTTGGTATTCATTGACTACGAAAAAGCTTTCGACCGTCTCAATCACGAGAATATGTGGGGCGCCCTGAGACGCAAGGGGGTTCCTGAGAAAATCATCGGCCTCATCGAAGCACAGTACGAGGCCTTTTCGTGTAGATTGCTGCACCCCATTGGTCCTGTCCGACCCTATCCGTGTCGTAGCTGGTGTGAGGCAAGGATGTATTCTATTACATTTACTGTTCCTCATCGTAATCGATGAGATTCTGGTAGATGCGATTGACCGTGAACCAAACCGTGGGCTGTTATGGCAGCCTATAACCATGGAGCACCTAAACGACTTCGAATTGGCGGATGACGTTGCACTACTCGCGCAACGGCGCTCTGATATGCAGAGTAAGCTCAACGACCTTGCCGATCGCTCCTCCTCGGCAGGTTTAGTCATCAACGTCAACAAAACCAAATCGTTGGATGTAAACACGGTGACTCCTTCCAGTTTCACAGTAGCCGGGCAACCAGTGGAGAATGTTGAAAGCTTCCAATATCTTGGTAGCCAAATGGCGTCAGACGGCGGTACCAAGATCGACATAGGCGCACGGATCAAGAAAGCAAGAGCTGCCTTTGCGAGTTTAAGAAATATCTGGAAAAACAGGCAGATAAGTGAACGCACCAAAATACGAATTTTCAACTCTAACGTGAAATCTGTGCTGTTATACGCTAGCGAAACATGGTGTGTATCAGTGGAGAACACTCAACGGCTGCAGGTGTTCATTAACAGATGCCTGCGGTATATAATTCGGGCCTGGTGGCCTCACAACTGGATCTCAAACAACGAGCTCCATCGTCGTTGTCACCAGAGGCCGATAGCAACAGAAATTCGGGATCGGAAGTGGGGCTGGATCGTAGGACACATTACGTTGGGGCGGAAACGAAATCTGTAAGCAAGCATTAGCCTGGAACCCAATGGCACATCGCAGCAAAGACCGACCCAGAGGCTCATGGCGGTGAAGCCTCAATAAAGAAATAAAAGTAGTCGTCCGAAAGCTAACCTGGCAACAGGTTAAAGCGATAGCCGGGCATCGCTCAGGATGGAGATCTTTCAAGTCGGCCCTTTGCACCACCGGAGGTGTACAGGATCCATAAGTAAGTTAAGTAAATTTGTTGTATTTTTGTATTTGGAGCCGCAGGTCCAATCCAGCTGCAGCTGTAAGCTTTCCACACGATTACGCAGAGCTTGATACTCTTGATTTAAGATTCAGTCCGTTATCGCTTCGTAAAAGATCCGAGCCGTCTTCATGCAGTCATTAATTCATTCATGTGCAATAATCAAAATTTGAAAATTTGGCGGAAATTACATACTTCGATCTCTCTTTCGAAGATTTCAATTTGTTAAGAGCATTTAGAACATCAAGCAATCATCGATTTGATTAGCAGACACCGATTCGTTTTCGAAAACTTCCGAAAAATGTTTACCGAATAGTTTAAAATTCCATCGCATGTATCTGCCACTTCAACATTCAAGAACACTGTTTTTGGTAAACCAACTTCCTTTCTTTTAAAATTCATGAACGACCAAAACTGTTCGGGTTCCGTTTGATATTTGCCTAAAGTAGCGGGTATTCAGAAGTCGATTGTAAATATATTCTACTCTGTATATTTTGCTGACTACGTTAAAAATACGTTTCGATTCCAGGGTTCTTAAGTTTGTGTAGTTTCGCAATGCTTTGGATCTACGTTGTTCCAAATTGCGCAGATGGCTATTCGACCATGGTGGTTTCCTTCGAAGCAGAGGATTATGAACATGAGATTAAAACAATTGATTGAGTGTTACCTGTGAAGAACCGCACTGTCGACGTCAGGTGCAGCTGATAATGAAGTCCAATCGATTAGTGCGATAGAGTTGTTCAGCGATTCAAAATTAGTCATGCGGAAGTCAAATTCATTATAACTTTCATCCTCTTCGAGTTGGGCAAGGTGGTTGCAGGTGAGCGAGATAACGATGGCTGGGTTAAACGGATCTAGTTCTGAAGCGGATCCAGTTCAGAAAGGATCAAGCAATTCAATACTACAGTCGACTCTCCACATCTCGATGTTCTATATCTCGATATCTCGCCTATGTCGATGGTTTTCTCGGTCCCTTCAATCTACATACATTTGGGCATATTCTACATCTCGACGGCTCTCTATCTCGATGTGTTCTGGTCATATTTTGTTCAAAATTCTCTTTCCCTATGTCGATATATTCATATTTCTAGGTTACTAGACCATTTTTGGACAATAACAAACACATCAAAACAAGAGATGTCATTTGTTTTGTTGTCGTTTTTCATAGCAACGATTTGGTTGCAATGGTTCATTATGTTATGCATCTGTTTCATGTTTAGAAAGGCGAATCAGTTCAAAATACAACTGCTTGCTTGGTTTAATCTGGAACTTGATGAATCACCATAATAGTAGCCAGACGAAGAGGTTACCCAGTGGATGTCCTTCTGGTTAAAGTCTTCTAGGAGAATATGGCTATCACCAGACTTCAGGGAGTTAGCTATGTTCGTGGCAGATTCAACATGTTTTTCAAAAGAGGGATACGTCATTAGAAATCTCTGGTGCTACTTATCACCGATTGTGATCACATTACCGATCGATTCCTAATGAAGGTAAAGCTGAACTCAACCGATTAGGAACGGCGATCAAAGCACCACCTAATCGAAGTTGCAGGGTTTCGATCACGACGGTAGACGACAAAACGCTCGCAAGAAAGCTGTGTCAAGTAAATCTGGTCGTTTGCCGACGTTTGCGGGGTCCACAACACGTTTGTGGAAACATTATATATGCCAATGCCCCAAATTTCAGGTTCCTAGGGATGCCAATGGGATACCTGCCAGCATCAGGGACGCGCTTTCAAATGATACAGCCAGCATCACTGCCCTCATATGTTTCCTTAAAGATGGGGGCTCATATAGAAATATCTAAAAAATACGGCTTAACGAGCATCCCGAAGATAAGCTCGGTATTAGACCCCTCGGTCTTTCCTTGGATTATCCCAAAGCACTGGGGTTGGACCAGGCAACCCGGGAACCTTAACCCGGGTTCTAAGCCCCCTTTTTCAACCTTAACCATGGTTTCCAATTAGGTCAGCTGGGAGGGTATCACACCTCCCCCTTTCCAACAACGTCGCCTAACCCGCTCCATCTATCTCCTGGTCGTTTCATGCAGCACCGCAAGTTTGAAAATGTTAAAGTCTAACTAACTGTTGGATAAACCAGCGGTCAATCTAGCACAAGTTTTCGGAAATCTCGACCACACGTAAAGAATTCTCGTCCGGTTGGGATAAAAAATGTTATAGTTGTTTTTGCCCTACGATGCATAGTTCTTCCAAATGTAAATATTTGTTGTGATTTTAATCTTTGTACAGTTGAAAGAACAATATTTTATTTTTCAAACAACTATTAAATCAAAATAACTAACAATTACTGAAAACAACTATAGTTGAGTTAATTATGCGGCACAGTGAATCGCTTCGAATCATTTTGATCGCGAACTTTTTTCCAACATGGCGTCTGATAATGATAGTCTCGTGGAAGAAGTATTTGAAGTGGAAGTTTTGTTAGATCAAGATCTCCTTAATTTGTTGAAATCGTTCGATCTGTCTAATCTGGCCATTGATCAATTCATCAGTAAGTGAAAAGTAGCGTATTTTGATAATATTTACTAAAAATAAACAAATCATTTTAGCAAACGGCTACGACGTTGCTTCCTTGAAAATAATTGAGCGAGAGGAAATCGAAGCCCTACTCTCGCAGCCTTTGCTGGCGGATAGAACGAAATCCATTAATGGACTGAACAAATGGCGATTGTCGCAGGTACCTTTCAAGCTAAGAAATTCTTGCTTTGGAATTAACTTTTTTTGTTCAATTGCAGGGGTTGCAACCGGTAACGCGGCCGCTGAAAGAAAATAACGCAAGTGATGTTTCGCCCAAGAACGCGTCTTCATTAAGGAATCCCTTGAATGCTTGTTCGAGAAATGAATGGACTTCTGAAAAGTTAATCTGCCGATCGAAAAAAGGAATCGAAATATTGGAGAAGTTTAAAACCACCAACATTCTGTCCAAGAGGGACAGGGTTTTCATCACACACCTTATTGTCGACGAATTTGTTATTGAATTCGGCAAACTGACCCGAGAAGAGCTCTCGAGAAGATCTGCGGAGCTATCAGTTCTTTTCTCGACAATTGACCAGGTAATTAAAAACTATTTTCACCAATGTTCATCGTTTGTTATTGGATCAGCAATACAAACATAAGTTTATTTTATCTTAGTTAGGTATGTGCCTAAGTCCCAAACAAAAAAAATGTGCTGTAAAATCCTCTTTCCGTTGAATTGCGTAGGGGGTTTAGGATCATTCGCAAATTACGTAATGCTAAAATTGGCAACTTTCAATCTTCACCCACCCACCTTGTATCGCTTTTTGTATGAACCTAAAATTAAAATGGGCTGTTGAACTCTAACGAACCTCCTCTGACCCCCTTGAGTGTTACGTAATTTGTGATAGAACCTTAAACCCCAACTATCATTACAATCAGCGACATGGTTTTGGATTTTCTATGTAACGATGTGGTAAGTTTGTTGCGCAGTAATAAGATTATTTAAAACTGCAGTGTCGTTTTACAATGGTGCTTTAGCCAAACTTTCAGCTGGTGCTGTTCTGATTTAGAGATCTTCATTTGCCATACCAATACTTTAGTATAATTGAATTGCAAAAAATAATACTAGTGATTAATTTATATAATTTATCTAAAAACCTCAAGGTTCCTTTTTCTACAAGTTGTATGTAGTTTTTGAACGTACCCTTTTGAAAATGTCATGAGAACCGATTTGTAAATAAACAAAATTTTATTATTCTTTCCGGCAGCATATCTGGTATCAACCCTCAATTCACCGTGACGCAAATGGCAACAAAGTAAAATTGGGACGTGTTGCGAAAGGATGTTTATACGATCGAAACAACAACTGTCTTACCGGTAATAACTCGGTGAAAAAGTTCACGAAAACCTCACCGCCGTGCTCCGTTCATCAGGACAATTCGTCTGTGCCACTCGGAGAAAGCATCACTGAAGCAGCAGGTAATATATTTGTTCTACATGATTTGGTCAGATCACAGATTTCATAAAGCTGTAAGAGCTGAACATGTGCATCATAAACAAAATTTTCCAAATTATCCAAACAAAATGATAGGAGGAGAAGGCCCAAATGGTTTTGACTAGAACCTCACTATGTTTCCATAATTTATTTTTACAGTTACTGCGTACGAGGAAACAAAGAGGTGGTTCAAACACCATCACGACGAATGGGAAGCACTAAAAAAGCGTTGGACGGCAACCAGTGTTATTCGTTTGTATGAAATAGGCAAACAGAAACAGTCGTCGTTTCAGTGCATTTTGGAAGAGTATCCGGTGCTCCGATCATGTGATGGTTACCAGCTTGTTAAAATAGACTTCTGCCAGAAATATCCTGCAAAATCAGATCTACTATTTAATCGTTTCCTGGATTTCCGCACCCGTGCACAAGTGGTTTTCTGCAGTGAAGCGTCACCGCAGTGCAAACCGCTGTGTGATTTCCTACAGGAAAATTTAACTGATGGTAATGAACATGATTTTTTTAAATTTTTCCGTTATGTTTTGCTCAAAAATACCAAAAACTGGTTTTTGTCGTTCAAACAGCAATTCAATGATTTTTAAATAATTATTTTAATTGTGTTTTCTTTTCAATGCTTTTCTCTGACAGATTCACGTGATTGCATAACAACGCTGCTTATCTTCTACATCTGGCCAAGTACATTCATGCGCCTTCCAAACGGAACAAAGTGGAAGCCATCGCACCGGGAAGTGGCTGAAAGTTCCATAATCTTCCTGAAATCTTTAATCGACTTTGAGACGGAACTATCACGGCTCAGCAATCAGAACAGGAAAAGAGGTTTGCCCGACTATCCCGTTATTGTCGTAGTCGGGGAGGGAATCACGAGTGTCGGCCAATTCTTCGTATGTTTCAAAGATATCGCGTATAAAGCTGAGACCTTTTTAAAAGCTGTGGACATAACCTTTAAGATCTACACTGCTTATGGAATAGCGTTCCCACCAGAGGCAACAGGGCCTTGGCAGTTTATTGCAAGCTATTTATACGACTTTGAAATACCTGACGACTGCCATAGAGCCAGGATCCTCACACTCACATCAACCCTTCGTAACCATCTCACTCCAGCGTTGGCTTCAACATGATCACATGTTTCATTCCCGGCTGCAGCTGGAAGGCAACGTGCCCAGCACTTTACAGCTTGCACCTACGACGACTGCATGAGCCGATCGATGTTTATACGTGTTCGGAGCATAACTGTGGAAGAAGATTCAATGTGAGATGTTCTTATATTAATCACATTAAAAAACATATGAGAAATAACGTTGAGAGTAGAAAGCATAGAGAACATAGGATCACTGTAGGTGAATTGAATCCAATAGAATTTGAAACAGATAATACTAATGATAGTATAAGTACAATAGAAGTCGTCGAACAAGAAGAGAAAGATGATCAAAATGAACCGAGAGAACTAATATCCATTGAAAAGCTATCTCAGGAATTCGGACGTTTGAGTGTAGGATTCAATTTGAAATGGTTAAACAAAAGTTCTGTTACTCGTAAGCTAGTTTTTGAATTTCAAGAAGATGTCCGTGACAATATTTTAAAGCCAATTCAGGATGTCGTAGAAATAATGTCTGAGTCGGGGCTCATTTCGACGTTAGCAAAAAATGCTTTATCTTCAATGTTTTCGATGTTTTCGAATGTACAATCAGAATATCAATTCGTTCGTCAATTAAAAGCAATGCAACTGTATGAAGATCCCATTATCTTTACTATCAGTAATGAATTGAGACCAGGAGTGATTCACCATAAACTTGATATGATCGCTGATGAAGTGAAAGGTGTTCTTATGCCAATTTGCTTCCAACTGAAGAAATACTTGGAATCTCCAAACATGCTGGATACAATAATTAAAAATCTAAAGCCATCTCAAGATGGGGTAATAAAGTCATTGATTGATGGCCAAATATGGTCAGAAAAAGTGAAGGGCTCAGGAGAAAAAATTATTATTCCTGTCAATTTGTTCATAGACGATTTTACCACTAGTGACACAGTATCTCCCCATTCCGGTAGCACAAAAATTTGTGGAGTTTATTATTACATTGCTTGCTTACCACCATACATTCTCTCGAAGCTACATAGCATAAATATAGCTGGTTTTTTTATGTCAGAGGATCGGAAACGTTTTGGAAACAGTCAAACTTTTTATAAATTAGTTGAAATTTTCAAAGATTTGGAGATCAATGGCTTAGATGTTATATATGACGGGCAGGTAATTAAAGTTTTTTTTGCTATTGGTTTTGTCACTGGAGACAATTTGGGACTTAGTGAAATTCTTAATTTAGTGGAGTCACCTGCAGCCAATTTCTATTGCCGTGTTTGCAAAAGAGCTAAAAATGATAGAGAAAAGGATTCTAAGGAATTCGTAGAATTTTTAAGAACAAAGGGAGGATACGATGAGGATATTCAGCTAGATGATGTATCAAAAACCGGTATAAAGGGGAATTGTATACTTAACGATGTGCCTTCGTTCCATGTTTCTCATAATTTCTACTTTGATATAATGCACGATGTTTCAGAAGGCATATGTTTGTACGGGTTATCGCACTGCTTGAATCACTTTGTATATAAGCAAAAGTATTTCACTTTAGATGATCTAAATTGCCGTAAAAATCTATTTATTTACGGCGATCTGAATTCCGACAACATCCCAAATGACATTAAAGATACTAATCTTGCTAAACAGAAGATCAAAATGACTGCAAATGAAATAAATACTTTGACACGATTCTTGCCTCTAATAATAGGAAGTTTAATACCGGATTATGACCCGGTATGGCAATATTTTTGCACCCTTCTTAGAATATTCGATATAATAATGCTTTATGATATTCCGATAGAGCTAATTGAAGAATTAAAACAATTAGTTGAAATTCATCACAATAATTATATCCGATTATTTCAAGACAGTCTCAAACCAAAACACCATAATATTGTGCATTATGCGACGGCATTAACAAAATCTGGCAGTCTGCGAAGGCAGTGGGGCATGCGATGTGAAGGGAAGCATAAAGAAGCAAAACAATATTGTAGAGTAAATTACAACAAGCGCAATATCTGTGCATCTCTTATTGCAAAATTTAGTTTCAAATTTGCGTTTGATGTATATAGTAATAATTTTTTTACACCGTTTATTGACCTTCAGAAAGAGAATATTTATAAGAGCGAGCTACCAGATATATTCAAGCCACTAGTTCAATCCATTTCATGTGCAGGCACAAAAACAGTTAAAATTATTACAAATTTTATTAAACAAGGATCTGTTTATGCAAATGGAACTATTATCTGTTTAACGCAAAAATTGCTTAGAAACATTTATAAAATTGAGGCAATAATTTTGATCGATGATGAAGATATTGTATTATTATATCATTCTTATATTTCAACCGGTTTTGACGAACATTTGCAGTCTTTCTTACTTCAGCGAGAAGAAAAGATAACAGTTGTAACAAACATAGAAAAAACTAATTCAAAGCCAATTAATATACACTATGTGAATGAACAAATGTATTTGCGAATGTGTAACATTGTTAACATAAATACAAAGATTGTTGGTTGCAGAATAATAAAAAAACGTATTTTGTATGGTCGATAGCTTCACCTCTGCTGTTAAGCATATCATGGGATATGCAAGCAGAGGAGAAGAAATTGCTCCATGTTCGCTTTTTAATATTTAACGAAGAAATATTTTTAAAAAAATGAAAAAATCACGAACCTTTTCATTATTCCTATAGGAAAAATAACCATATTTTGTTTTTGAAAGCAATAAAAAATATAGTTGATTATAATATCGAAACGATTTGCTGTCAAAATTTTCAACAAATCATTGAGTACTTTCAATCATAAATATAATAAAATTGATAAAATTGGACGTTTGTATTAACAAATATTTATCGTAAAATGAACCATATGACATAGTTGACTGAACTACACTATTTTTCATTTGACTAGATTTTTTAGTTATCTCTAAATTGATAGAAAAATATAGTTGTTTTGATAGTGAAACATATAGTTTTTAACATTTTTTGTTGTCCGTGCAGATGGAGTCAAGGGTGTGTGGCCTCAAATGGCCGGAGCGAATTGTTATGACAGCAGGTCTCCGTGGGTGCACGCCACGGAGGTCTGACCAGAAGAGGCCGAGTCATGGCTTGCTGCGCACTGATCGGCACGCTGAGGTGTTAATGTAGGTAACCTAGGTAACCTAGGTGCTATATGGTAACACGACACTTTGATGGTAACTTACTCAAACCC
Source organism: Armigeres subalbatus (assembly GCF_024139115.2). Taxonomy (NCBI): domain Eukaryota; kingdom Metazoa; phylum Arthropoda; class Insecta; order Diptera; family Culicidae; genus Armigeres; species Armigeres subalbatus. Next base: position 99,287,342 of record NC_085141.1, read on the forward strand.
CACAAAGGGTTAGATTGGCGGCTCCTGGGGTATGGTTCTCGCCTTAAGCCATCTTTAGCATCTCCGGAGAGCAGCGCATCAACTACAACAGGTCCTGCATCAAGGCCACCAATCCATTGTATCCATGTTAGACTTGATGTTCATTCTTTAATTAAACTTTGCCTATGGAAGGTCCCAGGGTTGGACCTGAGGGTGGCCATTTTAAGCCCCCTCCCCCTTCCAAGTGCCCTGGCCTTGGTAATTACAGCAAGTGAAGAACTGATCCAAATATCAAAATTCACATAAAGAAAAAATCCTGTCAGTTTAAAAACTTGCTGTAAAAACAATCATCGGGGCACATTTGTATCAAATGGGACCAACATAAATTCGACATCAGTAATAAATTCTAAATCGGGAAGAAAAAATATGTTTTCCCTGCAATTTTTAATTTTTCGACCGCCTGTCAATCGAATAACCTTTGTCTTCAATTTACAGAATAGAAACACTCAATTGACTAGAGGCACTATTTAATTGAGACGACATGAAAAACGGCAGGGGCAAAAAATGGCTGACAAAATTTGCGTTTCAGTCTGGTGGCATATGTTTTTTTAGAGCTTCAATATATGAAGATTTATAACGATAAATGTTCTCAACCACAGCATACCAGCTAAGGTTTGAGCCATTGTACCATATTCTTTGTTCTATCAACATAAACAAACTAATAAAATTGTGCTATTTCTTATATGCTAATCCTTGACTTCGACGCCCCCTTAATACTGGCGCCTTTTGTAAGGGCTATATACGATGCTGGAAATATCTGAGGTAAAAAACTGAATTATGAGAGATCTTTTTGAACGATTTTGTTATCCGACTTCCAGACTGCCGATGAGAGCCATCATGACCCATTGTTACCCCCGATAATGATAAAAATTTATAAAACATGATAGCTAAACTTTGCCTTTATTCCTTCAACTTCAAATATTATTTGAATGATTTTTCAATAGTAATATGATTTTGTATTCCGAAAACAGATTGTTTGCAAAACTTTTCAGAAGTAATTCCCCTTATTAACAATAAATGCTCTTCGCTTCGCTCTAACGAATTCTTTGCTCACATGATGACAATCCGGTCCCTCGAGATATTCACAGATAAACCAATTGAATAAATGATTAACCCAAAAAAAATCTTCATGTAACGCCCAAACTGTGACAGACCATTTTCCTTTGATTCTTCCGGTGAGTTATGCGCCGATTTGCGACGACAGCCACCATTAGTTCCGCCCCAAGTGGCAGCAATAAGTGGAAGGTGTTTCATAATTGCCGACGCTTTTTCATGTTTTTCGGTGGACAATAACGACATTGACTAACTGCCGTACCGTTGCTGTGGCCGTAGTTCTTCGGGCTGGTAACGTTTTTCCATGCTTAGCTGATTCTCGACTGATGATGAGGCCTTGAAGCGTTGATGATCGATTAGCTCGCTTGTTGCGCGGGGAATGAATGTTTAAAAATCATTTAAAGAGTTTTTTTTGTGAAAGAAGTTGACGTTATCGTAAAGAGCACCAAATTCCTTCTTTGTTTGAGATACCTTCCGGACCCGTTGGGGGAAAACAGACTGTTTGACAACGGATACCTATGACTGGACAATGCCCATACTGTTATGTGGGATCGCTTATCCGAACGGTTTCGCTACGAAGTCATCTCCGCTTCATGTTCCGGAAGGGTCCGGCTTTTTTAAATGGAATTAAAATAACACGCTTCTGCTTTTGACTGCTAGCGGGCTGCTACTTTCACACACAGACAGGACACAGGATATGCTGTCGATGCTGGAGGCTATGCTCACTTCTTTTCCGACCATTTCGTACCCTTCCACCTCAAGTCGCAATAATCGAAAAACATTCTCCACATTGTTCGGATGCTTTCCACGTTCTTCCTATCCTCGAGCAACGGCGTGGATGCTGTGAGCCCGCGAGAAGACAAGTTCGCTCTTCCGCCCTCTTAAAGTGGATGGACGTGTATTTCGATCCCCGAGTGGAAATTCCTCGCACACGTACGAGCCGTTCTTCGTGGAGCCGGCCTTCGAGTGGGGTGTACGAATTTGCTGGCCTCGAATTCCATCTCGAGGAGTGCTCCGCAATAGCATAATAACGGACACACAAACCGGATCCGACAGATCCAGTAGCAGGCAAACCGAGTCCATTGAACGTAAAAGCTAAGGAGCGAAGTTTTTTTTCTACTTTGGATGCTTCCCTGGAGACTGTCTGCTTCGAAGTTTGGACTATTTTGTGTATGCTCTGGAGTAGCATCGTCGGAGAGCGAGAGCATAATGCATAACTAAGCTTAGGAATAACAGGAAAACTGGTTGCGAAGATGCTTTAGAACATGAGGATTACTTTCACTGTTGATATGGCGAAAGTGAAATTCAGAAAGCTTTCACCATACGCTGTCTTTTGAGATTAGAGATATTGTAATGATTGGCATTGTATTATATTTTTCATAGATTAATACCGTCATGAAGATGCAAATATAATCCACATCATTTATTGTGGTGCTATCCATTGATTTCTTATGGAACTCGCCACTATTGGTACAGTTGCACCACTATAGGTGCAAGGGAGTCAATTTTATTAAGGAAAATCTTTGTTTTAAATAGTTTTTCAAGTGAAATCTTAGGATAAGTTGCATTCAACATGATATTTAAAGCACGACGCATCAACTGAAATTATCGTAAAGTCTGTAATTATGATAAATATCATTAAAACCCCACTACCTCCACTATTGGTGCTACCTCCAATAAGAGTACGGTTACCTTATACCTTTATAATTCTACATGCTTTTTATAATCCTATAAGATCCGTTTAAAAAGCTTACGTTTTAAGGAAAAATAATTTATAATTTATAAAACACTGAAGGAACCACAACCAACGGTTCGAAGCGATGTCAATTTCAAATTTCCATTTCCAATTCTTCAAATTCGTCTTCAACAGCTCAACCCACAATCTGGTTTCCGGTAGCGTTCGTTACACTCCCAGAACATCAACAGGTTTTAATAGTCTAATTGCCCAGGTTATCGTTTTTCACCTTCAACACCTGATTCCAACGTGGTGCAGATATAAGTAGCTTTGTCTTAAAATACAACTAAAAAAACCCCTGTGTAGTCAAAACGGCTACTTGAACACTGCTATTAATGTTAAGCTTTTTGGCATAAGGTCATTTGGTAAAAAGGTCAAATGGTAGAACGGACCGTAATAAATTGTAAACAGCGTCAAATGTGAGCGATCGGCGCGAAAATTTTGAGGAATTGAAGGAGGTTATCGGAGATTCCATAAAGCGGTGGCCCATGTCCTGTTGTATGCTTTATAAATGTCACTATCCAATAAAATTGAGCTTTTTTGCTCCCTTCAAACATTTTCAATGCCTATTTGCCCAAAAATTTTCAGCCTTTTTTTGGAAATATCTTCGAGAACTCATTCTAAAATTGCGAATAACTCCGAAAATGAAGCAATTCGCGAGGGTTTTATTAGTTCCAACAAAAGATATATCCCTCACGATTCAACGCTGCTTTCAACTGATCGATTATTTTGGAAAAATATGTATTTTCCAGGGTTGGCCAAATTAGGCACCAAGTTGGCCAAATCCGGTGCACTTCCCTTATATAAATTGTTTTCCACTTCAGGAATTCCCTCCGAGAATAATTTAGAAAATTTCTCCATTGATTCCTTTTGAGTTTCTTCCAGGGAATCCACCGGAAATCTTATCCTTCGTTAATAAAAAAAATCCTTCGTTAATTCAACCAGAAATTCTTTCGGAACATCTTTTTGTTTGTAAAACCAAACAAAATTCATGCAAAGATTACTCCGGAAATTTTGTTGGTTAATTTATTGAAAAATGGAATAGGCAATCTTAAAACAATTTTCGGAAGGATTTTTAACGGCAACATTAAAGGAATTTCCAGAGGAATTTTTGAGGAGCTCTTGAAGTCTTTTCCAAATGATTTGTAATAGATTTTATTATTAATTTCTGAAAGGAATTCCCGCGAGAATTTCCAAATATATATCCGAAGTTGTTGAGGAGTTCTAATTAAATTTTCGGATGAATGTCCGTAGGTAAATGAAGTTTTGAAAAAAAAATCCTGGATGAAGTTCTGAATAAATTCCTAAGTGAAATTTCAAAGAAATTCCAAGAATTTACCTTTCAAGGATATTTTGAAAGGTATTTCCGAAGACAAATTGGAAAAAAATGGAATTCCGGAAATAAATTGGAGGATTGCATTGGATATTCCTCATAATATTCCTACGAAAATTCAAAGTCATTCCGAAATTGCTTTACGATTTTTTTTTTTTCGGTATATGTGTGAGAATTCTGCCAGTATTTTCTCAAGAAACCCCTTCGGAAACTTCTTACAAGAAGAATATAAAAAATTCTTTCATAATCCTTCGACAATTTGATTTAGAAAACCTTTTAAAATCTTCAAAAAAAAATTATATCCTGCAAAATTCCTTCAGGAAATCCTTATAAATTTCCTTTAAAAACTCCTCAGAAAACAAATCACAAAGATCTTTCCAGAGAATTTTCAGAAAGAATTGCTGTACGAATGTCAAAAGGAATTCCTGGCGTTATTTCTCTTAATAATTCTTGAATTAATTAATTCTTGAAGGAGTTCTCGAAAAAAATTCTGAAGGATTTCCTACAACATATCCCGAGGAAATTCCTAAATCAATTTCTGAACAAATTCCTAAAGGAATTTCCAATGAAATTGATAACGAGATTTCCGAAGTATTTCTCCTAAAACAATTTTCGAAAGTTTTCCTAAAACAATTTCTGAAGATATTCCTAAAAGAATATCCGAAGGATTTTTCTTAGATTTTTTCGAAGAAACTTAAAAAGGAATTTTAAAGGAATTCTTAGACTAATTTTCATAGGAATATCTAAAAGAATTTCTGAAGTAATTCCTAAAAGATTTTGTAAAGTAGGGGAACTGTTCCGTTTTCCATCTCACTCAACATATACATATTCATCTTATCGTAAAACAGAGAAATACAGCACCAATCTTGCCGCATCTTTTTGCTAACAAGCATGCTGACTGCTGAAAAAAATCACAAAAATAAAAAAAGCATATCAAATACCTTTTCATTGTTTTGTTTTCGATGGGATGGAAATGGGAGCTACGAGATGAAGTGGCGAACTATTCCCATATTTTCCGAAGAAATTTTCGACATTTTCTCTAAATTCCTTCTTTGAACTTTCAAAGGAATTTCTGAAAATATCTCCGAAGCTGTTTTCGGAAGTTTTTCTGTATAAATCAATAGATTCCGAAATGACTAAAATAAAAACTCCCCCTAAACAATTAGAAAATTCCCATAAGAAAATAGAAAATTGCCAATAAAGAAATCAGGGTATGAGCAATAAATAAATATAATTTTTTTTTAATTTGGTTTCATCAGTACCCGCTAAGCTGCGGTGGACGACGGAGGTCCTTCGTAGCTTAGTAGGGAAAGCACCTGTCATGCGAACTGGGGTCGTGGGATCAAACCCCACCGAAGGGGCGGTTACCCTCCAATACCTTTTCCGAACTAAATCTATCACATGTTGTACATATGCATAATCAAGTTTCAGACATAGTAATTAATTTCCACTCCGGGTGGCTTAATACCAGGCATATAGGCAATTAACTTTGAATGTACTGATAAAATTTCCACAAATAAAACAAAATTTCCATAAACAATTGAGAATTTTCCACAAAACAAAAATTTATTAGCATTTTTAAAATAAAAAATTGCAATTATTAAAAAAGAATTTTCCATAAATAAATCTAAATGTTCCACGAAAAAAAATCAAAATTTCCATAAATAAATTAATATAAGCAATAATTAATAACAAAATTTTCCGTAAAATAAATATATTTTTCCATAACAAAATAAAATTTTCCACGAAATGATCAATAAAGAGCAATAAAAAATAAGAAAATTTCCATAAAGAAATATAAAAAGCAATCAAACTGTGCTTTTTTTCATAGATGACCCCTTCTTTAAAAGCGTTTAAAGTTCATGTAAAATTTCATCAGCTTTATTGCTTTCTTGTATTTTTTAGGGAATTTTTCTTAATTTTTATTGCTCTTTATTGATTAATTTGTGGAAAATTTTTATTTTTTTTTATGGAAAAATATATTTATTTTGTGGAAAATTTTATAATTATTTATTGCTAATACCTATTGATTTATCTATGGAAATTTTGAATTTTTTTTGTGGAACATTTTCATTTCTTTATGGAAAATTCTTCTTTTATAATTGCTATTTTTTGCTTTTAAAAGTGCTTATTTATTTTTGTTTTGTGGAAAATTCTTAATAGTTTATGGAAATTTTGTTTTATTTGTGGAAAATTTTTATTTTTTTATGGAAAAAATATATTTATTTTGTGGAAAATTTTGTAATTGTTTATTGCTAATATTGATTTATTTATGGAAATTTTGTATTTTTTTCGTGGAACATTTTCATTTCTTTATGGAAAATTCTTCTTTTATAATTGCTATTTTTTGCTTTTAAAAGTGCTTATTTATTTTTGTTTTGTGGAAAATTCTTAATAGTTTATGGAAATTTTGTTTTATTTGTGGAAATTTTATAATTATTTATTGCTCATACCCTGATTTTTTTATTGGCAATTTCCTAATTGTTTATGGAAAATTGCTAATTTTAAATGAAAATTTTATTTAGCTGCCATTCCGAAATAGTTCTACTTGAACTTGAAGAACTTGGTACTTGAAGAAATTTAAGAATGTTGGAAATGCCTCAAGAGTTCCTTTTAAAATTCTGGAGGAATTCTTTCTGAAAATTCCGGAGGAATTATTGGAGAAATTTCCGATGGAATGGAAATTCCAATGGTATACGAAGGAATTCCTAAAATAATTTTAGAAAGAGGTCTGGCAGTATTCTTGACTTTTTTTTTAAATCTTGGAGGTATTTCCCAAAGAATTATTTAAGATATTTACAAAAAAAAATGTTAGCGATTAATTCCTAAGGAATTCTTAAGAACATCCGAAAATTTCTGGTCAGTAGTAAAACCCGGTTTTAACTCTGAAATTGTTTGCTAGAAAACCCTCCAAAATGTCGCAATTACAGTCTATCCATTATCACACAGGAATTGGAAATTTTTGGAAAAATATTCCAAAAAAAATCCTAGTGACCTTTCTAATTACAGAAGATAAAATGCACTAGAATTTCGTTATACTTGAAACTGCCTGACATTTTTTCAACTGAATTACGCCTCCAATTATGGTTCTTACCAGGATTCTTATATTAGGGTTCACTCACTTCGACAGTAGATGGGAGAGATAAGCGCGGGGATGAAGTCGATGAATAGATAATGCGTGGGCACGTTGTATTCGCGGCATTTCTGCAGTACTTGGCGAATGGCGAACACCTGGTCCGTGTTGAAGCGTTCGTCCATAAAACCCGCCTGGTACTGCCCCACGAACTCCCTTGCAATTGGTCGACATTGGACGACATAAAATTTGGGAGAGTACCTTGCAGGCGGCGTTCAGCAATGTGATTACGCGGTAGTTGCTACAATCTAGCTTATCGCCTTTTTTGTAGATGGGACACACGACACCTTCCATCCAATCCTGCGGCAAAACTTCCTCCTCCCAAATCTTGGTAATGACCCAGTGCAGCGCTCTAGCCAGTGCCTCACCACCGTGTTTAACCTTCTGTCTGTGCTCAAAAAAACTTACGTTGTCTGTGCTCTGGGGTCAAATTGACCCCAAATTGAAATTGCTATAACTTTTTCATTGTTTGGCCGATTTTGGATTTTTGGGGCTTTTTCGAAAGATAATTTAATCATCTTTCAGGTCGTAACCAAATATTGACTATTGGTGGGCGGGTACATCGCGGGGAGGGGATTTAGTGAACAAGGGTACAAAAACAGTGATTTTTCATGATTATTTTACTCATATCCGAAAATCCTACCCATTTTGAACTGCACCTTTTTTAAAAATGTTATGCAGGAAGGCGTGTGCTTTGGCATGAGGCGTTGATAAGTTTAGAACTTGGCCGCCAGGTGGTGGTATATTTGAATTCATTATTTTAGACTACTCAAGTAATTCCGATATATAGAATTCTCCTCAGTGTAAATATTCTTATCGCACAAATTTAAAATTTGTTAAAATGGCGTCTTGATCAAAGGTGGTCTAGTGGGAATGGATTGTCTTGTGACGCAAGTAATAATTGGGAATTTTACAAATAGGCGGCAAATTGGCTGATCTTTGGTTACCCATGTAGACCCAAAGGCCTTAATTCCAGGGTTTTCTTGGATGACCTGAAACATATTCTGTGAACACATTCTATTATTTGCAGCATCGCTGCAGCAGGGTGAATACAAAGAAAACTTTTGATGAACTCTACCACAACATTCATGTTTGCAAAAGATGCTACAAATCAAAATCCATCAGATCTCACATGGAACAATATACTCAAATATAACAGCTCACTAGCGTCGTATCTTAGAAGAAGTATTCATTACATTGAGCACCAATTTTTAGAGTCCTGGACATCCTGAACAATGTTGCCGAATACAACTTGGGTGTAGGTATGAGGGATCTCAAGCTAAAGCATTATTTCAAACATGCAAGAATATTGCAAGTACACTAGCGCCGCCTATTTGTAAATTTCCTAATTATTTATTCCGTCACATGACAGTCCATTCCCACCAGACGAAATTTGTTAAAGACGTCATCTTTACAAATTTCAAATTTGTGCGTTAAGAATATTTACAATGAGGAATATTCCATATATCGGAATTACTTGAGTAGTCTAAAATAATGAATTCAAATATACTGCCACCTAGCGACCAAGCTGTAAACAAATCAATGCCGCATGTCAAAGCACACGCCTTCCTGCATAACCTTTTGCAGTTCAAAATGAGTAGGATTTTCAGTTATAAGTAAAATAAGCATGAAAAATCACTGTATTTGTACCCTTTTACGAAAACCCTCCCGCGATGTACCCGCCCACCTATAGTCAATCTTTAGTAACGACCTGAAAGATGATTAAATTATCTTTTGAAACAGCCCCAAAATCCAAAATCGGCCAAACATTAAATAGTTATAGCAATTTCAATTTGGGGTCAATTTGACCCCAGAGCACAGACAACGTAAGTTTTTTGAAAAAAGTACACTGTAGCGCATATTTTCAAGATTTTTTAAGCGAATTTGCACCTAGGGGACAGATCTCGACGAGTTTTACCAAACTACCAGAAATTAGAAGAATCGGTTGAAAACTAAAAAAATGGCAGCCATTTAAAGTGGCCTGGGGTCATATTGACCCCAGAGCACAGACAAAAGGTTAAATAGCTCTCCTGGTAGTTGGTCTACCCCAGGGGAACATCCCTTTCCATTTTTCCGGGCGCGGAACGCTTGCGCCTATACTCGACAATTTTCTTTGTGACGTCACTTCACCAATGTAGGGGTTGGTCTTGTATGCGACATGATACTGGTGGTCACTGTGGTCTGTGGCTTATGATCGCGTACAACTGCTACAAGGATTGGTTTGAGACATTTAGAAGATCTCGTGAACATTCAGAAGAAATTAATATAACAATAAAGAAGAATATAACATGACAATTGAAAAAAAAAAACTTCTTGAAAAAAATACAATTTTGACGGGAAATTACTCTAAACCTTCACGAAAATATCCTCTGATTTTTACGAGATTTTCCTTAGAATGAGTGCTCGACAGTCTTAGGGCATTTGCTTGATGGACATTAGGCCGAATGACCATTAGGTCAAATTGTCATTAGGTCTCATGGGAAGATCATTCTTTCTTCGTCCTTCCTCTATTTTCCCTTTTCCTTATCCCTCCTCATTTCCCACTTCTTACTTCTCATTTCTAACTTCTCACTTCTTAATTTTCACTTCTCATATATGTTTTTTTTGACACTCTATTCTCGAGTCTCTTTGTTTTTTGCGGAGAAATCTCTCACCAATTCAGAAAACCACAATGAAATCGCTTCCTAACATGAGCAAAAACAGAAAACTCATGTTATTCTGTAATTTGATTTTTTTTTTGATGACTCATAAAAAAACACTTTAGGATTCCAAATTTTTGTTCATCGGTACCTATTTAAGTATTTCAAAACATTTTCGAATGTTATTTTAGGGATTCCCATACATTTAGAATTTATTTCACATCTAAAGAGTTTCAAAAAATTTCAAGCTGAATTCGAAAACTTTATGCATTAAGTAATCATGGAAATGCTTGAAAATTTTCAGAAATACACTCATACCGAATTTAATTTATAGATAATGCGAAAAGGAATCTTCAATCTTAGATTACACACTTATCTACATTTAGTAGTATGGAGAAGACAAGTTGACGCAGACACAGCGTTTTGAAGCAATCACAGAATAATTGGAAATCAGTTGTATTTTTCGCGAGTTTTGTAATGCTAGTCTTAGGTAGTGATGGGCAGAATGGTATGGTAATGGTCATAACAAAGTTTTTTTTTTTTTTGCGGGGACGAGTCAGCCTTGGGCTGAAAGTCTCCTTAATAAAGACAAAAAAAAAAAAAAAAACTGTGGTTTTATTGATGTTTCAGTGCATGTTTACAAATTCAAATTCGAGTTTCAGCGAAATTCTTGTCAACCTCGATATTTGCATTAATCGATGGTTAATTTGAATCTAGAATCTTGCTGAGCAGTGATCAACGCACGTCAATTATGCCGCTATTTTTAGTTTACAGATCTTCATGTCGCTTAATTAGGCCAGCAATCAGTTCATACCAAAGTTCCTTGGTGATTTCCGGCGTAAATGTAGCATCACACCACGGAAATCTTGCCCTTGGATCCCCCCCCTTTTGATAGGGTTCAGACACAGAGAATCGTAATTCCGGCCTGTATTTTAACATGGGAGCCAAAACTGTCCCGGAAAATTTAGTCGAGGTGTAATTCTTTCTTAACGTACTAAAAAGCATTTAACCATTGTCTCTACTTAAGTGCATGCAAAAATTACCAATTTTACTTGCACGTTAATATTTTCGAGTTACAGTTACATATGTCAAACAATCAGATCATGGATACCAAATGTGAAGGAATAGATGCTCTTAAATAAATGGATAGTTAAGATAGCCACCCACATATTCAAAATGGGCAAGATTTCCGACTACGAAAAAAAATCCGTAAACAAGATTCTCAAGGTGTGATTGCCAACCACCAACTGCGAAATTGAACGACTGAATTAGAGAACTAGCTATCGTTATTTTTGAGCCATTGAATAATTTAAACAGCGAGCCGCGGTTCAAAATTATAGAGTCGTGGTTCGTTCGCTCTTTCTCGCGAACCGGCTCAAATGAACAGCTCGTGAGCGTTTGCCCATCTCTAGTCTTAGGACGGATGAGCGATATAATTAGTCAAACAATTTCTATTGCAACCCTTGCGCGCAGTGCTTTAAATCGCCTTAGAAAAATACATCCCACCAGCTGGGGCCACAACCCAAGTGTGGTTCACTTTGAATGAATTGTGATAACTTTTGATAACAGAATACGTTAAAATATTGTTTATGCAACTATTGGGCACATTGAATTCGATATATAAACATATTCAAACCGAACTGAAGAACAGTGCAATCGAAATTGAATGGATAATTTAGAATCTATGTGCAAAAAGCATTATTGGCCGTTTCAATTAGTTCATGAGCCTTGTTGATTGCTGTTTGCTAAAGTTTAAATATTAGTAGAGGAAATTATTTTTGAAATCCAGATTTGACTAACACCGAACGTCTTATTAAATATGATTTCCAGTAATATCTTCTAGCCGATGTCAATCATCCATTTCGAGGTAGTTTTGTACCTTGCCACTGTCAATCCAGTCGAACCACGTCGACTGTTCCGCACTCTAGAGCTGCGACTGCACTGTGGTCAGGTCAACCAGCAGACAGGCAGCGACCGGCGATGCTTAGATTGGGGAACACGGAACACTCGGAAATCTTTATCTTGCTTGCTTTGAAACGACGAGACCGACGAGGAGTTCTCCCCGACCGATCTGCTGACTTCGGCACTTCTCGGAAACGCTATACCCACAGCGCAGCAGATATGGCTGGCCTCGACCACTGAACACAAAAAACACACACCTTCCCACCACAATCTCGGAAGAAGCGCGAGCTTCAAGCAAACGCCAAACTACTAGTACCTACGGGAGAGCGTGGTGTCAAATGCGGAAAGCAGATTCATGAGCCTTTTAAAAATGGGGATTATTCAGTCCGTATACTAGCAATGCAATACATCTGATTCAAAGCACACGAACTGCGCTAAAAATAAATTTTCTTCTTCTCATTGATAGTACATCCCCCACTGGGACATTGCCGCCTCGCAGCTTAGTGTTCATTCAGCACCATTTTTGCATTCGTATATCATGAGACTAACAAGATTATACTTTTATGACCAGGGAAGTCGAGACCATTTCCAAACCAAAAATTATTTGTCTTATTTGTCTGATTTCAATTTATATGTTTGGTAACTTCGCGTTACGATATTTTCTAGTGTCGCTTCTGTGTCTGCTGCCACTTCTTCAAACGGTTGAAGGGAATCTCCGTGACATCCACATCAGGTACAGCTTTAAGAGCAAACCCCACCAGGAAATGCTCAGAAGTGAGTGGTTCTACATCCGTGGGGTCGTCGCTGAGAGGTACGACTGGTCTCGAACCAAGGCAGCATTCAATCTGGGATAGCAATGTCTCCATGTCGTCATACCCCAGTATTTGTTTTCCCAAGGTTCGGACAAAATGCTTCTGTGCTGACTGGATTGCAGCTTCCCAGAGGCCACCAAAGTGGGATGCCTTGGGGGGATTGAAGTGCCATCGGATCTTGTAGTGCGCACAATCCTTTCCAAACCGCCGAAAAGCTTGGAGGAATTTAACCGTAGTAAGGTCCCTAATAGTCTATACCAGTAGTCGAGAATGGCCGTGAAACTGTGATTCCTGCGGAAGGTAGTTCCAACATGAATTGCTCAAGACGTGTTGGATGAGATTGGCAACAGATGATGCAGTTGTGTCTCCAACTCCAGCTGAAATTCTTGGTAGATAGTTGGATTTTGGGCACCCTATTCGCGACGAAGCTTGTCCAGGTAGCCGGTGGGGAATCCAGCCAGTTCAAGACCGTAGTCGAGTCGACCCAGAAGTAGGTTTCTGGTCGTTGTGATAGTGACAAAGTTATTTTTCAGGTCGGTCAAATTACCGGTACTACAAGTGTCAAACCAATATTGGCGATGGAATTAAACATGCACTACAAAATGATGCATAAATAATGGCCAATTGATGCTTGTTGAAGCATAATTTGGCAAAATAATTTAAATGACTACAGCACCACTAGCGTTCTAGTACTTAAGATTCTACTGAACAACCTTGATTTGGTGAATAGTAATGAATCCTTGACAAGTCCAGCAGCGTTTTCTGTTCGCAGATAAGCCTATGCACCGTAAGCTTTTCCCGAGGCATCCGAGAAGAGATGCAATTGTAGTGACACAGCATTGCTGCACAAGACGAAACAATTGATTTTAAGGTGGTTGTTGTAGAGCTTTGTCCTCTTCGGGAAAATCGTCTAGAACTGCTGCTTCCGAAGATTGGTAGTTTTTGGTACGTTGTTACCGCCGGAAAAAGGGCGTCAACCAGGGAATCAATATTTGAGTAACACCTAACAATATGCTCTTTGTCATCAAGAGAGTTTGTTACTGACAAACGCACCTAGCGACAAATCTTTATCAGAGACCGAATATTATGCTTCTCGTGATTTTATAGCATTTTGCTATTTCATCGCTGTCTCTCTCGATTGTGCGCCGCTAAGGTATTTGCCATATTGTGGTACCTCGATTACGGAAATGCAAAATATGCATCACATATTACACACGATTACCTAATTAGAATTATTACTACAGTATACTGATCCAAACGCAGTAGCAATGAATGTAAAAAAATAAAAATAAAACCGTTTATTCCACCCAAGAATAACTATCTATCAAGGGACAATAATATGTTGCATACCTTAAAAGTGAATGTGAAAAACCGCGCCAAAGGATCATATCTGTTAGTCATTGCTTTATTTACTTTTTGCATGGCGCACAACTCGGCGCACGGGAGCCGGCGCGTAACTGGCGCGCCAGGTTGCGGATTTAAGAAAAGAATCGCAATATATTATGACAAGAATCATTTTCCTCGCATGCTCTGATATTTCCGAAAATACGATGCTAATTTTGTAATCATTGTTCGATTCTCGAATATTTCCATGAAAGCAGAAACTACGATAGCATAAAATCGAAATTTGCTCTACAAATAATGCAAAATAATGGGATAAAAAGTTAGCAACAAGATTGTCTTCTTTTTTGTTGCTAACAAAAAGATGATTCAATTTCTTCTAATTTCCAGAAGCGTTCCATAAGCTAGTGTACTTCTGCGACGGATGCCACGTTTGCAGTTATTGTTGTTGACGGTTGACAGCAAATAGAACTCATCCAGGACACATGACCCATCCAAGGACAGAGTTGCGGCGAAAAGTTTTCAATAGCAACCATACGAATTGCCAAATGCTAACTTAAATATTGATGTGTCTGTAGGGGAAACGACAACACATATACAATTATAGATCGCACCAGAATGGATATCAGATCAGTAGTGAATTGTAGATCAAGTGAGTTCGATCCGGTTCTAGCCGAAGCCAATGAATTGTTGCTAACGTTAGGGTTTATCATACTGAAGAATTGTAAGTTATTATAAGTAAGTCATTACAAGTTTCCTAAATAAATCGAATTATTACAGTTTTAGCTGATACAAAGGAATATTGGCGATGCTATCTGCTCAAAAAACTCCAGTATCACAACCCCGCGGAAACACCAAGTGGAATTCTTCCAGATACATTGAAGAGATAGAAGAAAATCTCTGCACAAATCACATGATCGATCGTGTTACTGGTGCGGAATGACGCAACAGCTAATTGAACTTCAGATTGTATTCCCCAAGACGAAATGTCCAATGTGGTAGATGGTAGATTGGCCGTTACTTTGGAAAGCACAAGAAATTCGGCAGAGGTGGAGTAGTTTTTGATTCGAGACCGTGTGGTAGACGAGAATTTGTGTTTGGCTTGCGTTGTCAATTGGCCGATACCGGCGATTGGGATGAAGACCTTCTTGCGTTACACCTTTAGACGTTGAGAATCCAGAATCCAGAAGAGCTCTAGCAATGTGAGAGGTACACACTTAAATAATTTCACAGATTTCGGTCAATCTCAACAGCAGATTTGTACGGTAATTATTTAACCAAATTTTCTGCGATTTTTCCTATGTTCAACTTTCAAAATCACCGAAAGTCTGTAAAATTATTCACCGAACAGTTCTCCTTTTGAGATTTTGGTGAAATTTCACAGAAACCTGCGATGGACGATTTCTTATCGCACAATTGAGTGTGATGACGGCCTTTGCAACGACGACAGGTGTTGTTAGACGGACATTCTCTGCTCAGGTGCCCTCTACGCAAACAGTTTCTGAAGAGTTGGTGATAGCGAATCTCTTTCTCCTTGTCTTCAATGCTCATTTTCGAAAATGTGAAATACATGTGCAGTGGATGATGCTCGGAACATGAAATGCAGTTTCTGGGATTATATTAAGATGCTCCATGATTTGCAATCGGACGTGAGGCGATGGTTTTCTTTGCTGACGAAGACGTAGTGAACTCCTTGTGGTTGATACTCTGCAGTACGTTGGCTCTTCTTTGAATGAAGGCGGTTAGTTGCTTGAATGTAACGTTCTGGAGAGTAGAGAGTATTCCTTCTAATCTCTTTGTGTTGCAGAATCCAACTGACTGCTCAACATGCGTATCAGAAGAATCTCCAACGCTTCAGTTTGTTCTCTCAATTGTTGTAGGTATGTAGTATACGAACGTACATGGTCGCTGGAAATCAACGTGGGTTCATTAGTGGTGGTGGTAGCGAAATAGTGCTGGATGGTGAAAAATTTGAAGTGGTAGAAGAATTTGTGTATCTTGGAACATTAGTGACGTGCGATAATGATGTTACCGCGAGGTAAAAAGGCGTATTGCTGCTGCAAATAGGGCTTATTACGGACTTCGTAACCAGCTTAAGTCCCGTAGTCTGCAAACGAAAACAAAACTCGCGCTGTATACTACTCTGATTCTTCCAGTGGCTTTATACGGCCATGAGACATGGACGTTAAAGGAGGCTGATCGGAGAGCTCTCGGAGTGTTTGAGCGTAAGGTGCTGCGGACAATACTCGGCGGTAAACAGGACAACGGTATCTGGCGGCGTCGCATGAATCACGAGTTGTACCAGGTGTATAAAGGGCTGAATATTATTAAGCTTATACAACACGACAGACTACGGTGGGCTGGTCACGTTGTTCGTATGCCGGAAGAACGTCAAGCGAAAATAATATTTAGTAGATAATCCGGAAGAGGCCGCAGGCTTCGTGGAAGGCCGCGTACACGATGGCTATTTGCAGTTGAAGAGGACCTGAGGGCGCTCAATGTTCAGGGCGACTGGAAGCGATTGGCCCAGGATCGAGTCCAGTGGAGAAGGATACTCCATTCGGCGTAGGTTCATCGAAGAGCTGTAGCCCATCAAGTATCAAGTAAGTAAGTATACGAACATTTGTCTCGAACCTTTCGACGAGAGAGTGCAATTCGTTCGCAAAATTCTCTTTTGACTGTGGGAAACTCAAAGAGTACATCAACATACAAGGCTGTCAAACGACTAGTACTTTGAAAATGCTTAAACAGAAGATTCCATGCTACAGTGTAGTTAGGGGATGGGTTGAATCAATTTGTGGAAAGTGAGTGTGGAAAAAGAAAGTGACGAACAGAGATAATAGAACTTCTGAATGCTAGAGTTCTTGTGAAGAGTGGACTAGTTATAGGTAGAGATTGTGGAAGTTAAGCCACTGCTGCAGATTTCCACTGAAACCGGTAGTTTCACATCAGGTAATCGAACTTGTAGAGTCGAGACGTGGACGTGAGCACCTCTAGAATTTGCTGGTGATGTGAGGGGTGGGTTGTTCACTGAAAGTAAGAAACCTTTAACATTGTAATAGCTCAACTCCATTTCAGAACGTTGCTTAAGTAGTTCTTATAGCGTGGTTTCGTCTAATGCAGCGGTTCTCAACCTGGGGTACATGTACCCCTGGGGGTACCTTTGCTAGCCTCAGGGGGTACCTCGTACAAAAATGCGTTATGGCGCATGTATTGCTATTCCAATAAGCAATGTTATGATAATTGTGTAATTTTTTATTCGGAAACTTTGTATTGTACATAATATGCATGGTGATCAGTAAATTAAAACCTATTAAAACCTACCACTACAACCAGCACAGTGTATGAAGGACTGTGGAAGAAAACGTAGAGTGATTAAAATCAAGAACCTAAAGGCTTGGAGGCCTTTATATGAGAGACATAACGCCCTTTTCCGAAAAGCTCCGTTACAAAAAGCTTGGAGGTCTCCTTCCAACCAGCTCGTAAGTTTCCTTCGAAGATTCCTTTCAAGAGGCTCGGAAGCCTCCTTTCAAGAGGCTCGGAAGCCTCCTTACAAGAGGCTCGGAAGCCTCCTTACAAGAGGCTCGGAAGCCTCCTTTCAAGAGGCTCGGAAGCCTCCTTTCAAGAGGCTCGGAAGCCTCCTTTCAAGAGGCTCGGAAGCCTCCTTTCAAGAGGCTCAGAAGCCTCCTTTCAAGAGGCTCAGAAGCCTCCTTTCAAGAGGCTCAGAAGCCTCCTTTCAAGAGGCTCAGAAGCCTCCTTTCAAGAGGCTCAGAAGCCTCCTTTCAAGAGGCTCAGAAGCCTCCTTTCAAGAGGCTCAGAAGCCTCCTTTCAAGAGGCTCAGAAGCCTCCTTTCAAGAGGCTCAGAAGCCTCCTTTCAAGAGGCTCAGAAGCCTCCTTTCAAGAGGCTCAGAAGCCTCCTTTCAAGAGGCTCAGAAGCCTCCTTTCAAAAGGCTCAAGCCTCCTTTCAAGAGGCTCAGAAGTCTCCTTTCAAGAGGCTCAGAAGCCTCCTTTCAAGAGGCTCAGGCCTCCTTTCAAGAGGCTCAGGCCTCCTTTCAAGAGGCTCAGAAGCCTCCTTTCAAGAGAAGAGCCTCCTTTTAAGAGGCTCGGAAGCCTCCTTTCAAGAGGCTCGGAAGCCTCCTTTCAAGAGGCTGGGAAGCCTCCTTTCAAGAGGCTGGGAAGCCTCCTTTCAAGAGGCTAGGAAGCCTCCTTTCAAGAGGCTGGGAAGCCTCCTTTCAAGAGGCTGGGAAGCCTCCTTTCAAGAGGCTGGGAAGCCTCCTTTCAAGAGGCTGGGAAGCCTCCTTTCAAGAGGCTCGGAAGCCTCCTTTCAAGAGGCTCGGAAGCCTCCTTTCAAGAGGCTTGGAAGCCTCCTTTCAAGAGGCTTGGAAGCCTCCTTTCAAGAGGCTTGGAAGCCTTCTTTCAAGAGGCTTGGAAGCCTCCTTTCAAGAGGCTCGGAAGCCTCCTTTTAAGAGGCTTGGAAGCCTCTTTCAAGAGGCTCGGAAGCCTCCTTTCAAGAGACCCGGAAGCCTCCTCTCAAGAGGCTCGGAAGCCTCCTTTCAAAACGTTCGGAAGCCTCCTTTCAAGAGGCTCGGAAGCCTCCTTTCAAGAGGCTCGGAAGCCTCCTTTCAAGAGGCTCGGAAGCCTCCTTTCAAGAGGCTCGGAAGCCTCTGTGTGGTTTCGAATTTCACCGAGGGGAATCGCTCGAAGCAGGATCTCTTAAATGCACTACCTGTCCCAGCAAGAGGTTGATTACGAATGACCATAAAGCGCGAGCTTGGGTCGTACCGGAGCTAACGGCTCGACATAGTGTGTGTGAGAGATGGTGAATATGTATGTGCTTATTACTCAGTAAAGAAGCGGCAGTTTACATGGATTCTGCAGTACATTAGGGTGTATCCCACATCCCACTCCTTCTCTAAAAAAGATACCTGGGGTTTATGAAACTTGCGTGATTTCGTTTTCCATGGAAGATATATGAACTTCTGATTGATTAAAATGTTTATTACTGCATCAAAGTTTTAAAGTTTCTGCTTACTATATACTAGGTATAAATGATTTCATTAATGTACCTTACATACGATCAAGTTAATGTAATGAAAGCTGGACGAGAAGAAAAAAAAGAGAGAAGAATAAAATTATTAAAATTTGAAAGTTTCTGGTGAGAATTTGATTGGTTTAACGCTCATATGTCGACATTTCTATGATCACTTTGTGTTATACAGTGTACCAAAATATGTGTACCAAAAGATATTGTTGATTGAATGAGCATTTGACCAACAAATAATTTCTTATTTATTTTAAAATAACTGAGAAATTACCTTTGTGTTTCAGTATGATTTACCGTTCTTCTCTGCATCCACCAACCGTACATAGTCTTCAAGGTAAGTGGGGACTTTTTTCTCTCTCGGTGGGCGCTGTTCAGTTGCTTCCTGGTAATTGTTCGTGTTTTCCTGGTCTTGTTTTCTCCATTCATGTACACGTTTAGCTTGGGACACATGTCTTTTCAACTGCTGGCCATCGTTGCTCGTGAGTGTGAGGTTTCCTTTCCTCTGCTCCGTGACCGTGTATCTTTTCGAGTCAAACCGACTGTCACCCTTCAAACGAGCCTGACGTTCGATAATCACTGTGTCTCCTGGTACTATTTTACAATGACGTGCACCTCGACGTTTGTCTTCGCTTTGTTTTCCACTCATTTTCGCTTTTTGATCCCTTGCGTCGATTATTTCGTCATCGTGGTGCGATCTTCCGGGTTTGATCAGTGGCAAATGTCGTCGTATTTTTCTACCGTACATCAATTCTTCTGGAGGGACTTTGGTTATTGAATGGGAGGCTGAGTTATGCGCCGCTATTGCTGATTGGAGCTCATCTTCATAACTATTGCCAAGAGATGCCGCAATTGCCATTGCCTTATTAATGATTTTCATACAGTTTTCAACCAAACCGTTTTGTTGCGGAAACAGAGGGGTGGAAAAAATATTTTTTATTCCGCGATCAGAACAATATCGGCTGAACTCCTCGCCGTTGAAAGGTGGTCCATTATCAGTTTTAATTGCTGCTGGGAATCCTTCTTTGTGAAAAATGTCGTCCATAACTTTACGAGTGCTTTCAAAGCTGGTAGTTTTTACTGTCCGAGCGATAATGAATCGTGATCGGTATTCAACCACGACCAGAACAAGTATGCCTCCGAACTTGGCATATGGTCCATTGAAGTCCATTGCTATTGTTTCCCAGATTGTTCTGGGAGCAAGAATACGTTCCATTGGTGTAACTCTCTCCGGCTTTCCATTCGTGGCGCACACTTCACAAGATTTTACCCAGTTCTCTGCATCTTTGGGCATTCCTGGCCACCAAACACGCTCTCTAAGGATGCACTTGAGCTTTGCTGACATCGGATGCCCTTTATGAGCAATTTCAAGGGTTTTCTGTTGTAGTGATTCGGGGATCACTACACACCCTTGTTTGACAAGAATTCCATCCTTGACGTAAAGCATATTGGCAATTATTTCGAACCGCCTTAGTTGTCTGGGCCAATCTCCAGATTCTAGTGCCTCTATCACCTGAGACAGTATGGAATCCCGAGAAGTCGCAAGCTTGATTTCTTCCTCCGTCAGAAACCCAGTTGTCACAGCTTCTAATTTGGCAATTTCCCACGGGCTCTCTGTATCATCAAAAGCTTCGTCTTCTCCGACGTAAAGACGGGAAGATGGGTCAGCGATGTTGAATTTTCCTTGCACATATTCTACTGTGTAATTGTATGGGCTGAGCCTCAGTGCCCAACCATCAGCTCTTGTAAGAGCTCGTTTCGAAGTTTCTCTAGAGCGGTTAAGAATGAAGGCAACCCCTTTCGAATCAGTTCGTAGAGTGAATTGGCGCCCTAGTAAATAGTAGGAAAAATATTCCACTCCCCAAACTGCACTCAACGCCTCCCGTTGATTTTGTGCGTATCGTTTTTCTGTGGGTGTTAACGCTTTAGAGGCAAAACTAATCACGCGTGGCGTTCTGCGGGTATTTTCTTGGACGAGGACAGCCCCTAGGGCGTTTGGGGATGCGTCTGTATAGAGTATGGTTTTATCCGTTTCAGAGAAGTAACCTAAGGCTATGGTGCAATTAGCAATCTGTTGTTTGGTGGCCTCAAAAGCAATTGATTGGCGTGGGCCCCAGCTCCAAGTGTTCTTTGTTGCAACTTCCCATAATGGACTTGTTAGTTCTGCGAAATGGCCAATGTATGGGGACACGT
Organism: Armigeres subalbatus; assembly: GCF_024139115.2. NCBI lineage: Eukaryota > Metazoa > Arthropoda > Insecta > Diptera > Culicidae > Armigeres > Armigeres subalbatus. The sequence goes on from NC_085141.1 coordinate 99,308,563, forward strand.
ATGAAGCAAGACCCAAAAAGCTTCGAAGCTCCGAAGAGGTTGTAGGTTGGCGGAATTTTTGGATATGCCTAACTTTTGCTTCGTCAATGTGGAAACCTTCTTCGTCAAGTTCATGGCCCAAAAATCTTACCCGGACCTTATCAAATTCACACTTTCCAGTGTTTAAAGTTAGATTGTTCGCTCGCAGAACCTGAAGGACTTTGGCCACTATTCTCCGTAGGTCTTCTATATTCATGGCAAAAATCAGGATATCGTCTATGTAGACGATAACATTGTCTATGTCTTTAAGAATGCGTTTCATCTCCCTTTGAAAAATTTCTGGAGCGCAATTGACTCCAAACATGAGTCTAGTGAAGCGATACATGCCATTTTCAGTCAGAAATGTAGTTAAGTCTCTAGATTCTTTGGCCAATTCCAAATGGTGGAATGCACTTTTAAGATCTAGTTTTGTGAAGTATCTAGCTCCATGTAGCTTAACCTTCATCTCGTGAATCAGTGGAAGCTGGAAGAATTCCCGCTTTATAGCTTTATTGGGGGCGCGCATATTAACGACAAGTCGAAAATCATCCTTTCCTTTAGGAACGGCCGACATGCCACTTATCCACTCTGGTGCGGAAGTAACCTTCTCTATGATTCCTATTTTCTCCATCTCTAATAACCTTAGCTTTGCAGCTTCCTTGTATGCGGCGGGAATATTATAATATGCGCTTCTCTCTGGTGGGACGGTTGGGTCAATGCTAAACTTAACTTTTACACCCGGCATCTTCGGGAAGATTTGAAAATCTTGAGAAATTTCGGAATTATTTATCGAAACTCCGACCTTTAAAATACCCAAGTCACTTGAAGTTATTCTTCCAAGCAACGATCGTCGACCCTGTGGGACTACTAAGAATTCCGCGAGAGCTGGTGGTTTTTTAGTGTCCATTACTTCTAGGTTTGCGTTGAACGCGCATGTAATCTCCAAAGCTTTTTCCGATGCATATGCTCGCAAAATTGATGTTTTTGGTAGTGGAACTTCATTAATCTTCACCAAACCTTGCCTGGAATCCCTTAACAACTGGTCCCAATCCTTTCCTCCGATAACATTTGCATCAGCCCCCGAATCAACGAGGAATTCTATTGGAGTAGATGAATCCAGTCTGCATTTTATGAGCACGTCCTTTAGGGATAGAGCGTTCACGTGCTGTGAATAATTATATGAGAATGTTACTTGGAATAATTTCCAAATAATAATCAAATAAGACAAGACAGTTCTCGTAACAATATTCTTGTTTAGTCAATACAATCTATAGTATGTATTGTAATCACCAAAGTGGCAGCCTAGAGTGTAGAACGTAGCACAGTCATAATATCTGGAGCAAATCGTTTTGATATTTCAGTACATAAATTCTTGGATTTAACACCAAAACACGTGCGCTTTTGTTTTGTAACATGTAACGAAAATCATAGTTCGCGGAAAGAAGACCAGACCAACAAACGCCAGCTCATAAAATATTACAATATTCAAGAGATGGTGTGTCCTACCAAATGACAGGGATATAATACATCTTCTTCTTCTTCTTCTTCTTCTTATTGGCATTGCATCTCCACACTGGGACAGAGCCGCCTCGCAGCTTAGTGTTCATTAAGCACTTCCACAGTTATTAGCTGCGAGGTTTCTAAGCCAACTTACCATTTTTGCATTCGTATATCATGAGGCTAACACGATGATACTTTTATGCCCAGGGAAGTCGAGACAATTTCCAATCCGAAAATTTCCTAGACCGGCAACGGGAGTCGAACCCAGCCACCCTCAGCATGGTCTTGCTTTGTAGCCGCGCGTCTTACCGCACAGCTAAGGAGGGATATAATACATATTTGTTTAAAAAATGTCGATTTAAATTACTTTATATCATGAACGCATGGGTATGCAAACAACTATATTTTGTGTTGTCGGTTGGACCCGTAATAAAAAAAACGAACAAGAGCAAGCTAGGTGGATGAAATATTTACTTTCCTTTGCAAAATACCACTTCGGGAAGTGATCTTAAATGGGTAGCTATTTTAAAAACACAACGAACCCGTTTAAATGATACTGTATTATTCAATCTAATAGATTTTTGTAACTGGCGAATAAAAGTGCTAATGATTATCTAGGATTATTGGCATTTTCTTTTTGCCTTGCGTAGCGCGGGTTAGTGTTGGACATTTTCCTTCGAACTATTGCATCATGACATCATATGAGGGATTTTTTTGTTACTCGTATTCAAATGGTGAGTGAAGTTTTATGAGGGCAATGCCTACAGTTTTTTTTCCCGTGCAATCGTCTTTAGATCAAGTTTTCTACAGTTTTGATTAACTTGATTGATTTATAACTTTTAGGAAGTGGATCTTGCAGCGCATACACCGTGATTGATCCCAAGTGATAATAAGCTGGGCATCAAAACATAGTCTTGTATTTGACTTTAGCAGGATTGAAGAATGTAAGTAAATCAAAACTGCAATTTAATTAGGTATTTCAATAAAGTTTTAATTGTAAGACATTAATTTTTTTCAGTATATTTTTGAAACAGTGGAAGATTTAACCAAATAGCGAAAGTTTAAAATCAGGGAAATGGACTTCATTTTGTAAGGATATGTTAAATGAAATTATAAAGTTTTTTTTTTTTTTAATATACATCATACCTGGGTATTACCGATTTCGGGTTTCGGAATATGATGCTCGTCCATCACGTTGGCCTCCTTCATTCGGCACGTTGCAACAAAGTGTCCGCGAACACCGCAACGGTGACAGTTCTGGTTCTTTGCTGGGCATTCCTCTCCTCTATGTGCTGGGCGATCACACCTAGAACACCTCCCACGCTTGCCTAGTCTGCTCCGGGGGTAAGCATGGTTTCGGTTGCGCGATGAATTCCGTGATGTCTGACTGTTGTTATTGAAATCTCTACGACTGTTGAATCCGTGTTGTGGCAGATTCGGCCGCTGGCGATCGCGTTGAATATGAGCTGTTGTTGTAGCTACGGCTTGCACGTTTCCTTCTGGGTTTCCAGTTGGACTTACTTCTGCTTCGAACGCTTCACTTCTAGTCGCTGATTGTACTACGAATGCCACCTCATGTCCAAAGGTGCGCGCAGCCTTTGCGAGCTCACGATTCTTCATACCTTTAAGTAGCTGAGAGCGGACGAAGCGGCATTGATCGGAGTGGCTGTAACGGCAGAGTTGAACTTTTGCCATGAGGCGAGCGTAGAAAGCCATCGTTGACTCTTCGCTCTCCTGCTTCATTTGGGAGAACGCCTCGTGCTCGGCGGCTGTATCCGTCATGCTATGGAAGTACCCGGTGATATTTGATACCATTTTCCGATAGCAATCAGGTTCATCGAGGCTTGGTCGAAGTCCTGCGGCTCGCACTATGGTTTGTAGGTTGTCTCCTAATGCCAAATACAATAGTTGAGCCTGACGGATGGATTCTGTGATGTTATTCAAAGAAAGTGCGATTTCGAACTTTTCGATGAACTTATTGAATGCTTCCCACATGCCTGACGCGGTGACATCCTTAGGAAAAAACGGAATTCCATCTAGACGAATTGCTTGGCCTTCGCAAATCGTTGTAGGACCGCCCAATCGACCCCAAGAATCGGCCGCTTGTTGCGTTGTGCTAGCACTATTGGTTGTATTTGTTGCACTCTCGGTTTTATCCCACGGTTTTTCGAGGATGACTTGAGCCAAGTCTACAATTGCCTTCTGCAGTGTGGCAAACATTTCTGGTGTGACGACTGAGGGCGTTTCAATCGCTGCTGTTGATAGTGGTAAGGGGTCGTTCGCTGATAGCTCTCCGTCGTCCTGAACGGTGTCGTCTTTTGGATCTTCTTCCTCATCGCTTGATAGTTCGATGATGTCCACGATGTTCTCGTTTTGAAGATTAGCCTTTTCTGGTAATATGCGGACGTATTTTCCCGCATCGTTGTCCATTATTCCTGATAGAATATTAACACATATTCTATTACTATTACTACTAGACAAGACTCAAGACTTGTGTTTTTATTAGATTAGCATGATATAATTGTCTTTTAGAAAACAAAAAATAGTATTATATAAGGGTCTAGTTTCAATAGACATTTTTTTTCCTAAACGGATAATTGCTTTACAAGCGAAAATAGATACGAAGAGGATTCGGTTTATTCTTTAGCACTAGCGTCCCACTAGCCCAGGTTTAGCATTCGTCCCGACATACTAAACGAAGAAAATCCATTCAACACTGTTTTTTTTTTTGGTCGTTCCAGTACCTTGACACGTCATTTCGTTTCGTCCCGAAACACATCCAACCGTACCTCTTGTCATGAACTTTCACTACACGAAACGAAAAATGGCCGTCCCAGCCAAAAAAATAGGTCCATCGAATATTTCCGAACAGCAAAAGACAAAATGGCCGTCCCAACACATTTTGCGAGAATTGTTCCGTTTTTTCCTTTTTCAAAAAAGTAAAATGGCCGTCCCAGCTCATTTTGCGGTAACGATTTTTTTGAGCAAGAAAAAGAAAATGGCCGTCCCAGCACATTCTGTTTCCCTCATGCGCAATTTGGTCGAAAAAAGAAAAATCAGAGAGAGACCTAGCGTTCGTCCCGAAGCGCTGCAAGCATGGCCGTTTTTGCAGATTTCTGTCTAGAGTTCACTTAAAAAAAAATGCTTACCTTTCGCTGAAATCGTTTTATTGGTGCTTGAAGTGTCCACTCACGCGATCACATTTAACTTTCTTTATTTCCCGCAGAGAGCGGTATCCCCATGTTCTTCGTAGCCTTTTCAAGGGGACGAGAAGAACGCTGGCAGGATCGCCAATTGTGTGGTTTCGAATTTCACCGAGGGGAATCGCTCGAAGCAGGATCTCTTAAATGCACTACCTGTCCCAGCAAGAGGTTGATTACGAATGACCATAAAGCGCGAGCTTGGGTCGTACCGGAGCTAACGGCTCGACATAGTGTGTGTGAGAGATGGTGAAATGTATGTGCTTATTACTCAGTAAAGAAGCGGCAGTTTACATGGATTCTGCAGTACATTAGGGTGTATCCCACAGCCTCCTTTCAAGAGGCTCGGAAGCCTCCTTTCAAGAGGCTCGGAAGCCTCCTTTCAAGAGGCTCGGAAGCCTCCTTTCAAGAGGCTCGGAAGCCTCCTTTCAAGAGGCTCGGAAGCCTCCTTTCAAGAGGCTCGGAAGCCTCCTTTCAAGAGGCCTCAGAAGCCTCCTTTCAAGAGGCTCAGGAAGCCTCCTTTCAAGAGGCTCAGGAAGCCTCCTTTCAAGAGGCTCAGAAGCCTCCTTTCAAGAGGCTCAGAAGCCTCCTTTCAAGAGGCTCAGAAGCCTCCTTTCAAGAGGCTCAGAAGCCTCCTTTCAAGAGGCTCAGAGCCTCCTTTCAAGAGACTCAGAGCCTTCTTCAAGATGCTCAGAAGCCTCCTTTCAAGAGGCTCAGAGTCTCCTTTCAGGAGGCTCAGAAGCCTCCTTTCAAGAAGCCCCTTTCAAGAGGCTCAGAGCCTCCTTTCAAGAGGCTCAGAAGCCTCCTTTCAAGAGGCTCAAGCCTCCTTTCAAGAGGCTCAGGCCTCCTTTCAAGAGGCTCGGAAGCCTCCTTTCAAGAGGCTCGGAAGCCTCCTTTCAAGAGGCTCGGAAGCCTCCTTCAAGAGGCTCGAAAGCCTCCTTTCAAGAGGCTCGGAAGCCTCTAATCAAGAGGCTCGAAAGCCTCCATTCAAGAGGCTTGGAAGCCTCCATTCAAGAGGCTCGAAAGCCTCCTTTCAAGAGGATCGGAAACCTCCTTTCAAGAGGCTCGGAAACCTCCTTTCAAGAGGCTCGGAAGCCTCCTTTCCAGAGGCTCGGAAGCCTCCTTTCAAGAGGCTCGGAAGCCTCCATTCAAGAGGCTCGGAAGCCTCCTTTCAAGAGGCTCGGAAGCCTCATTTCAAAAGGCTCCGAAGCCTCCTTTCAAGAGGCTCGGAAGCCTCCTTTCGAGGGTCTCGGAAGCCTTCTTTCAAGAGCAATGTTTTGGGTAGTTTGTGGTGTAACCACATTGGATCGGATATCCTCGAACACCCCTTGCGTCTCAGGGCGCTCCACATATTCTCGTAATTGAGACGGTCGAAAGGTTTTTCGTAGTCAATGAATACCAAGTAAGGGGACTCTTGGAATTCGATGACCTGCTCCAGAATGATACGGAGCGTGACAATATGGTCTACACAGGATCTTCCGGGACGGAATCCGGCCTGCTGCCACTGCCAAGCATCGATCTTCTTTTGAATCCGGGCTAGGATAACTTTGCTTAGAACTTTGAGAGCGGTACACAGCAACATAATGCCTCGCCAGTTATCGCATACAGTCAGGTCACCCTTTTTGGACACCTTCACTAAGATACCTTGCATCCAGTCGACCGAGAATGTTGCGGTGCCCCAGATATTGCGAAATAAACGATGCAGTAGTTGAGCGGATGTCGTGGGGTCAGCCCATGCATGGTCAGACCCATGCATGGAAAAAGTAAAGAACCCCGGGTGTGCGGGTTGAGTACTCGCCGAAAACCGGTCGTCGTCGTCGTCGACGGTGTCATCGTCGTCGGCCACACACTTGTCTTTAAGATCGGATTGAATACGGCCGGCCGTCATCGTCGTCGGGGGGCGAACAGAACCGCCTCGCGCGACTTCGACTTCGATTCGACACCGTTCGGATTCGGTTACTCTTCATTCGATTTCATGCTTTGGATGGCTGTTGGAATCTGTAGCAGTGATAGAGGTTCGGTATTGACGCGTGTATATAGCCTTTACGTATACTTTGTAGAAAAGGCAAAAAAAAACATTAAATATGAAAACATGAAATAATATAAACCAGTGTTAAAATTGAGCTTTCTTATGAATGACTTTCAAAGATGGCGCTTTTATTCATGGAAAATTCTTTATTTCCCTTCTTTCCATTTTTGAGCACCCAAAAATAAATCTTACAATTATTGTATAATATCTTGTTCTGTACAGATATTGTCCTTCAAACAATGCAAAATTGTGATATTTCAATACAATGGTTATAATAAAATCTTCCAAAATTTTATATGCCAAAAAAAAAATTATGTGTTTATAAATTATTTCATTGGCAACTTTTAGATTTTCCATGGATTTTTTTTTATTTCTCATGAAGAAGTTTTTTGTTGACATACAAATTCGCACTCCCAAAGAGCAGGGGACCAATAAAGGAATTATTCTGCACAGATTTTAACTGATTTCCGTCAAGTAGCATTGAGTACGATCCTCCCCTCAAGTATAGAATGAGTTTTCTTTTCGCCCATGCATGGAAAAAGTAAAGAACCCCGGGTGTGCGGGTTGAGTACTCGCCGAAAACCGGTCGTCGTCGTCGTCGTCGACGGTGTCATCGTCGTCGGCCACACACTTGTCTTTAAGATCGGATTGAATCCGGCCGGCCGTCGTCGTCGTCGGGGGGCGAACAGAACCGCCTCGCGCGACTTCGACTTCGATTCGACACCGTTCGGATTCGGTTACTCTCCACCCAGAGAGAAAGAAGGAGTGCGATAGCGACCAGGCTGACATGATGTCGAGCTGGCTTGATGCGTTCCCCACTGGCCGGTCGCTATGGTACCTACAGCAAGCAGATGATGAAAAGCTTTCGATTGCCCCCCCATGGGGGAACAAACTAATGCCGCCCCGCACAGAGAGGTAGAACTTCGGCGCGGGGACTCACGAATGGAACGCGAAAGCGATTGTTGCGATCGCATCATCATCGTTGTATTATCATTCGGACGGAACTGGCTTGTAGGTAGAAGGGAATTCATTTCGATTCTGAATCTCAGTGCCTCCACCTCATATGTATGGCGCGTGAAGCATGGAGCCTTCGTCGTGCGAAAAATAAAAACCCAGCAAAAAAGGTTGTACTCAAATGTCTTAATTTATGCGTGACCCAAACCTCTCGTTTGCCCCTCTCAGAAGGAAATTCGACCGACTCATAAACTCTTAGCTCTCCCATAATCATTATCAGTTCCGACAAACTTTGCTGAACCGGCTGCAAGTCAGACAAAAGAAGTTCGAAATTCCTTCCGCTTGGGCTGCTCTTGTCGCAAAACACTTGAGGGAGAGCTTGCTGCGGAACCCGAGGTGACTGAGGCACGGAATTTCACTGATTGTGTATCCTCCGGACATCGCCCCTTCATACCCGCCCAGTTCATCACCGTCCGCTCATTTGCATCCGGGAAATTTAATTTTCCATAATTTATCGTACAATTTTCGCACTTGTGAAAGTGAGGAAGCTGCGAAAGCGGAAGAATGTTCGCCATCCTTTTTAAAATGCACGGCCCTTTGTAGCACTATTTTCTTCTGACAGTTACGGCTTCACCTCCACGTGCGTCAAAGGAGTTGTAGAGGATGCAGGGTAGGAGGCAAGTCAAGCTCCGATTCAAGGCATGGCATTAAATTTCCTTTTCCTTAACTAACCAGGCAGTAGCTCGGCTCTATGGAGCAGCGTTTGCCGTCAGCACGCTGAGTGCTTGGGCGGAAAACTTTCTCTTTCAGATTGGCTCTGGAGGCAAACTGAAAAATCGTTGGTCTAATTAAATTCCTGAACTTGGGAAAATGGTGCAGCTGGTAGTGGCATAATTTTCTGCCTTCGGAAAAGGAATACTGTTACGGACGTGGATTCTGAGAACGGTATTTTTCAGTACTTTGTATATATGCTAAAGATTATGTTGATAAATTTTGACAATTTTTTTTATTGAAAAACAAAAGATAAAATGTGTGAATTACAATCAATCATTAATTCACTAATTATTTGAAATTACTATCAAAATATTTTAAAAATACACAAACATAAGTGTTGCTTTGTTTCATACGTTTACATGCATCCTCCCATATGGTCTAGTGGCTAGGATATCTGGCTTTCACCCAGAAGGCCCGGGTTCGATTCCCGGTATGGGAAATTTTTTGTTTCAGAATAAATCGATTCAAAAAAGATTTTTGATTGGTCTATTTGGGTTAATCGAACTTGGCAGTAGGTACTTTGCACATAGACGTAAAGACAATCTGTTTCGAAGTGTTATTACCCAAATCTGGCTTCCCCACGCAACTGTTGGGAGAAATAAACTAGGCTAGTCAGTTTCCTCCGTGCACTTTTGATAAAAACTGCATATACATATTACATATTCACCAAAAAACAAGGATTTGATTATTATAATTATAATTTCCACTACTACTACTGCGAAAAAAGGATTGCTTGTAAATGTCTTACCATTTTCGAATATAAACTTTTAAACGAATTAAGTGCGAATGCTTTGCAAAATTAATAAATTCCAATAATTTGATTGTTCCAATTAGAACGCCTTACTTGCTTACAGCAAAACGCACACACTGTTTAGCATTTTTTTCCTTCAGGCAACGATTTACTGCCGAATTACAAAACCAAATAAAGCAATAAATATGCATTATGTAATTTGGCCACCCCTCGAACATCATCATCGCCATTATTCGCAGAATTGCAATTCGCCATATGGCCAACCGAATCTCGCTTCATCGTTCTCATCCCATCGTTTGAACGTCATCTGAACGAAAAAAAAATAACACCACGAACCACTCAAAGGTGATAAATACGTGCGCCATTTGTTAGTTGGCACATTTTCCCCGTGGATGATGGCCCCGAAAAAAAAAACCCACAACAATTGAAACCTCAAAACAGTGGAACCAACCGACAGCCAACGCGGAAGAAAAATTGGCAATGATAAAAAAAAAGATTTTGAAAAATAGCAAATTGCTAGATCTAGATGTGATCTCGTTATTGCTCGAGGGGAAATAGGCGCCTTCCTGCCTTGCGTGCGATTACACCACCAGCTGGGTGTCTCTTCCCGATTGCGTGCGAATGTTTGATATAGTTTTCCCAGGAGAAATAATAAATGAATTGCGAGGGAACAATATTTCAAACATCTACTACGATTTTTTGAAATTTTAGGGTTTTAAAATGAATACCTTGAAAAAATAGATAAAAATGTTATTTACAAGCTTTATAGATAGATTGCGAGAAAAGAAATTCAAAAGAAACCGTTAAGGCAAAGTGCTAGAGTTATAGAAAAAAATGTTTTGAATTTGGTTAAAATTGGATTGGATTGGATTTGAATTGGATTTGGATTGGATTTGGATTGGATTTGGATTGGATTTGGATTGGATTTGGATTGGATTTGGATTGGATTTGGATTTGGATTGGATTTGGATTGGTTTGGTTTTAATTGGTTTGGATTGGTTTGGATTGGTTTGGATTGGTTTGGATTGGTTTGGATTGGTTGGATTGGATTTGGATTGGTTTGGATTGGTTTGGTTGGTTTGGATTGGTTTGGATTGGTTTGGATTGGTTTGGTTGGTTGGATTGGATTTGGATTGGTTTGGATTGGTTTGGATTGGTTTGGATTGGTTTGGTTGGTTTGGATTGGTTTGGTTGGTTGGATTGGTTTGGATTGGTTTGGATTGGTTTGGATTGGTTTGGTTGGTTTGGATTGGTTTGGATTGGTTTGGATTGGTTTGGATTGGTTTGGTTGGTTTGGTTTGGATTGGTTTGGATTGGTTTGGATTGGTTTGGTTGGTTTGGATTGGTTTGGATTGGTTTGGATTGGTTTGGATTGGTTTGGATTGGTTTGGATTGGTTTGGTTGGTTTGGTTTGGATTGGTTTGGATTGGTTTGGTTTTGATTGGTTTGGATTGGTTTGGATTGGTTTGGATTGGTTTGGATTGGTTTGGATTGGTTTGGATTGGTTTGGATTGGTTTGGTTTGGTTTGGTTTGGTTTGGTTTGGTTTGGATTGGTTTGGATTGGTTTGGATTGGTTTGGTTGGTTTGGATTGGTTTGGATTGGTTTGGATTGGTTTGGATTGGTTTGGATTGGTTTGGATTGGTTTGGATTGGTTTGGTTGGTTTGGATTGGTTTGGATTGGTTTGGATTGGTTTGGATTGGTTTGGATTGGTTTGGTTGGTTTGGATTGGTTTGGATTGGTTTGGATTGGTTTGGATTGGTTTGGATTGGTTTGGTTGGTTTGGATTGGTTTGGTTGGTTTGGTTGGTTTGGATTGGTTTGGATTGGTTTGGATTGGTTTGGATTGGTTTGGTTGGTTTGGATTGGTTTGGATTGGTTTGGTTGGTTTGGATTGGTTTGGTTGGTTTGGTTGGTTTGGATTGGTTTGGTTGGTTTGGATTGGTTTGGATTGGTTTGGTTGGTTTGGATTGGTTTGGTTGGTTTGGATTGGTTTGGATTGGTTTGGATTGGTTTGGATTGGTTTGGATTGGTTTGGATTGGTTTGGATTGGTTTGGTTTGGTTTGGTTTGGATTGGTTTGGATTGGTTTGGATTGGTTTGGTTTAAATTGGTTTGGATTGGTTTGGATTGGTTGGTTTGGATTGGACTTGGATTGGTTTGGATTGGTTTGGATTGGTTTGGATTGGTTTGGTTTAAGTTGGTTTGGATTGGTTTGGATTGGTTTGGTTGGTTTGGATTGGTTTGGATTGGTTTGGATTGGTTTGGATTGGTTTGGATTGGTTTGGTTGGTTTGGTTGGTTTGGATTGGTTTGGTTGGTTTGGATTGGTTTGGATTGGTTTGGTTTGGTTTGGTTTGGTTGGTTTGGATTGGTTTGGATTGGTTTGGATTGGTTTGGATTGGTTTGGTTGGTTTGGATTGGTTTGGATTGGTTTGGTTGGTTTGGATTGGTTTGGATTGGTTTGGATTGGTTTGGTTGGTTTGGATTGGTTTGGATTGGTTTGGATTGGTTTGGATTGGTTTGGATTGGTTTGGTTGGTTGGTTTGGTTGGTTTGGATTGGTTTGGATTGGTTTGGTTGGTTTGGATTGGTTTGGATTGGTTTGGATTGGTTTGGATTGGTTTGGATTGGTTTGGATTGGTTTGGATTGGTTTGGATTGGTTTGGATTGGTTTGGATTGGTTTGGATTGGTTTGGATTGGTTTGGATTGGTTTGGATTGGTTTGGTTGGTTTGGATTGGTTTGGATTGGTTTGGATTGGTTTGGATTGGTTTGGATTGGTTTGGATTGGTTTGGATTGGTTTGGATTGGTTTGGTTGGTTTGGTTGGTTTGGATTGGTTTGGATTGGTTTGGATTGGTTTGGTTGGTTTGGATTGGTTTGGATTGGTTTGGATTGGTTTGGATTGGTTTGGATTGGTTTGGATTGGTTTGGATTGGTTTGGATTGGTTTGGATTGGTTTGGATTGGTTTGGTTGGTTTGGATTGGTTTGGATTGGTTTGGTTGGTTTGGATTGGTTTGGATTGGTTTGGATTGGTTTGGTTGGTTTGGATTGGTTTGGATTGGTTTGGATTGGTTTGGATTGGTTTGGATTGGTTTGGATTGGTTTGGATTGGTTTGGATTGGTTTGGTTGGTTTGGATTGGTTTGGATTGGTTTGGTTGGTTTGGTTGGTTTGGATTGGTTTGGATTGGTTTGGATTGGTTTGGATTGGTTTGGTTGGTTTGGATTGGTTTGGATTGGTTTGGATTGGTTTGGATTGGTTTGGATTGGTTTGGATTGGTTTGGATTGGTTTGGATTGGTTTGGATTGGTTTGGATTGGTTTGGATTGGTTTGGTTGGTTTGGATTGGTTTGGATTGGTTTGGATTGGTTTGGTTGGTTTGGATTGGTTTGGATTGGTTTGGATTGGTTTGGATTGGTTTGGTTGGTTTGGTTGGTTTGGATTGGTTTGGATTGGTTTGGATTGGTTTGGATTGGTTTGGATTGGTTTGGATTGGTTTGGATTGGTTTGGATTGGTTTGGATTGGTTTGGTTGGTTTGGATTGGTTTGGATTGGTTTGGTTGGTTTGGATTGGTTTGGTTGGTTTGGATTGGTTTGGATTGGTTTGGATTGGTTTGGATTGGTTTGGATTGGTTTGGATTGGTTTGGATTGGTTTGGATTGGTTTGGATTGGTTTGGTTGGATTGGTTTGGATTGGTTTGGATTGGTTTGGATTGGTTTGGATTGGTTTGGATTGGTTTGGTTGGTTTGGATTGGTTTGGATTGGTTTGGTTGGTTTGGATTGGTTTGGATTGGTTTGGTTGGTTTGGATTGGTTTGGATTGGTTTGGATTGGTTTGGATTGGTTTGGATTGGTTTGGATTGGTTTGGATTGGTTTGGATTGGTTTGGATTGGTTTGGATTGGTTTGGATTGGTTTGGATTGGTTTGGATTGGTTTGGATTGGTTTGGATTGGTTTGGTTGGTTTGGATTGGTTTGGATTGGTTTGGATTGGTTTGGATTGGTTTGGTTTGGTTTGGTTTGGATTGGTTTGGATTGGTTTGGATTGGTTTGGTTTAAATTGGTTTGGATTGGTTTGGATTGGTTTGGATTGGTTTGGATTGGTTTGGATTGAAATTGGTTTGGATTGGTTTGGATTGGTTTGGATTGGTTTGGATTGGTTTGGATTGGTTTGGATTGGTTTGGATTGGTTTGGATTGGTTTGGTTTAAATTGGTTTGGATTGGTTTGGATTGGTTTGGATTGGTTTGGATTGGTTTGGATTGGTTTGGATTGGTTTGGATTGGTTTGGATTGGTTTGGATTGGTTTGGATTGGTTTGGATTGGTTTGGATTGGTTTGGATTGGTTTGGTTTGGTTGGTTTGGATTGGTTTGGATTGGTTTGGATTGGTTTGGATTGGTTTGGATTGGTTTGGTTTGGATTGGTTTGGATTGGTTTGGTTTTAATTGGTTTGGATTGGTTTGGATTGGATTGGATTTGGATTGGATTTGGATTGGATTTGGATTGGATTTGGATTGGATTTGGATTGGATTTGGATTGGATTTGGATTGGATTTGGATTGTACTTGGATTGGAATTGGATTGGACTTGGAGTGGATTTGGATTGAGTTTGGATTGGTTTCGATTGGTTTTGGACTTGATTTGGATTTGTTTCGACTGCTTTGGATTTGGATTGGATTTGGATTGGATTTGAATTGGATTTGGATTGGATTTGGATTGGATTTGGATTGGATTTGGATTTGGATTGGATTTTAATAATATTTTTTTATTAATTCAATAATATCATTTAGAAACTGAAATGGGAAAGACAAAGAGAATCCCTTCACAACATTTCCTTTATTCACTATTGGCCTTCCTATTCCATCTCAGGCTGAACAAACTCAGGCTGAACAAATAACACTCCTGCAAATGTTATTGCAATTTATGTGTATATTATGTTTATCTCACGGTTGATGCTGCTGCTGTTTTTATCACACATCTTGTTCTATTTCGAACAAACATAACCGCCACCATTATTCCATCGTACCAACGTTGCGAGCAGGCATTGGTGTGGGTGGTGAGGAGGAACTAATTGATTACCATAATAAAACCATTTTGAGTGAATTGTTATTTTCACGGTAAATATCTTTGCCAATTCGTTCGCGCCCACACCCCCTTTCCCTCGCACAAACGTGGGATGTGAATTTCCACATTCATTGCGAACATGTATGATAATTTTCATCCCGTGTGCTTCGGTCGTCGAGGTGCGCTCGGTCCGAAAGTGGGGATACGGCGCTTCTTTTACAATTTCGGAACAGCCGAAAAGTGGATTACGGTATTTAGCATACGTCCCACGGGGACCATGCTTTTGACAGCTTTTCGCTTCATTGGCCGGGTTGGTATTGCCGTAACGAGATGTTCGTCCGTTTTGGTGCTTCGTGTTATTGCCAAAGCGATTGCCAGTGAGCGCATTTTGAAACGTAGCAGGAGGTAAATCGTATCGATCTTGCAGATATGTGAAACCAACAATTGTATCCGGAAATGAAGCCATTTGTGTTTGCTTTCTGCGCGGATTGCATATCATTTTGAGGAATTTATTGAAATACTTCAGTTCGAGAGGTTAATGCATCAATAAACATTGATGAAAGTGGATTGACGGCTGCAAATAAGGATTCCTGGAAGCTCGTAATTTAAAAAAATCTTTTAGGCAAATCAGTTATTTTTCGGAAAACGGGCAAATATTTTTGAATGTTTTCAATAGATACATTTACTTGCTCAATCTATTCAATCAATTTTCGCACCTACAGTTTTATTTCAACATTTCACAAAATATTACAAAAATTAGATATATGTACTACGTTGATCCATTTACTACCCAGATCGCCATCAGGAAAAACGAAAATCATGAAAGTGTTCAAAAGCGTCAAACAACACGCAGAATTCAATACGGAAAAGAACAAATTCGACAGCATGAATGAGCGATGAAGACAAATAACTGTTCTACGAGCTGCTACTGTATGCATCACTGCACAGCCAGACCACGCTACCGACTGGCACTGAAGGTGCAATTTTCGGTTCAAACGCATCGCCCGATGCATTTCAATTAGACGAATTTTGTTTACTCCAAACCAAACGCTTTGCATGCAGCTCTGCCAGGCCGCTGCTGTCAGCTCACATGGCTTAGAAACAAAAACCGTACACAGAATCTTGCAGTTTGCGTAATTCAGCCAAAATCGATAAGCACGGGGGTGAGGTCGAACTGCATCGACGGACTACTACTGCCGTCATGTAGGAAGCTGCCGGCTTCAATGCACTTTTTTCGGTGGACCGCCTTAGGCCAGTGCTACCGACGATGACGTTTTGCAGCAAATCACCGATCCGTGTAGCTTGTTTGCAATCCCGCGGCCAACACAAAGGGTCTGCGGCGCAAGCATAGAATGCATAGGAGGTGCTAAATAAATAATTAGGTTCGTTCGACCAGAAATTATTGTAATCAAAGTTGTGGCGCGGAAGCGTGTTTTTGGGTTGAATTGAAATTGATTAAAGTAAATTACTGAAAAGCTCCTGATGTTCATGGGACGGCTTCCTACATGTTATTGATCAGGTGCCGATGTTCGGTGATTCCTGATAGAGCATCACAGCCGTTGCAATCTATTTAGTCTAGACCCCGTCAGTGTACCACTCCGACAGTAGAAGCATAAGCTCTAGAATGCTAGTGGCGCTGTAGTCATTAATTGTATTTTCCTGAAATAAGGATCAATAGGCGAAACTTGGCCTTTTATTATGCGTCATGTTGTAGGGAATGTTTTGTTTAATCACCTATGTAAGTTTGACACTTGTGGTACCAGTACTTTGGCTACTAGGTCGCGGCGAACTAGATGTTGGTCACGCAAAATAAAGAGACATTAGAAATCTTATACTTTTGGATCAACTACTCCGACAGAGTGACGATATAAGATCCCCCGAAACCGAGGCCAAGGTTGCTAAAGTTGGTTCGGCGATTCCGTTGAAGAAGGCGTCCCTTTCACTGATGCCTTAACGACTTGCAACTGGCATTTTCTTGCCGCGAACTACTCGATCTAGTCTCCGGCAGTAAATAAATTCTAACGGATTTTTTAAATTCCAATGCATCGCAGGATGTGTTACTTACTTACTTATGGATCCTGTACACCTCCGGTGGTGCAAAGGGCCGACTTGAAAGATCTCCATCCTGAGCGATGCCCGGCTATCGCTTTAACCTGTTGCCAGGTTAGATTTCGGTCGACTTCTTTTATTTCTTTATTGAGGCTTCTCCGCCATGAGCCTCTGGGTCTGCCTCTGCTGCGATGTCCCGCTGGGTTCCAGTCTAATGCTTGCTTACAGATTTCGTTTCCGCCCCTACGTAGAGTGTGGCCGACCCAGCCCCACTTCCGATCCCGAATTTCTGTTGTTATCGGCCTCTGGTGACAACGACGATGGAGCTCGTTGTTTGAGATCCAGTTGTGAGGCCACCAGGCCCGAATTATATACCGCAGGCATCTGTTAATGAACACCTGCAGCCGTTGAGCGTTCTCCACTGATACACACCATGTTTCGCTAGCGTATAACAGCACAGATTTCACGTTAGAGTTGAAAATTCGTATTTTGGTGCGTTCACTTATCCCCATTGTGCAGCACTCTACACGAAAAGGCCTCGTACTGTGCTTCGATGAGGCCGATGATTTTCTCAGGAACCCCCTTGCGTCTCAGGGCGCCCCACATATTCTCGTGATTGAGACGATCGAAAGCTTTTTCGTAGTCAATGAATACCAAGTAAAGGGACTCTTGGAATTCGTTGACCTGCTCCAAAATGATGCGGAGCGTGACAATATGGTCCACACAGGATCTTCCGGCACGGAATCCGGCTTGCTGCCGCCGGAGAGTCGCATCGATCTTCTCCTGAATCCGGGCTAGGATAATTTTGCACAGAACTTTGAGAACGGTACACAGCAACATAATGCCTCGCCAGTTATCGCATACAGTCAGGTCACCCTTTTTGGGCACCTTCACTAAGATACCTTGCATCCAGTCGACCGGGAAAGTTGCGGTGTCCCAGATATTACGAAATAAACGTTGCAGTAGTTGAGCGGATGTCATGGGGTCAGCTTTGAGCATCTCGGCTGATATGCGGTCGACCCCTGGGGCTTTATTCGATTTCATGCTTTGGATGGCTGTTTGAATCTCTAGCAGTGATGGAGCTTCGGTATTGACACGTGTTATACGTCGGATCCTAGGCAGATCATGCCGAGGTGGTGATGGCCTGGTTGGCACTTGAAAAGTTGTTCGAAGTGCTCGAACCAGCGTTTCAGCTGGTCAGTTGGGTCGGTCAATAACTGATCATTCGCGTCTTTCACAGGCATCGTTGCATTCATCTTCGCCCCGCTTAAGCGTCGTGAGATATCGTAGAGGAGTCGAATGTCCCCGGTTGCTGCGGCTCTCTCCTTCGTCGGCCAGAGAGTCTGCCCACGCTCGCTTGTCCCGTCGACATGAGCGTTTTACTTCCTTCTCAAGAGCCGTGTATCGTTGACGGGCTAAGACTTTGGCTCCTCTGGTTTTCGATCGCTCTATCGCGGCTTTGGCTTCTCTTCGCTCCTCTATCTTCCTCCAGGTCTCATCGGTGATCCATTGTTTTCTCTGGGTGCGTAGTTCGCCCAGATTGTTCTCGCTGGTGGCGATGAAGGCATTCTTGATGGCGGTCCATTGGTCTTCCACGCTGCCACCTTCCGGAATATCTGCAGCACGCGTCTCCAGTTCTTCAACGAAGGACCGTTTCACCGTGGCATCTTCCAGTCGGCGTGTGTTGAATCGTCGTCCAACTCTTTCCTCCTGCCGACGAATCCGCGCAATGCGCAGGCGTATTTCGCCGATGAGGAGGTGATGATCAGACGCGATATCGGCACTACGTTTATTCCGTACATCAAGAAGGCTCCGTTTCCATTTTCGGCTGATGCAGATGTGGTCGATTTGATTTTCTGTAAAGCCGTCACGGGAGACCCACGTGACCTTGTGAACCGGTCGATGAGGGAAGAGCGATCCCCCGATCACCATGTCGTTATTACCACAAAATTCTGCCAACAGCTCTCCGTTTTCGCTCATTTCTCCGAGACCATGGCGTCCCATAATGCGCTCATGGTTCGAGTTGTCGGATCCGATCTTCGCATTGAAGTCGCCCAAACAGATCTTGATATCACCCTTCGGAATTCAATCTACGACGGCATTGAGTTGACTGTAGAAGTTCTCTTTGTCTTGCAGATCGGCAGCATCGGTTGGCGCATAACATAACATTGGATTATAGTAAGGTTTCGGACCCGTGTTCTAAATCTGGCAACGATTATCCTTTCACTTATAGGTTCCCACTTCATAAGCGCAGAGTGTGCCTGAGCGCTTAGTAGGAAGCCAACTCCGCGATGCCGGGGAGCGTGTTCACCTCGTAAACCAGAGTATAGCAGAACTTGTCCCGACGTTCTCCAAAGTTTGGCCAACGGACTTCACTCAGTCCCAGGATCTCAAGCTTCATGCGGCGTGCCTCATTGGCAAGTTGTGCCAATTTACCCTGCTGGGCTAGGGTTAAAACGTTCCATGTTCCTATTCGTGTCCGTTGTTTCGCGCTAAGAGTCGTCGCCGTAAAATCAGTCCGTATTCTTTCATTATCGGATTCTCGAACAAATTGATGTTTCGGGAACAGTAGGTTGTTGGCCCAAGGTTCCCTATCCACCGGGATGGGGCTGCCATCTTAGGTATAGCTTCCGGGGAATAGCATTTCATACTCAGCCGCTGGATGCCAGAAAAGACGCTGTTGGAGCCGCACCTCCTTGGTGGACAGACGCTCGATCAGTCGGGTCAAATTTGTTTAAAGTCCCACCCAACACCAGGACTAGGCTAGTGCGCTTTGAGCGGCACACGGTCGCTTTGATAGGGCCTGCTTGGGGACACATGCAGCTTTTTATAGAAGTTCAACAGAGCCCACTGTCGAACCCCACCACATCCTAGGCAGACCCCACAGTACGCACCCTCTCACTCTAGCTGATGTCAGAAGGACAACAGTGCCCAGGCTGCACTACCAGCTAAGTACGCAACCCTTAGCTGGCGGTCAATTGTCATCGGAAGACCCGTGGAAGCGTGAGTATTGGAACTTGTGAGGACCAGAGCTATGTTAGGCGCCCCTTCCCGGATGTCAACTCACCATTTCGCAGCCCAGGATGTGTGGAATCACAAAAATGACAATGAATTATTGCCGATTTCACCAATTTGAAGAGTTATGTATACACTGAGAAAAATTTTATAGTAGAAACTACCATTTCAGGGGTAATATTGAGAACAGTACCGACGTTTTTCAACCGAAGTGCCAATCGTCTTAAAATAACTAAAATATGGTCTATCTTACTATAAAAATAGTATATTCAACCGCTTACATGGTTATTCTTACTGAAAACATGGTAAAATTGTATAGTAAAATCAACTATTTTGTTTGAGTCTATGCTAAATAACAATTTTTATGGTGAAATTGAAAATAATATCAATCAGATTTACTACATTTATGGTAAAATTAAGCGATTTGTCCCTTCAGTTGAAAAACGTCGGTACTGTTTTTAATTTTACCACAAAATTGTAGTTTCTACTACAAAGTTTTTTTCAGTGTAGACTGTGATTTGCCCGCTTCTTTTTCTCACACTCACGCTCATTTCGGGTTGATTGATTTTTGTTACTGAAATTTACCCAATTATAACCCATTACTCGTTAGTCACATGTAAGCGTGTACACTAAATCGATTCCCGCCATGATTTGACGTCTATTTGTTTTCAGATTGTGCACTCACACACAAATATTATACACGGAAAATCAAACTTTTTTGAGTGTATTGAGTGTGAGTAAAAGATGACTGTGAGAAAAAAAATCTGGCAAAACTTTTATAAAGTGCAAAAAGCGCAATATTGGCAGTGGCTGATTTTCTACCAGCCGCTTCCACATCCAAGCGCTATCGTATATGTGCAAAAAGTCAGCATGATTCAACCGCCAGAAATTTGTATGGCGAAAGACATCTAACGCGGGTTTTCTCAAAATTTGGAACTTTTTATGAAAAACTATTTGGTACCGGTTATTAAGGATGGTGCGGTGTCCGCTACTAAGCCTACCAAATATTTTTTCCATTAGATGCCTTTCGTCATACTGATTTCAGAAAGTTAACTCCTAGTGTGCCGCTGTAAGCACGCTCAAAGCAGGCGATTCATTGCGGGTGACTTATTTTTTCGAATGGAATGCTCTTGAAAACGCGATTATATTTAGTTTGGATTCCGAGGCTATATAAGGCTATTCCAGGGTCATATAAGACATTAACAGAAAAATGGATGTATAAAACTGCACGGTGGATAAAAGTGAGCACTGTCTTCAGCACAATTGCTTGAAATTAACTCCTCTATCAGGGAAAACTATCAAGCATGGGCGATCAAGGCCTTACAAGAACCCAGAACATCATGAGCATGGTGAAGTTAGAAAAAAAAAGAAAATATTAGGTATTACCCGGGTAGAGGTGAATAACAAACAAATAACATAATAATAACAAATTTTGCTATGATATCAGATTTAGTTATTCTTATGTTATTCATAAATAACATAAAATAACATTCCAACAACAAGTTTTGTTATAATAGTAAAATAAGTTATTTATATGTTATTGTAAGAAGGAGCAGAACAACAAATGAAGAACACATTTTGCTATCATAGCAAAGTTTGTTATTCATTTATGATTTGCATTTTCAACATACCAATAATAACTGATTTTGATATTTTCTTTTCTTCAAATATTTTGCTATTGGTTTGTTATTATAATAGCAAACTGAGTTATTTATGAGTTATTTGCTAGAGCAATGTCTGTTATTATTTTTGCTATTTTAGCAACTATATCAAACAAACTAATAGCAGATTTTGCTATTCAGTTATTCATATATTAATAGTAAAATTTGATATTATTTTGCTGTTTTCTTCCACCCGGGTATGGTTGCGGGTTGTACTATTTTAAAATAGAATGTTTATTAAAACTAGGTAATCCAAACTATCCTTCAGCTAAAGACTTGAATTCTACAGCTGCAAAGAAGCTTTTTTATCGTTACTCAAAATTTATTTGAGTATTCAACCGAGTTCAATCAATCTTATAGAAGGTGAGAAAAACATTGTGAAATAGTTCTGGGATATTCTGGGTTATCCAAACTATACTTGAGTTCGGGGCTTGACATCTACAACTGAAATAAAATAGTTTTTCACTACTCAAAGCTTCAATATGCATTAAATTACATCTCTTACACCTTCTGCTAACGGATATCGTAGAATGGTTTTGAGATATTCTCGGAAATCCAAACTATCCTTGAGTTGAGATTTACAGCTGCAAGAAAATCTTCTTTCAGTACTCAAGGCTTCAATATGCATTCAATTATATCCATTGTACCTCATGGGAGGTCAACAGATATCGTAAGATAGTTTTAGGATATTCTGGGTTATTCAAACTGTCCTTGAGTTCTGGACTTAAAATCTATAGCTGCAAGAATGTCTTTTTTTGGTGCTTAGAGCTTCGATATGCATTTAATGATATCCATTGTACCTCCTGGGAAGTCAACAAATATCGTAAGATTGTTTTGGAATATTTTGTGTCATTCAAACTACACTCAACCCTCTTTTTACGTCACTTCTTGGAGGACGTAAACCGAATGTGACGTAAAAAGAATATTTGCTAAAATTTCTAGTATTTCCCTTAATTTATTGATCGTTGGATACTTTTAAATACATTAACTTGCGTCTTACATGGGGTATTGTAAGATCTCTCCAAATCCAGGCATATGAGAAGTCATAAGATCTTCAAATTGTCCTGGAGTTTGAGTCAAATGGTCTACCGAATCAATCAAAGCCTTCATGATGTCCCATGCCGCGGTATTAACTCAATTATGTCCTCCGAGGATTTGTCTTTCACTTGTTTCTCAAAACAAGACATATGAGGGGTTGTGAGATCCCCAAATTATCATGGAATTTGAATCAAATGGTCTACCGAATCTACTGAGGCTTGCATGATGTCCTCATCTGCGGTATGATCCCAATCATGCCCTCCGAGTATTTGTCTTTCACTTGCGTCTCAAGTCCAGGTATATGAGATGTTGTAAGATCTCCAAATTGTCCTGGATTTTGAATCAAATGGCCTATCGAATCAACCAATGCCTCCATGATGTCCCAAGCCGTGGTATCAACTAAATCATGTACTCCGAGGATTTGTCTTTCACTTGCGTCTCAAAACAAGACAGATGAGGTGTTGTAAGATCTCCACATTGTCCTGGAGTTTGAATCAAATGATCTATCGAATCTACTGTTGCTTGCATAATGTCCTCAGCCGCGGTACCATCAAAATCATGCCCTTCGAGTATTTGTCTTTCACTTGCGTCTTAAGTCCAGGTATGTAAGATGTTTTAAGGTCTCCAAATTGTCCTGAAGTTTTTATCAAATGGTCTACCGAATCAACTAAGGCTTCCACGATGTCTCCAGCCGCGGTGTGAACCTAATTTTATCTTCTGAGTAATTCCTACATGGTTTAATTCAACCAGAGGAAATATCATAACTGCCAGAGGCAATTGAAATGTATTAATAACTAAAAGCGTAACATAGCAGATAAGGATAATAGTGTTAAGAAAACACGGAACACCTAGTCTAAGAGATGAATGCATGTACATATTAGATAATTAGCAAATAAAATTAGTTAAAAAAAAATCTTCTGAGTATTAGTCTTTTACTTGCGTCTCAAATACAGGCATATGAGATGTTGTAAAATCTTCAAATTGTTGAATCAAATGGTCTATCGAATCAACGAAAGCCTTCATGATGTCCCAAGCCGTGGTATCAACTCAATTATGTACTCCGAGGATTTGTCTTTCACTTGCGTTTCAAAACAAGACATATGAAATGTTGGAATATCTCCAAATTGTCCTGGAGTTTGAATCAAATGGTCTAATGAATCAACCAAGGAGTCCATGGTGCCCATATCCGCGGTATCAACCCAATTATGTCCTCCGATTATTTGTCTTTCACTTACGTCTCAAATTCAGGCATATAAGATGTTTTAATATCTCCATACCTTCCTGGAGTCTGAAGCAAATGGTCTATCGAATCAACCAAGACCTTCATGATGTCTCAAGCCGTGGTATCAACTCAATTATGTACTTCGTGGATTTGTCTTTCACTTGCGTTTCATAACAAGACATATGAGTATTGTAAGATCTCCAAATTGTCCTGGAGTTTGAATCAAATGGTCTAATGAATCACCCGAGGCTTCCATGGTGCCCACAGCCGCGGTACATTTATGTCATATGAGGCATATGAGATGGCCTACGATCTCCAAATTGTCCTGGAGTCTGAATGAAATGATCTACCGAACCAAACAAGGGTTTCACGATGTCCCCAGCCGCGGTGTCAACCCAATTTTGTTTTCTGAGTATCTGTCTTTCACTTGCGTCTCAAATTTTGGCATGTAAGATGTTGTAAGATCTCCAAATTGTCCTGGAGTTTGAATCAAAAGGTCTACCAAATCAAACAAGGCTTTCATGATGTCTAGTTGTCTTTCACTTCTCTCAAATCAAGGCATATGAGGTGTTGTAAGATCTCCAAATTGTCCTGGAGTTTGGATAGCTTGTGAATTACGTCTCAAATTCTGGCATGTGAGATGTTGTAAGATATTCCAATTGTTCTAGGCTTCCATTATGTCTCCAGCCACGATATAAACGCCATTATGTCCACTAAGTGAATTTAGATTACTTATCAAATGACCAATGGCTTGCATGATGTCCTTAGCAACAGTATTATCCCAATTATGTTCTCCTAGTGTTCATAGTTTACTTGCGATCCTCCAAATTGCCCTAGAGTTATAACCAAATAGTTCACCAAATCAACCTCGCCTGGAACTATATCTCCAATGAAGGTGTGTTCCCAATTTTGTTTTATCTTTATTAGCGAGGCTTTCAGCCCTAGGCTGGCTGACCTCCGTTCCCAATTATGTCATCCGAGCACATGCACATATTTTATTCATGAAGATGACATGCTCCAGGCCCTCCTAGTCCTCAGTCTTCTAGTCCGCGTTCTCAGAGCCCATGCACATGTTTTGTACTTGAAGATGCGATGTTCTGCGTCCTACAAATTGTCCTGCAGTGTGAATCAAGCAGTCTACAAAATCTCGAAGGACATAATTGGGTTGATACCGCGGCTGGGGACATCATGGAAGCCTTGGTTGGTTCGGTAGACTATTTGATTCAAACTCCAGGACAATTTGGAGATCTTACAACATCTCATATGTCTGGATTTGAGACGCAAGTGAAAGAAAAATACTCGGAGGACATAATTGGGTTGATACGCGGCTGGGGACATCATGAAAGCCTTGGTTGATTCGGCAGACCATTTGATGCAAACTCCAGGACAATTTGGAGATCTTAGAACAATTCATATGTTTACATTTGAGACGCGAGTGAACGAAAATTCTCGGAGAACATAATTGGGTTGTTACCGCGGCTGGGCACATCATGAAAGCTTTGGTTGATTCGGCAGACCATTTGATTCAAACTCCAGGACGATTTGGAGATCTTAGAACAACTCATATGCCTACATTTGAGGCGCAAGTGAAAGACAAATACTTGGAGGACATATTTGGGATGAAACCGCGGGAAAGGAACGGCTGCTTAAGGCATATTGCTATCGGTGTGTTGGATAGCAGCCCTTCGGTTACGCGGGTTGACCCCAAAACCTATACTCCAGGGAATTCTTGGATGACCTGGAACGGAATTTGGTTCAATATATCAAATAGCACATGAACCATTTTTAAAAAGAAATAACAGCTCTTTCGTTACGCTTGTAGACCTTAGGTATTTGGTTACGCGTGTAGACTCCAGAAACTTTTTGGATGACCTGGAATGGAACAATTGTTGAAGGCAAATGATGAATATACAAAGCATCTACTTTGTTTTTTGAGTTTCTAAGCGAGCCTTTTTATAGACTTACTTCTGTATGTCAATAATGTTTCAAATTCTTTTACGTCACGTGCCGTAAAAAGGAGGCCGTAAAACGAAGTGACGTATAAAAAACTGCCGTAAAAAGAGGGTTGAGTGTATCATTGATAGCGAGACTTAAAATCTACAGCTGCGAAAGTAGTTCTTTTTTGTAATTGTAATTGTTATTTTTATTGGAAACGATAACCGGTTAGTTTACATTTATTATCGGGTCAAGGAAGCTTTTTCCTCACTCAAAGATTTAACCATGTATTTAACCATGTACATACATTACAGTTCCTGGAAGGTCAATCTACACCTTTGAATAGTTTTGACATATTCTACATCATCTAAAATTTTCTAAATCATTACATCTCCTGGAAGTTACTGCCATTGTACATATCAGTTGATCATTTTGATATACTGTAGGCACTGGGATAGTTAAACTGAGGCACAATGGGGCACGTGACCCACCAAATCAAAGATTCCCTGAAATTTAAGTATATGAGTCAAAATTTTTATGTGAAAAAAAAAACTGATTTTCCACCAATTTTTATAAATTTTGAGGAGGAAAACTTCCCAAGAAATTCTTTTATTTTTTTGGAAAGAATCTTTGGAATTTCTTTAGAAATTTGGAGAAAATAAAAAATTCCAACGTAAATTGCAGTAAGAATTCTTTCTGAAATACAACTTTTTGCAATTACTTCAAAAATTCATTTGCATATCTTCGGAAATCTTACAAGTTTTTCTTTTTGGCAATTTATTCGAGAATTCATTCTGAAGTTTCTCCAGAAATTTCTTTGAAAATTTCTTCTGAAAATTCCTTGGAAATTCTTTCCACTCCAGGAATAATTTGGAAAACTACGCCATTAAATCCTTTTCACATTCTATTTGGGAACGGACTTTGTAACTTTCTCCAAAAATTCATAAAAGGAATTCTCCGAAAAGAATTTTGGAAGGTTTTCCTGAAACAATTTTCTTGAAGGGAGGTGGGAAATCTCAAAGGAATTTCTGAAGGATTTTTTGTAGGAATTCCAAACAAATTTCTAATGGAATTTACAAAGAGATTCCTAAAAGGAATTTTTAAGGATTTTTTGAAGAAATTCTTAAAAGAGTTTGTGAAGGAATTCTCGAAGGAATCCATAAAGGGATTTTCGCGGAAATATCAAAAGGTATTTCCGTAAATAAATTGGAAAAATAAATTGAAGTTCCTAAAATTAATTGGAGGATTTCTTTGGAAATTCCTCATACTATTCCTTTGAATATTCAAAGAAGGAATTATACGAAAATTTCCTAAACTCATTCGGAAATCCCTTTACGAACTCTTTTAGGAATTTCTCAATACTTTTTTTTTGCAAAATACTTCCGAAGTTCTTTTATAAGTACATAAATTGTATCAGGAATACCTTCGGAAATTCTTCCAAAATTTCTTGACAAATACCTTTGGAATTTCTGCGGAATATATTTTAAGAATTCTGCCAGTACTTTCTCAAGTAATCCTTTCGAAAACTCTAGGAAGAGATTTTTGAAATTCCTTCTAAAATTCTTAAAGGAATTCCTTCAGTCATCTTTCCGGATCTTTTGAAGCATCTCTACCAGAAATTCCTTTAGACCTTCGGAGATTTCTTTAGAAATTCACACGGAATTTCCGTTGAGCATTCTTTCGGGAGTCTCATCAGAAAATCCCGTAGAAAATCCTTGAGGAATCCTTCGTAAATTTCATTTGGAAATTCTTTTGGGAATTCCCTCGAGATTTTAGAAATTATTTTCAGGAATTCCTTTCCACTTTCCGTTAAAAACTCCATCGAAAATTCCTTCAACAATTCTTCCAGTAATTCTTCCAGAAATACATTTGAAAATTCCTCCAGGATTTTTTTCTAAAATTTCTCCAGAAAATCTTCTAGAAATTCTTTCAGAAACTATTTACAAAACTCAGCCCCCTGAAAGAACTCGTCCGGAATATTATTGAAGAATGTAAAATTCCTTTGAAAATTTCAGAAGGAATTATTCCCCCTGAAAGAATTCGTCCGGAAAATTATTGAAGAATGATAATTAAGGAGTTTCCTTAATTATCATTCTTTAATCATTTTCCGGACGACATCTTTTAGGGGGAATAATTCCTTCTTAAATTTTCAAAGGAATTTTACATTGCTGAGTTTTGTAGAGAATTTCTAGAAGATTTTCTGGAGAAATTTTAAACAAAATTTCTGAAGGAATTTTCAAATGTATTTCTGGAAGAATTACTGGAAGAAATGTTGAAGGAATTTCCTAAATAATTGTTAAAGGAATCCACGAAAGAATTTACGATGGATTTTTTATATAAATTTCGTGATTTCTACAGGAATTCATTCGGAAATTACTTGAGAAACTCCTGCATGAATTCCTTCAGTGAATTCTTCCGGGAAATTCTTCGATAGCTCGGCCAGTAGTAAAACACACCTGTTTAGTATCTCCCATTAAGACTTCATGCCAAATATAAACACTCAATAATATCGCAATTGAAGTCTATCCATTATATTTATTCGGATATTCTCAAGAATGCTTTTAGAATTTAGGGGAACTGTTCCATTTTCCATCTCACTGAACATATATTCATCTCATCGCAAAACAGAGAAATAAAGCACCAATCTTGTCGCTTCTTTTTGCTAACATCCGTGCTCACTGTTGAAAAAAAATTACAAAATTAAATAACAAATGGAAATAGGAGCTATGAGATGAAGTGTCGAACCGTTCCCCTACTTCTTCGGAAATTTCTTCATTATTCTTTCATGTTTTATTCATGAATTTATCCAAAAGTTCGTACGAAAAATCCTGCAGACATTTTTTCGCAAAAAAAAGGCCCCCAGGAATTAATTCGGTTGGTTATTCAGAAAATCTTTCAGGCATACCTTCAAAAACTCGGAAATTCCTTCAGTAAAATTCGTCATGATTTTTTTTCAAAAACGCTCCGCAAATAAATATAGTGATACCTTCAAAAATCCCTAAGGAATTCTTTCGAAAATTTCTTCAAAATTTGTCCTAAAATTCTTTTAGAAACTCCTCCGGACTTTCCTTCAGGTATTTCTTTACCATTATTTTCAAAACATTCCCTCGGCTCCCGCAACTCCGCTGGAGAATTTCCCTTCAAGAATTTGTGAACGGAAATTTCCGAAATTTGTTGTACATTCCTCCAAGAATTCCTTCGAAATTTCCTCCAGGGATTCTTTCGACAAATTCTCAGGAAATTACTTCCGAGATGGATCCAGAAATTTATTTGAAAATGCATCAAGCGGTTCCTTCAACATTTTTTTAACGGAATATTTAAGAATTTCTTCGGAAATTCTTTTCGAAATTCATTCGGAGAATTCTTTTGAAATTTGGTCTTACAGAAAATTCTTCGGAAATACCTACGGAAATTGTATCAGTGGAACCTTCCGAAAGGAGCAGAATTCCTTCGGAAATTTCTTTATGATTTCTTTTGAAAATTGCTTTTGAAATTATTTAGAATACCTGATACTTTAAGAGCTCTTTCAGAAATTTCATTTTTTCAGCTTGTATAAAACAGAGTCTATTATATAGAGTTGCGCAAAGAGGATCTTCTTACACTTATTCTGAAAGATCTTCTTGTTATTGTGTTTGCAACTTTCATTTTTGTTCAACCCTTAAAGTGACTGTTCACTGCTAAAGCTTTTTAATTCGATAACCAAGTCACCCACAGAGTACAAACACATGAGTTTCTTGTTGCTATTTTATTGGGGGGTGTATTGTAGTTTTTTGAAGCTGTTTCCAGGACAAATCTAATACATTTCAATTCATGCGTTTTAATTTGCCATAATATTAACGCATTTGCCCAAAAGTACACGCGGCGCTCCCCAAAGGAAACGACGCACCGCGCTTTTTGCAGCCCGTATACTCGATTCTTATGGGGAGATAACATTGCGGCGTTTCCTAGGGTGCGGTTGTTCCTTTCGAATGGGAAACGCCGCGTGGAATCTTGTGCAAATGCGCTTTTGGAAACATTACAACAGCCGCGCGGTGTATCGTATTGACAGCACCCTACAATAATCATTAGGCGATAACAATACTTCCGCCTTACCAACAAGCATTTGTTTACTTTGCTCGATAGGTAGACGGTTTGACAGTTCAATAGGTAGATTTGGCTTCACTCTTTGCGTAACTCTATATATAATAGACTCTGGTATAAAACAATAAAATTACTTCGGAGAAAAGTTAGCGAAGGTCTGTTAGGTTGCCATTGGTGTTTTTATACTACTGCATAATGTTGACTTGAAAAAAGTTGTGAGCAGAACACGCAACAATCGGAGACACTCCATTATCCTATACAAAACATCAAGGATTTTATAACTAACGCATTTAAAATATGACGGGATAGCCTCCCCTAGATGAAAAAATAGGCCTGTGGTTAAACGCCCGAATGGTGGTGTAAAATGACTCAATTATATGTGAAATAATGGTGGACGCATGGTTGTTTGTTCTGCCTTATGGATTGAACAAGAATCTTACGGGTGGAGGTAAAAGAATCGCAAATCGCTAAATTTAAGTGAAAATAAAGGGATTCTGGTCATTTTTTTTCCATTGCAGCTCAATTAAATCAATCATATATTCAATTAAAATGGCAATATTCGTTAAAAAATGTCCTGCAAAAGATTATATGAGTTATCATTTTGATCCGTGGTGCGGTTATGCTTTTAATATTATCCTAGCAACTGTAATTATTAAACGTTGCAATTAAAAAGTCTAATCGACGAGGATGGGATTCGAACCCACGCGTGCAGAGCACATTGGATTAGCAGTCCAACGCCTTAACCTCTCGGCCACCTCGTCGCTGTTGATGGTATTCATATTTCCTTAGATTTGTAGTAGGGTTACTGTTCCGGTTCTTCGTTTCATAGCTCCTATGTTCATTGAACTGTTCATCCTATCAAATACAGAGGAATTTAACGCAAATGAGCATATTTCTCATTTTTGTAATTTTTTCAGCAGTAAGCGCGCATGTTTCCAAAACTATCCGACGAAACTGGTGATTTATTACTTCATTTCGCGAAAGAATGGATATGTTAATATTCACTTTCTCCATCCCATGGCTACTTTCACTCTATCAGAAATAAATCAATATAAAAAACTTTGTATTTGTTTCTTACGAGCAGTAAGCACGCATGTTACCAAAAAAGCGACGAAATTTTTGTTTTATTTCTATCATGCCGGTTGAGATAAATTGTTTCAATGAGATGGTAAATGGAACAATTTTCGTTATTGAATGAAACGTATGTAACAAAGAAACGATGGAATATATGCGATTATTTGCTTTTGAGTTTTGACTTAGATGCAACATGTACAAAATATTGCAAATTAATTAAACGCTGCCTACTTTTGAACACGCGAGTAGGGTCAGTATATTTCATTAAATCTATCTATATAAATAAAAATTAGTTTAGGTTCCCTTCCTGACGATTTAACTCACGAACGGCTTAACCGATTTGCAAAATTTTCCCCCTAATCGATTCGTCTTAGGATCTGTGAGGTTTGTACTTACAAAAAATTGGTTCATTTCACGGAGGAAGGCAAAAAATCAGTAGAATACAGTTTTGAGTCAGCTGTTGAGGAAAACAAAAAAACGCACGGAAATTGATCTAGAGTGCGGTGCTGCAAATAGTTCAGAATTTGACATTTGCATCACAAACACCCAGGCAAAGCTAGGTATTTTTCGCTAGTAGATAATAATTTTGACTTTGTTCTTTTGGCTCCCAATTATGTATGTTCATAATCTTATGTTCATTTCCATTTTCATCTATTTTGATAAATCCTGTATTAACATAGAACGTGCTACAATTCGTTTTTCTGACCATTAAATCTGCGCTTCAAGCTAACTCGTATTTTCTGAGGGTTTTGAGCATTAATACGATTAAGAGTCGCATCAGGAATACTTTTTCAATTTGAATGTTTTTGATATGTAATAGGAAGGTCCCATATGCATTGGTTTGTTATATCGTTCACAGTTATCTCGTGCTCAAAATATGTTTCATTCATTTTTGCCTTTCTCGTACACCAAGGTGTAACGAAAAGGATATATATTCACTTCCAAGACGATTTTGTGATAGAAGGTCCGAAGACCCAGTGTTATATACCAAACCAATCGACTCAGCTCGAATAACTGATATGATGTCTGTCTGTGTGTATGTGTGTGCGTGTGCGCAATTTCGGTTCGGTCTAGGGTGTTTTCGGGTTGGAAAACTTTCTCGACACCCTGTGCATAGTGTATCCAATGTACTTGTCACGCAAGATACATATTCATCCATTGGCGGCCGTAGAGAGCCTTCAATTAATAACTGTGGAAATGCTAATAGAAGATTAAGCTGAAAAGCAGGCCAAATTCCAGTTGGAATATTGAGCCATTGAAGAAGAAGATGGACCAACTCCATGTTAAATAAATTTGAAAATTTGTTGAAACTGATGACATAATTTATTGCAAAAATGTAGCAATTTTATTTATTACTTTATTACCGTTATAGTACTCAGTTAGTTCTTTTCCATAGCAACTAAAAATTATCTATCTAGCTTTTGTTTAAATTCAAAAAGCAAAATTTGATCTTACAACATACCTTCGGTTGCCTAATTACTGCTGCACTAAACCTTACTCAATTGAGAACACTGAAGTATACAGAAGTCCTCGATAGTATAGTGGTCAGTATCCCCGCCTGTCACGCGGGAGACCGGGGTTCAATTCCCCGTCGGGGAGGTCGGTTATTATTTTACAAAAGTAATATGCCTTGATAGGAGAAATGCGTAAAACGAGATGCATTTTTATTGCTTGTACAGGGGAGTTTTCCAATTTTACCTACATGTAAGATAATTCATTAAAAAATCGTTTTGTTGTTTTCTATACGACGAAAATACATGGAGCTAGGAAGGTAGAAGGAAACAGTTACACCTTAGGTGCATTATATTCACGAATTTAAGCACGTGCTGCTTGGAAATAGACAATCAAGAAACAAATGTTTGCATCGGCCGGGAATCGAACCCGGGCCGCCCGCGTGGCAGGCGAGCATTCTACCACTGAACCACCGATGCGCAGTAATTCTTGTAATATCTTTGCTGAGCTTGTTAGCTAGTAGTAAACGATGTCAAGATAATACCATGCTATATAACAATTTTGTGTTACTAAATATGAAGTTTAAAATAATTTGAGGAGAATAGAATAAAAAAACAGGCAAACCCTATCATTTTATCCTATTGGATGTATTTGACCAGTATACCCCTATCCTATCCATCCCCAAACACATTTAAGCGGATCTGCTTTTCTATTGGCTTTGGATGTACTGAAAATTCAAGTCAATCAACGTCGATAAAATTACCCATACCAGGAATCGAACCCGTACCTTCCGAGCCAGATATTCTAGCCACTAAAAAGACATAGAATGAAAGGCATATCTCAAAATCTAAAAAAAAATCCGTTACAGAGCATAGAATTGTGCAATATATGCTTCATTTTTGTGTTAATTATCGCTTTAAACTCGGTGGGTTAAAGAAATATGATTAATTTATCGACTAGTCATTTTTCTTTGCATATATCTATTAAAATATTTTAGAAATTTTAAAACAAAGCACAACATCCTATCGTGACTGCTTTGATCCTTTGATCAAAGCACCCACGATACTTCCATTTGGTCGCCTGGGATAGAAAAAGGCGCTTTGCTCTCTGTCTTAGGGGCCGTACACATATTCCGTAAGCACTTATGGGGGGAGGGGGGGTCGGTCAATATCTAACGCTCCACATGAATAAAAATTCTTTTGTATGAAAAAAAATCTTACAGGGGGGAGAGGGCGTCGAAAATCCCAGAAAAAATGCTTACTTAATAAGTGTACGACCCCTTATGACGATCACGACCTTTTTCCGTACTGATCATAATATCATATCAAAACCGCTATGACGTTTCGTTTTTGCTTTTTTTTCGGGCTCGATAAATTTTGGCGCATAAAATTTCCCTTTGCTCAATAAAGAAAGTAACGGTATCCTTACTCCTTTTGTTCACGAATTTTGTTCCGTTTATTGTTAAAGGGGTAGGATTTGAAGGAATTTCTACAGGAAAATAGGGTAAAATCAAGGATTCCGAAAATCGCTCTCAATTGACAAAGAGCAACGAAAAAAGAAAGACATAAACAGGCGAGATGGATCACATTGGTTCCAGGTCAATTTGACAACACAAAAAAAAAGACATAAACAATAAACATCTTTCGAATACAACAAGCCATGAAAACAAAATGTATACCAGATACATTACGAAAAAACATAATCTGAGAAGTAGCCACCACCGAAAAGCTATGAAAAACGCTCCGCTCTCACTCAAATGTAGTGTTGGTAGAATCATGCTCAAATCTCGCTCACCGAACCTTATGTCAAAATTGCATGACTCGCTTGCGATTCTGCATGGAGAGCATCGCCCATTAGTTTTTCACGCAGAATATCACTCCAAAAAGTGTCAATACCCAATCG
This sequence comes from Armigeres subalbatus, assembly GCF_024139115.2. Lineage (NCBI taxonomy): Eukaryota > Metazoa > Arthropoda > Insecta > Diptera > Culicidae > Armigeres > Armigeres subalbatus. Next base: position 99,342,278 of record NC_085141.1, read on the forward strand.
AAGCGTATTTTATGTTTACGCATGGATTTGTTATCCATTGTTATCCACGCAATGATGCAAATCGCAAGTCGAATCATGGACGATTCTTTGGGCCATGAGTCGGGTGAGGATTGCCTCGCGCTTGATTTGAATCGTGGATGAGATTTGAGAATTTGAGTTTTTACCAACACTGCTCAAATGTCGTTGTAGACTGAGATTCTTTCGCGCAGCTGTCTTATAAAACAAGTTGAAATGCATCTCCATCGGGTGTTCCCCGCAATAGAAGCTTTTCCAAAATCTTTATTATAAAGTAGGGAGAAACCTCCTATTCCCGATTTCCGTTTTAACCACATGGCTTGATATATAATCTTTCATTGGAACAATTTATCAACCATGTACGCTTTGTTAGATTACTATGCAAAAACTATAATAAAAAACAAAATTGGCTCCAGAGAGGATCGAACTCACGACCTTCGCGTTATTAGCACGACGCTCTAACCAACTGAGCTATGGAGCCTACTACGTGATTCGCTGAATAAAAACAAAGGTAAATGAAAAAACTCGAAAAAGGCGTAATTATGACGTTCTAGGTTCATCTTAGAAAGTTAGGAATAGTATCACAGAGTAATGAGCTTTGTTAAACTACTGACGTGCAAAAATCATTTGAAATCGAAATCAATATTGAAGAAGTAAGATTTTTTTTGGCCCGGCAAAAGACTATTACGCACAAGCACATCGCCCTTTACCGTGAAGTGACTAAATAATTTAAGTGTCAGCGCGGGAGAAACATTTGAGTACATTTGAAATTTACATTACATTTACATTTACAAAATACTACATTATTTTATTGCTTGGAAATTCAAAGCCTTTTCTCAATACAGCACTTATTAGCCTTATTCAATAAGGCGAAACAACTCAAAGCTCTGTAACCTGCACACGTCCGACGGCCTCGCGATAGCTACAAAACAGCTGATAAAGTCGCCGCACGAAATGGAAACACAATTCTATCTACCATGTAAAACACATCACACACACAACACACCAACAGAACATTCGTCGCAGAAACCCATGTGAGAGCCACATCTCATATCTCCCCAACCGTAAGGGCAGTTGAAGAACTACGAGCCAATAATACTGCATCTCTGGGAGGCAGTCTATCACTGGCTACCAAGTGAGCCATAAACTAGTCTCAGAAACCCTGCTTCGCACAGCATCCAACGAAACACTCCCTTGAGATTATCTCCCGGCTCTGAATATCAGAAACCGATGATAAGCGACGACAAAGCTCACACTGCAAGAGACAAAAATAAAGCCCGATCTCCAATCAGTTTTCGGTTAACTGCCAAGCAGGCAATACGCGCATCGAAAATTTGTATCGCCGTGTTGATCGCCTGATCGATAGTGTATCACTTTGAAGTGCATATAATTGATTTCGTTTGCGGAGGCTTTAAACTCTTGGTGTGCAGTGCAGTGGGTGATTTTAGAGGCTTAGGGCAAGGTAACAGCTGGCCTGAAATTTTGAAGAATGGTGGTTAATTTTTATTTGCCCAACAGCCCTATATAGCCGACAAAATGTGCCTGCTCCAAGCAGTGAAAAGTATGGAGTAGGGCGGTGATTTGCAGTGAGATCGGTAAGAGTGGAGTTTCAAAGCAATTCCGATACGAAACGACTCTGTGATCGAAGTGGCAATAAGGTGTTTCTTAATATATCCTCCAACAGGCCTTTCGTTCACTGCATAAATTATGTGGTGTGTCCTGTGAGCTGCATTCCAGAGCGATGGTGGACTGGAGTGGCTGGCACGGATAGCTGGCATGAGCCGGCAAGCATTCGCGTTCTGTCCGGGCAGACATCAAGGTTTGCGGTCGCCGAGGGATACACGGTTACACTGACACACACACAAATTAAACTTTAGGTTAAGGATTTAGCGTAAGTATACTAATATACATCTTGAAAATGCATGTGAAATTTATGTTTTTATTTTGTGCAATGATTCCGAGTAGTGCTTTTTTTATGGGTCCACTATATTGTTTGAACCAATTGTTGGCGGTTCTGGGTACGTGGGCAATGGGGACCAGTGCCATCTTCGCCTCTTTTCACTTTTGTCTCCGTCTCATGCGGCCCCCCCTCAAGGGGGAGGTGACAGCTCATTCAACTTACTCGGGCTTTTGGCGTAAAAAAGCAGTCTTATTATTTTTTAGTACTGCGAACTGTTTTAACTTGCTACGACTTCAAGACAATTTGAAGCGACTTAACGTAGTATTGATTTAACCGATTGGGCATCGACACAATCAAATAGAAGCGCCCTATATGATTGCGATCCACTATTCAAACATTAATATAAGCAAATTAAGCTATTTCTTATCTAAAATATAATGTTGTGCCTTTTCGTATACTAAGAACACGGAAAGGCTATAGGATCACTACAAAACCGAACTTTTGATAGAAGGCTCGCAGACCCATTTTGTTATATACCAATCAATCAGCTCGAAGAATTGAGGTGATGTCTGTATGTATGTGTATTGGTCATCCAAGAATTCCTTCGAGTTTCTATGAAAAGCCCGTCAGGAGTTCCTCCAAAAATTAATGTCGAAATTCCTTCAGAAGATCCTTTGAAAAATCCTTCAGGATTTTCTCTGGAATTTACTCTAGAAATTCCTCCGAAAATTACTCCAATAACGCCTTCAAAGATTCCTCCGGAAATCCCTTCAGGAGTTTATCCAAAAAATCTCACAAAATCTACAAAATCTCATAATCTCACAGAAATTCGTCTAGAAATTCGTGAGTTCTTTTGCAAATCTTTCCGGAAATACCTTCAAGAGCTACTCCAAAAAACCTCCAAGAGTTTCTCCGGAAATTCCTCCATAAATTCGTCAAAAATCTAACAGCAATTACTCCAGAAATACCGTCGGAAATTTCTAAGGAAGTTTCTTTTAAAAATTACTCCAAAAATCCCTGAACGAGTTTCTTCGGTAACTGCTCCGGAACACCCTACAGGAGTTCCTCCTGAAATTCATCCAAGAATTCCTTCGAAAATGTCTCCGGATAAACCTGCTAAAGTTCCTTAGGATATTCTTCTCAAAACTCCTGTGCAAATTCGTTCAGGAATTTCTTCAGATAATCACCAAGGAGTCCCAAAAACACCTTCAAAAATTCCTTCACATATTTCTCTAAAATTTTTAAAGGTTCTAAATTCTAAAATTTCTAAAGGCTTCAAGAGTTCTTCTGAAAATTACTCCAGAAGATCCTCCGGAAACTTCTTAGGGGAGCATCAACAGAAATTCCTTCAAGAAATCCTTCGAATATTCATCTAAGAATTCTTTCAGAATTTTTCCAATAGTTCTTACGAAAAGTCCGAAAGGAGTTGCTCCAACAATTGCTCTCGAAATTCCTTCAGAAGATCCTCCGAAAAATCCTTTAGGATTTTCTCTGGAAATGGCTCCAGGAATTCCTCCGGAAATTTCTCCGATATCTCCTTCGAAGATTCTTTCGGGAATCTCTTCAAGAGTTTATCCAAAACGTCTTACAAGATTTCCTCCAGAAATTCTCACAAGAGTTCCTTTGGAAATCGATACGGAAGTACCTCCAAGAGTTACTCCGAAAAATCGTTCAGAACTTGTTATAAGACGAAGTTTCACTAAAAGCTCAAAATAATGTTTTTACCCTCCAGGGGTTTCTTCGGCAATTCTTCCACGAGTTTCCCTGAAAATTGTACCAGGAGCTCCTCCGGGAATTTCTCCAGTAGTTCCTCCGAAAAAATTTTGAGGCTATTTTGGAAAAAAAAACTCCTGGACGATTTTCCGAAAAAAAAACTTCTGGATAAAGTCCTGAAGGCATTTCTTCAGAAGTTTTGGGACAAATTTCCGGAGGTACTTCTGGAGGTTTCACTTGAGGAATTTTCGAAGGAACTCCTGGAACTTCCAGAAATTCCTTGAAGAGATTCTCCAGATTTTTTTCCAGTAGTTTCTACGGAATTTTCCTTAAGAGTTCCTTGAGAAATTCATCCATGAATTCTTTAGGAATTTCGCTCAAGGGTTCCTTCGAAAGGTCCACCAGGAGTTCCCCCAGATGTTCCTCTCGAAATTCCTTCCGGAGATACTACGAAAATGCCTTAGAAAATACTTCGGAAATTTCTCCAGAAATTCTTCCGTAAATTACTCCAAAAATACCTCCAGGGGTACCCCAAAAAATCACCCAAGAAGTTCTCCAGAAATTCCTCAAAGAGTTCATCCGAGAATTCTTTCAGTGATCATTCGGAAAAACCTCCAGGAAATCTCTCGAATTTTTTTTAAAGCTGTTCTGAATGAAAATTCCGGTGGGACACTTGGAGAACTTTCCGAAAGAACTCGAATTTTCGAAAGAACTACCTGTATTTCCGCAAGAATTTTGGGAGGAATTTCTGGAGGAACTCCTGGAGGTTTTTTCGAAGGAACTTGTTGAATTTTCAAAGAAAACACTGGAAGCTTTACTGAAGGATTCCTTTCAAAAAGTTCGTTGGTATTTCTGGAGAAACTCCTGGAGAACTTTTTGATGGTTTTCCTGGAGTAAATCATGACGAAAATTTCGGAGGAATTTCTGTAGCTACTCCTGTAGGAATTTCTGAAGACACTTTTGAAGAAAATCCTGGAGGAACTTACGGAAGTATTTTTAAGCAGTTTTTGTAGTAATATTTGGAAGAACTACTGGAGCGAATTCCAAAAGAACTGCAGTGGACTTTCCGTAGGAACTCTTGAGGAATTTCCGAAATTCCTGGATAATTATGTTGGAACTATTTCCAGCCTTTCCAGAGAACCTCTGGCTCTGCCCCTCTGCTCTTGGAATTGCCGGGCAAATTGTTTCCAAAGGAGTTTGTGGCGGAATTTTCAGAGGTGTTCCTGGAGGAATTTTCGGAGAAATTTCTAGAAGATCTCATGGCGGACTTTCCGTAGGAACCCTTAGGGAGATTTCAGGAAGAATTCCTGAATAAATATCCGAAGGAGTTGGGGGAATTTCCGAAGGAACTCCTGAAAGAAGTACCGCAGAAGCCTTTGAAGTAATTTTCGGAGCAGTTTTCAAAGAATTTCCGGAAGAAACTATTTTGGAGGAAATTGAAGAAATTTAAAGAAAAAACTCCTGGATAAGTTCCTGTAAGAATTTACGAAAGTAATTTAGAATAAAAATTTGGAATAATTTACGGAGAAATTTCGGGGGGTGCTCCGAGAGGAGCTCCTGACAGACTTTTCGGTGAAATCTTTGGATGAATTTAGGAAGGATTTTCGGAGGAATTTCCGTAGGAGTTCCTTGAGGAATTCTCGAAAAAAAAACTCCTGTAGGAATTTCGAGAGAAATATCACTCCTGGTTGGCTACTGGTCACACTCACAGATACTCATGAAGGAATTTCTTAGGGATTACGTGGATGAATTTGGAACTCTTAAAATTTGCGGAAGAACTTTTGGTGGAAATTACGGAGAAACTCCTAGAGCTGTTTCTGAATGCCGAAGAAGGTACGTAGCTGGAAGGTCTACAAAAACCCAGATTAATCCACCTAGCGGCGATGATGCCTTTCTCGTGCGGTAAAAAAATAGTATTTTGGGCATTACTTCTGAGCCCACCGTTCGGGCCAATTTTCAATAGGAAATAATGAGACAAGATTCTGCGTCGAATGCAACCTGTTGCGAGGAAATCGGTTCAGGGTAAGTGCATTAAAAGTGAGCTAGACTTTTTTACGCGCTTTTTTATGAGAAAAAGTATTTTGGCCATAACTTCCAAGCCCATAGTCCGATCCGGCCAATTTTCAATAGGAAACAATGGGGCAGTATACTGCGTCGAATGCAACCTGTTGCGAGTAAGGTGAGGGTAAGTGCGAAAAAGTGAGCTAAACTTTTGCTCTTTTGGTGCGCACACACACACACACACACACACACACATACACATACACACAGACATCACCTCAATTCGTCGAGCTGAGTTGATTGGTATATAACACTATGGGTCTCCGGGCCTCCTATGAAAAGTTCATTTTTGGAGCGAACATATAGCCTTTACGTATACTTAGTATACGAGAAAGACAAAAATGTTATTACGTTTTGAAAATTGATTGTTTAAACCATATGCAAGAAATCAATGTTTCTGCCAGCACTACCGGACAACCTATGGTTATCGAAAAGCAAAACCCATCTTCCTTCTTGTCGGATTTTTTTCTTTGTGAAATAATTCCGGATAGCTCCCATTAGCTCTAAAGCCCTATAAGATCAATTATTTTGAAATAACACTCAGTTAAATTATTGGTCTACGTAGTACGGCAGTGCTGGCAGAATAAACGATTTTTTGTATATGGTTTGAACACTCAATGTTCGAAGCGTTATAACTTTTTTCGTGGACGTTCCAGCAACGTGCCTTCTTCAGCAAAGTTTTTCGGCATCCTTTGGGTTATACTTTAACGCAATGTGCCACTTGGTTGACGACGAACTGAAACCTCTAGTAGTAGAATTGCAAAAATATACGTTTTCCCATACTAGTTTCCATACAAAGTTCAAACACGATGCGTAAAGCGAGGAAGCAACCAATCGCTCCCAAATTCAGGACCCAGAATGGCTTCGAAAAACCATTGATTTGAAAAAATGACCATGACGCCCCACTCTAGCATCTAATCCGAAGTGATATTACAATTTTTTTTTGCTGTGAATGCATGATTTGCAGTCATGTTCAGATTTTTTACAGCGAAAATAGTTTCAACGAAATAAACTTGAATTCATCTAGTGCCCATCCATATAAATAAAAATGGAATTACAAAAATATTCAGTCTTGGGATGGGTTTACTTTTGCTCTCCTAATCGATAGCATCGATCATTAGAAAAATGTTTTTGAATGGAACGCAATTTACAATTATTGCACGCCGCAGTGCAAACTGAAAATAGACTCCGTCCGATTGGCACGGCGGCACGTAAAAGGAATATTGGAATATGATGTTTACGATGATAGATGAAATCAAATGCAATCAATCATGATTGTAAAAGTAGGTCTCTCATTTCAACGACACACAACGAGGGCCCGATCAGGCCAACTACGACATGATGCTCATCGATGGAGAGAGGCATGATAGTCGTCGAAAACATCTCGAATGAATACAAATGAACGTCAATTTTTCTGTCGCACCGAACTGTCATCGCACGTTCCGGTGTCTGGTATGGCCCTGCAGTATGCGAATAATCTGAAATAACCTTTGAGGAGAAAGGACCACAACGTCCACTATCCGGCCGGCAGTTGGATATTTCGGCTGATCAAAGCAATCGTCAGTTGTTCCGTTCTGGACTGGACGGAGGAGCGCGGTGTCGACACGGAATGGCACTCACTCATACCCCAGCGCATGGAAAAAATACCTGTACAGTATGAGTTGATTTTTCTCCACAAAACTGAATGCGAAGCACGTTTCATGGTGCGAAAAATGACACTTTGCCGCAAAAACATATGTTCGTGTGTACATACATACATTGTATTGATTCATCTCTAATGAAAAAAGTGATATTTTACTGTTAACAGGAGACAAAGAAGACGAAGAAGTAAAAAATTACAGAAAGACAATAAATACAAAGAAGACAACAAAGAGAAAGAAGAAAAAGACGACAAAGAAGAGAATAAAGACAAAAAAGACGAAGAAGACAACGAAGACAGAGAAGATAACAAAGTTATGAAAGATAAAATACATAAAAGACCCCATTTATTACTGACGAAGCATGATAACATGTGATAAAAAGGAGAACAGTAAAACTGAGAACCACTTCACACTCGTATAAAATAGCATTAATAGTGAACGCAAAGGTAAACAAAAAATGCAATGCACGAATGAGTTGCGAATATTGTCCCAGACCACGAAGTATACAATCAGCATGGAGCAAAAACAGCCAACGCAAAGCTAAATAAAAATGCATTCCAATGTACACAACCCTCTTTCCTGAAGTGATGAGTCCGGCACACGAAATCGTAAATGTGATTGTAAACATTCGGTCACACTTGATTATCGCACTTTCCCACCGCGCCGCCCCGCCCGGTTCAGTCAGAACAACGTCAGACCGACCAGCAGAGCCAGTAGCGCATCCATGTGATGACGCCGCACGATGAGACTGCGACTGTTCCCTGACAGAACCCGAACTCGACCAGGAGAGGATGAGCGCCAAGAACAACGCCGTGATTTCCAAACACAGTCAGCAGCCAGCGACGGATACGACTGGCATGACACGACGACGGTGGTACAACCGCGTGGAAGGACGAGTGGGCTACGATTGAAACACGGTAGGAAGGTCGGAAACGACGGTGACGATTTCACGCTGCTGAAAATGAAAAAGCGCGAATGCGGGAAGCGAGAAATTGAGCTCGGAACAAATGAAGATTGTTTTTTTATCATTGAATTTAGATAAAACGGGTGATAAATGGATTTTCAGATGGCGTGGTACGTTGCGACAAAAACAAACATACACTTCGGTACACGGTGTCCCGCAGAACACAGAATCATCTGAGCTCGATGAGATGCGTTTAGCAGGGGAGGTTCATCAATTTGTTATTTATTTCAATTTTAATCTCATCTAGCACCAGAAAAAGGAAACTCGCTGCCAAAAGACCTCTAGAGAGGAAATATTGTCAAAAGATTGAAGACAAAAATCTTCATGAACTCACTTATCATCAATCTTTATGGTACTAAAAATAGGGCGATTGGGGTTTTGTTTATTCAATAATTGATTGAAAAATATTTTACAGTATGTAAGAATTGTTCACGAACATAATCGAGTTAGAAGGCATCGATTAATTTGAAAAAAAAAAAATGCCAAAATAGTTTAAAACTAGCGGCTAAGCACCGGACCCTAAACCGATCGTCACACTCACCAAAGCGCTCGTGAAGTGTTTTGCTACTAGCCAGACTTTGGCTTATGTGGGACAGTAAGCCACGATGAACGTGACTACTCCGACGTAGGTGGTGACTTCCACTCCAACGGCTTCGGAGCGGAATCCTCCGGGGGTAGAGGACGCCCATCTTACTGTCGGCGGCATCCAAGAGAAGGGAGCGGGGGCCATTCGCTGGAGGATGGAGCCGGCGGTGGTGGAGCTTGAATCGACGCAGCTGCTGCTGCCAGTCGCTTGTGTGGTTGTAATGGTAAAGGACGGTCGGGATGGCCAGATAGTTCACATCGTTGAGCGCAGGAACACGGTACTTCTTCGGCAGGGTCCAGGTGAAAGCCTTCTTCCGGATTTCCAGGAACTCCGCTCGCTTTGGGCAGCCTTTAGTGGTGGCCCGATGTTTCTCGCCACAGTTGGTGCACTTGGGATCGGCCACCTCCATCATTTCGCACTGGTCGATAGCATGCGGTTCGCCACAGCTGTTGCAGCGCGGCTTCATTCGGCATTTCCAGGTGCCTTGGCCAGGGATTGAACTTATCATTATCATTATCGTTTAGTATTCAGCCAATAACTCATTCCAGAGGCAAAATCGCTTTGCAAGCAACGCGTCAGTTGTCGTTCCTTGGTACACGTGCGACCACCAAATGTATGACGGAGAGGTTCGTTTGGCCTAGTATACGCAAAGATACCATTACTCGGTGGTCACAGAAATTCCCCGTTCCGAACATGACCACGCCAACGATTGCTCAAATTCTTGTGCCGGATGGAGCTCGTTCTGGTGTTCCTACTCACCGACCAGCAGGTGTTAATCGAATCGTCGCTATTTTGTAAGCATACTCGTATGGTTGGGGTTACACACCTTCGCACAACTGCATACCATCTACAATCAAAGGGAACCCTGAAATTGTCTATCCTTTGTCACGACCCCGTTCCATAGAGCGAACACCTTGATATTGTTTGGTTCGTGAACTACCTATAAGGAGGACATCCTACCATCACCAGCTGAAATGGTATATGAAACAACTCTCAGCCGTATCGTCCGAGTTTTTCACCGAATCTGCGGCTGACCGAAAAAAAAACATGGCACGGTAATCAAAACATCTTCGTTCATCAGGACCTGCAATGCAAACATGCGGTATCGTTTTCGTGCGCTACGGTTCTATGCGGCCATCGTTATCGATTCCATATGAAGGACCATTCAAGGTAGTAAAAAGTAACGAAAAGTTCTTAAAAGTGAACATGAAGGATTGGGTGGATATTTCGGTTGACCAATTTAAAATTGGAAGACCAGGAATCGCCGACTACTACTGACCCCGCTATTACAAACGTCGCTACGATTCCACCGACTAGGGTCATTCGTTCTGACCGACGATATGTAATTCAATTCCCATATCATTAGATATACACCTAATCGAGGAATGAAGTACTGTACCATCCATTAATCATCATATGGATACATCAAAAGTCGGTGCGACACTCAGCATCATCCTGGTAAACAACGCTTCTGTAGCACAGTCGCATTTTTTTCCGTCCACTGCTCAAACGCACGAACATTTTGTCCAATTTCGATTGCGAACATTAAATTTGTGTACAAATTCATATGCGCGACCATTGAATTAGCCTCTCTCATGCACCCCGCCTTTTGTATGTACATCTTTGCGCTCGCTTTGAGATGCGCGACACTGGTACTGGTGTCCGCTTTTCAAATGCACGACTTTGATGCTCGCTTCTAACTTGCGCGACCTACGTGTCCGCTCCTTGAGTGCGCGACCTTTTGTCCGCCACTGATATGCGCGACCTTGCGTCCGCAGCTCAAATGCGCAACCTTCCGTCAGTGGTGGAAAATACTCGCTTCACGAGTAAGAAAAGAGTGTAATTGGGTCTACCAAAAATGCCACACTCGCGCTAACCTACTGCTAGCATTTTTATGGTGCTTGCTTTGTTCGCGAGTACGGGCAGAGCAAAGACAAAAAGCATGGCAGTATTTTGTTCGGGAGTAAAAATCACGGTCGCGAGTGATTGTGGTTACTCCGAATACAATGGATAAATTTGACTTGACATAAACACAATAACAATAAACAATTATGTTCTTGCTCGAACATCCATGAGAAACATGTTCCGAGGTGGTTTTATGACATTTTGCCAATTAACCCGAATGACTCGCGCCCGAGCAGGAGCGACGACCTCGATGACAGAAGTTGGTATGATTTAGCCGTGCATAAGAGGTAAAATACCAAAAAATAATACCAAAAACTTATATGCAGAATACTTGAGGCATACCATGCTTAGGTATTTCAATACCAAACGAATAATAATTGGTTATGCATTTGGTATTGAAATTCAATTTAATAACTGAGTTTGTTATGGCTTAAGTATTGTGCATATTAGTTTTTGGTATTATTCCTTTGATATTTTACCTCTTATTCATAACAGAGTATGGTATCAAAAACAAAATTAAGTATTATTGAGCCACTTTCTCCTGCTCGGGCGTAGCTTCACGAACATTTTTCGGGGTTCGTTTTTTTTTGTTTTCTCTGCGAGTAGTAGGTAGGCAAGAAAAAGTCAAAACAAATGTTCGCGAGTATTTTTCATTGCCTACTTCTCGTTTTGTGAGTAAGGTTCACAGATTTCAACCACTGCCTTCCGTTCGCTACATGGATGCGCGATACTGTTATTTATCCGTTTTGTCGAGAGCCCGGTTTTTTACCCGCTTCTAGTGCGCGACCATCGATGTCCGCTTTTCGGTGCGCGATCGTGCTGATCCGCATTTTCGTAGAATTTTTAAAGTTTATTTTGCATAGGTGATTCCTTTATGTTAAATTTAGGTTCTTTCTTTATGTGCCGCGAAAATAGCAGCTCCGGGTAGCATCGCCCTTTAGAGAATCTGCAATAGGCAGAAAAGGAGATGCAGATGCCACGTGTCTTATACCTGTCCGCTGGTACGAAGTCGAAAGATGGACTTGCCACCAGAGCGAGCCTGCTACGATGGCACTCGAGGAGAGTGCCGAACACGCAGTAGTGAGTAGCTAATATGGGGCAGTGCATAGTCATTATTTGACGTTTGAGTGGTGCCGAAATTCATTCAAAATTAATTCGATGTATGAAAAGCTGTTCATTTTTAGTTAACAGCGCACCGCTCAAACGTCAAAGTGTTCAGTCGGCGCACTGCCCCATTAAGCTCGTTATACACTAGAACAGCGGTTCTCAACCTTTTTCTTGAGAGGTACCCCTTCAAACTTTCGCATTAATTGAAGTACCCCCTCATGAAGTAGGCTTCCCAGCCATTTGAAAGTACAAATAAAATCCTCTTGCATGGAGCTTCTGAATCTCTTGAAAGAAGGCCTTTGTACCTCTTGATAATAGGTTTCTGAGCATCTTGTAGAGAGACTTTCGATCCTCTCGAAAGGAGGCTTTCGAGCCACTTAAAATGCTAAAATAAGGCCTCATTAGCATCTTGAAAAGACGCTTCTGAACCGCTTGAACGTAGAATTCCGAGCTTTTTGAAGGGAGGCTTCCAAACCTCATGAAAGTGGGCTTCCGAGCTTCTTGAAAGAAGGCTTCCAATCTTCTTGAAAGGAGGCTTCCAACCATTTTGAAAAGAGGCTTCCAAGCCTCTTGAAAAGAGACTTTCAAGCCTCTTGAAAAGAGACTTTCAAGCCTCTTGAAAGGCGGTTTCCAAGCCTCTTGAAAGGAGGCTTTCAACCTTCTTGAAAGGAGGCTTCCGAGCCTCTTGAAAGGAGGCTTCCAAGCCTCTTGAAAGGAGGCTTCCGAGCCTCTTGAAAGGAGGATTCCAAGCCTCTCGAAAGGAGGCTTCCAAACTACTTGAAAGGAGGCTTCCTAGCTTCTTGAAAGGAGGCTTCCAAGCTTCTTGAAAGGAGGCTTCCAAGCCTCTTGAAAGGAGGCTTCCAAGCCTCTTGAAAGGAGCTTTCCGAGCCTTTTGAAAAGAACCTTCCGAGCCTTTTGAAAGGAGAGGGCTTCCAGGCTTCCGAACCTTTTAAAAGGAGGCCTTCGAGCTTCTTGGAAGACGGCTTCCGAGAAGCGTAGAAGAATGCTTCTAATATTCTTGCAACGAAGCAACCGAGCTTTTCTTAAAAGCCTTCATGCCTCTCAAACGGAGGCTTCCGAACCATTAGATTTCAGTTCAAAAGCATATTCCTAACATATTATTCAACATTTTGTTTAGATCAGGTAGATTGCATTGAAGATTTTCCAAACTTGCTCATTTGACGTTTTATCCGTTTGATTTTTTATTCTGCAGTCCTTCATACGCTGTGCTGGTTGAGGAGTTTAGGATTCAATTGGCTTTGATTTACCGTTCGTCATGTATATTATGTACAAGACAAAGTTTTGAAATAAAAATACAGATTTATCAAAACTTAAACAATAAGTTTCAATTGGAATTTAATACGACCGCCATTACGCATTTTTGTCCGTGGTACCCCCTAGGGCCAGCGAAGGTACCCCCAGGGGTACATGTACCCCAGGTTGAGAACCGCTGCACTAGAATGAAAGAGTTCTTTCACACCTGTAGGAATTAGGGGCACTTTTAGGCTCCCGAACGGAATTCTTTTGGACATTCGAAAGGAATACATTTGGACTACCGATTGGAGTCTTCGAGAATTCTGAACGGAGTCCTTTTCTACTTCTGAACAGGGGATTCCAAATAGAATCCTTTTATGCTTCTAAACGATTACAAAATTACAAGATTACAATACAGAATTTATTTGGACTTCCGAACCGAATTTTTTAGGGCTTGCGGTTGAAAGGATTCTTTTGAGCTTTCGAACGGCATCTTTTTGGGCTTTCCAAACGAATACTGTTGGACTACCGAGTGGAGCCATCTGTGAATCGATTTTTATTCTGCTGTACAGGGGATACCAAACGTATATTCTTTTTGAGATTTCAAACGGAAACTTTCTAAGATTTGGATTTGGATTTGGTTCGGAAACGCAAAAGGATTCGGTTTGATAGCCTTAATGGAGTTATAGCCTATTCAGATAACGCCATTTATTATAATAATTATCTTTTTTTTTCAAGTTCGTTTATTTGGTAGGCTCAGGCGTGTATAAAACTTTACGGAGCCATGGTTCTTCGTGATATATACAATCAATATCATTTTATTATACAGTTAATAAGAAAGGGGTAGATGCCAGCGTTCCGTTCGATAAACGGAAATTCATTTAGAAGTCAAAGCTTACTTCTAACGTTGAATGTGCAGCGCACTGCAGCTGTCGTTGAGTGTCATATCATTTTGAAGTTTTGCGGTCTGATTAATGTAAAACTGTTGCAACTATCGTATTGCAGTTAAAAAGCATTGCAGTTGAATGACTTTCAGTCTAGTGTATAGAAATTCATTCGAATATATTTTTTTAAGAGCGATATAAGCAATGGTATCGAATCTCAAAAAATATTTTCTGAATAACCTAAATAACCTTTTCTAAATTACCTAACAAAAGTATATACGGTGATTTAGAATTAATTAGATCGTATCATAAGTCTATTCTTTTTGAAGCTTCCGCCTTCAGGGATATGGTCCACGGTTTTTGTTTTAATTGATTTCCAACCAGATGAGACTAAATAGATTTTGGCTCAGAAAATCCATAATTTTGTTCCATTTCAGATACTTAGAGACCAGATCCGGTGGAAAATTTTCCGGAAATATAAGGCTACCTTGAACACGATATTTTTAGAGCATTTTTTAGTACTGTCGGATCTGTTGCCATTGATATCCAATATCAACACTCTAAAGGTCGCCTTCCAGCTGAAGAAATTTTTTCGCAAGATTTTGGTCTGCAAGAAATTTAAATGGAGAAGGACGTTTTGGACGTTCCGTATCGAAATCCAGTCAATCAGCAGGAAATACATGAAAGCAAAATCTGCGGACAAGATTCCCAGGGTATAAGGCTTGGGTAAAACAAATTATGGAAATAATTTTGCCATTATAAGCACATTTTAATCTTGACTTCATGATCCATATGATTGCTTTACAAAACATTTGCTTTAGTCAAAATTATAAATTTAATAAAATCTAATAATTTCTTTGAAAATATTCACTAAGAAATAGATAATTATCTATTCTATTTTTTTCTTTATTTCGCGGGACATTATCTAGAAATAAGTGTAATGCGGGACGTTTCGCGGGACGCTTTTCTGCGCGGGACAAATAGTGAGAATGCGGGACTGTCCCGCGAAACGCGGGACGTCTGGTCACATTAACCATGGTACGAACCAAAGTTATGTAATTATTAAGTTTTTTCAATGAAACTAAGCATAAATATGTGCACCCACGACGTTTTTAGAAAGATAATGAACTAAGCTTCCATACAAATTAGAAATCGCAGTTCTAACATGTCCCTTTAATGAAATAAATCAACTTTATTTTGACGGCTCATCTGAAACCCGCCATTTGGCTCAAACCATGATTGGATACACTATCTGAAAAGTTCATTAGTTACTAGCAGACCCGACGAACTTCGTTTCGCTTAAAATTGATTTATTCTCTGATTAGTTCTTGGGTTACGCAGAAATTTCTGTTTCATTTGTACGGGAGTCCTTCTTTAAAGAAGTGGAAGGGGTTTCGAACCACCACAGAAACATATTTTCCTTTCCAAAACCTCCACATGCCAGATTTGGTTCCATTTGCTTGATTAATTCTCGAGTTATGAAAAAATGAGTTTTATTTGTATGGGAGCCCCCCTTTTAAAGTTCAGACAGACAGGAATTCATATATATATATATATATATATATATATATATATATATATATATATATATATATATATATATATATATATATATATATATATATATATATATATATCAGAGCTTGTCAGAGCTATGAGCTTTGATGTGTCCGAAGTTTACTGAGTTATATATATATATATATATATATATATATATATTAGGGAGGCTCAAAAAACACTTTTTCAAATTTTTTGATGGGCCGCCCTTTTATTCGGTTCTATTTGATGCCCTGATGCTCTGGACAAAATTTCAGCCAAATCGGTCAACGTTTGGGCGGTGCTAACCTCGTTCGAAGTTTATATGGAAAAATGTATGCAGTAACATCCCAAAACAGTGATTTGCAGTTGGATGGCACAATTTACGATCAAGAACCATAATACTCATTCAGTTCTTGTAAAATAAAATACAGAATGGTATGCTGAAAACCGCGAGAAGATTAGAGTTTATTAGGCAAAGATATTAGCATTTTACTGGAGTGTTTTAGGGGTGAATTTATTTCTTTTCAAAGGTAAAAGAAACGAAATTTGCTCAAACCCCACTTCACAGAAATGCTAATAACTTAGCCGGGCAAACTCTAATCTTCTCGCGGTTTTCAGCATACCATTCTGTATTAAATTCTCCATGAATGAATATCATAGTTCTTCGTCGTAAGTTGTGCCGTCCAACTGCAATTCACTGTTTTTGGATGTTTCTGCATACATTTTTGCATATAAACTTCCAACAAATTTAGCACCGCCCAAACGTTGACCGATTTGGCTGAAATTTTGTCCAGAGCATCAGGGCATCAAATAGAACCGAATAAGAGGGCGGCCCATCCAAAAAATTGAAAAAAGTTTTTCCCATACTAATTTGAGACACTCTAATATATATATATTTATATATAATGGGTGAAAATAGGTCATTGCACGAATCTTTGCTATCTCTTTTCCACTTGATAAAAATTAGAAAACAACAGGACCACTACCTGTCAAAATTGACAAGTGCTGGTGCAATGGAGTATTTCTTCTTTCAGCTACACTCTAATGTGCCACAATTCTTTTCTTTTTTAATTTACTTTCTTTATATTTTTATTAGTTTTGTATAATGCTTTTTCTATATATTATTTGTATCTTTGTACCTTTCTTGTTTGTACCTCTACCATTTCGTATAATCACAACTTCAAAAGACGATAATGCCAAATAACTAAAATTTAAGAAAAACATGCTAAGCTCCCAGTAACTATCTAGGTACAGTCTTTTCAAGTGTTCTAAAAAAGATTTCGACCAAAACATGTCTCATATTGCTCATTTGTGAAAGTGGATACATATACGATTTAGTGTGTGTTGCAAAAAAAAACAATGAGCTTGAAGAATTGGGAAATAGTTGGAGGTTGTTATGTAATGTTGAAATCTTCGAACATCTTAAAGCACCAAAATTATTGATGTCAGAAGTGGGATTCGAACCCACGCCTTCAGAGAAGACTACGACCTGAACGTAGCGCCTTAGACCGCTCGGCCATCCTGACTAGTTAAAGTCAAAAACAAGCCAATTGAAATTGAAAGCCAGATTCCCTGTTTCCGAATACACGTTCCCTAAAAATACAACACACTGTTGGCATAGGTGGCAAACGTTAAATGGTCTAAAAGTGTGCTAAGCCAGAACGGGAGGCAAATGTTTAAAAACGCAAGCATTTATAAATTACAGAGTATGCGCTCAAGTTTACCCTTAAAATAAACTGTTTTCTTTCGTGACCATCGTCCATTAGGACTCGAGCTCACCGTAACGGTTCTGCTCTTCTCCACTGTGCTGCGTTTTCGTAGGACTTGTAGGTTCCGGTCCGATTCAACTAGCGTCGTGACAAATGTACTCCCCTTCCTGGTGGGACTCGAAATTAACACCATTCAGAACAATTTACGGAAGCGTGTTTTCGTTTTAATCCAGGGAAACCGAAAACCGGGCGGTGCATCAGCATCGATATGCATGCTTGGTGGGCATTTATATGCATTCCGATTCCCTGTTCCGTAATTGGTAGTTACCGCTTACTGGCGTGTCTTGTCAGAGCTATGAGCTTTGATGTGTCCGAAGTTTAGTGAGTTTTCGAATTCAAATTATGTTTATAAAAATATTCTATTTTCATAGTCTATTTTCTAACAAGTTTTTCGATCTGTCAAAAAGATTAGGAGTCAGAGCTGAATGGTTGCATATAAAAACAAAGGTAGACCAAACTTTGTTGATATTTATGTAGCATCTGAAAGAAAATGTGTTTGAAGTGATTGATTCACATTCAGGTATTCGTAACTCGTGAGATTATCATCAAGTAATCGCAATAGAATTATAAACGCGAACATTTCACTAGATAACTCAACACTCCAAGAGTTTATACACTGAAAAATTAAATCTTACAATTTGTGTAAAACATCTTGGCATATGCAATTTTACAAGACTCTGATACAAAAGAAATTTTCCTTATTTTCATATGCCATATATTTATTTTAATTTAGCTAGATTTCAATGCAGAACTTTATTAAAATCTGCCATTGGCTGGTTTGGTGTATGTTTAAATTCAAGTTACAGGGGATGGACAAAATAATTAGGATAGGCAAATTTTGAGTAAAATTGGATGTGTTGTAACTACCTTAGTTATCATCCGATTTTGACAATTCAGGCATGCCTGAACTAGAAAATTAATGCAGTTTGACGGTATGTCCATGGAACCGACTATGGCCAGCGGATCCCGGAGATATTCCGGGTTTTTCGGAGGTAGGTTCAAAATCGTAAATTTGTGGTGGATATTAGGAGAAGTTGTGGTTGGAAATTGAATAATATTAGTAACCACAAATGAAGTAGGGCTCTTGCTGATTGGAACCATATATTGAGATTTGGAATCGGACCAGAATCAAGTGAGATATGGCCATTTCTTTATAATCGGTTCCGATCGATACTTATCAAAGGGGTCAGGCCACAACTTCATTTGAATCTCGCTTTATGATAAATCGTCCACTATGATTGTATTCCAGAAGGCTTCTAATGTGTCAAGAATGAAAAACCAATTGAATATACGGATCCTGGAGTCGCTGGGATGTCCCCGGGGAACCTGTGAATGGGGACATTTAAGTTTTAGCACCAAAATCAGTCATTCGACGGCTTTTTTTTCATGGTTCTCGATCAAGAAGCGAAGTATGAATATAAAATGGTCCATTGACGGCTCTGACCGCATCCAGGATCTATGGATTGGCCCCGGGGAACCTGTGGAAGGGGACATTTTAGTTTTAGTACCAAAACCAGTCATTCGACGGCTCTTTTTTCTTGGTTCTCGATCAAGAAGCGAAGTATGAATATAAAATGGTCCATTGACGGCTCTGACCACTCTCAGGATCTACGGATTGACCCCGGGGAACCTGTGGAAGGGACATTTTAGTTTTACCACCAGAACCAGTCGTTCGACGGCTCTTTTTTCATGGTTTTCGATCAGGAAGCGAAGTATGAATATAAAATGGTCCATTGACGGCTCTGACCGCTTCCAGGACTTACGGAATGCCTTCGGGGTACTGTGGAAGGGGACATTTTAGTTTTAGCGCCAAAACCAATCATTGGACGGCTCTTTTTTCATGGGTTTCAATCAGAATGTGAAGTATGAACAAGAAATAGACCATTGACGGCTCTGACCGCTTTCTGGACCTACGGATAGCTCACGGGGAACCTGTGGAAGGGAACATTTTAGTTTTAGCATCAAAACCAGTCATTCGACGGCTCTTTTTTAAGGTTTTCGATCAGGAAGCGAAGTATGGATATAAAATGGACCATTGCATTGACGGCTCTGACTGCTCTCAGGAACTACTGATTGCCCCAGGGTTATCTGTGAAAATAAACGGTTTTCGATCAGGAAACGAGGTATAAATATGAAATGCCAGGATCATTTTAAAAATATTACCCGAATAATTTTTTGTCAGTTTTATTACTGCCTACTTCATACTTCGCTTCCTGATCCAAAGCCATGAAAAAAAAGCCGTTGTATGACTAGTTTTGGTGCTAAAACTAAAATGTTCTCTTCCACGTGTTCCCTGGGTCAATCTGTAGGTCCAGAAAGTGGTCAGAGCCTTAATGGTCACTTTTATGTTCATTTCTCGATTCCTAATCGAAACCACTAAGAAAGAGCCGTCGAATGACTGGTTATGATGCTTAAATGTCCCCTTCCACAGATTCACCAGGGGCAATCCGTGGGTCCTGGAAGCGGTCAGAGCCGTCAATGGACCATTTTATATTCATACTTCGCTTCCTGATCGAAAATAGAATGACTGGTTTTAGTGCTAAAACTAAAATGTCCTAATTCACAGGTTCCTCGAGGGCAATCAGTAGGTCCTGGAAGCGGTCAGAGCCGTCAATGGTCATTTTTAATTCATATTTCGCTTCCTGATAGAAATCCATGAAAGAAGAGCCTTCGAATGACTGTAATTGATGCTAAAACTAAAATGTCCCTTTTCACAGGTTCCCCGGGGCCAATCAGTAGGTCCTGTAAGAGGTCAGAGGCGACAATGGACCATTTTATATTCATACTTTGCTTTGCTTTCGATCAGGAACGAAAACCATGAAAAAGAGCCGTTGAATGACTGGTTTTGGTGCTAAAAATAAAATGTCCTCTTCCACAGGTTCCTCGGAGTCAACCAGTAGGTCCTGGAAGCGGTCAAAGCCGTCAATGGGCCATTTTATATTCATACTTCGCTTCCTGATCGAAAACCATGAAAAAAGAGCCGTCGAATGACTGGTTTTAGTGCTGAAACTAAAATGTCCCCTTCCACAGGTTCCCCGGGGCCAATCCGTAGATCCTGGAAGTGGTCAAAGCCGTCAATGGACCATTTTAATTCATACTTCGCTTCCCGATCGAAAACCCTGAAAAAAGAGCCGTCGAATGACTGATTTTGGTGCTAAAACTAAAATGTCCCCTTCCACAGGTTCCCCGGGGCCAATCCGTAGGTCTTGAAAGCGATCAGAGCCGGTAATGGATTATTTTATATTCATGCTCTGCTTCTTCATCGAGAACCATGAAAAAAGAGCCGTCGAATGACTGGTTTTGGTGCTAAAACTAAAATGTCCCCTTCCACAGGTTCCCCGGGGCCAATCCGTAGGTCCTGGAAGCGGTCAGAACCGTCAATGGACCATTTTATATTCATACTTCGTTTCTTGATCGAGAGCCATAAAAAAGAGCCGTCGAATGACTGGTTTTGGTGGTAAAACTAAAATGTCCCCTTCCACAGGTTCCCAGGGGCCAATCCGTAGATCCTGGAAGTGGTCAGAGCCGTCAATGGACCATTTCATATTCATACTTCGCTTCCTGATCGAAAACCATGGAAAAGAGCCGTCGAATGACTGGTTTTGGTGCTAAAACTAAAATGTCCCTTTCCACAGGTTCCCCGGGGCCAATTCGTAGATCCTGGAAGTGGTCAGAGCCGGCAATGGACCATTTTATATTCATACTTCGCTTCCTGATCGAAAACCATGAAAAAAGAGCCGTCGAATGACTGATTTTGGTGCTAAAACTTAAATGTCCCCATTCACAGGTTCCCCGGGGCCAATCCGTAGGTCCTGGAAGCGGTCAGAACCGTCAATGGACCATTTTATATTCATACTTCGCTTCTTGATCGAGAGCCATAAAAAAAGAGCCGTCGAATGACTGGTTTTGGTGCTAAAACTAAAATGTCCCCTTCCACAGGTTCCCAGGGGCCAATCCGTAGATCCTGGAAGTGGTCAGAGCCGTCAATGGACCATTTTATATTCATACTTCGCTTCCTGATCGAAAACCATGGAAAAAGAGCCGTCGAATGACTGGTTTTGGTGCTAAAACTAAAATGTCCCTTTCCACAGGTTCCCCGGGGCCAATTCGTAGATCCTGGAAGTGGTCAGAGCCGGCAATGGACCATTTTATATTCATACTTCGCTTCCTGATCGAAAACCATGAAAAAAGAGCCGTCGAATGACTGACTTTGGTGCTAAAACTTAAATGTCCCCATTCACAGGTTCCCCGGGGACATCCCAGCGACTCCAGGATCCGTATATTCAATTGGTTTTTCATTCTTGACACATTAGAAGCCTTCTGGAATACAATCATAGTGGACGATTTATCATAAAGCGAGATTCAAATGAAGTTGTGGCCAGACCCCTTTGATAAGTATCGATCGGAACCGATTATAAAGAAATGGCCATCTTCTTCTTCTTCTTATTGGCATTACATCCCCACACTGGGACAGAGCCGCCTCGCAGCTTAGTGTTCGCTAAGCACTTCCACAGTTATTAACTGCGAGGTTTCTAAGCCAGGTTACCATTTTTGCATTCGTATATCATGAGGCTAGCACGATGATACTTTTATGCCCAGGGAAGTCGAGACAATTTCCAATCCGAAAATTGCCTAGACCGGCACCGGGAATCGAACCCAGCCACCCTCAGCATGGTCTTGCTTTGTAGCCGCGCGTCTTACCGCACGGCTATGGAGGGCCCCTAAAAAATGGCCATATCTCACTTGATTCTGGTCCGATTCCAAATCTCAATATATGGTTCCAATCAGCAAGAGCCCTACTTCATTTGTGGTTACTAATATTATTCAATTTTCAACCACAACTTCTCCTAATATCCACCACAAATTTACGATTCTGAACCTACCTCCGAAAAACCCGGAATATCTCCGGGACCCGGTGGCCATAGTCGGTTCCATGGACATACCGTCAAACTGCATTAATTTTCTAGTTCAGGCATGCCTGAATTGTCAAAATCGGATGATAACTAAGGTAGTTGCAGCACATCCAATTTTACCCAAAATTTGCCTATCCTAATTATTTTGTCCATCCCCTGTATGTTCCAAGTAGGATCTTTTTGTTAGTCAGAAAACAATTTTCACTGTATGTTACTTATGTAAATAATCGAACTACAAAGGTTAACAATACAAACGGAATTTCCATCGAATAACGAATCTGTTAAGTAATCATTTTCAATTCAAATTGTAAAGAATGCTTCGAGTGCTGAAACCAATCAAACTGTCACCGATGCCATCTTCAAATCGACTGTAAATTGCTTTTCTCACCCATCATCAGAGCGCAAATCTATGCTTCAAACCCCCTCTAACTCTTTTTGGGGAATTGGCACAGCAAAATTGGATGTGGAAGCACACAAGCCACGCCCACTTATTTTCCGGCCCTCGGTTGCACCGCAGGCAGACCAGCACATGCAACATTATTGGCATCATGCGGCAGCTATCCGCACTCATTATTATGCCATTGCGTGTTAGTTGAAGCCTGTCGGTCGGTCGTTGCTGAATGGTTGGATGGATAGTTGCCGCAGGCAGCAAGCGAAATTATGGGTTCGATGGCCACGGGCTGTCTGCCACTTGTGATTGTCACTAGCGAAAAATAGGAATAATCCACCTGCGGAGAAGCGGATCTTTTCTTCACTTTCAAACGGATGAGGAAATTCTTTGGTAACATCGTGAAAGAAATTTAGAAGGAACCTCTAGAGGGATTTCCGAAGAAATCTCAGAAGTAATTTCCGAAAAAATCTCGGAAGTCTCAAGACGTAAGCGTTCCTTAAGTAGTTTTTAAGGTTTTCCTATAGGAATTTTTGAAGGAATATCTTGATGCCTTCCCAAAAGAGTTTCAGGATTAATCTTCGAAGTAAATTCGAAAGAAATTCTGAGAACTTTCCCAACTTGAATCCCTCTGGAAGGAATTTCGAAGGAATTCTTGGAGGAATGTACAACGAATTTCGGAAATTTCTTGAGGAATTCGATCACAAATTCCTGAAGGGAATTCCGGCAGAATTTCCGGAGCCGAGGGAATGGAATATCTGGAAGAATTTCAGAAAGTATTGCTAAAGAAAATTTTGGAGGAGTATCTGAAAGAATTCTTGGACAACTTTTTGAAGAAATTTTCGAAAGAATTCCTTATGTCTCTATATTCCAACTGGAACTTGGCCTGCTTTTCAACTTAGTATTCTATTAACATTTCCTTAGTTACTACTTAAAGCTTTTCTATGCCCACCACTGCATGAGTATATATCTTGTTTGGCAAGTACAATGGATACACTATGGCCAGGATATCTAGTAAGTTTCCAACCCGAAAACATCCTAGACCGGATCGAGAATCGATCTTGCCATCTACTAGAGACCCCATTTCTGACGGTATTACTAGATTTATTTGCGGAACATTTTTGAAAAAAGTCTTTGAGGAATTTCGCAATGAATTACTGGAGGAATTTCCAAATTTTTAAAGGTATGCCTGAAAGATTTTCTGAATGACTGACCAAAATTATTCCTATTTTATACAAAAAAAATCTAGAGGATTTTCCGAAAGAACTTTTGGATAAATTCATGAAATAATAAATAATAAATAATAAATAATAAATAATAAATAATAAATAATAAATAATAAATAATAAATAATAAATAATAAATAATAAATAATAAATAATAAATAATAAATAATAAATAATAAATAATAAATAATAAATAATAAATAATAAATAAATAATAAATAATAAATAATAAATAATAAATAATAAATAATAAATAATAAATAATAAATAATAAATAATAAATAATAAATAATAAATAATAAATAATAAATAATAAATAATAAATAATAAATAATAAATAATAAATAATAAATAATAAATAATAAATAATAAATAATAAATAATAAATAATAAATAATAAATAATAAATAATAAATAATAAATAATAAATAATAAATAATAAATAATAAATAATAAATAATAAATAATAAATAATAAATAATAAATAATAAATAATAAATAATAAATAATAAATAATAAATAATAAATAATAAATAATAAATAATAAATAATAAATAATAAATAATAAATAATAAATAATAAATAATAAATAATAAATAATAAATAATAAATAATAAATATAAAATAATAAATAATAAATAATAAATAATAAATAATAAATAATAAATAATAAATAATAAATAATAAATAATAAATAATAAATAATAAATAATAAATAATAAATAATAAATAATAAATAATAAATAATAAATAATAAATAATAAATAATAAATAATAAATAATAAATAATAAATAATAAATAATAAATAATAAATAATAAATAATAAATAATAAATAATAAATAATAAATAATAAATAATAAATAATAAATAATAAATAATAAATAATAAATAATAAATAATAAATAATAAATAATAAATAATGAATAATAAATAATAAATAATAAATAATAAATAAAAAATAATAAATAATAAATAATAAATAATAAATAATAAATAATAAATAATAAATAATAAATAATAAATAATAAATAATAAATAATAAATAATAAATAAAAAATAATAAATAATAAATAATAAATAATGAATAATAAATAATAAATAATAAATAATAAATAAAAAATAATAAATATTAAATAATAAATAATAAAAATAATAAATAATAAAAATAATAAATAATTAATAATAAATAATTAATAATAAATAATAAATAATAAATAATAAATAATAAATAATAAATAATAAATAATAAATAATAAATAATAAATAATAAATAATAAATAATAAATAATAAATAATAAATAATAAATAATAAATAATAAATAATAAATAATAAATAATAAATAATAAATAATAAATAATAAATAATAAATAATAAATAATAAATAATAAATAATAAATAATAAATAATAAATAATAAATAATAAATAATAAATAATAAATAATAAATAATAAATAATAAATAATAAATAATAAATAATAAATAATAAATAATAAATAATAAATAATAAATAATAAATAATAAATAATAAATAATAAATAATAAATAATAAATAATAAATAATGAATAATAAATAATAAATAATAAATAATAAATAAAAAATAATAAATAATAAATAATAAATAATAAATAATAAATAATAAATAATAAATAATAAATAATGAATAATAAATAATAAATAATAAATAATAAATAATAAATAATAAATAATAAATAATAAATAATAAATAATAAATAATAAATAATAAATAATAAATAATAAATAATAAATAATAAATAATAAATAATAAATAATAAATAATGAATAATAAATAATATTTTGTCCCCCCCCCCCTCGGATTTTTTTTGCCAAAAAATAATATTTTGAGGGGGCAACAAAATAAAATTCGAATAATTTTGGGGATTTTCAAAACATTCCTTAACAAATCCGAGGAGTTTTGTGATTTTTTTCATTTTAATATTTATTTATCATTATCCCCCCCCTTGACCTTTCAGAGACCAGTAGGACAAAAACTTAATTAAATATTTGTAACGGCCAAATAAATAATTAATAATTAATAATTAATAATTAATAATTAATAATTAATAATTAATAATTAATAATTAATAATTAATAATTAATAATTAATAATTAATAATTAATAATTAATAATTAATAATTAATAATTAATAATTAATAAATAATAATTAATAATTAATAAATAATAATTAATAATTAATAAGGCCGATTCAATTATTTAACAACTTTTTTTTCTCCCCCCCTCGTATTTTTTTGCCAAAAAATAATATTTTGAGGGGGCAACAACATAAAATTCGGGTAATTTTGAAGATTTTTAAAACATTCTTTAACAAATCCGTGGAGTGTTTTGATTTTTTTTAAATTTTAATATTTATTTTTTTATTATCCCCCCCCCCCTTGACCTTTCAGAGACTAGTAGGACAAAATGTATTTTAAATATTTGGAACAGCCTAGTAAATACTAAATAATAAATAATAAATAATAAATAATAAATAATAAATAAAAAATAAAAAATAATAAATAATAAATAATAAATAATGAATATTAAATAATAAATAATAAATAATAAATAATAAATAATAAATAATAAATAATAAATAATAAATAATAAATAATAAATAATAAATAATAAATAATAAATAATAAATAATAAATAATAAATAATAAATAATAAATAACAAATAATAAATAATAAATAATAAATAATAAATAATAAATGATAAATATTAAATAATAAATAATAAATATTAAATAATAAATAATACATAAAAAATAATAAATAATAAATAATAAATAATAAATAATAAATAAAAAATAAAAAATAATAAATAATAAATAATAAATAAAAATTATTAAATAATAAATAATAAATGATAAATAATAAATAATAAATAATAAATAATAAATAATAAATAATAAATAATAAATAATTAATAATTAATAATAAATAATAAATAATAAATAAAATAAGATAAGGAAATTTGTTTGGAATTCCTACAGAAAACCCTTCAGAAATTTCTTTGAAAATAAAGTTGGTATTGAGAGAATTGTTGAGGAAATTGTTCCACGAAAATCTTCCAAAATTATTTGAAAGGAAATCCTTTTATGAATTTCTTTATGAATTCTTTTGAAAACTACTTAAGAAGTTCCTGTTTGCATTAGCAACTCATTCATTTGTTAAAGAATTGCATCAGAAACCATTTCAGGATTTTCTCAAACAAATGCTTCCCGTAATTTCTTAATAAATCCCTTCCGATACTCTGGGAAGAAATTCTTGGAATTCATTCAGAAATACTTTTAGGAATTCATTCAGAAATACTTTTAGGAATCATTCGGAAATCGCTTTAGTTTTTGAAAATTTCATCTAGAAATCCTTTCCATTTCTTATTCCATTATTTAACAAAATTCCATAGAAAATCATCCAAAAAACCTTGCGGGATTATTCCGGGAATTTCTGAAGAATTTTCAAATAAATTCATGGTGTGACGAACGCCCCTCGTCGGTGAGCACTGTTTCTACTAAACGAACCGATATCGTTTGACATGCATAACGAATGACAACAGCGAAGAGGGACAATGACAACCATTCGCCATCGAAGTGATTGAGCACAAATGAGACCACGCTGTGAATTTATCTCGTAAAAGTTATTTAATTTTCAATTGGTATCTTAATTTACCCTAGAGCATTATTACTTGCATTAGTCCTATTTCTAGTAAGTTACCTTCAATATCTACGTATTTCAATTGGTTGAATTATTTCTTATATAATATGATAGGCTATATAACAGCTAGCTTGAGCTTGAGCACTGGCTTCGCGTTGAATTCTATTGGATCATTTGCAGAGTCACGCAGGTACCTTCAAATAGATTTATTCAATTAATCCAAACCATAATCTGCTCAGGGTCGCTATACATATATAATGCACAAGAACAATATTGTAATCCGGGTCAGCTCCTAAAGTTTCACTAAACGTAAGTACGAGAAAATGTTGAACTTAGAAATGTTCTTAATTGTATTTCCCGTCATTGTAGGAAATTTTAACGTATTCCTGAAATATAATCGTTCAAAGTTCGGAAATTGCATTTTTTATTCGTTGCCTGCGCAACATCATGGGGAAACTTTAGAATGAATTCTCGAAGAAATATCCAAAGGGAAAACCTGTAAGATTTCCGCATAGATTCCTCCAAAAATTCTTTCGAAAATAACTTCATGAATTCCTTGGTAAGTTTTTCTCTCCAAAATTATAAAAAAAAAAAAGAATTACGAAAATCGTAACCCAACTAACATTTAATGTCAATGTAAATGTTATTTCAACTCGTCTATACGGCTTCAAGCTGAATATGTGTGCTATACATATGTTCAAGAACTTCTATTCAATGCTTTTACCAGCAAATCTGTCGAACCGAAGTCAATTTGATGAAATATTATTTGAGAAGTAAATTTCGGGAGTTTATTTTCAATGTTTTTTTTTGTGAAAACTCAAATATCAATTTTGTTGCTACCTAGATTCAAACTCCTGATCTCCTGATTCAATGGCCGCTGCTCTGTCATCACCGTCACTTTGACATATGTAAATAACAAAGAAAATTATGGATGTGCTTCTTCGCATACCCTATTGGTTGATTTACTAACGCTATTTTCAGATTCATGCTGTATAAACGTTAGAAAGAGGCCTACATGCTGCTTTCAGCACATAAGCTTAAAAATTATGCTTTCAGCATTATTTCAAGTATTATTCAAACATCTATCAGCATGTTCTGTTGGCTAACTTTTATCCATCATCAATCGCTGAAATTGTTTTTATGCAACATTTTCTCGACCTGTATAGATGCTAATTTGCTACTAATCGTTTAACAGTAGCTGTCAACAGAAATATCGCTTCTAAATGGCTTGTTTTCTTACGCTATCTGCTAGCATTAATGACAGCGCTTTGTCAGTTGCTATAAGCAGAGTGTAAGTAAAATAATCGAAATTTTTTGGTGACGTCCACCTTCTTTTACTTGTCAGCTCATTTCCAGACACATTCATAGTCGGCTCTGGACTGTCAATATTCGGTTGAATATTAGTCATTGAATATTTATGCACATTTTACAAATTGATAAATTATCTGAAATCTGAGCAAGTTTCAAATAAGTAAAGCAATTTATCACATAGAACTGAAACTGATTTTCATCCGCGAGGCACTTTCAACGGTAAACAACAACATAAACAATGCTAATTATGTTTTTTTCTCCACATAGTAAGCACACTCAGTGACAGTCGAATGAATGAGTTGGTGGAGCAGTCGTCTGACTATGTCATTCTATGTTTTGAATATTCATGCGATGTTTATCAAAATTCGGACTGAATTTGCTTCATGAAGATGAATATTTTAAGCTCTGGCTATAAGAGCATGTGAATATCTTTGTAGCTGCATTACAGAAATCGATAGCTCATACACAGCTCCGGCAACAAAAATCAAATGTAAACATAGCGGTTTTGACGTCCCATACTGATATGCTATTAAAAGAAGCAGTAATAGGTTTACTTAAACGTTGTGTAATCTTCAAAGGTACAGAAGTTGCCTAAAAGCTTCGTTAGTTCATTTATAGCGCCATTACGCTATATTGTTAGTGCTATAACATCAGTAAAAACGTTTTCATTGTGAATGCTATTCACCGTAATATGGGAAGTTGCTAACAAGCAACTCAGTTACATACATGAGCTCTTAACCGATAAGCTTTGTTGCTAATTCAGACAGAGCTGTTTTATGACTATATGAAAGCTGCATAAACGATAAAAGATTAAATATATTCGGCACACTGACTAGCTGATAGATATTTGGGTAATAGCCGAGTTGAAGTTTAAGGGATTATTTGCGGATGCTTTTCTTTTATTCAGCATTGGCTGCTTTTATTAAAATATTATACAGCCAAAGGCTAGAAGTTGAAGCTTTTAGCACCAAAAATGTTAGTTGGGAATTGTGCAGATACCTGTGTGGAAGACAACTCAATCTTAACTCTAGATCATTCCAGGTTCATGGAAGTTAGGCTCCTAAGCTGTTTTGCACCGGATTAGGTATATACCGATGCTGTGGACATTATATAAGTCCTGATTGATTTGGTAGATATCATGAACTGAGCTCAAGAACGTTTCGGAGTACTTCTGGTTTACATGATGCGCATGAGATTATTGAACCGAATTGTGTATGAAAGCATTGCAAAAGCCTTGGTTGATCCAGTAGGCGCCTTGAGATGAATTCGATAACGTTTTGGAGAACCTTTAGCATCTCGTATTCCTGAAAATTAGTCACTGACTTAACGTTCCGGGCGACTCAACTTGATTGAGTTTTCAGAATTATCAAACAGTGAGGATCAAACAGTGAATTCTAAGATTCAAATATTTCAAATTTATTTACATGTTCTCAGAAGCGAAACCGCAAGGTAATCTTAGATGGATTGAAGCAGGGTGATGCACTATCGAACCTATTGTTCATTATTGCTCTCGAGGGAGCGATTATAAGGGCTTTGCGGACAAATTATGCCGCGCCGTGGTAAAGGCTTCTTTTAGTGCCTTTTAATAGGGAGGCAATTAACGTCGGTACATTAGCGGTTGTGGTAGCGAAGTGATGCTGGATGGTTAGAAAATTGAAGTCGTAGATGATTTTGTGTACCTACTCTGATCCTTCCGGTGGCTTTATACGGTCATGCAACATGGACGTTGAAGGAGGCTGATCGGAGGGCCTTTGAAATAGTAGCGTAGCGGACAACACTCGGCGATAAACATGAGAAGGGCATATGGTGGCGTCGCAAGAAACAAGTGTACAAAGGGCTGGATATTGTTAAGGTCATACAACACGGCACACTACGGTGGACTGGACTGAGCGTCGAGCGAAGATAATATCCAGTAGAGAACCCGGAAGAGACCGTAGGCTTCGTGAAAGTCCGCGATCTAGTCCAGTAGAGGACTAGATGATACTCCATCCGGCGTAGGTTCATCGAAGAGGAGCTGTAGCCCATCTAATAAATATTATTTTAATACAGTATCTGTAAGAATAACTTTCTTTTTTTTTGTACTAAAACTATGCAGAATTGTATATGCCAAGATTTTATACAATAATTGTTGGACTTGTTTTTTAGGTACAAGATACAAGGGAATCCGCATTTGCTACAGCACATTGCGAAACATTAAACATTTTTCTGCTGGATTTAACCTGCCTCCGAAAAACAGGCCCCTTCCAGCAGATGTGTATACTTTATTTGGTAATAAGAACAGTAAAGAATATTCGATGATATACATACGATGCTAAAAATGTTAGTTCCCGTTATGCCCAGCAGCGAAGTGAATGGCTTCTGAACAGCTGAGTAGTACAGTAGGATCGTGTCCAGGACAACCTGGACGAACGAAGAGGAATACAAAATATGTGTTTTTAATTTCATTCATTTTTTGCTCTCGATGAGAATTACGTTTGCCTCAGTATCGAACGTTTTTTTGGCACTGGAAGTGGGAAGTCATAAAACGGTAATTTACTGCTTCCAATCTTTTACGCATATTAAAACTGAATAATCATCAAAACTCATCGAAGAGAAAACTTGAAAATATCATTGGTAAAACTAAGACTATACTGTCCAAAAATTTTATTATTATTTCACCTTGTGTAGGTGTTCAAATGTTTACAAATCCTTAGAAAAAGGATCAGAAATATTATTTCTGATTTTTGACCCTCTATATGTTCATCTGTTTCGTGGATACATTTTAATAGAGAGGTCCTGTGGCGCAATGGATAACGCGTCTGACTACGGATCAGAAGATTCCAGGTTCGACTCCTGGCAGGATCGAGATATTTTGAGTTACTCAATTGGGCACAATATCTCTATACAAATCATTTTTCCTGTTCAAGATTGCGGCAATCAATATAAAAATTAGTTTGTCAGAAGTGGGATTCGAACCCACGCCTTCAGAGAAGACTACGACCTGAACGTAGCGCCTTAGACCGCTCGGCCATCCTGACTTGAATCAATGGGAGAAACGGCTTAGAACTATTTTGAAAATCTTTTTTTTTTATAAATATTGAAGTCATAAATATGGTGACTTGATTATGATTGTTAACAAATCCGAATGACAAATTTGTTGTTTATAAATAGTTTGAAAATAAGAATGTATTATTTACAACTAAGGTTGCCTTCTAAGTTTTATATAGCTGTACAACAAGTGCACTTTGTAAATGAAATGCCTCATAATGCCATCGGCATTATGCACATTTTATCTTTACAAGGCAAAAAATGTAATGCAGAATAAAACGTTCGCAAATACCATACTGCACACGAAAGCTATCGAATTCTACAAGTGTGCCACAATCTCTACTTCTATCGCATATTTGCATCGTACCTATTCTTTCTTCCTTTCTCTCCCCAACCAACTAACAAGATTTGCGATAACCACTCCTCAATAAGTGGGCATTCTTTTTCTCGGAAAGACCACCTTGAAGGTTCGTACACCAACCACACGGAATGTGCAATGAAGTTCACCCATCGCCTCGGAGATTTGAAGCATTCCCTCCTCTGTTTGCCTTTCTTGGACAGCAAAGTGAGTGCGATTTATTCACATATATGATATTAAAAATTTACAAAATTTACGATTTATTCACATATATGATATTAAAAATTTACAAACATTATTTTCACACGATTTTATATCAAAATGACAGATGAATCTGGCAAAACATACTTTTGCCTATAAAGAATAATGAATGACCCATAAAATAAGAAAAACGATTCGTAAATAACACTTGATTGTCCCGTAAAATGCTACGATAATTCCGTGGAATAGTTCCTCGACAAGTTAACATTTTTTTTTAAAAAGATATTGTCATAAAACATGCACCATTAATATTTAAATTAACAAAAATAGTAACAAAATGGCTGACAATGATACTAAATATATTTCTAATTGAACAAAATATAACTCGATTTGTCACATGAAAAGTGATGAAAATAACTAAAATTATTACAGAATATGTTATTGAAAAAAAAAAAATCATAAGGGTTGTGTACAAGACACGACCGCCCGACGTAAACTACGTAAAAACGTTTGGTGAAATGAAGAACCTAGCAAGTCCCATCATTCATGAATATTACAAAATTGTTCTTTTGATTACTTTTGAGACAACACTGGTTTCGAGCAATATTCAAAACATACAATTTGTTGGATACGACAATCCAAAATTTACATTTTGAAAGTAACTGATATATTTATGTAATTAAGTCAAAATTGTTAAATTCTCGAGTTTTATATAATATGAGAAGTTTAGTTTTGTTTGTTTAATTTGTTAGGGTTTTCACTTGAAAAAATTCAATTTCATTGTTGTTTTTTCTTATTTTTCGAAAAATCTTCTAAATGAGCTTAACTAAATTTGGGTATTTCTATTGCAAATAATAATTTGTCAGGTTAAATTGCAATCTTTACTGTATTTGACCATTGTCGGTAATCAAGGATAATTGCCGTCAAATCGCTGAAGGCGCACCTCGGTGAACAAAGCGCACTCGCGATTTCGCTACTGACGGCATTGTTTTGATCGCCATCGCCATTCGCACTTTGAATAAAATTAGTTTCGGATAAATATTCTCTTGTATAAAATTTTGGTTCTAAAACGAAACGGATTCTTCGATAATGTGCAATTCCAATCCCCAACAGCAAAAAAGAAAATTTTAGTTGACTGCTACTGATATCATCCATGCATTTAAATTTTCTAACTAACCGAAGTACTGCGTAACTAATCGAAGTTTGTCTCCAATTGATCAATTTTATATTAGGGGGATTCACTTACCGGCGTAGTTTGCTGTGTATCTGTTTATAGAAATGTTTCATAGGCGATTTGAAATATGTCCCTTGTGATTGATTGTGAAACATTTTTATAATCAGATACGCAGCAACCTACGCCGTCAAGTGAATCCCCTTATTGTTATTTTTCTCAATGGTACGCATTGGAAATCACTGACAGAACATAACCAAATTCAGAATCTTGCTAGAAGAATTTACTGAACGCCAAGAGTGTGCTGGTCACTAGTTGTTGCACTTTGGAAAATCCTCTCAGCTTATGCCATCTTTATGATTGAATTTTCGGATGTGTTTCGCTCTTTGTACATAATTACAAATAACAGCAACCAAATGATTGCTCGAATTTTACTTGCTGCTGACAATAACAACTGGATGATTTCCTACAAAAGCACAGACGTCATCGTTGCGTTCCATCGATGATTTTGATTTTTCAAACGAATTTACTCTCAGTCAAACCCCCTTTCTCTCATGTCAAATTTATTGCCCTTGAAAGGACCGTTTGATGATCGATCATTCGGCTTTCAAATCACTAGCTCAACAGAAGCTAGTGATCTTTCGATCGATTGTAAATGATCCGCCTTCCCAATCACAAACTGCAACAAAACCAAATAAGAATCTTGAGAAAAATTTCACTTGCCTGCCACTGATGCCATTCATACGAATCCATATTATATAGAATCTTCCCCCGGGGCGCACTCGTGATTCTGCTACGCACGGCAACATTATGGCGTCGTCAAGTGGTTAATTTGCTCTTTGAATAATATTCGCCTCGCCTCTTCCTTTGTATAGAATGGTGGTCCTGAGAAGAACCGATTATTTCGCTCAGCAACTCCGCCGATGCTGGGACAGCTCTCCGCGACATTTCAAATGAAATGCCACGCGCGCGGGGGAAAGCAGTTTTCTTATAATCAATAAAGATGGCCCATTAGTCCCGCCTCTTTGTTGTCCGGTATGGCTGCAAATATTGTGTAACCGTCACACACTCACCAAAGAGGCGTGGCTACAGGTTCAACATTATTGATTACAAAAAAGCAGCTCTTTTGCGCCCGCGAGCTATTTCGTTCGAGATGTCGCAGAGAGCAGACCGTGGTACCACCTTCGGCATCGGCGGAAAATTTTGTTTTTATTTCTGGCGATGGTGTAGGTCGCGCGGTCGTCGTCATCAACATTAGCAGCGCTCAGATTAAATTTTCTTGTCTGAAGTAGGGGGAATGACGGCTTTGGCAGGCTTTGTTCTATTATTGTCAGGGGGGTTTTTGTTGACCAAATTTTATGAAATATGGCCACAATATTCTTTGATATGCAAAGATTGTTAGGCCAAATTTGAGCATAATTAGTTATAGAAAACCCCCCTAACAATAATAGAACAAAACCTGCCAAAGCCGTAATTTCCCCTACTAACGATTGGCTACCATCAATGAAAGTAGCTCTTAAGTCACAACTTAAGGCGAGATGAATTTTGATCAAAGTAAAACTTAATTGCTTGGTGATGGAAGATTGTTTTCCGTCGGTAGTAGAATCACGAGAGCACGATTCAGAGAAAGACTTATAATTTTAGTAGATAGTCATCCATGCGAATACATTTTTGCAGCTTCTCCGTTTGACGCGCGCTCGTGATTCTACTACCGACAGCAACATTCTGCTGTCGCCAAGCGATTATAATTTGCATTTTAGAAAAAAATCGTCTCGGCTTAACCTCCGCTTCCACAAAATTGTAATCTTTCGATTGATTGTTAATAATACAAATTCATATTTCTAGCATCTGCACCCAGGGCGCACTAGTGATTCTGCTATGGACGGCAACATTATGGCGTCGCCAAATGGTTAATTTGATCTTTAAATAATTTTCGCCTCGCCTCTTCCTTTGTATAAAACGGTGGCCCTGAAAAGAACCGATAAATTCCAAATGATGCAACGATTCACGGGCTGGAATAAAATTCGCGCAGCAACTCCGCCGATGCTGGGACCGCTCTCCGCGACATTTCAAATGAAATGCCACGCACGCGGTAGTAGTAGTAAAATTCTTCTTTATTTACACATTTTTTGTTCTACAATTATTTTTGACATGTACAGTGATCGGCCGGCTTGGCCCTCCAACTTCAATTTTAATTATTATTATTATTATTATTTTTATGTTTCTACTTGATTTTTGAAATATATTGTATCATGACGGCCTTCAGGAGGCGCTAGTGTGTGTTTTTTTAAATTTGATAACCTAACTACTATGTACACTAATATTTACAATAAAAATTTGATAACCTAGATTGGAACTAGCGCCCTAAGCGCTTCTTGGTCCGAGTGCAAGCAACGGACCCTAAACTTTTCTTTACACTCACCAAAGCGTTCATGTAAGGTTTTTATTCCGGCCAGACGGTGGACCTCGGATGTTCTTGTCCTGGGAGGGGTGTTGAGGATCATCCTCAGGAATTTGTTTTGGACCCGTTGAAGTTTGAGGTGGTGGGTTTTAGCGCAGCTCTCCCAGACCGGCATGCCATATTCGATCACAGGGAGGATGATTTGCTTGTAGACAGCAAGCTTATTTTTCAGGGACAATGACGACCGGCGGTTGATCAAAGGGTACAGTAGTTTCAACAAGACGTTACACTTTGTCACCGTTTTGTCAACCTGTTGCCTGAAAATAAGCTTGCTGTCGAGGGTCAAGCCAAGGTAGTCGGCCTCATTGGCCCATTCCACAGTCGTGCCATTGAGGATGATTTTACAGTCCCCAGGCGGAACAAGTTTAGGGGATTTGGAGTGGGGAAAATGATGACCTGGGTCTTCGCCGCGTTGATACAGATCTTCCAGCTGGTGAGGTACTCTGTCAGGGCATCCAGGCCTCGTTGGAGTTTTGCCACTAGCGCTCTGATCACTCTACCGTTGTAGACGATGGATGTGTCATCTGCGAACAGAGACAGAATGCCGCCTTCTGGAGGTTCTGGCATGTCGGAGGTGAACAGATTGAAAAGCAGGGCCCGAGGATACTACCCTGGGGGACGCCTGCGACGATGTTGTGCGCATTGGAACTCGCTCCGCTGATTGAGACCCGGAATGTCCTTGCCGACAGGTAATTGTTGATGATTTTCACCAGGTAGCTGGGAAGATTGTAGCGTTGTAGTTTGTACACCAGGCCATCATGCCATACGTTGTCAAATGCCTTCTCGACATCGAGTAAGGCCATGGCGGATGTTTTTGAGACAAACTTGTTCCGTCTGACGACGTTGGTAACTCGAGTCAGTTGGTGTACAGTTGACCGACCGCGTCGGAAACCAAACTGTTCCTCGAGTAAGATGTTGAGATTTTCGGCAGACTCAAGTAACCGATGGTGAATAGCTTTTCGAATAGCTTGGATAACCCTGAGAGAAGGCTGATGGGTCGATAACTTTTGGGGAGGAAGGATCCTTCCAGGCTTCCGGATGGGATGACTTTCGCTGACTTCCAGGACGATGGGAAGTAGCTAAGCCGGAGACACTGATTAAAGATCAGCGAGAGGTGCTCAAAGAACGGAGCACTCATGTGTTTGAGCTCGAGATTCAGGATGCTGTCGAAGCCTGGGGCCTTCATGTTCTTCGACGATTTGATATAGGCCGTCAATTCGTCAGTTGAGATCTCCAACTCCTCCGATAAGTCGTTGGGAATCAAATGGATGTTGTTAGCATGCTCGTTGACGGCTGCTTCGTGTGGACTGACGATGTTCTGCCCAAGATTGTGTGAGCTGACGAAGTGACGACCTATTTCAGCGACCTTCTCTGCAGGAGTTATCAAGCGATCCTTAGAGCCATTATTGTCTAGTGGGATCAAAGGTGGAATGGGCCGAGGCTTGGATTTTAGAATTTTGGTCATTTTCCAGAACGGCTTAGCATAATCTGGGAGAGTGCGGATCTTATTCGAGAAATCGTTAATTTTGAGGTCCACCATTCTGGCCTTGATAATTTTTGTGATTCGATTGCAGCGTGCCTTAAGCTCAGGCAGTCCAGTACGCTGAAACTGCCTGCGAGTGACATTCCGCAATCGAATCAAATCTTTGGTGAGTGTATCGATGTTTAAGGAGTTGCTTACCTGCCGAGCCGTCGGTACGTGTTGCTCTCGGGCCGCCGTGATCGCCTCCTCGATAGCGCACAGCTGGCGGTCGATACTTTCCGGCGTCTCCGGACGCACCTCGTAGTCGACGGTGTTATCGACGCACTGCTGGAAACGCTGCCAGTTCACTCGGTGGTAGTTCCGTCGTAACTGCTGGTGCCGATTGACCGAGGAGCCCAGTTCCGCCACCACCGGATAGTGATCCGAACTGAGCTCCTGGTATACAACCGGCTGCGAGACGTGGTCACTCAGGTTTGTTACGTAGAGGTCGAGCGTTGCGTGGGCACCGGACCGACTCAGCCGAGTGGGGAATCCGGGCTCAGGATCGTGTAGTGGCCTTCCTCCATGTCGTTGCTCCAGATGGTGCCGTTTCGATTGCCGCGACTGTTGCCCCCAGGCTTGATGTTTGGCATTCAAGTCGCCGGCAATGATATACTGGCCTTGCCTCCGCGTCAGCTTGACGATGTCCCTCCGAAGGGCAGCCGATGATCCATCGCCGGCTTTGGCTTGCGTTGGACAGTACGCCGCGATGAGCGCGATTGTGCCGACTGAAGTGGTGATTTCGACACCGATGGCCTCGATGACACTGAGCTGGAAGCTTGGAAGCAGACGACAGTTGATGTTGTAGCGAAGAGCGATGGCCACACCACCTCCCCTGGTCGGCCGGTCGAGTCGCACGATGCGGAAGTCCGGGATGTTGATGTTCACCTCCGGTTTTAGGTGCGTTTCGGTGATGAACGCCACGTCTATTTCCTTCTCCTCAAGGAAATCCTTCAGCTCGATTGTTTTGCTCTTTAGCGAGCAAGCGTTCCAGTTGACCAGGCCCACCCTAGCAGCCATTTTCAATGATGAACATGCCAAATGTGAAGACCTGGTCGATTCGGGTTTTGCAGCCGCGCAGTCGAGTGGCGAGCTGCGCGAAGATCGGCATCAGTTGCTCCGGAGTGTACAGCGGGGCAGATTCTTCCGGTGGGACGGCTTCGTTCTCCGACTGCCGACGGAACCCAGGAGGAGGAAGCGGGGGCCATTCGCTGGTGGATGGTGCCGACGATGCTGGAGCTTGGACCGATGCAGCTGCCGCTGCCAGTCGCTTGTGCGGCTGTAGCGGTGGGAGTATTGGAATCACACGACGGGGAGCCGGGATAGCTGGAAAGTTCACCTCGTTGATTACAGGAACACGGTTTTTCTTCGGAATGGTCCTGGTGGAAGCCTTCTTCCGGATTTCCAGGAACTCGGCTCGCTTTGGGCAGCCCTTTGTGGTGGCCCGATGTTTGTCGCCACAGTTGGCGCACTTGGGATCGGCCACCTCCATTTTGTCGCACTCGTCAGTCGGATGGGGTTCGCCACACTTGTTGCAGCGCGGCTTCATGCGGCAGTTTCTGGTGCCGTGCCCGAAATTGAAGCAGTTGGTGCATTGCGTGACATCGCGGTGCACTGGCCGATATCGCTCCCAGTCAACGACGGTGTAATTTATAACGCCAACCAGCTTCAGGTCCTTCCAGGTAGTGGAGCCGTGCTCCAGATGGATCAGGTAAAGCTGGTCGCGATATTTCCTCGCCTTGTCGTGACGAGCGATCTTGTGGACGGCTACTGGCTTCAGTCCGCAACTTTCAAGCTCTGCTTGGAGCTCTTCCTCCTTCATGTCGTGAAGTCCTCGCAGCAAAGCCTTGAGCGGCTTCGTGCCGGGGTGGTCATGAGTGTAGTACTCATACTTGTGGACCTCGAGGAACTCCACGACGGATTGATGATGGTCCCTGTTGGCCGGCATCACTTTCACGCCCTCGCTGCAGAGCCGAAAAGTACA
This sequence comes from Armigeres subalbatus, assembly GCF_024139115.2. Lineage (NCBI taxonomy): Eukaryota > Metazoa > Arthropoda > Insecta > Diptera > Culicidae > Armigeres > Armigeres subalbatus. The sequence continues at coordinate 99,381,857 of NC_085141.1, forward strand.
TTTCAGCCCCTTAGCGATCAGCTGGCGAATTTTTGGGCGTAAATCCGGCGGATCGCCCTTCACAAACACGGGCGGGCACTTCTCCTTCCGCTCCGGTTGCACCTGCGGCAGCTGCGATTGCTGCTTCTTCCTCTTTTCGGCGGATTGCCGGCGTCATCAAGCGGCAACGGCGAGAACACGTTGCTTTGCAAAAGCTGCTTGGAGGGGTTACCCGCGCCTCCAAGAGCAGTGCGCTTAGGCACTTTTCCAGCGACCGAATCGGCCACCGAGTCTCCCATGACGGGTCCGGGAGAAAATAACGCCAACGCGACAAGCGAAAACGTAAACAGCGAAAGAACGAGAAAAAAACACTTCGAAAAATGCGCGAGCAAAAAACACGTCCGTACGTGTTGCTATCTCGAACTGGAATGATGCCTCGCGCGCGGGGAAAGCAGTTTTCTTATAATCAATAAAGATGGCTCATTAGTCCCGCCTCTTTGTTGTCCGGTATGAGTGCAAATATTGTGTAACCGTAACGCTCACCAAAGGGGCGTGGCTACAGGTTTAACTTGATTGATTACAAGAAAGCAGCTCTTCCGCGCGCGCGAGCCATTTCGTTCGAGATGTCGCGAAAAGCAGATTATGGTCCCACCAGCATCGGCGGAGCTCCTGTCGGAAATCTTATTCTCACCGATGGTGTGGATCGTGCGGTCGTCGTCATCAACATCAGCGCTCAAATTAAATTATCTTGTCTGAAGTACTAACGATCGGCTACCATCAATGAAAGTGGCTCTTAGGGAGCGTCCACAAATTACGTAACGCTTAGAGGGGGAGCGGGGTTTGGCGAAGTGTGACGACCCATACATAATTTTTAGATGCTTCATACAAAAAGTGTGACATAGGGGGGAGGGGGGTTGAAAATGCCCAATTTTTGCGTTACGTAATTAATGGATCTTCCCTTAAGGTGACTCGGGGAGGCACTACACACCGTGTTATTTTTCCTATCTTTTGTCTTTTTCTAACATTGTCACCTCGTAATTTTGGAGTGGTGTATTTCGGTTTTCAGTTGTTTGATGTAACTGTAAATGTATCAGCATGTAGATTGCAAATAAGCACGCGCCGGTGATACTTTTTCAAAATCGTATTTGTGTTGGAAAAAAAATTAAGCATTAATGATAATCAATAGTATCAATAGAATTGGCAAATTGCTGAAGGGTTTCCGAATCGATTGATAAGCAAATGTCGAAAATCCATCGAAAGATAAAGACGCTATTAGCGTTTGAAATCTATCTTAATTTTTGTAACGGTTTCGAATTTGGAAATTTCCGTTTTACACCCTGTACCTGAGTCTTCCCCTTAGACGTAGTTTACGTCAAAAAATCTGTAGCAAACATCAATACTGACGCCATACAATTTTCTTCAGTTATAATGCGAATCAATTGTTTGCATGGTCTCTTTCCGATACTTGCTTGGGATTCAACTACCGACGTTAGCGTTGCGCTTTGAATAAAGTTCATCTCGGAACCGATTTCTTATTCAATCATCAACAGGAAAAATACAAAGTTAGCGTCTCGCGGGAAAATTTCATGTTGTGCCGACAAAATCCAAATTTCAAATCGTTGCAAACGTCACATTAGTGAATAAATTGCTGTAGCAATCTTTTGCTGACAGCCTTTGCTCGGACCGGCACTAATGCTATGATTCCGCTACCGATGCCAAACAATTATGCTTTGTTCTATGCAGTGTTGTGCTGAATCATTATCAGATGATAATGATTTCGATTTTCATGTGAAAACTTTTCACGTGAAAACAGTAGCCGAGTTGTCACCGGCGACAACTTCACAAATTTTGTACTCAAACGATAATAAACACAGAATTTTCATTCAAACATTAATCTTTACTAATTTGTTTATTTGTTTGTTTCCAGCTAATTGTCAACAGACCCGTTGTATCTTCTATTCTAGGAAGAAAGTTCGTTCAATATCAACATTCTCAATCACTAAAATCATATAACTCCGAATTACGCTAGAAAATTTCACCGAAAAATTTTCCAGTTCCTAGTGATTGCACTTTAGAAAAATTATTTCTGCTTAACCTTCCTCCCAAATATAATGATGGTCCTGAAAAGAACCGATTAATTTCCACTTATGTGCCTTATTAACAGCAGCCACTGGACTGCGCGACCGCCATCCGATGATTCGGCTCATCGAACGCCGTCGATTGCCAGATCCGCCGAAGATGGGACACGGATTTAAATGATGTGCTGCTGCTGCCACGACCGCCACCACCACCGAGTGAAAAAAAAAATCATCGGCACCACCACCGCTGAGACAGCCGATGTCACTGGGACCGCTTCTGGACGCCCTGGTCCGCTCGCCGTGACATCCAGAATGAAAATGACGCACGCACGCGAAACACGGGGCATTTTATACACAGGGAAAACGAAGCAGTGGATCAAAAGGCCCGTACGTTACTGCAATCTGATGTCCGTGTTGGGGATTTATGAACGGGATTGAATTTCTCACCCGGTTTGGAAAGAAATAACATTTTCAATAGTTTAACGTTGATAATCAATAGAATCAATAGAATTGGCAAATTGCTGGAGAGTTTCCGAATCGATTGATAAGCAAATGTCGAAAATCCATCGAAAGATAAAGACGCTATTACCGTTTGAAATCTTACATGATTTCGTGACGGTCCCCAATTTGGAAATTTTCAATTTGCACCCTGTATCCGAGGCTTCCCCTTAGACGTAGTTTACGTCTTTATCGTTTGTTTCTTTATCCGAGACAGAGCACTCACAACAAAATTATTACAGATATTGTTATTTGTAACACATATTGATATTATTGTGCTACTTTTCTGTTATGACTAACATTAAACGGTACAAAGTTAAAACTACTGATGAATCTTGTTCCAATTCTGATATCATCGACACTTTCCTTTACATTTAGTATTACATCCAGATACTGGAGATGAGTTCGGAAAATACCATCACAACACTTTCTTGACTCATAGCGCTGGTGAAGCTCATAATCAGCTCTATCACGTCTTTAATTCAGCCGCTGTACGACGACTTCACGTACTCTGCCATCTCGTGCTTCACTGACCTCCATTATTCTTTCCCGTAACTTTTTTTTGCCCTTTTTTCAACTGCCACCACGAAGTCTCCAATAAGAATTGGCGGCTCTTTTGTGAACCACTTATGATTCGGCAGGTATTCACGTACCACATATCTCCTCCAGAAATGATCCACCATTGAGCCTCAGATTTCCTATCTCCTCTACAAACAAGATCCCCGGCTTCATCATTGGTTGAACCAGGTTGAATCACCACAGTTGAACCTTCCCAGAATCTGGTAATATGAGAAATCATGCACGGCCAAACGCAACAGACAGACGGATACACTTCTGAAATCGATTCTAGTAGATCACTGTGGCCACAGCACTTTCCACGTGTAACAGACATGCCCGTAACTTTCTTACTATTGCAGACACATCGGCATAGCGACACATGGTCAAATAAAACAGCAACCGAAGCCTTTTCTTACGGACGGAGTCAATGCCGGACACCTGGACACCGACACGAATAAGCGTTTCCGATGAAATTACCGAAGCTTGCATCGCAGACAATCAATTTGCTTCAGGCCTGCCTCTTTCAATTTCTACTAACGGGGCCCCGGGACGCACAACTGCCGCACGCCTCAAGGAAGCCCCTACTCCTCTCAGCTTAGAAGAGCCCTCGCTGCCAGCAACCAGCAGCCGTCTCGGTCCTTTGAATGAGGTGGAAGATGGGGTCTACCGAAATCCTACACCCGGCAAGTACAACCAGTTACCGCTATTTGCCGTACCTGAGTGTGTCTCAATTTCCAGTGCTATCACATCCGCCTCACGAGAGTTGAGTTCTCCGCAACCGCTTGTTTCCGATGTAAGGACTGCTGCCTCAGCATCTTCGAATATTTTGGAATACTACCAAACCGTCGGTGGAATCAATAGCTCTATTGCCGAATACCATCTGGCCTTGTGCGATGGCTGCTATGACGTGTACGTTACCGAAAACTGGCTCAACGATAAGACCGCTACAATGATATGTCACTTTTCAATAGCAACAAACGCGCTGGAGGTGGTGTTTTGATAGCTGTTTGCTCTAGTTTCAAATCCCGACTAATCAGTCCTCCTAACAATATATCTGTAGAGCAATTATGGATCGCCGTATCTACTGTTGAAGGCACTCTCTATGTCTGTGTTGTTTACAAATGAATGCAGTCGAAAACGAAAACGATCGAATACTTGACCTTTGCTTCGTTAGCGACGAACTGCGTGAGAACTGTTCGATTATACAGGCTCCATCTCCGCTCGTTAAAATCGGTCGACATCATCCTCCCATACTGACACATCCTAAGATAAATCCGTACTGTCACTTCTACGAGCCGTCTGAAAGCTTTCCAAACGACTTTAATAAGGCCAATTTCAACGGCATGATATAATCGGCAAAGACCTAGGCGACGAATAAAGGAAAACGATTGGAAGCTTGGGACATGGAACTGCAAGTCGCTAGGTTTCGCAGGTTGCGACAACGAATTACATCCCCGTAACTTCGACGTCGTGGCGCTGCAGGAGATTTGCTGGACAGGACAGAAAGTGTGGAAAAGCGAGTATCCTGGGAACCGGCTTCATAGTACTGGGTAAGATGCGCCATCGTGTGACTGGGTGGCAGCCAATCAATGCAAGGATGTGCAAGCTGAGGATTAAAGGCCGTTTCTTCAACTATGGCATCATCAACGTGCACTGCCCACACGAAGGGAGATCCGACGACGAGAAAGAAACGTTCTACGCACAGCTGGAACAGACATACGATGGATGTCCACTGCGGGACGTCAAAACCGTCATCGACATGAACGCACAGGTAGGAAGGGAGGAAATGTACACCCAAAAAACAAATCTGACAATTATTGTATAAAATCTGGGCATATACAGTTCTGTAAGGTTTTTATACAAATATTGTATTAAAATAATACAAATCTGTATTATTTCAATACAATAATTGTATTAAAATCTTCCAAAATTGTATATGCCCAATTATTATACAGTTTCTGTAAGATTCTTATGCAGAACTGTATTAAAATCTGCCATCCGCTGGTTGGGTGTATAGACCGGTCATCGGACCGGATAGTCTGCACACCGTATCGAATGACAACGGCCAACGATGCATAAACTTCGCAGCCTCCGCGGAATGGTAGTTCGAAGCACCTTCTTTCCCCGCAAAAATATCCACAAGGCCACATGGAGATCACCTAACCAAGGAACGGAAAACCAAATCGACCACGTTCTAATCCACGGTGAATTCTTCTGCGACATCACGAACGTCCGCACTTACCGCAGTGCAAATATTGAATCCAACCACTACCTCATTGCAGTATGCCTGCGCTCAAAACTCTCGACGGTGTACAACACGCGTCGAAGTCGGATGCCGCGGACATTGGGCGGCTACAAGACTAGCCCACGAATACGCGCAGCAGCTGGAAGTGGCACTCCTAATGGAAGAGCAGCTAGGCGCAGCGTCTCTTGAAGATGGCTGGAGAGATATTCGATCCGCCATTGGTAGCACCGCAACCGCTGCACTTGGCACGGTGCCCCCTGGATCAGAGAAACGACTGGTATGATGGCGAATGTGATCAGTTAGTGGAAAAGTAGAATGCAGCATGGGCGAAATTGCTGCAACACCGCACGAGGGCGAACGAGGCACGATATAAACGGGCGCGGAACAGACAAAAATCGATTTTCCGGAGGAAAAAGCGCCAGCAGAAAGATCAAGACCGTGAAGAGACGGAGCAACTGTACTGCGCTAATAACACACGAAAGTTCTATGAGAAGTTAAACCGTTCACGTAAGGGCCACGTGCCCCAGCCTGATATGTGTAAGGACATAAACGGGAACCTTCTTACGAACGAGCGTGAGGTGATCCAAAGGTGGTGCAGCACTACGAAGAACACCTGAATGGCGATGTGGCAGACAAAGATGGCGGTATGGTGATGGACCTGGGAGAACGCGCACAGGACATAAATTTACCGGCTCCGGATCTCCAGGAAATCCAGGAGGAGATTGGCCGGCTGAAGAACAACAAAGCCCCTGGGGTTGACAAACTACAAGGAGAGCTATTTAAACACGATGGTGAGGCACTGGCTGCACTGGGTCATTACCAAGATTTGGGAAGAGGCAGTCTTGCCGCAGAAGTGGATGGAAGGTGCCGCATGTCCCATCTACAAAAAGGGCGATAAGCTGGATTGTAGCAACTACCGCGCAATCACATTGCTGACGCCGCCTACAAGGTACTCTCCCAAATTTTATGCCGTCGACTAGCACCAAATGCAAGGGAGTTCGTGGGGCAGTACCAGGCGGGTTTTATGGGCGAACGCTCCACCACGGACCAGGTGTTCGCCATTCGTCAAATACTGCAGAAATGCCGCGAATACAACGTTCCCACACATCATCTATTCATCGACTTCAAAGCCACATATGATACAATCGATCGGGACCAGCTATGGCAGCTAATGCACGAACACGGATTTCCGGATAAACTGACACGGTTGATCAAAGCGACGATGGATCGGGTGATGTGCGTAGTTCGAGTTTCAGGAGCATTCTCGAGTCCCTTCGAAACGCGCAGAGGGTTACGGCAGGGTGATGGTCTTTCGTGTCTGCTATTCAACATAGCTTTGGAAGGGGTAATACGAAGATCAGAGATCAACACGAGTGGTACAATTTTCAATAAGTCCGTCCAGCTTTTTGGCTTCGCCGGCGACATAGATATTATGGCACGTAACTTTGAGAAGATGGAGGAAGCCTACATCAGACTGAAGAGGGAAGCCAAGCGGATCGGACTAGTCATCAACACGTCGAAGACGAAGTACATGATAGGAAGAGGTTCAAGAGAAGACAATGTGAGCCACCCACCGAGAGTTTGCATCGGTGGTGACGAAATCGAGGTGGTAGAAGAATTTGTGTACTTGGACTCACTGGTGACTGCCGAAAATGATACCAGCAGAGAAATTCGGAGACGCATAGTGGCTGGAAATCGTACGTACTTTGGACTCCGCAAGACGGCTCCGATCAAATAGAGTTCGCCGCCGTACCAAACTGACTGTCTACAAAACGTTTACTAGACCGGCAGTTCTCTACGGACACGAGACCTGGACGATGCTCGTGTAAGACCAACGCGCATTGGGAGTTTCCGAAAGGAAAGTGCTGCGTACCATCTATGATGGGGTGCAGATGGCGGACGGTACGTGGAGGAGGCGAATGAACCACGAGTTGCATCAGCTGTTGGGAGAACCATCCATCGTTCACACCGCGAAAATCGGAAGACTGCGGTGGGCCGGGCACGTAGCCAGAATGTCGGACAGTAATTTTATTAAGGACAAAATATACAACATTAATTACTTACAACTACGATGTATTTTTTTCACATTAGAACCACAGACTGTCTGTGTTAGAACTATCAATTAACGCGCCCGCTTGTTTTTCTCGACAGCGATCCGACGGGATCAATAAGGCACTGCACGGCGGCAAGGTGGAACGATTAGATAAAGGACGATTTGCGGACCCTCCGCTGGCTGCGTGGTTGGTTGGCTGCTGGTCGACCAGCCATGGACCGAGCTGAATGTAGAAGACTTCTATGCACTGCACAGGCCACTCCGGCCTTAATCTAAAAATAAAAAAATAAAAAAATTGAACAGTGATCAAGCGACTGAATATATCGTATGCAGAGACCGCAGGAAAATGGTTGAGTCTACTGTCGAATGGTCTTCTAATTGTAAAATTCGAAACAAACAAATTAAATTCTTTCTGTAGCCTACAGAATTACTTATATGGATAATATTTTATACACCTAACTATCATAGGTTCCTCCTATGGGTGGTGGGACTTGGCTTTCCACCCTTCTAATTCATTGCATACAACCTTTCCTGTTAAACGGAATTTGGCACAAAAGCGGGGTTTTGTCAATATACGCACACAATATTTATCACAAAACTGTTTTTTAGCAATCCTTCTTATGGGGAAGGGTCGTTTGGCCGAAAACCATTCGGCCGAAAGCCATTTGGCCGAATGCCAATTGGCCGAAACCCATCTGGTGAAAGACATTTGGCCGAAAGGGTCATTAGGCCGAAAGTGTTATTTGACCGAAAAGGTCGTTTGGCCGAAAGGATCGTTTGGCCGAAAGGGCCATTTGACCGAAATAGTCATTTAGCCGAAAAGTTCGTTTGGCCGAAGGGTCATAAGGCCAAAAGGGTCATTAGGCCGAAAGGGTCATTTGGCTGAATAGGTCATTTGAAAAGTGAGAAATTTGGAATGAGAAGTGAGACGCCTCTCTTCTCACTCCTAATTTCTCACTTTTAAAATGATCTATTCGGCCAAATGACCTATTCGGCCAAATGTCCTAATCGGCCAAATGTCCCATTCGGCCAAATGATCTTTTGGACTAATGACCCTTTCGAAAGTTGTAATTTATGAAATTAAAGCTCATATGGGGCCTGGGTCATTTGGCACACATTCATTTGACACAACGCCATTTGTCATAAGACCATTTGACATAACGGTCATTCGGCATAACTTTGAACTGCAACAAAAGGGTGGGTCATTTGGCATAACGGATATTTGGCATAGTTTTGAACTGTGAAAGAGAAAGGGTTGATCGATGTATTTTTTCACATAGGGTATCTGTTCCTATATCAATAACAATAAGGCAATGCGCATATAAAATGCATTGATTTCTCACCCAATAATCAAGAAGCATGAGAATAATTATGCTCGGCTCACGTAATTTTTAATTGAAAACAATTTGGTAACTTCAAAAATGAATTTATTATCACATTTTAGAAGTATTTAGCTGAAAAACATCATCACCGCCATGCACCTATTTCAATAACATTCAAAAATAGTTAATCCTGTGCCTGTACCTATATCAATAATACTGTTTCCAACATAAAATACGCACACTATTACTTGTGTGTATACGTAACGATATGATTGCAGTGATGCCGAATTCTACAATGTTTTGTATTTGAGTTGAAATATAATTACGAAATTGCAGTTTTTGTTGTAGTTTTTCTACTTATCAGATAAATTTTATGTTTGTCGTAGATTATCTTTTCGATATACATTATTTTACAAACATAAGAGTTGAATTTCACAGTAAAAGTTTATTCAAGCATTTTCGAAATAAAAATCTAGGTCGGCAACCTTTGTATACTGCAAGGCATGTAAACAGTTTGGAATATGGGCAAGGATAATTTAGACGTTGTTCGAAATAAACCTATATCAAACTATAGGAAATCGCGTCGGTTTTTCAAATATAATATATGTATAGTGAAAATGTGATGTGCTTTATGTGCTGTGAAGTGAATTTCGAAAGGATACACTTGTGTTAGCTTGAAATTGAGTGGAAAACAACGGCGTGAAAACGGATGAATCTGCTAGTAGCAATCGAGCAGTGCATCAAACCAACAGTTCAGAGGTAGGAAAATAAAAATAAAAGTGCATAATAATTTTATCTTTTAATAATTTGATTCTTGTGCATTAAAACATTACTTTAAGAAAATCTTGAATAATATTCGAAACATTCAAGTATGTGTTCCATCCATTATTGTGTACATACGATGTGAGAAATTGTAATTAAATTGATTTTTTATTTGGTTTATCGACGGTTGGAATTAATATACGGGCTGTTATTAATATGGGAACAGATACCCTAGATAAAGTAGCTCAAGGATACGTTCTGATAAATTTACTGATGGAAGACATTTTGCGAAACGACGGATAAACGAAACTGAAGAAGGAACTTAAAGAACACTTAAAGAAGGAATCACATCTACTATTGCCTTATTTCGAGCAGGTGCCTACTTTTAAAGAAGAGTTCACTTCCACCCTTCCCTTATTCCGCGCAAACCCCTTATTGTTTAAGACGGAATCACATCAACTATTGCCTTAAATAATAAACGTTGCCTTTCACTGGGCAAACCATAAATCCAATGGAGGAAAATTATCATTGTTTTATACTCGGCTAATGCAAGGTTTCTACGAAATTATTATGTCTTTTTAATATTATTATCGACCGGTATTATATTCACCATTCCGGTTTTTTCAGCACTACTGAGTCAAGCAACTAGTTTAGTGAACCCCGGAAAATGTATGCCAAATGTCCGATATGCTAAATGAGTAAATGACCCTCACTTTTGACGCTGTTCTCATAAACGTAATCCGGCGTATGGTATAGATAATTTAATTTAATTTTTTGAAAACAAATGTTTTGTTGAGATTTTCTTGTTAGTTAGATATCAGTTGCATATGTTTTGTTCTCTACTGTGTAAGTATTAAATAAGTCAATCTTTTGTTCACAACAAAGTTTTTTTTCGTGATATCCGTGATACCGAGAATCGGTATCGGTAAAATTATTTTAGCAGTTTTTCAAACAGAATAGCAGTTTCTATTTTGCTGAGTTGGCGGCTTTGTGAATTTTTCCGAGACGCAAACTGAGTGTGCAATATTTTTGCTTACGTTCGAATGCAACTTCGAACAAAATTTGATGCGCATTCTCGTTTACGCCAATTCCAAATGGAAGAACGTTTCGAATGAATCAATTTCTTTAAAGGTAACGGTCGTTCGTAAACAAGAGAAGGGTTGATAATCTTTTATAACATTCGAGAAAGGCACCATCAAAAGAAAGTAAATTAATCTGGGATTTATATTTATTATAATGAGTTGAAAGCACAGCCTGGTTTTCTTCTCTAGGCTGCAACCAGCTGACTTCTATTCATGAAAAGCTTCTGAATATATTCTGCCATGTGTGAGGGTAGCTTATGACATTTAAATAAAATTTCCATAAAAATACGATTTGAAGAAATATTTAATACCATGCATGGAGTGCTCGTTGTTATACATTTGTTCATTTACCTTAATGAAATTGGACTTCAAATGCATCCAAAAGCATTCAGCTTGATTAAAAAAAGTTCTTGTTTGCAACTGAAAGCATGCTTGAAAAGCAGGCATGCGTTAAATATGACTCCATATTTAGATAAACGTTGCAGATCTTAAATAACATTGTTGGCTTCAAAACTTTTTTGAAGACCATGAATCACTCAACAAGACTACTTTGAAAGTATGTAATAGAAAACCTTAATATTATTACGCGTATATGAACCGAGATGAAATGAGAATTCATACTCGTAAATTAGTTGCGCCATATTACAGAAGAAGAATTTCAAAAGCAAACCTTCCTTCGTTTTGTGTAATTTAATCTCGACTTGTCGCCATGTGTCGATCACCTTTTTACCTACCTGAACATCACAAACACTATTTCACATGAAGCGACCTACAAAGCGAAGGAACAACGAAATAGCCCAGCAGAAGCACGTTAACCGCGCTGCAGCTTATTATTCTTGCGTTCTTTAGTCCCATCCACCTATGCGTTACTTCCACTGAGAAGCTATTTGCACGATTCAAGCGATCCACCTTTATCAGATCAGAAGCCATGCGAGTGGACGGGCAAAGCTGAGTGCGATTCTCTTCACTAAGCGCGCGGAAAGGCGTGTGAAACTGTTCTCGTCGGGGAGGTGGAATGCAAACTGTAGTGTTTGCCCCCCTTCCACATCGGCTCGTTGGTCTAGGGGTATGATTCTCGCTTCGGGTGCGAGAGGTCCCGGGTTCAATTCCCGGACGAGCCCGCGTGGATATTTTTTGGTCAACCATTTCACTGTTGAACCTGAATTCATTGGGATGAATTTTCTTGAAAATTAACTCTAGCCAACCCAACAAGAGGCAAGAGCTTGAAGATAATACTAAATGCGTTTATGCGTTGCAATTTACTTTTATGAGTGCATTTTACGGTTTTATATCCTACTTATAACTGCTTGCACGACATGCTGCAGCATGGTGCTGGCTGCAGAGGAAATTGATCGTAACAAGTGAATTTGCTTATCAAAAAAGATTCCATTAACCATCGGATGCGGGCGGATCATAAAGTGAAACCTCTTCGATATGAGTCATAAATGTAGCAACGTGGCATTTAATTTAAGTCCGCTTTTATTACATCGTTGGTGGTTGTACTACTTAATAAAGATGTGTTGAAGTCGCAGCGATTAATATTAAATAAGTTGACATTGACCTGATGACATTCATTTTAACGCGTTCAGGATGAAAAATATGAAAACCATAAAATTATAATTCCATAATCTCAAAAGTGAAGGTAACAAATCTGTTGGTGTAACTGTATGTAATTACTTATTATACGTAATAAATGCAAACCGAAGAGCCTCTGTCGTCCTGTCGGTTGCTTTCATTTCAAATGTAACCTCATCGCTCCTCACAGCTGTCATAGACAATTCAATGCATCTCACCATATCGTGCCAGCTTCATCAACCTGTTCATTAATTCATAAAACCACCTGATTCATATGTGGGACTCCTGCGATGCCCCATAAAAGCTTTTGTCGGTCATCAGCGCCGCCGCTCGGTATCATACATTTAATACCGGCATTCGAATCTAGGTCATCTCGGGAATGACACCCCACATGTCGTCACTCGCTCCACCAATGAACGTGTGCTGCAGGATGATGTGCATCGTAAATATTTTATTATCGCCTATATTACATCGCCAACGCAGCAGTTTTATTGCAAAATTTCATATCCCATTTAATTTCCTCCGCACGCGATATACATTATGTGTACTTGGTCGATGCTATGAGAAGACTAGCTCCGAATATGGTGGATACAATTTTGTGCAATTTTCGGTGGTTCAAGTTTAATAGCGATGTAAGGCAAACCCCTTTTCTTGCGGAATCATGGAGGAAGAAACTCGTTTTAAATGTGGAGATCGCATCACGTCCTTGAATTGCTCACGAAAAAATGGGTGTTTGCATTGCGTGCATATGCCAACGGTGAACATTTTTCCTTACGGTTTTGTAAGACTTTATAAATTTTAAGGTAGGGGGAATGACGGCTTTGGCAGGTTTTGTTCTATTATTGGCAGGGGGGTTTTTATGACTGACTAGGCTCAAATTTGGCCTAAACATTCTTTGCATATCAAAAAATATTGTGGCCAAATTTCATAAAATTTGGTCGACAAAAACCCCCCTGCCAATAATAGAACAAAACCTGCCAAAGCCGTCTTTCCCGCTATATTATAAATCAAGACAAAATTTTCAAAACGACTCATCTGCTTTTGTAAACAAAGATTCAAACGACGATTTGACGAATCTGATAGCTCTCCCACGCAAACCAACACCATCAACAGGTAGCGAAATTTTTTACCTACCTATTGATGGCGTTGGTTTACGTGGGAGAGCTATCAGATTCGTCAAATCGTCGTTTGAATCTTTGTTTACAAAAGCAGATAAGTCGTTTTGAAAATTTTGTCTTGACTTTGTCATAACTATGCTATGCTTTGCACAGTGATGTAATATTTTCGCTATGCTATTGTTAGTAATAAAACTACTACAAAATTTAGTCTTCATTAATTCGAAACACTTGAACCTTAATGAAAAAAATTTCCCATACCGGGAATCGAACCCGGGCCTTCTGGGTGAAAGCCAGATATCCTAGCCACTAGACCATATGGGAATACATAAACACAAAAAAATCCGTACCATAGTTGCTTGATCAAGAGATCTATATACATAAAAATGAATTTCTGTCTGTCTGAACCTTATAGACTCGGAAGCTCAAAGAAGTTATCCAGTACCATACCAGCCAGTAAATTTATTGTTCTAAAATCATTTTAGTACAGGAAGATATCCAGCGCCATACCAGCCAGTAAGCATATGATCACACTGGCTGGAGTAAAAATTTCCTTGGAGTTTCCCTCAGAGTTTTCCTAGAGCCCCCAGTGAAGTTTTCCTGAAGTGATTTTCCACGGCTAATAGGTGTGAGGTGAGCAGCCGATGCAAGAATTGATTAATTCGAATAATTTTGATTAATATCCAGTGACCTCGACCTCACTGGCTGGACTGGCGTTGCATCCAATCAACTCGGAATTTCCCTCAGAGCTTTCCCAGAGCCCCCAGTGAAGTTTTCCTGGAGAGATTTTCCACGGCTAATAGGTGTGAGGTGGGCAGCCGATGCAAGAATTGATTAATTCGAATAATTTTGATTAATATCCAGTGACCTCGACCTCACTGGCTGGACTGGCGTTGCATCCAATCAACTCGGGATTTCCATCAGAGTTTTCCCAGAGCCCCCAGTGAAGTTTTCCTGAAGAGATTTTCCACGGCTAATATGTGCGAGGTGGGCAGCCGATGCAAGAATTGATTAATTCGAATAATTTTCATTGATATCCAGTGACCTCGACCTCACTGGCTGGACTGGCGTTGCATCCAATCAACTCGGGATTTCCATCAGAGTTTTCCCAGAGCCCCCAGTGAAGTTTTCCTGAAGAGATTTTCCACGGCTAATATGTGCGAGGTGGGCAGCCGATGCAAGAATTGATTAATTCGAATAATTTTCATTGATATCCAATGACCTCGACCTCACTGGCTGGAGTGGCGTTGCATCCAATCAACTCGGAATTTCCCTCAGAGTTTTCCTAGAGCCCCCAGTGAAGTTTTCCTGAAGAGATTTTCCACGGCTAAAAGGTGTGAGGTGGGCAGCCGTTGCAAGAATTGATTAATTCGAATAATTTTCATTGATATCCAGTGACCTCGACCTCACTGGCTGGACTGGCGTTGCATCCAATCAACTCGGAATTTCCCTCAGAGTTTTCCCAGAGCCCCCAGTGAAGTTTTCCTGAAGAGATTTTCCACGGCTAATATGTGCGAGGTGGGCAGCCGATGGATTAATTCGAATAATTTTCATTGATATCCAGTGACCTCGACCTCACTGGCTGGAGTGGCGTTGCATCCAATCAACTCGGAATTTCCCTCAGAGTTTTCCCAGAGCCCCCAGTGAAGCTTTCTTGAAGAGATTTTCCACGGCTAATATGTACGAGGTGGGCAGCCGATGCAAGAATTGATTAATTCGAATAATTTTCATTGATATCCAGTGACCTCGACCTCACTGGCTGGAGTGGCGTTGCATCCAATCAACTCGGAATTTCCCTCAGAGTTTTCCCAGAGCCCCCAGTGAAGTTTTCCTGAAGAGATTTTCCACGGCTAATATGTGCGAGGTGGGCAGCCGATGCAAGAATTGATTAATTCGAATAATTTTCATTGATATCCAGTGACCTCGACCTCACTGGCTGGAGTGGCGTTGCATCCAATCAACTCGGAATTTCCCTCAGAGTTTTCCCAGAGCCCCCAGTGAAGTTTTCCTGAAGAGATTTTCCACGGCTAATATGTACGAGGTGGGCAGCCGATGCAAGAATTGATTAATTCGAATAATTTTCATTGATATCCAGTGACCTCGACCTCACTGGCTGGAGTGGCGTTGCATCCAATCAACTCGGGATTTCCTTCAGAGTTTTCCCAGAGCCCCCAGTGAAGTTTTCCTGAAGAGATTTTCCACGGCTAAAAGGTGTGAGGTGGGCAGCCGATGCAAGAATTGATTAATTCGAATAATTTTCATTGATATCCAATGACCTCGACCTCACTGGCTGGAGTGGCGTTGCATCCAATCAACTCGGAATTTCCCTCAGAGTTTTCCCAGAGCCCCCAGTGAAGTTTTCCTGAAGAGATTTTCCACGGCTAATAGGTGTGAGGTGGGCAGCCGATGCAAGAATTGATTAATTCGAATAATTTTCATTGATATCCAGTGACCTCGACCTCACTGGCTGGACTGGCGTTGCATCCAATCAACTCGGGATTTCCATCAGAGTTTTCCCAGAGCCCCCAGTGAAGTTTTCCTGAAGAGATTTTCCACGGCTAATATGTGCGAGGTGGGCAGCCGATGCAAGAATTGATTAATTCGAATAATTTTCATTGATATCCAGTGACCTCGACCTCACTGGCTGGAGTGGCGTTGCATCCAATCAACTCGGAATTTCCCTCAGAGTTTTCCCAGAGCCCCCAGTGAAGTTTTCCTGAAGAGATTTTCCACGGCTAATATGTACGAGGTGGGCAGCCGATGCAAGAATTGATTAATTCGAATAATTTTCATTGATATCCAGTGACCTCGACCTCACTGGCTGGAGTGGCGTTGCATCCAATCAACTCGGAATTTCCCTCAGAGTTTTCCCAGAGCCCCCAGTGAAGCTTTCTTGAAGAGATTTTCCACGGCTAATATGTACGAGGTGGGCAGCCGATGCAAGAATTGATTAATTCGAATAATTTTCATTGATATCCAGTGACCTCGACCTCTATATGTGCTATTAAATTGCTACATTTGTAGTTTTATGCATCGCAATAGTCATTACAACACTGGACAACTCCAGTATTTGTGAGGGAAAATAAATTTCCCCTCTCTCATTACTCACTAATCTCAAATCTACAAATTTCTATGAGTTGATTTACGTGTATAGTGTGTTCATAGGGCTATCGCTTATCAGATGTTTTTTCTATCGTAATACATATCCATCGACTAGAAAGGGTCTTTGCATTAGTGCAACACGATTTATATTGGCGTGCACTACACGCTCGTACAAATCACTCTCAGAGAGCCATTTCATGTTCTCTTATGAACGATTTCTCGTTGTACCTGGAGTTCTACAACTACTTTACAAATATACGGAACTGCGACTAATGGAACGTACACACGGTCAAGCAGTTCGACCAACATTGACTCCACCTCCCGTTTATTCAAACATTCATCAATTTTTATCAACACCGACACGAACAATCAATTTATTCGACCAACAATATCACACACGAACGACCGAAGCACCAACTCGAGCACCAACCATCAAAAAATATATGGGGGTTTGTGCAACTTCACTACAAATGCTCAAACATGTTCGGCGAACCTTGACTCCACCCCCGACAACTCAAACCAAAATCAAACCGTTTTAATTTTTTCCAACTGAGCCGCCAACTGTCAAATGGTTGTTCGAACAACTTCACACACGTTCCAACAAAGCAGCAACCGAAGCGTTTTCTTGGGGGTGGAGTCAATGTTCGTCGAACTGCTTGACTGGTGTGTACGTAGCATAATACCCATTTTGTTTGTTCCCTTTTGGTTCTATTATGCAATAACCTCTATATTAGCAAGCTGTGAACATTCATGGCAAGTCTAATGTAAGGATTAAACATGTATAGAATATTTCAATACACAATATCGCATGTATTGACATCAATTGTGAATTTGTGTAGGATTAAATAGAGAGATTATTCAAAGTTAAGTCCAATTCAAACATGTACAGAAATGCTAATTGTTTGTGGAAAAACACCGAGGTTATGTGCTTTAAGCATTTTTTAGTATTGGATATAGCTTTTGAATGTTCTACACCTCTATTGTCATATTCCGGAGAGTACTCTCTTTACATGCTCAAATGATTGTTCTGTCGGTTCGTCGCCATCCTTATATCATTTGATCTTTCTTTTACAATCCGATCACCATCGAGTTTGCATCTCCTCTAGATACTTTGCGTATATCACCAGTGACTTTACCAGTTCGTTATTTTGGTCATGGCTGCCGTTCAGGATTCAAACATCGGAAATCTATCGATTTCCGATTTTTCGGAAACTATTCAGCAGGTGAGTCATACCGGTACTGAAACTACCGATGTGACGCACGGTGTCCATATAGTGAACAGTGAAATTATCAAAAATCAGCTGAAGACGTCTATGGCATCTTCTGGTGATTCAACACCTTAAAAAAAAAGGCTTCAACTTTATTACAGTCATTCCACTTTCAGGTTAAGCTTGAGAACGGTTTCCTTACAGCTGCGTTAAAGAACGATTTAATCAGGAATCTTTATGAATACCTGTACAAATTGCCTGCAGATTCATTTATACCTAGTTTCGACGGCTTTGGATTAAGGTGCGGCAAAATTTGGTTCTCTCCCGAGAACGAGAAAAGCTGTATCTGGCTGAAGCAATCGCTTCTAGATATAAATGAAAAGGCAGCAAACGATTTCAAGTTTTGCATTCAGCCATATTGTCTGAAGCAATACAAAATTTGTTTAAACATTCCAATGAATCCTAACGAAAGTTTAACTACTAGCGATGTTCTACATCGTCTCGATTTCCAAAACCCCGCGTTTTTGATTAACCTTTGGAAGGTGATTTCAGTCAAGGCCAACACTGCAAAAAGTCGACTGATTTTCTGTAGTGCAGACCATGATTCTTTTGAACTGTTAAAGAAACAGAAATTCCGTATTTACTACGGGTTCCAGAAAGTGCTCGTAAGAGAATTACCGCAGAATGTTTCTGCTAAACCGAAGACGGCTAGTTCTTAGTATTCGTACTAGAACTTTCGTCTTTTTGAGGGGGGCATGGGCCTTCTCTAATCTTTCTCTATATTTCCCTTTCCTATTCCCATTCCCATATCCTTTCCCATTTCATCCCTTTTTTCGTCGGGTAAATGATGATAAAGGCGATGAAGGCGAGGCACAAATCTTCCTTTTGCAGGGGAACGTGCCGCTCGAGCCGACTTACTGATACCTGATACCTGATACCTGCATCGGCTGCCCACCTCGTACATATTAGCCGTGGAAAATCTCTTCAAGAAAGCTTCACTGGGGGCTCTGGGAAAACTCTGAGGGAAATTCCGAGTTGATTGGATGCAACGCCACTCCAGCCAGTGAGGTCGAGGTCACTGGATATCAATGAAAATTATTCGAATTAATCAATTCTTGCATCGGCTGCCCACCTCGTACATATTAGCCGTGGAAAATCTCTTCAGGAAAACTTCACTGGGGGCTCTGGGAAAACTCTGAGGGAAATTCCGAGTTGATTGGATGCAACGCCAGTCCAGCCAGTGAGGTCGAGGTCACTGGATATTAATCAAAATTATTCGAATTAATCAATTCTTGCATCGGCTGCCCACCTCACACCTATTAGCCGTGGAAAATCTCTTCAGGAAAACTTCACTGGGGGCTCTGGGAAAACTCTGAGGGAAATTCCGAGTTGATTGGATGCAACGCCACTCCAGCCAGTGAGGTCGAGGTCACTGCACCCAAAAAACAGATCTTACAATTATTGTATAAAAACGTGGCATATACAAATCTGTAAGATTTTTATACAGAAATTGTATTAAAATAATACAAATCTGTATAATTTCAATACAACGATTGTATTAAAATCTTACAAAAATTGTATATGCCCAATTATTATACAGTTTCTGTAAGGTTCTTATGCAGAACTGTATTAAAATCTGCCATCCGCTGGTTGGGTGTGGATATTAATCAAAATTATTCGAATTAATCAATTCTTGCATCGGCTGCTCACCTCACACCTATTAGCCGTGGAAAATCTCTCCAGGAAAACTTCACTGGGGGCTCTGGGAAAACTCTGAGGGAAATTCCGAGTTGATTGGATGCAACGCCAGTCCAGCCAGTGAGGTCGAGGTCACTGGATATTAATCAAAATTATTCGAATTAATCAATTCTTGCATCGGCTGCCCACCTCACACCTATTAGCCGTGGAAAATATCTTCAGGAAAATTTCACTGGGGGCTCTAGGAAAATTCTGAGGGAAACTCCAAGGAAATTTTTACTCCAGCCAGTGTGATCATATGCTTACTGGCTGGTATGGCGCTGGATATCTTCCTGTACTAAAATGATTTTAGAACAATAAATTTACTGGCTGGTATGGTATTGGATAACTTCTTTGAGCTAGACTCGGAAGCTACTGAACTGATCGGCGTGAAAAAAATTGTATGTAGAGGTTTTTGAGGCCGGGGAAGGTTCTTAAGACGGTTCGCGACCCCTTCCCGCTTTGGAAAGGGGCGCTCCCATACAAATGAAACAAAACATTCTGCATAATTCGAGAACTAATAAAAAATAAATTAATTTTAGGCGAAACAAAGTTCGTCGGGACTGCTAGTTATGAATAAATAAGAACTACAGATGAGCATTTTTTTAAAAGTCTTCATCCAATTGGTATTGAATTGAAATTCAATTATGCGTTTTTCGCAGTGTACTCTGTGTTCTGTTTTTAGCGGTCTTTAAAGGTCTTGTTATAATCATACTCAACGACGGTGTCTTTGGCGTCACGCCGAGTGATGTGAAGGGCCGAGTTGAAAGATTCTATCCTAGACTATTGCCTTGACCAGTTGCCTAGTTAGATTTTGACCCGAGCAGAAGAAAATACCTCAATAATATTTGCATTGAAAAATGGACTTTATTCGGATGGTGATAAAAAAAGCTAAGACAGATAATTACCTACTTTTGAAAGATTTCTTTGCCCTCGGTCTTCCTCTTCAGCTTTCTTTGGGGCTTCTTGTCGCTCTGGGTCGTCGGCCGTCTGGAACCGGGCTCGTCAAAAGGTCGGACAGTCGTGCCCTGATCAAAAAATTTTGGTGTGGGTTTACGATAATTAACACCTACAGCAAAGTTTGTTGTCGTCTAGTGCTTTGCATGCAGCATGCATATGACTTTTAACCGTAGACGAATCAACTGTAGAAGGCTTGAAGTTAAACTTGGGTATCCGCCAGACGTAACAGGAATGAGGCAATCTTCGAGTCCACATAGTTCTTATGTGACCGAAACGCAGTGTCCTGGATATCGACGAGCGAGGAAGTGAAAATTTGAATCACTATAATTCTCAGGCCACCTTTATCGAAAGGATCTAACCTTATCGCAAGCCTCCTTCTGCTCTCTACTACCATGATTTATTGTATTCAATTTCTTCATTTTAGTTCAAACGAAAAAGAGAGATCCACAACGCAAGAGTTCTGCATAATGCCCTAAAGAACAGCCTACTGCAGGGGGTGCCCCCTTAGGCTGCGTTGGCGACTTTCCATTTGTATCGCTTTCCAATTCACGCGCTTCCTCTCAGCGCGGATCGCGCTTAGACACCTTAGAATGGGGGACAGGGACCCGCATACTCGCGAACCAGAATAAAACGAGACCCACAATGCTGCGCCATCGCCGACTTCGACTTCAGCATTTAATGCATCCCCGATTTCCTCCGGCTTAAAGAAGAAAATCTGTGGACTTACTCTCCAAAACGAAAAGAAGACAGCAAAATATTCGCAAATATCTTTTTGGCCATCAGATTTCTCCACGCCTCCGGCTCGCGTAGAGCGCAGCAAAAGGAAAATTTGCAAGTCGTTCGGATCATTTTTTGCAAAATGGCATTTAATGTACGTGAAACATGTTTTTTTTTTCGCGAATGTTCGAGCAAAAATAAGTTTGTTTATTGTTATTGTATTTATAATCAATGAAATTAATCGCGGGATCGAAGACATCACAAAAA
This sequence comes from Armigeres subalbatus, assembly GCF_024139115.2. Classification (NCBI taxonomy): domain Eukaryota; kingdom Metazoa; phylum Arthropoda; class Insecta; order Diptera; family Culicidae; genus Armigeres; species Armigeres subalbatus. The sequence continues at coordinate 99,403,115 of NC_085141.1, forward strand.
TTGGCAACCGTGATTGGTGTTCATGAACAAAATTCTGCCATGCCTTTTGCTTTTACCCTTCCCCCACACTCGCGAACAGACCAATAAGTGAAAAGTTGACTACTACAGTAGCTTCGCGAGTATGCGCCGTTTTTTGAAGGACCAAGAGTGCAATTTTTGTAGGACTCGTGTGACATGAGTCATCCTTGCTCCGGTTACGCACCGTGTATGTTGGTTATTAAAAAGAATTTCCCATACCGGGAATCGAACCCGGGCCTTCTGGGTGAAAGCCAGATATCCTAGCCACTAGACCATATGGGAAGACGCTAATTCCATGATGCTCAGTATGTACAATAGTGTCTGTTTCCTTAGAACAAATCTCGCGTGATTTTTGAAAACGTCGTAAGTCCAAATGAGAGACTCTCTTTTATTACGCTCTCTTTTGCTAATATCTAGGCTAGTTTAAAATTTGTTGCAATATTTTCACCTCAGCACACTAGACAAAGCTATTTTCTTCAGATCGGTGCTGGAAAATCCAATGTAAATGTTAGTATGGCTTTGTAATAATCGAAAGAGAAAGTAAACAAAGAGAGCCTCTCTTTTGGACTTACGACGTTTTCAAAAATCACGCGAGAAATGTGAAAACCGCATTAAAATTCGTGATAGTACCCAACATTGTTTAGTCCATAATAGGAACGCATGCACCAGTTGTGACATTTTACTTTATTTTGGTTCCTATTATGTTTTCTTATGGGATTGGCCATAATGGGACCACTAGTGTGACGACTGGTACAAGTACCCTATCATCGTTTCAGCATACGAGGGCGAAAAGTGAAAATTTCAGTTACTCTAGTGTACACCCTTTAATATATATTTTTTGTTTGTACCGTCTTTCTTTTTATAATCATACCATAAAGCAAACATCTTGATTCTGCCTTCCTCGTATGGAAAATCCATTATTTTCGTAACACAAAAATTGGCCATTTTCAATACCCTTCCCTCCTATGTCAAACATTTTGTATGAATCATTTGTTTGGATTGTCATCTTTCGGACAACCCACCCCTCCCTCCTCTAACCGTTACATATTTAATGGATGCTCCCGTATCACAAAGTTGTATATCGAAAAGCTATCATTGCTAGGGGTGTGCGGTGATTCGATATTCGGCTGCGGCGTTTGTCAGAATATTGGTCGGCGGCGCGAATCAGCGTGGAGATTTTTTTACGTTTCTTTAAGATTTTTTATTGCTTTTTTCAGAATATTTTAAAGACATTAACGGAAGAATCTTTCGAATTTCGCCTCAAAACTTCTCCAGCTTTTCCAAAATATTCATTTGGAAATTATTTTCGGATTTTCCACGAGAACTACTTTGAGGTTTCGAGATTTGTTTGGAATTACCAACAGTAAATTCTGAATTCCAAAGAAAATTGTTTGGAATTTCAGCAAAAAATGAATGTTCACGAGAAATTGTTCCAAATTTCTACATGAAAATGTTCGGAATATCCACGAAAAGTTTCTGCTGAGTATTTGTCGAAATTTACACAAAAAATCTTCATAATTGGGTCCAAAAATGAAGAATAGATATTCGATTTACCTTCAGGGAACGATATAGCTAATCATCCTAAACGCGTCAGATTTTATCCGACTCAAAAGCCGAAAGGAACCCCGTTTAATTTAAAAAAAATAAAAATAAATAGAAACTGCTTTCTCGACATTTTTGGTCTTGTTTGACGTACAAGAATAAGTGCGGTACAATATTGTTCCAAACGCACAAGCGAAAACCCGCAGGGCACTATGTTTTGGGAAAAATTCTCAGCAGAAGGGGTTGCTCTACATGTCTTAAAATATTTCAAGCACATGACATCATTTTACGGACTTAGATTATTAACAGAAATTAAATAAGATCTGTTCATGTATTCTATCGTTTGCACCCAAAAACAAGGCAGGGTTTTAGGACTCAATTGTAGAAGAGTGCGGTTGGTAGAATAGGTGCTTTAAAGTTGGCTTGCTTAGTTTAGAAAAAATGAGATGGCTAGTTTTGTATGGCCAACGTTAAAGCAAAAAAACTATTCAGAATATCCGCGGGAGAGGAGAAGTTTCCAAAATAAATTCTCTGGAATTTTCACGATAATTCCTCTGGAGTTTCAACAGAAAGTTCCCTGGAATTTCGGAATACGTTTCGTGACGTGAACATTGCAAATAAAGTTATTATATTCACGATCAATTTCATTCGACAAATCGTTTTGGATTAGCAACGCAAAGAATATATGCTTTTGGATCGATGATTGAGGCTCCTATCTGATATAGGTCGTAACAGTCAGCAAAAGTCGTCTATATCTTTTTTCGGTATTCACGGCATTTTTGAAGGATTTGCCATACAGTAAAGATCTGGTCCGTTGTTGAGCGGCCGTCAACGAAGCCGGCTTGATAACTTCCCACGAACTCGTTCACTAATGGTGACAGACGACGGAAGGTGATCTGGGATATCACTTTGTAGGCGGCGTTAAGGATGGTGATCGCTCGAAAGTTCTCACACTCCAGTTTGTCACCTTTCTTGTAGATGGGGCATATAACCCCTTCCTTCCACTCCTCCGGTAGCTGTTCGGTTTCCCAGATTCTGACTATCAGTTTGTGCAGGCAAGTGGCCAGCTTTTCCGGGCCCATCTTGATGAGCTCAGCTCCGATACCATCATTACCAGCTGCTTTATTGGCCTTTAGCTGTTGAATGGCATCCTTAACTTTCCTCAAGGTGGTGGCTGGTTGGCTTCCATCGTCCGCTGAACTGACGTAGTCATCTCCTCCGCTGCCGTGACTTTCACTGCCTGTACTCTCAGCGCCATTCAGATGTTCCTCGTAGTGCTGCCTCCACCTTTTGATCACCACACGTTCGTCCGTCAAGATGCTCCCATCCTTATCCCGGCACATTTCGGCTCGCGGCACGAAGCCTTTGCGGGATGCGTTGAGCTTCTAATAGAACTTGCGTGTATCTTGAGAACGGCGCAGCTGTTCCATCTCCTCGCACTCCGCTTCTTCCAGGCGGCGTTTCTTCTCCTGAAAAAGGCGGGTCTGTTGTCTCCGCTTCCGTCTATAACGTTCCACGTTCTGCCGGGTACCTTGCTGCAGCGCGACCGCCCGCGCTGCGTCCTTCTCCTCCAGAATCTGTCTGCACTCTTCGTCGAATCAATCGTTCCGTCGACTTCGACCCATATACCCGACGTTGTTCTCCGCTGCGTCGTTAATGGCTGCTTTGACTGTATTCCAGCAGTCCTCAAGAGGGGCCCCATCGAGCTCACAGAGATTTGCAGTTCCACGAACCGAGTTTCCAATCGCTAGTCCCTTTTCGTCGCAGTGGTCTTCGCCGATGGTTCCGGTCCGTACTCTCTTGTTGATTGTTCGTTGCTTATGATTTTTTAAAGGCTGGCTTGCAGGGCCTGACACCAAACCCCCTAAATTTCCGGAGGACCATTCCTCCTTATTTCCGGTGGACCATGGTGCACAGTTTCACTTAGAGTCCCTCGCTGGCACTCGGACGATGATCAGCCGCCCCTAACATGGAGAACAGGCGCTGTTGTGAGCCGATCCTGACATGGAGAACAGACGCTCAATAAGATTTGCACCTCCATAGCTGTGTCGCAGGTCCTGCATGAGTAACCAACTTGAATTGGACCTCTACACATTTTGAACCCTCCTGACGATTTTCTTTTTAATTTTTGAACTAAAATCAATGCCGCTGCTACTTACCTTACTGGCTTCAGGAAAATAATTTGATTCAGCATTTGTTTATTTAGTTCCCTGTACGAAAATAACAGTATTTAGATTTTCTTTATGAAATCAGTTTGTTTAAGAATGCAAGCTAGGGCTTCCATTCTCGGAAACAAGTTCCCGGGAAATCATTTTTCCCGGTATTCCCGATTCCCGGGATTTATGTATCAGTTTCCCGAATTTCTCGGGAAATGAACATACTAAAATATTTTGTAATAATCGTCTTATTTTTTTAAAATTTGATGATAACGGATTTTGGGGTATCAATAACATTTTTTTACTAGCATCATCTCACTATTTGTTTTCCTTTTGAAGTTTGAGAATTTACTGAAAATGCTACAGAATCATACGGTGCATTAAAACACGTGTTGAAGAGAGGCGAGACAAAGAACCAGTTTACACAGGATTTTGTTTTTACACGATTTTGTTTCGCTCGTATTTTTGATCGTGTGACTTCAATTTGCCACCAAACTCTTCGCAACATGTTTCAAAAAATCCAGAATAAATCAAAGAAAAATCACATGGTAATTAATATACGTTAAACATTTAGGATGAGTGGAAAATTGAGAAAATGTAAATCGCGTAAAAACAAAATCCAGTGTATATCTATCGTTCGTTTATTCAGTAGGTCCAAACGTCGCTAAGCGTTGTGAAGTCGAATTAAAAATTTAGTGTCTGTGGTGAAACAGCAGAGCTACCAATGTTCGCAGATATTCAGGGAATAGCAGTAACCGCTTTGGCAGGTTTGTCCTATTATTGTCAATGATATTTTAAGACCTTTAATCCTTTTTGATTCAATTCCGAAGACTCTTTTGAATTTTGAGATATTTCTGAAATACTTCATTTGAATATTTTATAATATTGGTGGGCTAACAGATCTTGATGGTAAACAGATTTTAGGTCTTTAGTTTGCGATCATTACAACTGTCTTACAACAAATACTCGCAAAACTTTTGCATTTTGATGCGTTTCAGGTGCTGTTCGGCATTTCAAGCAATGTTTTCAAAGGAAGAATTCTCATTTCGAATATTTCATTCATCTGCTTTAAATATATTCAAAGTCAAAAACGTGTTCAAGTGGACGACACGAATAAAAATGGCTTATGCTTCAAAGTTGACCAGAAGATTCTATGCACTAAAAAAAAGTCGTCGGATATCAGAATATTTCATGTTAGGAATATTTTGGCGATAATAGAAGAGAATCTCTTGAAGCCGTCGTTCTCCAAAAACTCGAAAAAAATGCGGATACAACCTGAAAAAGTTTAAAAAAAAATTATGGAATAGTTGCACATAGCGGAGCTCATCAGTACACTGCAAATCTTACTTTTGAGTCAGAGCAGATAGATGCTGATACCTATAACATGGCGAACATTTTGTAGAAGGAGTTAACGCTTTTCGAACTGAATAAAAACTTTCTCAGGCTTTCAACAACTTTTCCATCATTTGAGGACAAAATAGCAAGAATCACTGATGTAGAATGTATATTTTTGAAATCATATTTTACGACAAAATTTAAACTACGATTTTGAATTTAGTTTCGAGTTTTTTTATTTCCCGGGATCCCGGGAAATCCCGGGAAATAATTATTTCATTTCCCGTTTCCCGGGAAGTTGATTCCCGGGAAAAATGGAAGCCCTAATGCAAGCCTTACAATGCATTACGCTTTAAAGCATACATCACTCGTTACATTACTCTTGAGATTCTAAAAAGTTTGAGGCGTCGGATCGGAAGACTGATTTATTTTGTAGTTCTATATGTGGACCTTTTCTATCGGATATTCCAGGTGTCCGGAACCTGTTCCGTGGTCATTGCTTGGCCAGTACTACCCTACAAAGAAACTATTACGCTTTCTAGATTTTAAGAAGTTTGAGGTGCCGGAACACTGATTGTTTTCATGGATCTATGTTGGACTTTTGTATCGGATATTCCAAGCTTCTGGAACCTGTTAGGTGGACATACGGAGGTCAACTTGTGTATGTTTATCGTTTAGCTATTGTTGTCATTCGTTTATATTAACCATTTGATATTTCTACTAAAATACTAAAACGCTAAACATTTATAAATACTGAACATTTGCTCAATATATGACTAATTCCTCACTTCAAAACTCCTCTCTCAAAGAGGGAGGGTTGTTCTGAGCATTTTATCAAATAATAGTTTAGTTACAAGATAAAGATTGTCACTGTCCTCGCTGTTCGGAACATCTTTTGCTGGCTGGGATAGGGAGGAGGAAAGAAAATTTATACTACACTGGTGGAAAAAAGTATAAAGACAACACGGTTAAGAATCAAGATATTGACCTCCCAACATGGCCATTTTGTATGAAAACCAAGCTTGTCTTTATAATGATTAATTATTTGCGACCGTCTTAGGGGAAATGTTACACGGTTAAACAAGTATTTTCTTCCATTTACTTCCACTAATTAATTTTTATGTATCAAACAGATACGCATTTCGTCCTCTACTTGAGGACTTCTTCAGTGTTTTGTTATCCTCAAGTAGAGGACGAAATGCGTATCTGTTTGATACATAAAAATTAATTAGTGGAAGTAACAGGAAGAAAATAGTTGTTTAACCGTATAACATTTCTCCTAAGACGCTCGCAAATAATTAATCATTCAATATCTTGATTCTAAGCGATTCGATTGAGCTGATTTTTTGCCAGACGGCCTAAAATGACTTGAAATTTTATTCAATGAAAGTAACATTTATGCTTATATTTTGATTATATTTACGCGTTTCAAATAATTATAAAGACAGGTCTGTTGTATGCAGCTCGATATAAAAAACTGGTCTCTTTATAATTATTTCCAGACTAGGTAGTCAAAATCAGTAGAGATGTATACAAATCACACAAAGATCGAAACTTCAAGTTGAAAACAGATGACTAGTAAATTTTCAGCCAAACCGAATCGCTTCAAATCGAGATTTTTATCCTCAAATATGATGAAAAAGTATGAAAATCAAGCTTGTCTTTTTACTTATTTCCGGCGGTATATTTGACAGTTCTGTATCCGACATGCAAAGATGCAAAAGTTGTTGATTATTATCACGTTACAGTCTGTTAATCTTGCATATTAAAAATGTTTGAAATTTCAGTCAATCATTCAATTAATTCATTGTGCAATTTTACTGTTTGTGTGTGTTTCTGATCAATCACGGAGTTATTAATTTATTTATTTTGCTTATTTCATCTGAGTGTGTCGTCTACATGAAAACTTAAAACTAAAGGTCAGTTGATAAAATATCTGTTTAGCCGTTGACGAAACGCGGATGAAGTGATGTTGAAGTCGAATTGGTCCTCCACCTCAGTGAAATGGTGGATCATAGCGACAAAGCAGAATCCACCATATCATATGGGATTTCAGTCGAAACTAAGGTGAAATATGTACTGTAGATGCTGCTTATCTTTATCAAAACCAAGGCGAACTGTCTAGAAAACATCCACTAAACAAAATCCTATCCCTCGTCTAATTCACAATGCATTGAAATCAGTTGGTACAACCATTCATTATGACTCTGCAGTGGGGTCTCCACTTATACGAGGAAGGTACCACCAAGGGCACTCAGACTCCTTTGTTTTCATCAAACTTGGAGGAGCAGTTCTATACCCGAAACGCCATCACATCGCTCACCAGGTTCAGTATGGGCGCCATTTCTGCAATATGCGATGTGCCTCATAAAAGAATGAAAGCAAAAATCTCAAGAGTAGTCAAGTTTGCTTCATTCATGTTTGTGAGGGTTGTGCATTACCATTTGCATTTGAATTATGCAATTTTGCAATGGGAGGGTTTCACTGCAATGAACTCAGTCTTCGATTGGTAGAATCGTTTTTCATGTGTATAATAACGTACGGAGAAGAAAAAACATTGCTGTAAGGATTGGGATAATATGAGTTGAGAAATTTTGCATTCAGCCAACATATTGTCGGCTGAGGCTAACCGGATTGGTCAGTTCCTTTCTACCCTTATCAACTTGATTAATTACAGAGTTCCCTTGAAAAATCCTCAAACAAAAGAATAGGATTTATCGAAAAGTTTGCTGGTCACGGAATCGACACCACTTGACTTAATTTCGCTTGATGTGGGCAGCTCCTGGAAATGAACAATCATACTTACCGCACTATCCTGACATGCATTTCCAACCGTTTCACGCAGTGAGAGCTGATTTCCAATCTCAAATTTTCTTAGCAGAGGGACCTTGTTTCCTCAGAATTGTCCATCATTAGCCCATCATACGTCTCCGCTCACCGATGATGATGGCTGATGATATGACTCTCCACTCTGAGCGCACGTCAACCTGATGTGTGCCATTAAATATATTGCGCCTTCCGACCCCATCCACGCCTCGCACTCGCACTCGGAGAGATGATAATGCGAGGCCCTAATTTTGTGAACGGTTAGTTATCTCGCTTTTTGCCTCCAAATTTGTTCCCATTGTGTGACTGAATCAACGCTCAGCAGCACGGGGGATGGAAGCATGTCAGTCAGTCAGCCTGCGGTAGTCGCAGTCGGTGATGTGCCAGGCTGGTATGGTAATTTTTTTCAGCTCCTCAATTTTCATACAAATCTAGTGGATTTCCAATTTCAACTCCCGCAGTGATTCGGAGGAATTGGGCTATAAAAACAGAACCGGAGAGACGAAATGTTCCGAGCAGGCGGAATCTTTGATTGATACGTAAATTGATGGGTTCGGGGGAATGGCTCAACGATTCGTTTTGTCGAATGATACTGGCATTGGAATTGTTTCATCGGGCGATAAAGTGAGAAAGATCGAAACTGTGAGATGTTGACTTCCCATGCTAATGCATTTAATGCTGCTGGATTGCCAAGGATTTTGAAGGATATTGAGGACTTACACTGCTTATAAATGGTCCAGAAAATTACAAAATAATAGGTTTAGGAAACCGCCTAGGGAAGAGGTCCTGTGGCGCAATGGATAACGCGTCTGACTACGGATCAGAAGATTCCAGGTTCGACTCCTGGCAGGATCGTAGTATTTTGGAGATCAATGTCGAAGCTGTTTGTTTATTTCCTTACAAAAAATGAAATGAAATTCAATAATGAAGTTTAAATTAATACAAAAAGTGACATTTGACTGAAAGATTCGAAACAATTATCTTGAGTCATTTCACAAATTGCTGTTTGTGCTGTTATACGCTAGCGAAACATGGTGTGTATCAGTGGAGAACACTCAACGGCTGCAGGTGTTCATTAAGGTCACTCCTGACGGAATCCAAGATTAAAAGTGCTCGCGTTTTCGGAGGCACACCACTCGATACGGAAGCAACGCACAACTGTCATTTTTATTATTTCACGCATGCTGCGACGCAGCAAAGCTAAATCGACAAAAATGACAGTTGTGCGCCGCCTCTGAATCGAGTGGTGTGCCCCCGAAAACGCGAGCACTTTTAATCTTGGATTCCGTCAGGAGTGCCCTTAACAGATGCCTGCGGTATATAATTCGGGCCTGGTGGCCTCACAACTGGATCTCAAACAACGAGCTCCATCGTCGTTGTCACCAGAGGCCGATAGCAACAGACATCGGAAGTGGGGCTGGGTCGGCCACACTCTACGTAGGGGCGGAAACGAAATCTGTAAACAAGCATTAGACTGGAACTCAGCGGGACATCGCAGCAGAGGCAGACCCAGAGGCTCATGGCGGCGAAGCCTCAATAAAGAAATAAAAGAAGTCGACCGAAATCTAACCTGGCAACAGGTTAAAGCGATAGCCGGGCAACGCTCAGGATGGAGATCTTTCAAGTCGGCCCTTTGCACCACCGGAGGTGTACAGGATCCATAAGTAAGTAAATTTCACAAATTCTTTCTTATTGAAAATAATGTGAATCATTTGCCAAACGAATTCAACATAACTCCAAAATCAATTGAAATTTAAAATTTAGCGCTTCCAGTTATCTTTGGTGAGTTATAGAGAAAAGCGCATTTTTCGTCAGAAAAGTAAAGTCATTTAGGATATACAACCGATTTCTCATCAATTTCAGAATCAATTTCCTTTTCTGACATATTTGGCACTTGCCATAAAAAAAGTGGTATGGAGTACAATCGTAAATCACATTCTGGAGAACATGTCCGATGTATCATTTCCAGCGCTGTATTTTTGATAGGCAAAAGCTTGTGGTACAGTGATCTCTTCCTTACTCAATATTGAAGGAACCATGGGGAGGTATCGATATAGGGAACACACTTATATTTTGTCCCAGAATGGCATGTAGAAAAATGGTTTAAGGTCAGTTGGCCATGTGCCATTAGGCCAAAAGGGCCATTTTTGAAAAAAAAGGTTGTTTCTCTTTAAAGTGGTAGAGAAGAAAGTAGAAAATGAGAAGTGAGTAGTGGGAAGTGAGAAATGATAAGTGAGAAATGAGTGGTGAGCAGTGAGATGCGATAGTTGCGAAGTGGAAGGTAGAAAGTGAGTAGTGAGGAAAACAGAAGCAAGAGGTGAAAAGTAAGGAATGATAATTGAGATGTGAGAAGCGAAATGCTGAGAAGTGAGAAGTTAGTGGTGAGGTATAAGACAAAAAGAAGAAGAAGTGAGAAGTTAGTGGTGAGATATAGGACAGAAAGAAGAAGAATAAAAAGGAAGAAGTGAGTAGGAAGATGAAAAAAGATGAAGAAAGAAAGAAGACGTAAGAAGAAAGAAGAAAAAAGGAAGAAATAAGAAGGAAGAAGGAAAAAGGGAAGGAATGAATGAATAACGAAAAAGGAAGCAGAATGAAGGAGTATAGAAGATAGAAAGAGAAAAAGGATGAAAACGGGAGAAAGTAGAAGGAAGAGGGAAGAAAGAAAAAGGAATAAGGGAGAGAAAAAAAAAGAAGGAAGAAAGTAGAAGGAAAAGGGAATGAGGAAGAAGAGATAGAAACGAAAAATGGAGCAAAGGGATGAATAAAAGAAATTGGAAATAATTACGATTAATTTCACTATTTTCAACTTTCGCATCTCACTTCTCATTTTTCACCTCTCACTTCTTACTGCTCACTACTCACTTAGCACTTCTTACTTCTTTTCTCTTAATTCTCACTTATCACTTTTCACTTCTTACTTCTCACATCTCATTTCTTAATTCTCACTTCACAATTTCTTTTTCCCACTTTTCACTTCCCACTCTAACTTTTCATTTCTCCCTCCTCGCTTCGAATTTCTTGTTTTTTTATTTCTCACTATTCACTTCTCACTTTTCACTTATCTCGTCTCATTTCTCACTACTCACTTATCTCTTAGCACATCTTGCTTCTCTCTTCTCGCTTCTCAATTCGGCACCAACATTTCAAAAGGGCGAAACTTATAAACTTGTAAGTGATAAAAGAGTAGTGAGGCATCCAGATTCTCACTTCACACTACTCATTTTCCACAGTGAAAAGTGAGAGATAAGGAGTAAGAAGTGAGTAGTGAGATGAGTCACCACTCACTTCTCACTCCTTTTTCTCACATCTCACTGTGTAAAGTGCGAAGTGAGTAGTGAAACATCCAGATTCTCACTTCGCACTACTCACTTTCCACAGTGAGAAGCGAGTAATAAGGAAAAGTAATAAAGAAACGAGTAATAAAGAAACGGACGTCTCACTACTCACATCTCACTCCCTATTTCTCACATCACACTGTGAAAAGTGAGAAGTGAGACATATCACTACCTGTTTGGCCAAGTAACGTCTCACTGACCTGTTTGGCCAAATGACCTGTTCGGCGAAATTACACGTTCGGTAAAATGACCTGTTCGGTAAAATAAAAGCTATTCGGCCTAATATCCTATTCTGCCAAATGTCCTATTCGGCCGAATGTGCTACTTGGGTAAATGTCCTATTCCGTCAAATGTCCTATTCGGCCAAATGTCCTATTCAACCAAATGTCCTATTTGTCGCAATGACCTATTCGACCAAATGTCTATTCGGCCAGATGACACGTTCATTCATTCATTCATTCATTCATTCATTCATTCATTCATTCATTCATTCATTCATTCATTCATTCATTCATTCATTCATTCATTCATTCATTCATTCATTCATTCATTCATTCATTCATTCATTCATTCATTCATTCATTCATTCATTCATTCATTCATTCATTTTTTTTTTTTTTCATTCATTCATTCATTCATTCATTCATTCATTCATTCATTCATTCATTCATTCATTCATTCATTCATTCATTCATTCATTCATTCATTCATTCATTCATTCATTCATTCATTCATTCATTCATTCATTCATTCATTCATTCATTCATTCATTCATTCATTCATTCATTCATTCATTCATTCATTCATTCATTCATTCATTCATTCATTCATTCATTCATTCATTCATTCATTCATTCATTCATTCATTCATTCATTCATTCATTCATCATTCATTCATTCATTCATTCATTCATTCATTCATTCATTCATTCATTCATTCATTCATTCATTCATTCATTCATTCATTCATTCATTCATTCATTCATTCATTCATTCATTCATTCATTCATTCATTCATTCATTCATTCATTCATTCATTCATTCATTCATTCATTCATTCATTCATTCATTCATTCATTCATTCATTCATTCATTCATTCATTCATTCATTCATTCATTCATTCATTCATTCATTCATTCATTCATTCATTCATTCATTCATTTATTCATTCATTCATTCATTCATTCATTCATTCATTCATTCATTCATTCATTCATCATTCATTCATTCATTCATTCATTCATTCATTCATTCATTCATTCATTCATTCATTCATTCATTCATTCATTCATTCATTCATTCATTCATTCATTCATTCATTCATTCATTCATTCATTCATTCATTCATTCATTCATTCATTCATTCATTCATTCATTCATTCATTCATTCATTCATTCATTCATTCATTCATTCATTCATTCATTCATTCATTCATTCATTCATTCATTCATTCATTCATTCATTCATTCATTCATTCATTCATTCATTCATTCATTCATTCATTCATTTCATTCCTACTTACCTACGCATTCATTTAATTTCTGGGAAATTATCGCAATTTAGAATTGCAACGGAGGCGGTACTTCAAATTGTTTGATTGTGTTTTCATATACATTTTTTAGGCGGAATAAATAAATATTGAAAACACAAATAGTTTCCAAACTCGGTCAAAGCTTATACTTAAATAGGTGTACGATTTAGAAAAGCTGAGCTTCGACAGAGCCTAAACAGGAACGCTGTATCGCCCATCACATGGGTCTCGTCTTGCAGCAACAACAAACGGCGGGAATCCGATAAACAGCTTGAGATAAGAATGAAAAGAGACAACGCCGCTCCGGCGGAGGGCATTGTAGGGAACCGTTGCTTTCCATTTTCATAGTCGGAAATAGAGCTGCATCGTCAAAGAACTGAAGAAACACCATTTTCGCCGTCGTCGCTAACAATAGCGACGCCGGCCGGCCGACGGTATGCTTTGGTCCGTACAATGATGAACGGCCCCATACCATCCAGTCAGCACTATGCCAAACTCCACGTGGAGTGCGGCGCTTGGGCGCCACAAATCGTATACACTATACAGCGTCCGAATCGTTTCTGTTTCTACCAATAAATATACACCTTGGATTAAATGTGCTCACGTTGCGTTCAAGTGGGACTGCGGTCACGTTCTTCTTCATATAGCAGCACCTTCCCGTTCTAGCAGCCATGTCACAAGTCGTCCAAAATTGAAATACCGACGATGGCATTTGACGTGGCACAGCGAATGTTGCTTCATTCATTCGAGCAAAAAAAAAATGCTGGGGATTCTTGAATGGCTGCCAAACGTTCCTCTTCAATAGAATACAATGGAAACAGACTGCAGGTAAACAAATCATAAAAACTATCACATCGTTCCGGACACACCGTTGCTGACAAGGCAGACAACGAAGAAAACTTCTTTATCAGTCAGGATGGCCGAGCGGTCTAAGGCGCTACGTTCAGGTCGTAGTCTTCTCTGAAGGCGTGGGTTCGAATCCCACTTCTGACAAAAGCTTTTTTGTTCGGGAGGCCAACTTCTTTACCAGCCTGAATATGCGCATTTTACAATGAAGCCTCAAAAAAATAATCGATCCTGCCAGGAGTCGAACCTGGAATCTTCTGATCCGTAGTCAGACGCGTTATCCATTGCGCCACAGGACCTGTCCGTAAGCTGGTTTGATACAAGGGGGAAAACAGTTTTTCTGTAACAGTTCCCTTTTCAATACAGATGAGAAATCAATCGGAAGAGCAAAGACGTAACTGATGATTGGTGCAGAGATAATGTACTTGATTCAAAGCATTGTACATTGACTGAAATTTCTGATAAGACTGATGCAACATTTATCCTGCTGAAGCGGCTTGCGAGATGTATTTTTATTTTTATTATTCGTTTATTATTAACACATCACGGGCGAGGGTACGAGTCAAATATACAAAAGTGTAACAAACTCATGCTCAAGAACATAAAACGTCACGACGGTTGCGACGGAAGTTTGTGGTAGCAGCAGTTCGAGACATATATCTGTGTAATTTATTGCTTGGTTATAAAACTAGCATGACCTTTGAGGCAGAATCCATGAACGACATGCAAACCAATCCCCAGATTTTCTGTTTGTTTTTTTGTTAGTAAATGCAACACGAAGACCTTCATACCTATTTACAAATGTATTTTCTGTGAGATATCATAAACTATTCTGTTAAGTAGCGACGGTGCAATTTATATTTATATCCGGGGGAGTGGCATGTTTTTAAATTTTATGAATCGCAATTTCATTTATATATGAGGTATATGATAAATAAATTGACAAATAACAAAAATAATATTGTTCCAAATATTTGATTGAATTTATTACAAACTATTTTTTGATACAAGAAACGAACAATTGAAACGATGATGATTAGGTTTGTTGTCATGGGTCATATTTTACATATCAGTGAACTTTAAAAATCCAAAAAAATAAACTACAAAAGAGATCGATATACGGTTCGTGGTGATCACTACATATCTAAGGGAAGCAGTTTGTAAGCTCGGTTACTGAATTTTCCAGAGATACGCGTAGGGTAAGACACCCAGAAATCGCCCTGACCCCAGTTTTCGCCCAACGGTTTTGAAATCTTCATTTCCCAAAACCTAGTTATTGTAAACAATTAAAGTTAGTTTTTTCATAATTGTTTAATAATTCTATGGAAAAACATGAACTTTGACTGTTTTCGACTACGAGTCAGGTGGGCGAAAACTGCGATGAGGGTGATTTCTGGGGGTCTTACCCTATTTCGATTAAATAAATGTGTAGTAGGGTTCTTCGTCGACCGCCTTTTTGTCCACTCATTATTTACCATTGTAGTCTTTTCTTAGACTAAAATATTTCCCATACCGGGAATCGAACCCGGGCCTTCTGGGTGAAAGCCAGATATCCTAGCCACTAGACCATATGGGAGTAATATATGAATTAGGTAATTATTGGTACAATAGAAATATATCGTACAGTTCGGAAAGAAAATGACGTTTACTCACATTCAATAAACTTATTAGAGGCTGTTCATAAACCACATAGACTTTTGAAGGAAAGAACGAAGGGGGACTTTCAAAAAAAAAGTCTAGGTTCGTCTGCGTTTGTGAAACGAAATAACAATTATTTTTTTTATTGATACAGGAATAGTGCAAATAGATAGACTAGGGTAGAGAAGTGCAGAAAAAATCACATAGGGGAACTGTTCCATTTTCCATCTCACTGAAAATATATTCATCTCATCGCAAAACAAAGAAATACAGCACCAATCTTGTCGCTTCTTTTTGCTAAAATGCGTGCTCACTGCTGAAAAAATCACAAAGATGAAAAACAAATCAAATTCCTTTTCATTGCTTTGTTTTTGATGGGATGGAAATGGGAGCTTTGAGATGATGTGCCAAACCGTTCCCCTATGTGCGCTGGACTGAAAATCAGAGGCGGCGTTTTCGGATTCACGCCAGCGGCGGTGGATTCCAATAATTGAACTAATTAACACGTGATTGATCTCCATATTATTTTAAAATGCACAACACATATGATATTCTGTAACATTTGAAAAAGTCTACGTAGACTTCAACGTAGACGAGAGGGGTTTCGGAAAGGCTACGAAAGTCTATTAGAGGAGACGAAAGTTTTAAAATGTGAAAAAAATGTTGTGGACAGCCCTTTATAATAAAACTAATATCCGATGAGCTAATTTGACATTCACTTTTGGTGGTAATATCAAATATCTGTAAGATTTCTTAAACCAACTTATTTTGAAGATAATTCGACTTGCTTAATCCTGGTTGTTTCCCACCTTTTGGGACAAACTATCGGAAATTTTCATCTATCATATCATTCCAACATTTGCCCATAGCAGCATTTAAATCCTGAGAAGCATGAATATGTAGCTCATGGTAATGGTAGGGGAATAATTCCTATCTCCAACTTACTGTAACAAATTTATCTCATCTCAAAATACAGAAATGAAACATCAATTTAGACGATTTATTTTACTAACATGCGTGCTTAGGGGCCGTCCACAAAGTACGTCACGCCTCTAGGGGGGAGGGGGGTTGTGAGCAGCGTGACGATCTATACAAATTTTTTAGGGGTTTATTACAAAAAACGTGACGAAGGGGGGAGGGGGGGTTGAAAATCGCCATTTTTTGCGTGACGTACTTTATGGATCTTCCATTATAAGCAGTGGATGGCTTTCTACCCGCTGCTGCCAGCATCCAGGCGCTAACGTATAATATGCAAAATGACCAGCACGAAGTTAACGGACAGAAATTTGTATAGCGAAATCTTTTTAGAGTAAAATATTTGGTACGTTATGCAGGAAAGTTACCAAATATTTTTTCGATTAAGATGTTTTTTATTCAAAAATCAGACTGAAACGCCAATAAGTAGGGGAACAGACGGCTTTGGCAGGTTTTGTTCTATTATTGGCAGGGGGGTTTTTGTCGACCGAATTTTATGAAATTTGGCCACAATATTCTTTGATATGCAAAGAATGTTTATGCCAAATTTGAGCAAAATCAGTCATAAAAAACCCCCCTGCCAATAATAGAACAAAACCTGCCAAAGCCGTCATTCCCCCTACATCACTGAAAGGTTGTAACCAAAAACAGTTATGATGTTTTTATACATACATATTTTGTTTAGGTATTAAAAAGTAGGTATGTTGAACGTATGTATACAAATCATGCAATAGAAAATAAAATAAACAATTAGTTGCATCGGCCGGGAATCGAACCCGGGCCGCCCGCGTGGCAGGCGAGCATTCTACCACTGAACCACCGATGCGCAGTAGATTATATTATATCTTTGCTGAGCTTGTTAGCTAGTAGTAAACGATATCAAGATAATACCATGCTAAATAACAATTTGTGGAGAATGTATAAAGCAAAACCTGCCACCCCATCATTTTATCCTGTTACAGGATAGGCAGAAAATGTATTTGGATAGTGATACCCTAAACTAATGTTTTAAAAATCACATCTAGATGGATCTTCTTTCCAATTGATTTAGGAGGTACTGAAAACACAGAGAACAGACGTTCATCTTCATTCGCGTGCTTGTGTAAAAGTTTGTACTGGTCATTCTAAAGTATGTCGTTATGCCCCCGTTGCGCGGTGTTAGTGTGCTGATAAATATGGTTAAAATTTGCCGTGTTTTACTTTTTTGCGCTAGTGTTCACTCCGAATTGCTGCTAGGCTCGCTCCTAGGTGGCAGCACTACATTGTTTATGAAGTGTATGCCAACGCCATCACTTAGTGGAATTGAGTTTTTATGTCGGGCAGCGTGCGTTGGCGGCGCTGAGGTGCGATTTAAATCTTTACACACGTTTTAAGCGAAATTTTGTTCGAGCATCCATGTCTGTTCTCAGTGCTGAAAATCCAAGTCGGTCAACGGCGAAAAAAATTCCCATACCGGGAATCGAACCCGGGCCTTCTGGGTGAAAGCCAGATATCCTAGCCACTAGACCATATGGGAAGACACATGGAGGAAAGGAGGAAATGTATAAACCGGTGATCGAACCAAACAGTCTACATAACGTATCGACAATGGCTAACGATGCATACACTTTACAGCCTCTCGCGGAATGGTGGTCTGAAGCACTTTCTTCTCCCGCAAGAATATCCACAAGGCCACATAGACATCACATAACAAAAAAACGTAAAACCAAATCGACCGACCACGTTCTAATCGACGGTGAATTCTTCTCCGACATTGCCAACGTCCGCACCTACCGCAGTGCGTATACTGAATCTGACCACTACCTCGTTGCAGTATGCATGCGCTCAAAACTCTCGACGATGTACAACACGCGTCGAAGTCGAACGCCGCGGCTTAATATATTAATAGAATCGTTCACTATATCAAATCTAGAGCTCTGGATAAACGTTTGTTCAAAGAACTCTGCAAAGAAATGAATGCAGATCATGTAGTCCTTTTTTTCTACACAACCGTACGTCAGTCATCAAAAAGTAATGCTTTTATTCGCGTTTTTTAATTAAGGGCTGAATAAAGAAGGATTACAGAAACGTCTCGATTACCTATCACACATTTATGGTCAACTAAACTTGCGTATAATGAAGTTACAAGCCAAGAAAACCAAACTGATTCACTTCAGAATTAATTTGCAAGCATTCGTACAAAGTTTAAAAACTGACGACGCGAAGTAAGTGTCAGAAACATTACAATTCTTGATAAACTGCAGATTGGTTGAAAAAGGATCGACTAAATTAGAAGCAGTTCTCAAATTAGAAATTTAGCTCATCTTGACTTACTTGAGCAACAGATTTTCTCTAGAGCTCGATAAAGTTCTGAATGATTTTTGGACATGTGGAATAGACCATCATTGTGTGAGTTATTGGGTGAAAAAAATTGAGATAATTTTTGTGTGCAATGCACGAAGCGTATACCAAAACTGCGTTCCAAGCTTTGAAGATCCTTATACCGTTTGCCTCTACATACCTGTGTGAGATTGGATTTTCAGCACATCTTCAGATAAATACCAAAGCGAGATACATATCGAAAAACGAATTGATATGGTATCAGACACACTGGGCTGGTATCACAAATGCAAGTACAGTAATCCCACTGAATGAACTACTGTTGGAAAATTGATAGCCAGATAGCGCAGAAATGCCGCAAATACAACGTGCCGACACAACATCTATTCACTCACTTCAAAGCCGCATATGATACAATCGATCGAGATCAGCTATGGCAGCTAATACATGAACATGGATTTCCGGATAAACTGAAACGGTTGGATGAAGCTTACATCAGTCTGAAAAGGGAAGCTAAACGGATTAGACTAGTCGTCAACACATCGAAGACAAAGTACAGGACAGAAAGAGGCTCCAGAGAGGAAAATGTAAGACACCCTCCACGTATTTGTATCGGTGGTGACGAAATCGAGGGTGTTGAAGAATTCGTGTACTTGGGCGAATTGCATCAGCTGTTGGAAGAATCATCTATCGTTCACACCGCAAAATTCGGAAGACTGCGGAGGGCCGGGCACATAGCCAGAATGCCGGACAATAACTTGACGATCATGGCCCTTGACAACGATTCGACGAGCACAAGAAGGCGCGGTGCGCAGCGAGCAAGGTGAATCGATCAGGTGGAAGACTCTTCGCAGATTGGGTGGCTTGCAACGTGTAGTGATAAACCGAATGGAATGGAGAAGACTTTTATGTACTGCAAAGACCACTGTGTCAAAAAGTCGAAGAACAAAAGGTCGGAGGATAAAAGATCGAAAGGTCGAATGTCAAAAGGTCGAAGGAAACGAAGGTTGAAAAAATGACAGAATTTTGAAGGAGAAGAATGCTGATAAAAATAACAGGCTCAAAAAGTCGAAAGGCCAGAAGATCAAAGAAATGAAAGGTCGACAGAAAAAAGTCTAATAGACAGAGATTGGAGGTTTCATTCCAATAATCATAGGCTGTTTTTACGAGTTATGCCTGATATTTCAAACAGACGCCATTCTCTCGAGTTTACTTAACCCTCTGACATCCAATTTTTTGTTTTCGCTCAAAATCACTATTTTGCTTTTTGAAACGATCTGAACACATTTTAGGCGAAAAATTTAAAATCGGGATTTCATCAATTTAACCTTGTAGAATTTGGTATTTCTAGTTTAATTTTTAACCAGATTTGAACAAGCATTGATCTTTATATTATTGATCGAAATCAAACACTTTTTGAAATCTGAACTATTAAAAGTTACAAAAAAATATCAAAGTACCCCGTCTAAAGCCGGTCTTGGACGTTAGAAGGTTACTAGTTGGCTTCTTTAAATTGAACAATAAGAATGGTCCGTTCACAAATAACGTAACGCAAATTTCGGTAATTCCATACCTCTCCCTGCTTTACAGCGGAACGTAAGGGTTTCTTATAATAAAAATAATTTTACTATATTCGTTTATATTTACTTCAAAACAAATTATACTTTCATTAAAATGTATGGTCGTTAGAGCACATAAAAATAAAATTATTATCATTTAAAGATGGTATGTTGAGCTTTGGGGGCAGCAGGGACTATGTCCAAGGGCTTGACGATCCCTCCCCAGGCCATCTGCGAGTTGTGGCGCCTGCCCAGGATGTGGTGGGGTTTGACAGTGGGCCCTGTTAAACCTCTATAAAAAGCTGCATGTATCCGCAAGTAGGCTCCGCCAAAGCGACCGTGTGCCGCTCAAAGCGCACAAGCCCAAGTCCTGGTGTTAGGTGGGACGCTAAACAGCCCTGACACGACGGCCCTCCGACGAGACAGGAGGTTTGCGCAGGCCCAATAAGCCGCCTTTAAAAATAACTATTACGAACGACATAGAAGATAATACGACTCGATACAATCGGCAACGACCTAGGCGACGAATAAAGGATCACGATTGGAAGCTTGGAACATGGAACTGCAAGTCGCTAGGCTTCGCAGGTTGCGACAGGATAATCTACGATGAATTACATCCCCGTAACTTCGATGTCGTAGCGCTGCAGGAAATCTGCTGGACAGGACAGAAAGTGTGGAAAAACGGGCATCGAGCGGCTACCTTCTACCAAAGCTGTGGCACCACCAACGAGCTGGGAACCGGCTTCATAGTGCTGGGAAAGATGCGCCAACGCGTGATTGGGTGGCAGCCAATCAACGCAAGGATGTGCAAGCTGAGGATATAAGGCCGTTTCTTCAACTATAGCATCATCAACGTGCACTGCCCACACGAAGAGAGATCCGACGACGAGAAAGAAGCGTTCTATGCGCAGCTGGAGCAGACATACGATGGATGCCCACTGCGGGACGTCAAAATCGTCATCGGTGACATGAACGCTAAGGTAGGAAGGGAGGAAATGTATAGACCGGTCATCGGACCGGATAGTCTGCATACTGTATCGAACGACAACGGCCAACGATGCATAAACTTTGCAGCCTCCCGCGGAATGGTAGTCCGAAGCACTTTCTTCCCCCGCAAGAATATCCACAAGGCCACATGGAAATCACCTAATCAAGTAACGGAAAACCAAATCGACCACGTTCTAATCGACGGTAAATTCTTCTCCGACATCACGAACGTACGCACTTACCGCAGTGCGAATATTGAATCCGACCACTACCTCGTCGCAGTATGTCTGCGCTCAAAACTCTCGACGGTGATCAACACGCGTCGGAGTCGTCCGCCGCGGCTTAATATTGGGCGGCTACAAGACGGTAGACTAGCCCAAGACTACGCGCAGGAGCTGGAAGTGGCACTCCCAACGGAAGAGCAGCTAGGCGCAGCATCTCTTGAAGATGGCTGGAGAGATATTCGATCCGCCATTGGAAGCACCGCAACCGCTGCACTTGGCACGGTGCCCCCGGATCAGAGAAACGACTGGTATGACGGCGAATGTGAGCAGTTAGTTGAGGAGAAGAATGCAGCATGGGCGAGATTGCTGCAACACCGCACGAGGGCGAACGAGGCACGATACAAACGGGCGCGGAACAGACAGAACTCGATTTTCCGGAGGAAAAAGCGCCAGCAGGAAGATCGAGACCGTGAAGAGACGGAGGAACTGTAACGCGCTAATAACGCACGAAAGTTCTATGAGAAGTTGAACCGTTCACGTAAGGGCCACGTGCCGCAGCCCGATATGTGTAAGGACATAAACGGGAACCTTCTTACGAACGAGCGTGAGGTGATCCAAAGGTGGCGGCAGCACTACGAAGAGCACCTGAATGGCGATATGGCAGACAACGGTGGCGGTATGGTAATGAACCTAGGAGCACGCGCGCAGGACATGCGACTTCCGGCTCCGAATCTCCAGGAAATCCAGGAGGAGATCGGCCGGCTGAAAAACAACAAAGCCCCTGGAGTTGACCAACTACCAGGAGAGCTGTTTAAACACGGTGGTGAAGCACTGGCTAAAGCGCTGCACTGGGTGATTACCAAGGTTTGGGAGGATGAGCTTCTGCCGCAGGAGTGGATGGAAGGTGTGGTGTGTCCCATCTACAAAAAGGGTGATAAGCTGGAATGTAGCAACTACCGCGCAATCACATTGCTGAACGCCGCCTACAAGGTACTCCCCCAAATTTTATGCCGCCGACTAACACCAATTGCAAGAGAGTTCGTGGGGCAGTACCAGGTGGGATTTATGGGTGAACGCTCTACCACAGACCAGGTGTTCGCCATACGTCAGGTATTGCAGAAATGCCGCGAATACAACGTGCCCACACATCATCTATTTATCGACTTCAAAGCCGCATATGATACAATCGATCGGGACCAGCTGTGGCAGCTAATGCACGAAAACGGATTTCCGGATAAACTGATACGGTTGATCCAGGCGACGATGGATCGGGTGATGTGCGTAGTTCGGGTTTCAGGGGCATTCTCGAGTCCCTTCGAAACGCGTAGAGGGTTACGGCAAGGTGATGGTCTTTCGTGTCTGCTATTCAACATCGCTTTGGAAGGAGTAATACGAAGGGCAGGGATTGACACGAGTGGTACGATTTTCACGAAGTCCGTCCAGTTATTTGGTTTCGCCGACGACATTGATATCATGGCACGTAACTTTGAGAGGATGGAGGAAGCCTACATCAGACTGAAAAGCGAAGCTAAACGGATTGGACTAGTCATCAACACGTCGAAGACGAAGTACATGATAGGAAGAGGCTCAAGAGAGGTCAATGTGAGCCACCCACCACGAGTTTCTATCGGTGGTGACGAAATCGAGGTGGTTGAAGAATTCGTGTACTTGGGCTCACTGGTGACCGCCGATAACGATACCAGCAGAGAAATTCGGAGACGCATAGTGGCTGGAAATCGTACGTACTTTGGACTCCGCAAGACGCTCCGACTATCTACAAAACGCTTATAAGACCGGTAGTTCTCTACGGACAAGAGACTTGGACGATGCTCGTGGAGGACCCACGCGCACTGGGAGTTTTCGAAAGGAAAGTGTTGCGTACCATCTATGGTGGGGTGCAGATGGCGGACGGTACGTGGAGGAGGCGAATGAACCACGAGTTGCATCAGCTGTTGGGAGAACCATCCATCGTTCACACCGCGAAAATCGGAAGACTGCGGTGGGCCGGGCACGTAGCCAGAATGTCGGACAGTAATCCGGTGAAAATGGTTCTCGACAACGATCCGACGGCAACAAGAAGGCGAGGTGCACAGCGGGCAAGGTGGATCGATCAGGTGGAGGACGACTTGCGGACCCTCCGCAGACTGCGAAGTTGGCGAAGTGCAGCCATGGACCGAGCTGAATGGAGAAGTCTTTTATGTGCAGCACAGGCCACTCCGGCCTTAGTCTGATGATAAATAAATAAATAAAAAAAAATAAATGTTAAGCTAAAACTGATACATTTTGAAAGTCCATTTTGATGAAAATGAGTGATGAACTAGTTTCAGGAATTAATATTTAATCAAATAAAGCCTTAGAAGAATGAAAAAAATCAACGATAAAAATATTGCCAGATAAAACACAAATTAATATAAATATGCGAAACTCGAAAGTAAGCCATATGATTAAAGAAAGACAAAAATAAACAATAAAATATAATCAGGTAAAACACAAATAAACATAAACGCGCAAAAAAAATTGACGTTTTGTCGTTTTTTTCTATTTCGACCTCTTATCCCATCTCACCTTTTGACCCATCGTCCACAGACAAACAGACGTAACAGTTAGAACAATTTCCTGAAAAATTCATCGCCCAGTTACTTTATTACCATCTCGCGTGCATGTTGCACGAAATGTTATTTAGTACGACAATGTCAACAGAAGGCGCTAGTGTGAGATGTCAAATCCAAAGGTCAACGATGCGCGCGCCTCTAGGTGTGAAACGAGTAATCAGTTTAGTTTAAAACGACCGTTTAAAGTATGGGCGATGGGAATTCCATCAGTGTTACGTCTGTTTGTCTGTGCTTCGTCTTTTTGACCTTCGACCTTTTGTCCTACAATCGTTACTTCTATCTTTTGTTCTTTCGACCTTCCGCCCTTTCGACCTTTTGCCCTACGACCTTTTGTCCTTCGAGCTTTTGACTCACATTTTTGTTTCGACTTTTTGACCCTTCGGCCTTTGACCCTTCGACCTTTTGACTTTCAACCTTTTGTCCTTCTACCTTTTGACTCAGATATTTTGTACTACAACCATTATTTCTTTCCTTTTTTCCTTCGACATTTTGTTTTTTTCGACCTTTTGTCCCTTCGGTCTTTTGGCCCTTCGACCTTTTGACCTTCGACCTTTTGTCCTTCTACCTTTTGACTCAGATTTTTTGACCTTTCGACATTTTGACCTTCGACCTTTTGCCCTTCGACCTTTTGCACTACAACCATTATTCCTATCTTTTGTTCTTTCGATATTTTGTCCTTTCAACCTTTCGTCCTTTCGACCTTTTGTCCCTTCGGCCTTTTCACCCTTTGCCTTTTTGACCTTCGGCCTTCTGTTCTTCTACCTTTTGACTCAGTTTTTTTGTTTCGACCTTTTGTCCCTTCGACTATTTAACCTTTCGACCTTTTGACCTTCGACCTTTTGTACTACAACCATTATTTCTATCTTTTGTTCTTTCGACATTTTAGCCTTTCGACCTTTTGTCCTTCGACCTTTTTCTCAATTTTTTTTGTCTCTTCGGCCTTTTAACCCTTCGACCTTTTGTCCTACAACCAAACACTATAATTTGAAAACAAAAAGTAAGAGTATCAAGGAATTCAAATACTAATTTTAACACAAGTACGATTCTCCCATATTATTGTTGTTATACGATTCTGTTTGATTTATCGTTGAAAAGAAAACCCGACATAGTGGCACGGAATTATCACAGTACCCTGACCCAAAATCTACGATGAACTGAGGGAATTAAAGCCCAAGAGAATTTTCCCCACAGCCAAATGGGATATGAACTATTCAATAAAAGTGTTTTATTTTTTGTCCTGCAATGCTTCCCCATAAAATATATCATTCAACTTCACTTCATTCGTCTGGAAATAATGATGCGGGGGTCCTCACAATCTTGGAAGATATTGACGAGGAAAATATTTCGATCACCACCCCCTGCCATTCAACCAGTAAAAGGCCCATATTTCCCCGTCTATTGGTCACTCGCTCACACTCACATGGTTCGATTTGATGGGCTGCTTACCGTTGCGTCATGGCAGTAATAAGGATTAGTGTGCGAATCGGGGAAACCGCAAATCGAATATAGAAAGAACTCAAGGGAGAGAGATTGGTGAAACATCCATCACTGAAAAACAAAATATTCGCAGTCTTCATATCGTTGAAATTCGATATTCATTGCTTTGGAATTGTTTTCATCACAAAAATTTACGAATTGCGGTGAATATTCTACATTTTAAATATGATAAATTATGAATTTTAACAATTATCTTACCTGGCGAGGAAATTAAAAGTATGTATTTATGCATTTATAAACCTGGTTATCACCCGACAAAACACGAGAAGGGCATTTTAGCTCATCCTCCGCTAAAGACAGAAGAAAACTCACAATCTCCTTCGAAACAAACTCCTGGGAGTTGTCTTCTATGTGGTCGTCGCCCTCCATCGCCGGCCAGTCGGTGAGGGATATTTAATCTGTCAATATTAATTTGTCTTGACTAATAGAAACGATTGGTGATGTGATGTGTAACAGCAGCTAGCAGAGCTCTGTTCTGCGGTCCGGTCGTTCAGTAGCACCCTGCCAACCAGAAGGGACAACCAAGCTATTTGCTCAGGTGCTCTCCGTGCTGACTAAATATCGAAAGAACACATTTGTGGAAATTGACTTCTATTACCATATCATGTTGCTGCTCTGGAAATGGTTGTTTCAAACTGAATCATCCCAGAGGGCATCGGGATATTCGATTTCCCGGTAACAATGAATAATGGATATCTGGACTGTTACTCTTGGTGCAACGTCGATGTCGAATGTAATATCGAAAATGCATTAAAATTACATTATTGGTCACGCGAATACTCGATGATGATGTACGAACTTACATGCGAGGGGCGCCGGAAGCAATTCACCAACGTAACGTGTGAGTTTACGAATCCGCTGCCTAACCACAGGACGACGATGTGAACAATAATGCATTTACGGATTTACGCTCGTCCTGATGAAGTCCTACTAATTGTCTTCTCGCGAAAACGGTGCATCTGAGCCAACGCGTAGCTGGTATCTACAAGGCACGTCATCTGCCTGCGGAGAAGGTTCGTCTGGGCTGCTGTTAGGATTTATAGGAAGACATCCATTTAGTTAGTCCCTGTCCAGAACCGTGTATCGGGAATAATGGGTATCGGATTTCCAGACGGTAATGTTGGACGCCGAACGAAGGTGATGGGTGAAATTGATTATGTGTATGCTTTTGTGTTTCTAATTGCCGAGGACAATGGCCGGATCTAGATGATGAATTGAGTGCAGCACCGTCCACCATACTACTTGTTTTGATCTAGAAAGGAAAAATTTCCATTCATGTTAGAGCAATGATCGGTTATTATTTTTATCAACGCTTGGCCGACATGACCCTTAAACTCTCCTTATCCATTTTAAGTATTTTTTTGATAATTAGGTTTTAACCCAATTACTATCTACACTTGTATTCGCAATAAAAAAACATCATATCTTAGTTTGAGACTAGCTACCGGGCTACTGACGTGACAGAAGCCGACCGATGGCTCCTGAATTTCTTGTTACACTCACTAAATCGGTCCTACATCTCGGTTAGTCGATGGATGTTCTTGTACTGGGAGATGTGTTGAGAATCATCCTTAGAAACTTGTTATTTTTTTAACTTTTGTGTTTAAGTGCAGGCCTCTCAGATTGGCGTGCCGTATTCTATCACTTGGGGTGATACAATAAATACAACAGTTTGAGCAGAAGTTTGCTGACTAGCGTCAAGCCAATGAATTCGATGTGATTTTACAATTCTGAGCAGAAAATAGTCAGAGGGATTTGAAATATGAGAAGATAATAGCCTAGGTCTTCACTACATAGATAAGATACATTTTCATTTGATGATGGTGATATCTAGTGTCGGAACATTCAAACCGTTCGATTTTTGCCACTAACGTTCTACTATAATCACTCTAACTTTGTAGATGATGCATCATACATTTGTGAACAGAATCAGGGAGATTGCCGCCTTCAGTCATATTTGAAGTGAACAAAGAGAAGGTTAATAACATGATAACTGACTTCTAGGACGATGTAGCTGAGTCAGAGGCATGAAAATCATTCATGTGTGCGAGTTTCAAGTTCGGAATATTGTCGAAGCGTAGGGTCTTTGTTTGATATTGGCTGTCGATTAGAAAAGAAAACTGTTTCTGAGGTCCAATATTCGTGACAAGTATGACATAATATGTACATCGTAATTGCAAAAAGAAGCGTAGATAGCGCAGTACGCTGGTACTGCTTACGAATACATTCCAGCAACCAAATAAAATCCTTAGTGAATGTTAACACTACGATCCATTCTGACGTGCTTCTTCATCCTGACGAAATCGCCTTTTCGATGAAACTTGATATCTGCGGGTATTTTTAAGCATGCCTCCTCGTAGTAAATGTTGTAATCAACGCACTGTCGAAAACGCTGGCTGTTCCATCGATGATGGTTAAAGTCGGTTTACCCCACTTTCGCCGCGTTCTTATATTATTCCGAGCACTCGGAAGATGACCGAATGCAAGAATTGGTGGGTGATGTGGAGGTCGTTTGGTAAAGATCGACTCATACGAGTAGAAGAATCCGGGATTAGAATCGTGTAGTGACCTTCCTACATGTCGTTGTTCCAGATGCAGCCGTTTCGATTGCCATGACTGTTGTCCCAGGCTTGATGTTTGGGATTCAGGTCGCCAGCAATGATGTACCGGCCCTTCAACTGAGACAACGAAGCGATGTTTACCGAAGCGTGGATTTGGCTTGAGTTGAACTGTAATTAGTGTTGAGCGTGATGTTTCGACAGGAGCAGTGACTTTAGGATCGGTGGCCTTGACAATATTTACCTGGGAAGGGAATCCTGCGGCAATCCTGTTGGGATTCCGAAAGGAATCTTGCCGGGATTTCGAAGGGAATCTTGCCGGGATTCCAAAAGGAATCTTGCTGGGATTTCGGAGGGAATCCTGCAAAGATTCTGAAGGGAATCCTGCTAAAATTTCAAAGGGAATCTTGCCAAGATTCCGAAGGGAAACTTGTCGGGATTTCGAAGGGAATCCTGTCGGGATTTCGAAGGGAATCCTGTCGGGATTTCGAAGGGAATCCTGTCGGGATTTCGAAGGGAATCCTGTCGGGATTCCGAAAGGAATCCTGTCGGGATTCCGAAAGGAATCCTGTCGGGATTCCGAAGGAAATCCTGTCGGGATTCCGAAGGGAATCCTGTCCGGATTCCTAAGAGAATCCGGTCCGGATTCCGAAGGGAATCCGGTCAGGATTCCGAAGGGAATCCTGTCCGGATTCCTAAGGGAATCCTGTCCGGATTCCTAAGGGAATCCTGTCCGGATTCCTAAGGGAATCCTGTCCGGATTCCTAAGGGAATCCTGTCCGATTCCTAAGGAATCCTGTCCGGATTCCTAAGGGAATCCTGTCCGGATTCCTAAGGGAATCCTGTCCGGATTCCTAAGGGAATCCTGTCCGGATTCCTAAGGGAATCCTGTCCGGATTCCTAAGGGAATCCTGTCCGGATTCCTAAGGGAATCCTGTCCGGATTCCTAAGGGAATCCTGTCCGGATTCCTAAGGGAATCCTGTCCGGATTCCTAAGGGAATCCTGTCCGGATTCCTAAGGGAATCCTGTCCGGATTCCTAAGGGAATCCTATCCGGATTCCTAAGGGAATCCTATCTGGATTCCTAAGGGAATCCTATCCGGATTCCTAAGGGAATCCTATCCGGATTCCTAAGGGAATCCTATCCGGATTCCTAAGGGAATCCTATCCGGATTCCTAAGGGAATCCTGTCCGGATTCCTAAGGGAATCCTGTCCGGATTCCGAAGGGAATCCTGTCGGGATTCCGAAGGGAATCCTGTCGGGATTCCGAAGGGAATCCTGTCGGGATTCCGAAGGGAATCCTGTCGGGATTCCGAAGGGAATCCTGTCGGGATCCCGAAGGGAATCCTGTCGGGATTCCGAAGGGAATCCTGTCGGGATTCCGAAGGGAATCCTGTCGGGATTCCGAAGGGAATCCTGTCGGGAACATCTAATGCGACTCGACTCTTTGGAGTCCATTCCAGACATTCGCAAAGTGTACTCTTCCATAGAATACACAGACATATTCCTACGTCAAAATGCCTCGGATTTTTTACTCGCATAAACACAAAATGGAATAAACACAAATTTTCTCGGAGTCGTGCTCTGTATTCGCAGAGTGTGGTCTTCTATAGCATACCCAGATGTAGTCCTACGTCAACATGCCTCGGAGTTCTGCTCGCTCCGGAATCAACAAAAATGCCTAGGAGTGCTTCACATTCACGAAGTGTACTCTTGTATAGAATACACAGACGTAGTCCTACGTCAATATGATTCGGCGTTCTACTCGCTTCAGAATAAACACGAAAATGCCTCGATGGTCGGCTCGCATTCACAAAGTGTACTCCACATAATACACAGACGTAGTCCAGTGTCAACATGTCTTGACGTTCTACTCGCTCCGAAAAAGAAACAAAAAATGTCTCGGGATCTTGCAATGCATTCGCAAAGTGTACTCCTCTATAGAATACCCAGATGCAGTCATACGTCAAAATGTCTCTGATGTTTACTCGCTCCGGAATGAACACAAAATGCCTTGGAGTCCTGCTTTGCATTTTCAAAGTAAACTTTTTTTGTTGAATACACAGACGTAGCCCTACTTCAACACGCATCGAAGTTTTACTCGCTCCGGAATAAACACGAAAATTCCTCGAAGGTCTGCTTCGCATTCACAAAATGTACTCTACAGACGTAATCCTACGTCAACATGCCTCGGAGTTCTACTCGCTCCGGAATGAACAAAAATTGTCTCGGACATCTGCTCTGTATTCGCAAAGTGTGGTCCTCTATAGAAAACCCAGACGTAGTCCTACGTAAACATGCCTCGGATTTCCACTCGCTCCGGAATCAACAAAAAATGCCTCGGAGTCCTTCACATTCGCAAAGTGTACTCCTTTATAGAATACACAGCCGAAGTCCTATGTCTACGGAACGAACACAAAATGTCTTTGAATCCTGCTTCGCATTTGCAAAGTGGTCACAGACGTAGTTCGACGTCAACATGCCTCGGAGTTCTAATCGCATTCACAAAATAAAATGCCCCGGAGACCTGCTCGCTCCGGAATAAACTAAACAAAAATGCTTCGGAAACCTGCTCGCTCCGGAATAAACAAAAAAAATGCCTCGGAGACCTGCTCGCTCCGGAATAAACAAAAAAAATGCCTCGGAGACCTGCTCGCTCCGGTATCTTTTATTCTATCCTCGGGAGACCTGCTCGCTCCGGGATCATGTTTTATTAAACACTCGAAGACCTGCTCGCTTCGGTATTTTTTTCTATGATTTCGGAGACCTGCTCGCTCCGAAATCCACAACATGAGAGCATACTTACCATTTAGTAACTAGCACATTAATGGATGTGGCAAGCACCATTTTCATGCGCTAGTTACAAATATGAAACCAAACACTACCGACTGTGACATGTCGTATTCCAGCCGTAAACGGCTGAATGGAATCCGCCGTTGAAGAGCGGTGCGACTGTTCGTTTTAAAATTCGACAACAAACTGACGGTGCAATCTTCGTCGTTGCTACTCCACCCGATGGCGCTACCAACACCATCTCACACTGCGCAATCATGCACTCAATCATGCACAGATTCTTTCACGATAGAGATCACGAATTATTTTATATATTGCTGCTCGAGCTCTATGGGAAACATATGAAAACTATTACCGTATGGAAATCATTCAAATATCCTTTCGGATGCGCTATAAATAATGTCAATAGTAATTTGCTAACCCTTCCGTGAATCAGCAGTTAGACACGCATCCACAAAGCATATCAATCAGCACTCAGTAATTGATCCTAAACGTACTTCAAATTTCAATGAATCGCCTGCTTTGAGCGTGCTTACAGCGGCACCACGCGGCACAGTGCGATTTAACTTTTGAAAATCAGTAGGGGAGACTGGGTAGACTTGATCCCCTTTTCTGATTTCCGATGTATCACAGCCAAAAATTAATAAACATATGCGATTTCCACACAGACTCTCTAAGAAATATAGCATTTAACTTTACTGATGTATGACAGTCCTTAAATTATTGTTGTTATTGATACACAATCGATTTTTTGGAGTGCTGTCAAAAATCGACTTTTTCAATTTTCGGGGGGAATTGATCCCTCTCCAAGAACTTGCTTTGATAAAATTAGAAAGATGCCCTCAGATTTTTAAAATATTTTTTCTTCAAAATACGCGGAATTTTCGAATTGCTGTGCGTATACTTGAACGATTTTTGTTATTGAATTCGACAGCACATGCAATTTTAAAATTTGGGGAGACTTGATCCCCTTTTTATGATATCTACGCAATCAATATTTTTTCCTGCCAAAACTTCATCAAATCTGTCAAATCTACAAAAAATTAGAAGCCTGTATACAGATTTATATTTTTTTGAATTTTTTCGCCAAATTTTTGTATGGGTGACTAATGGGGGATCAAGTGTCCCCATATTGAGGCAATAACTTCAAATCCAAATATCCTAAAGCTTTGATGGAATGTTGACATTTTCATCAGTACAGATCATTAAGCATATTTATGGCTTTGTGCTGTGAAAAAACGAAAGCCTTTGGTCATTGTTATGAAAAGTTGTTCAAGTTTTGCGTGGCCAATAAAAAAATCTTTGGGAAGGTCAAAACATACAAACCGCCCTGCAGAAAAAAAATAAGGTTGTCAAACCAATAAATAATTCACCACATAAAGGTTATTTGTTTAGAGGATCTATACTAAAAAATACGCTAGAACAAAACTACTTTAGTTCTCGATAAAACAGGGGGTGATCAAGTCTCCCCGGGGATCAAGTCTACCCACCTTCCCCTATGGCGAAAGGCATCTAATGTTTAATATCTTGAAAATAAGCACCTTAATCAAAAAAAAAATTTGGTGGGCGTAGTAGCGGACACCTTCCTACATAACCCGTACCAAATAGTGTTTCGTAGAAAGTTTCAGCTGTTGAGAAAACCCGCGTTAGATGTCTTTCGCCATACAAACTTCGGATGGTTAACTCATGCTGGCTATTTCCACATATAGGGTAGCGCTTGAAGCTGGCAGCGGAGGGTAGGAAACCAGCCACCGTATGTGATTCATTGAAGGTTTTGCCTTTCTCGTATACTAAGTATACGTAAAGGCTATATGATCACTCCAAAACCAAACTTTTGATAGAAGGCTCGGAGACCCATAGTGTTATATATCAATCGACTCAGCTCGACGAATTGAGGTGATGTCTGTTTGTGTGTATGTATGCATGTTTTTTTTTTCTTCCCAAGCAATGGAGGGGGAATCTGCTCAACAGACATCCTGGGTTGTCTAGGAAGTGCGGGGTTATGGACTACCTCCAACAGCAGACGAGGGAGGTAGGACTACATCCCAGACCCACTAAACCGTTTCCATTGCCGCCAAGTCCATAGTCCCTTCGGTACAACCAGAAAGTAATGCTTCAAAGGGGGGCCAGTGCACAACGCACCCTCGAGGTTCGCTGCATGTCCTTGCAGCTCCGGACATCGTAACTCGCTTTTTTAGAAGAACACCATGGTATCGTGCCAGCGCATTGCCGGCTTTCCAGGTGGCCTTACCATGTATTTTTTTTTTTTTTTTTTTACAAGGGGTAAAGGCCATCAAAAATCTGCGCGACAGACACCTCGAGCATCCACACTATGCTCGAAGGCGAACAGGGATGGGCTCCTCCCGACCTGCTAAAAATGTGCCTCCCGGATAAACCGGGTCCCTTATCCTCCTTGCCTCGATCCCCCCGGGACCACGGGATGCTGCGACTACTTCGGGGGGGGGCTGTGCTCATGCACTTCTTCTAAACTTCCGGCCCCTAGCTTAGGCTAGTTCGCCGACTGGCTTGCTGAGATCCACTGCTACGTTGTCTCGATCCCTCGGCGGTTGTGCCACAAACTTCCTCACTCGAATCCTCCTGACTTCCCCCGGCGTCGAGGGTGGTCCACCAGTTCCGGTGAAGGAAACTTCCGCACTGATGGTGCCCCGACTACCGGCGGCTATCGCAGGGGACGCTTTTGCGCATTGCACCGACTTCGTCTTCGGGTTGCAGAGGTGGTCCGACAGTTCCGGTGGTGGATAACGTCCGCACTGGCGGTGCCCTACATACCCGAAGCACTTCCTTCTTCTTTCTTCTTTCTTCAGCAGGTTGACGGTTCGAGTGCCGAGGTCGGTCCAACGATTCCGGTTGGCAGAAGACTTCCGGTTCGCTGGCGCCCCGACGACTCGAGACCAAACACTGCTCACTGTGCTGGATTTTGCTCCAAACCGGCGCTTACTTGCTGGTCCCTTCTCCATCGACGCTGCAGCTCTGACATTATTTGTGTCACGACTCTGGTTACCGCATGCCACGTACCTTCATCGCGACACATTCGCTCTGCGATGTTGTCCGCCCTTATGGCAGGCATTCTCCTACGTGCCTCCGCAAACCTCGGGCAGTCGAATATCACGTGCTCTGAAGTCTCCTCTACGTTGATACACGCCGGGCAGAATGGCGATGACGCATGGCCACACCGGTGCAAATATTGGCGGAAACAACCGTGTCCGGACAGGAACTGCGTGAGGTAAAAGTTCACCTCACCATGCTCCCTGTTCACCCACGTCGACACATTGCGGATGAGCCGATGGGTCCACCTGCCATTATTCGCATTGCCCCACTCCTGCTGCCACTTCACCATAGAGTCCAGTCTCATCGTCTCCCTCACATTTCTGGTACCTCTCCGTTGATAGCACTCGATATCCTCTGCTAAGGTTATGCAGATTGGAATCATCCCTGCGATAACGCAAACTGCCTCTGACGAAATGGTTCGGTACGCACTCGCCACTCGAATGGCCATTAGACGAAACACGCTATTCAACTTCCTGCGATTACGTTTCGTCTTGAGCGCAGCTCCCCAGGCTGGAACGCCGTACCTAAGTATTGAGGATGATACTGACGCCAGAAGACGCCTACAGCTGCCTCTCGGTCCGCCAACGTTCGGCATGATCCTAGCAAGCGCACTGACCATCTTAGCCGCCTTCTCGCAGGAATAGTCCACATGGGTGTTGAAATTCAAACGGTCGTCGATCATCACTCCTAGGTGTCTCAAAGCCCGCACGGACGGTATGTCGTGCTCTCCGACGATAATCTGCATTCGCTGTATGATTCGGCAGTTGCTGACCAGCATCACTTCTGTTTTGTGGTGAGCAAGCTGCAGCTTGACCCCATTCATCCAGTTTTCAACTGCGTCGGTCGTCTCCGCCACCAGCATATCTACCTCTTCCAGCGACTCTCCGGTTATCGTTAGAACGACATCATCCGCGAATCCGAAGATCTGCACGCCTTTGGGCAACTTCAGCTTTAGCACTCCGTTGTACATAACGTTCCACAGCATTGGGCCAAGTATGGAGCCTTGCGGAACACCCGCCGTAACCCTAATCGACTTCTGCCCCGAATTCGTATCGTAGACCAGAATCCGATTTTCGAAGTAGCTCTTAAGGATTCTACACAAATAGCCAGGAACCCGCATTCCATGCAGCGCTACGGCGATGGCCCCCCAGCTGGCACTGTTGAACGCGTTTTTGACGTCAATTGTTACTACGGCGCAGAACCGATTGCCGCACCTCTTTTTCTTGGATGCTTTCTCTGCAACTTCAACGACCGCCTTAATTGCATCCACCGTCGATCTGCCTTTTCGGAATCCAAACTGCTTCTCCGACAAGCCGATCTCGCCCTCCGTGAACTGCGTCAGCCTGTTAAGGATAATCCTTTCCAGAAGCTTCCCCAGTGTATCCAGCAGGCATATGGGCCTATACGAAGCTGGACTCCCCAACGGTTTTCCTGCTTTCGGAAGTAACACCAGTTTCTGAATCTTCCACTTATTCGGAAAGTAACCATCTGCTAGGCATTTCTGCAGCACCATCCTGAACAAATCTGGAAACGCCAGTATCGCAGTTTTTAAAGCCACGTTTGGAATTCCATCCGGACCCGGAGCTTTCTTCTTCTTCAGACCTTTCGCCACTGATGACAGCTCGTCGTTGGAGACTTGCATACCTGCAATGGTGACACGGTCTTCATCTTCGTACGGTGCAGGCGGCCACATCGTAGAATCATGCTGCGGGAAAAGACCGTCCACGATGATCTTCAGCTTGTCCGGACACATCTCCGCTGGCGTCGCTGGACCCTTGATTTTCGTTATTGCCACCCGATAAGCATTGCCCCAAGGATCAGCGTCAGCTTCTTGGCACAACTGCTTGAAGCAGTTGGACTTGCTGACTTTGATCTCCCGTTTGAAAGCCGCTCTAGCTTCCCGGAAAACTATCTTACGTGCTTCTCTTACCGTTTCAGACCTTGCCCTCTGAAAACGTCTCCTGGCATTGAGACAAGCAGCACGAAGATTGACAAGATTGGATTCGTTCCACCAGTAATTTCCCTAGCAGCACACAAATTCCTTATAGGTTACGGCAACTCATATGTGACCAGATTCAGTCACAGTCAAGTTGCTGCAACCTTTTTCGTCTGACTTGTGCTGCTCGGGTTGGGCGTCGGCTGTCCAATGGCTCCAGTTTCCTTGGCATCGACGCATCGCAAGCCCTCGCTAACGTTTCCGTCAGTTCATCTGCTTCCAGATTTGTTGCGCCGCTGTCAACTCGAAGTGCTTCGATGAAAAGCTCCTTGTCAAAGTCCTTCGTTTTCCATCTTCGCCCGGTAGTCCTTATCCCTCTCCGCGTCGTCGGTAGCCGTGTTCCAACACTATACCGGATAGCTTGATGATCACTATGAGTGTAGTCCCCACAAACTCTCCAGTTCATGTTTCTCACCAGCGACGGGCTGCAAAACGTCACGTCAATGATGGACTCCCTGCTGTCTCTGCGAAATGTACTAACGGTACCTTCGTTGCACAGTCTGACTTCCAGCTTTGCAAGCGCCTCCAGCAAACTGTAACCTCTGGCGTTGGTTAGCCTGCTCCCCCAATCCACTGCCCAAGCATTGAAGTCGCCTCCGATGATTTCGGGTTTAAGGCCGATCAGCTTCTCCGTGAGTGCATCCAGCATCCGGTTATACTGCTCTAAAGTCCACCGTGGGGGTGCGTGGCAGCTACACACGAAGATCCCGTTGATTTTGGCGACAACAAAACCTTCGTTAGAGCTGTCTACCACCTCTTGGATAGGGAATATGCCCATCACTTGGATAACCACAATCCCTGTAGCATCCGCCACCCAGTTGCCGTTGTCAGAAGGGATCCGGTACGGCTCAGCAATAATTGCCACGTCGCACATTGCTTCTGTTGTCGACTGCCACAACAGTTGCTGTGCGGTGGCGCAATGATTGAGATTCAACTGGATGATCCTCATTAATCCCGGTCCGCCATCGCTTTCTTGTATGCAGGGCATTAGAAGCCATCCGTCGTATGGTCGTTTCCATCCTCCGGTTTGCAGAGCAGGCATCGCGGTTGCTTTGTACAGTCCCTAGCAACGTGTCCTTCTTCGCCACATTTTCTACATAGACCGGATCTATCCGGACCTTTGCAGTTTCGCGCCTGGTGTCCAAACGCCATGCATTTGAAGCATCTCTCCATCTCTTTGGTGACCCGCGGAGTGAGTCTCAACGGGCACACCGACCATCCGACTTTCACCTTGCCCACCTCCACCATTTTGTTGGCAGCAACTGCTGGTAATCGTATCGCTGCTACTTGTGTACCACCGTACGCTTTCCTCAGCCGGATCGTCATCTGCACCTCACTCAGCATACATTGTGAGACAAGAGCCTCCCTCAGTTCGTCTTCCGACGTAATCTCGTCCAGGTCTCTGCACTCGACTACTGCCTCCTGTGTAAGAGCTCTTACGTTTGCTTCACTGCCCAAGGAATTGGCAACGAGCTCCCGGAAGGCCGAGCTTTTGATTGTTGGATCATTCTTCAGCTCAAACAGAAATTCCCCCTTCTGGGTACCCCTAGTCCTTACTACTTTCTCTCCCAAGTCCTTGAGATCCGGGTTTTCTCTCACTTTCCTTAGGATTGCTGCATACGTCGTCCTATCGCTCGCTTCGATCATCAGGGCGTCGCCCTTAACCCTCTCCTGAGAAGATCGACGTTTTCTTTCTTCTTCTATTCCTTCTTCTTTTCCACAGTCACCTTCTGCTTCTTCCTCTTCTCTCGCTGGCTTTCTACGGTTTGCCATTCACCGTTCTTGGCGCCATCCTTTAGTACGTTAGCACAATCGTGCACGTTCCGCTGCTTCTTGGGGACTTCCTGCTCCCCTGGCGAGTCCCTGCTTCGCTTCTCCGTGCGAGTATTTTGGATGCTCATTGGTGTCTGCTGTGTGTCTGCTGTATGCTCCGCTCCCTCTCTCAGCGTTTTTTCAGCTGCCTCAGCTCTTTCTTTGAGCGCGTTCTGTTCGTGCTCGGCAGCTTTAACGGCGGATTTGATGCTCGTCACTAGAACCTTTATCTTAGTGTGGACATTGTGTTTGTCCTTCACGAAGTCATAAAGCTCGTTGACTCGCTTCCGCACTTCCATCAGGTTGGACCTCCCAAGTTGTTGTTCCTCCTGAATAACACTACTTGCCGATTTTGGTGTGGACACCCTATTCTCGGATCCTAGCTCCTGTTGGCCTGCCTGGTTCTCAGAAGTCTTGGCCAAACTACTGGTACTTGCTACTGCTGCCTGCGCCATCACTGGAGATCGCTGCAGCTTCCCACTCTTTGCGGAAACAATCGCTCCGCCTGCTCCTTCGTTGATTTTTGTATTCGTTTCCATGTTAAAAGGGTCCCCCCTCCGGGCCGTTATCTCTACCTGTTGTAGATAGTCGCCCAAGCAACACCTCTTGTTTCTCAGTGAGTAAAAACAACTGTGGTGTGACTTACTAAAGGTCTGACTTATGCACAACGCGTCCTATTTGGAACTTATTTGTGACACAAAAAGCGCAAGAGGTGGAGCCTATTTGCAACATCTTGCGGCTACAATGAAAATAAAAACACTAAAACCAACCGCGGATCGAACCATGGACCTTGAGATTTGCAACCTTCTACTATAACCATCACACCAACAATTCTATTTGGAGATTCTGCTACAAGTGCACTACATAAACAACAAAGTCATTTGTAACTTCATTGTACCTTATATGGAACATGCAGGGTACTGTCAAAAGTAAAATACTGTTCAGCTGAGCTCAAAGTGTTTTGCAACATATCAGAAACATTGTCGTAACAGCAATGAACCGAAGTGTTATTAATTATGCAACTTATCTGTTTTGTTTCTGATATGAAACACATCGAATTTTAAACCACCCAAGAAGTCAGATGGGTAGAATATTGCGACGCCACTTAAACGGAAATGAAACATTGTGATTTTCTGAAACTGGGAAGTGGCTTTAATGTGACTCGATGTATTGCCAGTGCCTTCAATGCAATTTATTAGGAACAAACACCTATATGAAAGATGTTGCGCGTGCTGCTTGGGCGTCTTTTGTGATCCCATGGGTGCCTTTGTAAACAGTGAGGTCCATGCAAGGGTTGACTCCGGTGCCTTATAGCACCGTGTTCAGAGCCGGATCGACGTAGATCAGGAATGTTACATCTGAACCTACTACCCACCAGTCTAGGTGACAGGTGTTGAGCGTTACCGGAGGCCTGCCAGGTTGTTTACCGGGACGGAGGCAGTCAAACCATTAGCCTGCCTGCCATTTCAAAAAGATGTTTTTCCCCGTTTTTTACTCAGGAAACAGAATAGCTCGACTGTCAGCCCATATACGCCTAATCCTATCCAAAAACCGAGAATCGTCCAATGTCGTTTGCCGTGACCAGTATACCATAATCAGGATCTTACTGGTATGAATCCTGATGTGCCAGTTGGCACTCCTCTTGGGCTTGTGTGCTTTGAGCGGCGCACGGTCGCTGTGATAGGGCCTGCTTGCAGACACATGCAGCTTTTTATAGAGGTTCAACAGAGCCCACTGTCAAACCCCACCACATCCTAGACAGGCCCCCTAACTCGCAGTGGCCATGGGGAGGGGTCGTCAAGCCCTTGGACAAAGTCCCTGCTGCCCCATGTATGTATGTATGTATGTGTGTGTATGTGTCTATGTGTACAAAATTTTGTAGACACACTATTTGGAACTTAGCATTGGCCGAAAACTAACTAACTAATTGGAACTTAGCAATTACTCGCAACAAGTTTCATTCGACTGGGAATCCTGTCCCATTGTTTGCTATTGAAAATTGGCCAGATTGGACTATGGGATCAGAAGTTATGGCCAAAATACTATTTTCCATGAGCAAAACACGCTAAAAAACACTCACTCATTTTTTCATTGTTTTTTTGCACGAGAAAGGCACCAACACCGCTAGGTGGATTAATCAGGTTTTTTACAAAACTGGTTGATTTATTACAATTTCGTGAAAATACACCCTAATTCCATTCCGGTTTGATATCTTGTTTTTTATCTTTTTTTTAGAAAGTTGTACAAATTAATGCCTATGACATTTTACCCATTTTACAACACTGAATATTATAGTCCTTACGAATATTGAATAGTGAGCGATTCCAAGCAACAGCATCAAAATTTAAGAAAATTTTTAATTCATGATTTTCTATTGAGTTGAAACTTTGCACAGTTTTTCAATTTCATCTAAATCGTCATTTTTCGATATCAAATCTTCATATTGAGTCACGACTAACTTTTCAAAAGGGTGTATGTGAAAATGGTTCAAAAATATTTAAAAAGCTGCACAGCAAAAACGGAATGTTCGATTGTTATGATTTTTTCAGCAAAGTTAGACAACTAAATGGTGATTCTTAAGAAAATGTGCACAGTAAAAAAAAAAAATTGTTTTGCCTTTAAAAATATCATTTTTGTCACAAAAACTCAAATATCTCAAAACCTTATCTTTTTCGAACGTAATTTTTAGGGAAAACGGTCCATTATATTAGCTATCTACCATAAAAATTTGGTGATGGTAAACTAATAAACAAAAAGTTATGACATTTCAAACATTTCACAATTTTCACATATAGTAAACAAAAAAAATTTCCGTGTATTTTTTTTTTTCAAGAATCGCAGTTTGATGCTGATTTTATTGTTAAGGGCCTTGCGTGAGTTAAACAAGTTGTTTGTATGATATTCCATATTTATGTATTCATCGATATTATGTATATTATATGTATAAATATTATATGTATAAATAAATAAAAT
The DNA here is from genome assembly GCF_024139115.2 of Armigeres subalbatus. Taxonomy (NCBI): domain Eukaryota; kingdom Metazoa; phylum Arthropoda; class Insecta; order Diptera; family Culicidae; genus Armigeres; species Armigeres subalbatus. Next base: position 99,443,719 of record NC_085141.1, read on the forward strand.
GAATTAATATTATCCTAAGTATTAAATTAACTGTGGCAGATACACAATGTTGTTATAGAAACTCTAAGAGTTTTGGGTTTGCATTTTGGTATGGGTTATGATATCATGAAAACAGTTTATTAGTACTTATTTTTATTTATTTTTATTCAAATTTTTAAAATATCGAACACTTTTGAATTATTATCAGCACAGTTTGAGTATAGTTTTGCTTTAATTTTATTTTCCGACAATGGAATGAAACAGTGAAATTTTTGGGTTCCTTGGATCGTTTTCGCGTTATTAAATTGCTCGCTGAGCTCTGAAGCCTTTATTTCGTACTCTTCAGTAGTAGTAAAACAAAATGATAATTTGGTTAAATCTTTTTTTTTCTACGATTTGCCCAATCAAAAAGTTCTTTCGCAGTTTTAATTGGATGCTCACGTTCTTTGGCTAAACTTGCTCTTGTGGCCATGCGCTTTATTGTTCCTCCAATAGCATCACAAGGACCTTTGCCATGTGATGTAGCAAAAAATGCCATTCTGCATCAATTCCGTACATTGATTTAAATTGACATAGGCTCGAAAAATTCTTACGATTTTTGTACTGCGACGCTGCTCCATCAGACATGAAATATATCTTTTTGACTTCTTTATGCTTATCAACGCGTGAAAAGTTAATCATTTTTTCAATGAACAAGTTTACGGATACTGAATCGTGTCTTAAATCTTCGGAAATTATAATAAAACTTAAGTGTTCAATTTGCGTACTTCCATTAAAATAAATAACGAATGGATGAATTGTAGCTTGTTGTACGTTCCAGTGATGGGACTGCACTTCATCTTGCAATACAAAGCTGTAATTTTCAGAAAAATCACAAATGACTAAAATTCACCATTTTGTAATGTATTTTTCGTATTTTTAAAAAGCTGGATTGTTCTGTTTTAATGAAATCGTGAGGGATTAAACTTTCTAATTTCAAGCAAAAATATGACACAAACTCATCTACAGGTTTTACAATAGTTTCTATGTCACACCTATCCGTGGTCACCCATTGCTCAAATGATAACTGATCAATATATTTTTCTTCAAACTCAGCGAATAAAGTATTTTCCAATGATGAAGAATCTGGACAATCCGAATAAGATAAGTATATAAATCTTTGATTTTGCAGCTTTTGTCTTAAAAATAACATTTCTGATATGTTTCTATCAACGTTATTATCAACAGGTTTCAACACTATTAAAAGAATTTTTCACCAGTCACGTGCAATGAAAATTATGACACTATCAATACTTTTGATCACAACACTGGATCGTGTCTAAGTTTCTTATAGATGCTATGAATAATTAAATCAAAATATCATGAAAACAACTTGTTTAAATCACGTCCCTTAACAATAAAATCTGCATCAAACTGCAATTCTCGAAATAACTTACACAGAAAAAATTTTTTTACTAAATGTGAAAATTGTGAAATGTTTGAAATGTCATAACTTTTTTGTTTATTAGTTTACCATCACCAAATTTTTATGGTAGATAGCTAATATAATGGACCGTTTTCCCTAAAAAATTACGTTCGAAAAAAGATAAGGTTTTGAGATATTTGAGTTTTGTGACAAAATGATATTTTTAAAGGCAATAAATTTTTTTTTACTGTGCACATTTTCTTAAGAATCACCATTTAGTTGTCTAACTTTGCTGAAAAAATCATAACAATCGAACATTCCGTTTTTGCTGTGCAGCTTTTTAAATATTTTTGAACCATTTTCACATACACCCTTTTGAAAAGTTAGTCGTGACTCAATATGAAGATTTGATATCGAAAAATGACGATTTAGATGAAATTGAAAAACTGTGCAGAGTTTCAAATATTTTCGAAATGGTCGCTCAGGATCGACTGACATGCCCCCGTGGAATGCCTCTAGTAAATGAATTAAGTTTAAAGTCAATTTAATTTCATGATCAAAATCTGAAATGAATCTTGACCCAAAAATTCAATTGTGCATAATAAAACCCAATCCAAATTTCCAAATGTTAATTTTCTTAACAGATATTACTTTTATGCCCTGTCAAGGGGCCGATATGTAAACATCGCATAACATCTCTAGAGATCGCAACATAATTAAATATAAATAGAATAAACATAAAGAGTTCAATATTAATTGCAATCTATGCTGACTCAGTCTTATTTAATAGTCAGTATTCGTGACTACTGGAATTGTTCAAGGCAACTTTTCTCTACTCCCAAAATTTCAACCTGTCATGCACATGTCCTCGATAGTATAGTGGTCAGTATCCCCGCCTGTCACGCGGGAGACCGGGGTTCAATTCCCCGTCGGGGAGGCTAATATTTTTTTTAGCAGATTTGGTTTTGTTGTCATTTAATCAGAGATCTCATATGAATTTGTTTTTTGGTTAATGAGTTTTACATAATTGCTTCAGAATCAATAACACATGAAGTCTGTTCATTTTTAGACAAACCGATCAGTTTGGTGAATTCCTAGTAGACAGATTAATTTATGACCTACATGAACTTTATTTCACACATTAAAGGAAGCCTATAGCAATCAACCTTGACAGTATAGTATGGGAAATCATTTGCATATAATAAAACATCGTTCGTCTTAAATATAAATATTCTCCTCCCTACTAAATACCAAAAGAAATGTATGAAGGAAGCATGCGAATGTCGATTCTATTCGGCTAAGCTGGTGCTGCTGCTCCGTCATTCTCGTTGAGCTCTGGTACGGCTCCGAGAGCGAGCCACACCGAATCCAGTCCATGCTGCCGCGCCGTGTGACGATGAAGCAGAACAAATCCGAACCTCTTGCCGCGTCACGACTTGTGCTGCCTGTTGCTGTGCTGTGGCCTTTTGCGTCCATCTCGCTATAGCTACGGTTTTTACGCGGGGAGATCAGTTCAAATCGTGAGAGAACATTGTCGATGGCGTCGCCGTCAATGTGGGGCTTGTTTTGTGTTCGTTACGCCTGCCTCCAAGTCAAACTGTTTCGATCAGTGCAGTGGTACCCAAACTGATGGGAACAATCAAACGACCACAAAAAAGACTGCCTATTCGAAGCACAAACCTACATTATTATTTCTGGATGTAATGAAAGTGTGACTCGCATTATTCGGCATGGCTGGGGAATCACTGTTTATCTACGTTCGCGTCGCTTGCCGGAATTAAAATTTAAAATTGAATTGAAATTGAATATTTTAGAGAGTTTCTTTCGGTCGCTTCAGCTGGAATCTTATCTGATTTCTGACGCGAGAAGGATCTCGGTTCCGTGCCATGTTAAGGTGGGCTAGCGAAGCTCATAAATCTCCTGCGCGATGGCAAATAGACTCGGGACTCTTGAAATAGAAGAAAAAAAAAGCAACTAGGCGGGAACGCTTCAATCGTAGGGGATGTAACCGAATTGGGTTTTTGATTTCATTCTGTTACTGAAGGTGTGTATTAAAGGTGGTTCTCGAGGGTGGTGAATCTTGAATGAGGATTTGGTGTTTGGGTATTCTCATGCGACTAGCACTAGACGATAAGGAGTGGTAGCCATCTAGAGGCCCACTTCTCGGAACAAATTCAGAACCAGAGACTCCAAATCACTTTAAATTTATTGTGATTTTCTTGTTTTAATTGATTCTGTAAGACAGATAGACAAATTTTTGAAATCCTATACATAGAAATACAGTTGTACAGATTTTTCAGCAGCAACAGTCAAACAGATAAAAGGATGTGTTGCGTAAATATTATGATCAGATATTTTTGCTGTTGGGTGCTGTTGAATGGAATAGTTCGAATATAACTCGAAGTGAATTTTGTGTTTATTTAATAGTAGTTTAATAATAAATTAAATAAATTAAATCTCGCTTAACATTTCAAAAGGACCTAAGTAACATTTTTTTCGTGAATTAATTTGAATAGCGCAATCAACAGAACAACATGAAAGGTTTTGATTGCAGTACTCAAATTAATTCATGAAAAAAGCGAGTTAAGTTAAGCGAGAAATAAATTATGTTGCTGCTGAGAACAATCAGATTCCATGTTACCGTGCCACATTGCATAGTGCGATAAGCCGTGAAGCGATAGATGTACCTGCCTTTGGAATGTTTTTGTGTAATGTCCTCCAAACTATTTTTTTTATTACGCGACGCAGAGAACACACTATTTCAGCGGTTCTCAACGTGGGGTACATGTACCCCTAGGGGTACCTTCGCAGACTCCAGGGGGTACCTTGGACAAAAATTATCTATAATGTTTTGATAACTGCATATTATTTTATTTAAAAACTTTCTATTGCACACAATATGCCCGGCGATCAGTGAATCAAAGCCTAATAAATCCTGCCCACCACAACTAGCACAGTGTATGAAGAGTTGTCGTTCGTAATAGTTGTTTTTAAAGGCGGCTTATTGGGCCTGCGCAAACCTCCTGTCTCGTCGGAGGGTCGTCGTGTCAGGGCTGTTTAGCGTCCCACCTAACCCCAGGACTTGGGCTTGTGCGCTTTGAGCGGCACACGGTCGCTTTGGCGGAGCCTACTTGCGGATTCATGCAGCTTTTTATAGAGGTTTAACAGGGCCCACTGTCAAACCCCACCACATCCTAGGCAGGCGCCACCACTCGCAGATGACCTGGGGAGGGATCGTCAAGCCCTTGGACATAGTCCCTACTGCCCCCAAATGAAGACTTTTATGTGCAGCACAGGCCACTCCGGCCTTAGTCTGATAATAAAAAAATGTAGAGTTAATGGATTAAAGATCTGAAGAAACAAAATGTTGAATAATATATTAAGAATATACCTCTGAACTAAAATCTTAAATTTAAATGTTCGGAAATCTTCATTTGAGAGGCATGAAGGCTTTTTTTTTCAGAAAGCGCAGTTGCTTCGTTGCAAAAGGCTGGAAACCGCTTTCTACGTCTTCCATGCAGGTCATAAGCCTCCTTTCAAGAGGCTCGGAAGCCTCCTTTCAAGAGGCTCGGAAGCCTCCTTTCAAGAGGCTCGGAAGCCTCCTTTCAAGAGGCTCGGAAGCCTCCTTTCAAGAGGCTCGGAAGCCTCCTTTTAAGATGCTCGGAAGCCTCCTTTCAAGAGGCTCGGAAGCCTCCTTTCAAGAGGCTCGGAAGCCTCCTTTCAAGAGGCTCGGAAGCCTCCTTTCAAGAAATCTTCATTTGAGAGGCATGAAGGCTTTTTTTTTTCAAAAACCGCAGTTGCTTCGTTGCAAAAGGCTGGAAACCGCTTTCTACGCGTGTCAAAAGCTGTCTTCCATGCAGCTCTGAAGCCTCCTTTCAAGAGGCTCGGAAGCCTCCTTTCAAGAGGCTCGGAAGCCTCCTTTCAAGAGGCTCGGAAGCCTCCTTTCAAGAGGCTCGGGAGCTTCCTTTTAAGAGGCTCGGAAGCCTCCTTTAAAGAGGCTCGGAAGCCTCCTTTCAAGAAGCTCGGATGCCTCCTTCCAAGATGCTCGGAAGCCTGCTTTCAAGAGGCTCGGAAGCCTCCTTTCAAGAGGCTCGGAAGCCTCCTTTCAAGAGGCTCGGAAGCCTCCTTTCAAGAGGCTCGGAAGCCTCCTTTCAAGAGGCTCGGAAGCCTCCTTTCAAGAGGCTCGGAAGCCTCCTTTCAAGAGGCCCGGAAGCCTCCTTTCAAGAGGCTCGGAAGCCTTCTTTCAAGAGGCTCGGAAACTTTCTTTCAAGAGGCTCAGAAGCCTCTTTTCAAGAAGCTCAGAAACCTCCTTTCAAGAGGCTCAGAAGCCTCCTTTAAAAAGGCTCAAAAACATCCTTTCAAGAGGTTCAAAAGCCTCTTTTCAACAGGCTCAGAAGCCTCCTTTCAAGAGACTCAGAGCCTCCCATCAAGAGGCTCAGAGCCTCCTTTCAAGAGGCTCCAGCCTCCTTTCAAGAGGCTCAGAAGCCTCCTTTCAAGAGGCTCAGGCCTCCTTTCAAGAGGCTCCAGCCTCCTTTCAAGAGGCTCAGGCCTCCTTTCAAGAGGCTCAGAAGCCTCCTTTCAAGAGGCTCAGAAGCCTCCTTTCAAGAGGCTCAGAGCCTCCTTTCAAGAGGCTCAGAAGCCTCCTTTCAAGAGGCTCAGAAGCCTCCTTTCAAGAGGCTCAGAAGCCTCCTTTCAAGAGCTCAGAAGCCTCCTTTCAAGAGGCTCAGGCCTCCTTTCAAGAGGCTCAGAAGCCTCCTTTCAAGAGCTCAGGCCTCCTTTCAAGAGCTCAGAGCCTCCTTTCAAGAGGCTCAGAAGCCTCCTTTCAAGAGCTCAGAAGCCTCCTTTCAAGAGGCCTCAAGCCTCCTTTCAAGAGGCTCAAGCCTCCTTTCAAGAGGCTCAGGCCTCCTTTCAAGAGGCTCGGAAGCCTCCTTTCAAGAGGCTCAAGCCTCCTTTCAAGAGGCTCAGAAGCCTCCTTTCAAGAGGCTCAGAAGCCTCCTTTCAGAGGCTCAAGCCTCCTTTCATGAGGCTCAGAAGCCTCCTTTCATGAGGCTCAGAAGCCTCCTTTCAAGAGGCTCAGGCTTCCTTTCAAGAGGCTCAGAAGCCTCCTTTTAAGAGACTCAGGAAGCCTCCTTTAAAGAGGCTCAAGCCTCCTTTCAAGAGGCTCAGGCTTCCTTTCAAGAGGCTCAGGAAGGCCTCCTTTTAAGAGACTCAGAAGCCTCCTTTAAAGAGGCCTCCAGCCTCCTTTCAAGAAGCTCAGAAGCCTCCTTTCAAGAGGCTCAGGCCTCCTTTCAAGAGGCTCAGAGCCTCCTTTCAAGAGGCTCAGAGCCTCCCTTTCAAGAGGCTCAGAAGCCTCCTTCAAGAGGCTCAGAGCCTCCTTCAAGAGGCTCAGGAAGCCTCCTTTCAAGAGGCTCAGAAGCCTCCTTTCAAGAGGCTCAGAAGCCTCCTTCAAGAGGCCTCAGGCCTCCTTTCAAGAGGCTCAGGCCTCCTTTCAAGAGGCTCAGGCCTCCTTTCAAGAGGCCTCAGAAGCCTCCTTCAAGAGGCTCAGAAGCCTCCTTTCAAGAGGCTCAGAAGCCTCCTTTCAATAGGCTCAGAAGCCTCCTTTCAAGAGGCTCAGGCCTCCCTTTCAAGAGGCTCAGAAGCCTCCTTTCAAGAGGCTCAAGCCTCCTTTCAAGAGGCTCAAGCCTCCTTTCAAGAGGCTCAGGCCTCCTTTCAAGAGCTCAGAAGCCTCCTTTCAAGAGGCTCAGGAAGCCTCCTTTCAAGAGGCTCGAGCCTCCCTTTCAAGAGGCTCAGGCCTCCTTTTAAGAGGCCTCAGAGCCTCCTTTAAGAGGCCCTGGAAGCCTCCTTTCAAGACGCTCAGTAGCCTCCTTTCATGAGGCTCAGGCCTCCTTTCATGAGGCTCAGAAGCCTCCTTTCATGAGGCTCAGGCCTCCTTTCAGGAGGCTCAGGCCTCCTTTCAGGAGGCCTCAGGCTTCCTTTCAAGAGGCTCAGGCCTCCTTTTAAGAGACTCAGGCCTCCTTTAAAGAGGCTCAAGCCTCCTTTCAAGAAGCTCAGGCCTCCTTTCAAGAGGCTCCAGAAGCCTCCTTTCAAGGGGCTCAGGCCTCCTTTCAAGAGGCTCAGGCCTCCTTTCAAGAGGCTCAGGCCTCCTTTCAAGAGGCTCAGAAGCCTCCTTTCAAGAGGCTCAGAAGCCTCCTTTCAAGAGGCTCAGAGCCTCCTTTCAAGAGGCTCAGAGCCTCCTTCCAAGAGGCTCAGCCTCCTTTCAAGAGGCTCAGGCCTCCTTTCAAGAGGCTCAGGAAGCCTCCTTTCAAGAGGCTCAGGCCTCCTTTCAAGAGGCTCAGAAGCCTTCTTTCAAGAGGCTCAGAAGCCTCCTTTCAAGAGGCTCAGGCCTCCTTTCAAGAGCTCAGGCCTCCTTTCAAGAGGCTCAGGAAGCCTCCTTTCAAGAGGCTCAGAGCCTCCTTTCAAGAGGCTCAGATGGCTCCTTTCAAGAGGCTCAGGCCTCCTTTCAAGAGGCTCAGGCCTCCTTTCAAGAGGCTCAAGCCCCCTTTCAAGAGGCTCAGAAGCCTCCTTTCAAGAGGCTCAGAAGCCTCCTTTCAAGAGGCTCAGGCCTCCTTTCAAGAGGCTCAGGAAGCCTCCTTTCAGAGCTCCAGGCCTCCTTTCAAGAGGCTCAGGAAGCCTCCTTTCAAGAGGCTCTGAAGCCTCCTTTCAAGAGGCTCTGGAAGCCTCCTTTCAAGAGGCTCAGGCCTCCTTTCAAGAGGCTCAGCCTCCTTTCAAGAGGCTCAGGCCTCTTTCAAGAGGCTCTGAAGCCTCCTTTCAAGAGCTCAGGCCTCCTTCCAAGAGGCTCAGAAGCCTCCTTCCAAGAGGCTCAGAGCCTCCTTCCAAGAGGCTCAGGAAGCCTCCTTCCAAGAGGCTCAGGCCTCCTTCCAGAGGCTCAGGCCTCCTTTCAAGAGGCTCAGGCCTCCTTTCAAGAGGCTCAGGCCTCCTTTCAAGAGGCTCAGAAGCCTCCTTTCAAGAGGCTCAGGCCTCCTTTCAAAAGGCTCGGAAGCCTCCTTTCAAGAGGCTCGGAAGCCTCCTTTCAAGAGGCTCGGAAGCCTTCTTTCAAGAGGCTCGGAAGCCTCCTTCCAAGAGGCTCGGAAGCCTCCTTCCAAGAGGCTCGGAAGCCTCCTTTCAAGAGGCTCGGAAGCTTCCTTTGAAGAGGCTCGGAAGCTTCCTTTCAAGAGGCTGGGAAGCCTCCTTCCAAGAAGCTTGGATTCCTCCTTTCAAGAGGCTCGGGAGCCTCCTTTCAAGAGGCTCGGAAGCCTCCTTTCAAGAGGCTCGGAAGCCTCCTTTCAAGAGGCTCGGAAGCCTCCTTTCAAGAGGCTCGGAAGCCTCCTTCCAAGAGGCTCGGAAGCCTCCTTCCAAGAGGCTCAAGCCTCTTTTCAAGAGACTCAGGCCTCCTTTCAAGAGGCTCAGGCCTCCTTTCAAGAGGCTCAGAAGCCTCCTTCGAAAGGCTGAAGCCTCCTTTCCAGAGGCTCAGGAAGCCTCCTTTCAAGAGGCTCAGGCCTCCTTTCAAGAGGCTCAGAAGCCTCCTTTCAAGAGGCTCAGAAGCCTCCTTTCAAGAGGCTCAGAAGCCTCCTTTCAAGAGGCCTCAGAGCCTCCTTTCAAGAGGCTCAGAAGCCTCCTTTCAGGAGGGTCGGAAGCCCCCGTTCGCGAGGCTCGGAAGCCTCCTTCCAAGAGGCTCGGAAGCCTCCTTTCAAGAGGCTCGGAAGCCTTCTTTAAAGAGGCTCGGAAGCCTTCTTCCAAGAGGCTCGGAAGCATTCTTTTAAGAGGCTCGGAAGCTTCCTATCAAGAGGTTAGGAAGCCTCCTTTCAAAAGTCTCTATTCAATAGGCTTGGAAGCCTTTACAAGTCCTCAATGTTTTGTAGGAAGCTTGTCGATGTATAAGCCTAATTTGAATTGGAAAATTTCACGAAACAACGAAAATTTTAGACAACTTTTTGGAGACCTTATATCACGGTAGTTTTCAGGTCTGTTTCTCGCCTCCATGGGCATAAATGTATCAGCGTGTTAGCCTCATGATATACCAATACAAAAATAGTAACTCGGCTTAGAAATCTCGCGGAAGTGCTTAATGACTAAGCTGATAGGCGGCAATGGCTTAGTGGGGGACGTAATGCTAACAAGAAGAAGAAGATGAGTTACTTTTATTTTCATTTACAGCAAAAAAAAAACTAGGGGGTACCTCAATGAAAGACCGAAGGGGTACCTCTCTAGAAAAAGGTTGAGAGCCGCTGCACTATTTGAACACTTACCCAAGCTAATTTAGCAAAATGTAGTCATGTAACTACTGTTCTGATGTTGGTTTTTCATTAAAACACCCAAATAAGTGTTATAATGAATATTATGCAACCCATTTGAGTTGTGTTGTTCATTAAAGCACCCATTTCGTTGGTATGGAAAAGTAGGCCGTTTTATCACTCAAAGACGAACTGTAAACCAGATATTATGATTAGGAATTGCAGAAAAATTAATTTCCGCGGCTCCCGAGTGTTTCATTATCCACATTTACAGCATAATTTGAAATGTAATTACCCATATTAGACAAATAACGTTTTCCATATTTAATGTGGGTAGATATGTGATAAATAACAGATAGATAAATGACATTTTTCAGAAAGATGAGACGGTAAAGAAAAGGACTGTTTTAACCCCGTATTTGCCAAAGAAAAATCAAAAAGTACATAGATCCATGTTAAAACACGCATCTATTTGTAGAAACATAAATGTTTGCCGGAATGAAACATACGCATCGGTGGTTCAGTGGTAGAATGCTCGCCTGCCACGCGGGCGGCCCGGGTTCGATTCCCGGCCGATGCAAAATTTGTCTTTTACATAAATGAATGAATCGACCTATTTCCCCTATAGAGGAACTGGTACTTTTCTCATTTTTCGATGTACGTAAATAAATTTACGCGGTTTTCGCACAGAGACTATCCTGAGAAACATATATTTAATGTATGATTCAAGACCATATTTTTTATGCTCGTCAATAACTTCGACTGAAATGTATTTGCAACACTTGATTTCATCAACCAGATTCTTTCAGTTGAATAATTCTCATCAATTTCTATTCGTGGAAAGCCATGCGTACAAACCGAGTTTCAGCAGCAAACCGTCTCAAGAACAAGTACCGGCGACACATTTCTATCCATTTTTACCTTTTAAGGACAATATTCACTGGGACTAATCCACGCAAAGTTCAAATTATTTCAAATGTCGAACAGGGCTGCAAGGTTTGCTAATCTATTAAAACATATTTGCAGTAGATTTTCACATAATCACCGAAAAGAGCCGAATGAAGTCTATGCGCAATGCTAATGGATGCCGCGAACAATGCCCTTAAAACACACTTACACCACCCGAACTAGAGAAAGGACGTCACCGCTTCAGTCGTCATTGAGGGTGAGTTGTCGGAAAATTATTGCCCCATCGATTTGCATCTTGAATCGTACGGCTCACCTCTTTTCCACGGAAGAGCTGATTCCGATGTAAATTAGTTCTGTAAATTTAGTTTCGCTCCGTTGATTATCTGTAAACATTAATTTCGAACTGAATGCGACTGAACCAATAACCAGGCGATGGTTTATTCGATCTTTTTATTTGCCCTTTTCATTCAATATTGCTACTTTGAACCCGGTTTTCCAGTATTTACCATGGTCTGATGACGGGGAAGAGCAAAAAAAAACAGCAGAAAACAGAAATCTCGGAAAACTCAATTAATTCTGCTGTTTTCCAATTCGAGTGCTTGCACGCTCGTTGCCTCAGCTCAGCCGGCTTTTCCCGGAATGTGCGAAGGTGACGATGATGATGCTGATGATGATTACGACGATGGCGGATGTTGAAAAGTCTCCAAAAATCGAACGAACCCATTTTGCAGCTCCGATGCGGTATTCGGCAAGCGCGCGTGTAGGCTAAATAATTGAATTAAAAAATTCCAATCAGTCATCCGTAAACCCTGCCCCAAATGAACACGACCACAGTGCGCGAATCAACATAAACATTGCACTGATTGCTGGTGGGGGCAGCAGCAAGCAGAGTGTAAAATAATCGAACATTTTTGGTGAAGTCCACCTTTATTCACTTGTCAGTTCACTTCCAGACACATTCATAGTCGGCTCTGGACTGTCAATATTCGATTGAATATTAGTCATTGAATATTTATGCGCATTCTACAAATTGATAAATTATCTAAAATCTGAACACGCTTAAAATGAGTAAAGCAATTTATCACATAGAACTGTATCCGATTTTCATCCCCGAGGCACTTTCAACGGTAAACATCAATATAAACAATACTAATCATGTTTTTTTCTGTACACAGTAAGCGCAGTCAGCGACAGTCGCATGAATGAGTTGGTGGAGTAGTCGTCTGACTATGTCATTCTATGTTTTGAATAATCACGCGATGTTTGTCAAAATTCGGACCGAAGTTGCTTCATGAAGATGAATACTTGAAGCTCTGGCAGCAAGGATTGGCTTCATCGTCGGCGTGAAAGCAGAGGGTCAGAACGATAAGTTTGTCGGACGAAATATTTAATATTTTAAAAGGGGGCTATAGGCTATACCTTAGCTGCATCATTTGAATATTCAATCATGCCTGAGTATTTGCAAATGCAATGTAGTAACCTGAGTCAGTGTTTGAACCTCTGAAGGACCTTACCTCTAAAACTTCGGTAAAAATCCATCAGCACGTGTTCTATTTGTGAGCAAGTGTCGCCACTCGGATGTTGCTAGGTGTGTTTGCGAATATTCTTCACGTGCGAAGTAGGTACTGATGATTCCCATCACTCTAGCAGCAACGAAGGTTACATGTCGCAGACCATTATCGTTGGTAGCAGAATGAAGGCTTTCCGTACCAATTGCAATGAGAGAGCGAAAGAAACTTTCTTTTTCGATCTGCGCATTTGCATTCCCGATGACAATCTTTACATCGTGTGTTGGGCACTTTCCGTAGGCCTTATCAAGGCTCTCATAGAACTCATCCTTCACGTCATCAAGCATTTCGCTCGTTGGCGCGTAGATGCTGATCAGACTTTAGTTGAAGAATTTGTCCTTCATTCTCAACACGCAAATGCGGTCTCTTATCGGCTTCCACCGGATAACGCGCTTCATCTGCTTCCCGATCACCATGAAGCCAACTCCTCGTTCTGCTCTGTCACCGCCGCTATAGTAGATGTGGTTCGCGGTGTAGATAGTAGATGTGGGATCCACCGCCCGGTATTCACGTTCTCTAGTTCTGGGCCACACTCACGCCAACCTTCTGCAACTCACGAGCCAGGAGACCAGCACGTGCGGGTTCATTCAAAGTTCTCACGTTCCAAGATCCGACTTTCCAATCGTCGTCCTTTATTCGTTGCCGTTGAATCAATCCGTTTGCTCAACTTTCGCCTTTTTTGGTAACTGTAGAATTTTTTGGTAGGAAAATATGCTGCCGCTAACCGCAAGTCGAACACATCTGTATATGTGCCTCCATATACAGATGTGTTCAACGTGCGATTAGCGGCAGTATGAATGTGTAGTGAATGTCTTTCCGCATTCCATGACCGGAGAAATGTAAAGCAAAACTCTTTGCTGCCGCCTGATACAAGCTCAATTCATTCAGAGCTAACTGAGATGAAAAGCAAAATTTCCACAATAATGGACATGTTGTAACGAATGGATCAATCAATAAGCCTAAACCGCCGCTATGAAATGAACAGATCGCACCACCCTAGACATGTTCTGTCAAAAGCACATGAATAGAAATATGCGTTACAGTGCCGCCGTTGTTTTGGTGCGATGAGTGCTAAATGGTTACCCTATGATTGATCCATTGCCGTCAACGATGCACCTTCGAAAACACATTTCTTCCACTCCACTACGAAATCAACCGAAGAGGTAATGAACGGCACAAACATTTTTCGCTAAAACGATTCGGTCAGTGACAGTCAAACCAAGAAGAACGTTTCAAATGAAACAACAGACGAACGCTATTTCTCACTGCTTTTTATCAAACATTGATAGTGATTGTTCGTTGAATGATGTTAAAACGATGGTACACAGCTGTCTAGCAATCCCCGCTGAAGACTACGTTAGTCTTATAAAGCTGGTGTCTAATCGTGTAGACTGCAGTTCGCTGGATTTTATATCGTTCAAACTCGTGTTGAGGTAAAAATGGAAGGATTCAGCTATGTGTGCGTCGACCTGGCCGGCAGGAATACAATTCCGAGAATTTCATCGTCGTTCTGCTAACACATGGAAACCATGAAGTCTTGTACCTGAGCTGTTCGTATGATAAGTGTTTTGGGGAATAGACGCTGTTGTGAGCCGCTCCTAATATGGAGAACAGACCGGAGAGGTAACTGCGTAACGGTGCATGTTGGAATCCAAATTATCCAAATCATTCTAATGATCCATAGCTTTCAACTTGATCGGATTTTTTGGAATGGTTCATTAAGGTGAACAAAACAACGGATCATTCTAACGGTTCTGTATTTGATCGTCCTTTCCTGATGTTTACTGGACCTTCTTCATGATAAGCCAGAAGTAGTGTAGTTCTGTAGTGCAGTTGGTTTGCAAATGCTATGGATAAAGCGTACCATTGATACTTCGCGTACCTGAAGGAATAAAATAGACCCCATCTCGCGGTCCTTAGCCTCTTACCCAGCAACTTCTATCCCTACTTCCTGGTGACGCTGGCCGGGATACGAGAAACCTTAGGGAAGATCGGGTAACCAACCCCGGTGGGAACTATGGTCGTATGCTGACAGGGAGGGGGGGGATTTGCTCCTCTCCGAAGATGCAAATCTTACTGAGCGTCTGTTCTCCATGTTAGGAGCGGCTCACAACAACGTCTGTTCTCCATGGCGACTGATCATCGTCCGAGTGCCAGCGAGGGACTCTATGTGAAACTGTGCACCATGGTCCACCGGAAATAAGGAGGAATGGTCCTCCGGAAATTTAGGGTGTTTGGTGTCAGGCCCTGCAAGCCAGCCTTTAAAAAAACATACGCAACGAATAATCAACAAGAGAGTACGGACCGCAACCATCGGCGAAGACCACTGCGACGGAAAGGGACTAGCGATTGGAAACTCAATTCGTGGAACTGCAAATCTCTCAAATCTTACGCATACTCGCTGATGTGCTCAAGGACCGTGGATTCGGTATCGTAGCGCTACAGGAGGTTTGTTGGAAGGGATCAATAGCGCGAACGTTTAGAGGTAATCATACCATCTACCAGAGCTGCGGCAATACACGAGCTGGGAACAACTTTCATAGTGATGGGCGATATACAAAGGCGCGTGATCGGGTGGTGGCCGATCAATGAGAGAATGTGCAATAGGGTGGTTCAAAAAATCGATTTTGTTCCACAGTGCTCATCTGATTCTTTACCATGTTCTGAGTGTCCTCTGAAAATTTGAGCTCATTTGGATTAAAACTAATTTAGCCGTTTCAAGTTTGCATGCAAATTAGTATGGGGAAATTTTTTTTTTCATTATACTGGTAATGACGCTTCCCCATCAAGCGCATGTTAAAAGAAAACCTACATAGCTAAAAGGAATACTCAACAGCTTTCACTCAGTGAAAACCGCGTCTCAATTAATCGTTCCAATAATTAGTAATCGAATTTAATCTATGCCGTGGTTTCCTGGAGCTAATTGCATAACTCATCAACAGGCAACATTGCTGCTCGTGGCGCGAAAGATAGCACACACAAATTCAGGCTACTATGTTGCACTGCACATTTCAGTGATGCCCTCAAAGAAGTTTAACGATCATGACTAAAGATTCACGGAAACAAATCCCTTACCGCATTCATGATTTGAAAATCATGAATTCATGATCCTTCTTATTTCATGAAATCATGATTATGGCGCATGATTTCATGATCAAATTATCTAAAATCATGAGTCACAATAACCGCAGCCATGACCGTAAATCATGATTGCGACAAGCGTT
Organism: Armigeres subalbatus; assembly: GCF_024139115.2. Taxonomy (NCBI): domain Eukaryota; kingdom Metazoa; phylum Arthropoda; class Insecta; order Diptera; family Culicidae; genus Armigeres; species Armigeres subalbatus. The sequence goes on from NC_085141.1 coordinate 99,459,074, forward strand.
ACGTGTATCTGTCAGATCATAATTATAATGTTTAGTCGTCCAATACGTGCAAAAAAGAGTTTTCCCAAAAAATTGATTTGTAAGTAATACAATTATTTTTTAAATGTATAGGAATGATAATATTTTAGTAACCAGTATTAAACTTGCTATTGCAGAAGAAAACGGACTACCAAGAAAGACGTTTGCGTCGAACTAAGAGACCCGCAATTCGTGCTTCCAGTTGTCGGTGGTTGGAAAAAAAAATTTAAAATGCTTAACTGGATTCCATCTTTCCTGGAGAATCTTGTTTTATCTACAATTATCGACACTAAGTAATATGTACGAGCTACTAAAATTGTCAGTCAGAAGTGTCAACCCTGGAAAACGCTCATTTTCCATGCTATCTCTGCATAATGCGAATTTGGTGGGTATCATTTCATTTTTCATCTAATTAAAAGCATTTAGATCAAGAAAGCTTAAACAACAGCAAAAAGACGGTTGGAAAATACGAACTCTAGCTGTATAATCTTGTTATACGCGTTGAACGAAAGAATGTATCTGATTTAGGTTTGAACTGGGAACATAAAAAAAATTGAATCATTGATGGCCCCAAAAGGCTTCCATTTAAATTCATAAATTGAATATCGATTTGATGGCAAATTTATCCCACCTTCATAAAAAAGCTCCCATTTTCATGAGTTAGATTCATGATTTCAGGTTAAAAGACTCATGATTTCAGATTTGATGACTCATGATTTCATGAGCCCAAAAACGTCGATAGTACAAATCGTAACGCATCAACGCGTTATGGTTGCACAAATCATAAAATGAATCATGAATTCATGATCCAAAATCATGGTGTATTTTCATAACATGAAAATGTGCTATAATCATGAAATCATGAGTCAGTTTTATCATTTTCGGGAATGGAATTTTACCCGTGTTCGCAAACTGTCTTAAAATCGATTACTAATTATTGGGACGATTAATCAACATGCGGTTTTCGTTGGGTGAAAGCTGTTGAGTATCCCTTTTAGCTATGTAGGTTTTCTTTTAACCTGCGCTTAATGGGGAAACGTCATTAACAGTATAATGAAAAAATAAATTTCCCCATACTAATTTTCATGCAAACTTGAAACGGCTTGTGCTAAATCAGTTTTAATCCAAATGCGCTCAAATTTTCAGAGGACACTTAGAGCATGGCAAAGAATCAGATGAGCACTGTGGAGCAAAATCGATTTTTTGAACCACCCTAAGTGCAGGTTGAGGATCAAAGGCCGGTTCTTCAACTTCAGCATAATCAACGTCCACACTCCGGAAGCACTGATGATTATAAAGACGCATGCTTCGCGCAGCTGGAACGTGAGTACGACAGCTGCCCAAGCCACGACGTCAAAATCATCATAGGAGATTTGAACGCTCAGGTTGGCCAAGAGGAGGAGTTTTTAGACCGACTATTGGGAAGTTCAACGCCCACCGGCTGACGAACGAAAACGGCCTACGACTAATTGATTTCGTCGCCTCCAAGAATATGGCCATTCGCAGCACCTACTTCCAACACAGCCTTCCGCAACGGTATACCTGGAGATCACCACTGCAGACAGAATCACAAATCGACCACGTTCTGATTGATGAACGGCACTTCTTCGACATTATCGACGTCAGGACATATCGTGGCGCTAACATCGACTCTGACCACTATCTGGTGATGGTTAAACTGCGCCCAAAACTATCCGTCATCAACAATGTTCGGTACCGACGACCGCCGCAGAACGTGGAACGTTATAGACGGAAGCGGAGACAGCAGACCCGCCTTTTTCAGGAGAAGAAACGCCGCCTGGAAGAAGCGGAGTGCGAGGAGATGGAACAGTGCCGGGATAAGGATGAGAGCATCTTGACGGACGAACGTGTGGTGATCGAAAGGTGGAAGCAGCACTACGAGGAACATCTGAATGGCGCTGAGAGTACAGGCAGTGAAAGTCAAGGCAACGGAGGAGATGACTACGTCAGTTCAGCGGACGATGGAAGCCAACCAGCCCCCACCTTGAGGGAAGTTAAGGATGCCATCCAACAGCTAAAGACCAATAAAGCAGCTGGTAAGGATGGTATCGGAGCTGAGCTCATCAAGATGGGCCCGGAAAAGCTAGCCACTTGCCTGCACTAATTGATAGTCAGAATCTGGGAAACTGAACAGCTACCGGAGGAGTGGAAGGAAAGGGTTATATGCCCCATCTACAAGAAAGGCGACGAGCTGGAGTTTGAGAACTTTCGAGCGTTCACCATCCTTAATGCCGCCTACAAAGTGATATCCCAGATCATATTCCGTCGTCTGTCACCATTAGTGAATGAGTACGTGGGAAATTATCAAGCCGGCTTCGCTAACGGCCGCTCAACAACGGACCAAATCTTTACTGTACGGCAAATCCTTCAAAAATGCCGTGAATACCAGGTCCCAACGCATCATCTGTTCGTTGATTTCAAGGCGGCATACGACAGTATAGACCGCGTAGAGCTATGGAAAATTATGAACGAGAACAGCTTCCCTGGGAAGCTTACCAGACCGATCAAAGCAACGGTGGATGGTGTGCAAAACTGTGTGGAGATTTCGGGCGAACACTCCAGTTCATTCGAATCGTGCCGGGGACTAAGACAAGGTGATGGACTTTCGTGCCCGTGCCTGTTGTTCAACATTACGCTAGAAGGTTTCATGCGGAGAGCCGTGTGTAACAGCCGGAGTACAATTTTCAACAAATCCAGTCAATTTATTTGTTTCGTGGATTAAATTGGACATTGTCGGCCGAACATTTTCAAAGGTGGCAGAACTGTACACCCGTCTGAAACGTGAAGCAGCAAAAGTTGGACTGGTGGTGAATGCGTCAAAGACAAAGTACATGCTTGTGGGCGGAACCGAGCGCGACAGGGCCCGCCTGGGAAGCAGTGTTACGATAGACGGGGATACCTTCGAGGTGGTCGAGGAATTCGTCTACCTCGGATCCTTGCTAACGGCTGACAACAACATTAGTCGTGAAATACGAAGGCGCATCATCTGTGGAAGTCGGGCCTACTACGGGCTCCAGAAGAAACTGCGGTCGAAAAAGATTCGCCACCGCACCAAATGTGTCATGTACAAGACGCTAATAAGACCGGTTGTCCTCTACGGACATGAAACATGGACAATGCTAGAGGGGGACTTGCAAACACTCAAAGTATTCGAGAGACGGGTGCTTAGGACTATCTTTGGCGGTGTGCAAGAAGACGGTGTGTGGCGGCGAAGAATAAACCACGAGCTCGCCCAGCACTACGGCGAACGCAGTATCCAGAAGGTAGCTAAAACTGGAAGGGTACGATGGGCAGGGCATGTTGCAAGAATGCCGGACAGCAACCCTGCAAAGATGGTGTTCGCTTCCGATCCGGCAGGGACGAGACGACGTGGATCGCAGCGAGCGAGATGGGCAGACCAGGTGCAAAACGACTTGGCGAGCGTGTTATTAATCGTCGGCGTCAGCGGCACTGCAGTGAAATTTTTTTACATGGTTCTGGATCTGGTTTTGTTGCAGGACCCATAAATTGGTTTTCTTCAAGACCACCATTTTATACAAGGAAAGGTTGTTGTGTGAAGAATTTTAGGCAAAGTGCAAATTAACCGCTTTGCGATGCAAGAAAGTTGCCGTCCGTAGCAGAATCACGAGAGACAGGCGCGTCGGAGGGAGATGCTACAAATATTTATTCGCATGGATTCTCAAGATATTTTTTTTGGTTTGGTTGCAGTTTGTGAATGGGTACGTTTCAAAAATAGATCGATTCTAAGGATCACAATTTTGAGGAAATGAAGGTTAAGCCGAGACGAATTTGGTTTGAAGTGCAAATTATAATCGCCTGGTGACAACAGAATTTTGCCGTTGGTAGTATGATGGCAGGATGATGGCAACAATTCTTTTGACTAGAATAGGTTCGTTTCAATCTATTCGAACATTGAATAATAAAAATCAAGTCGGTTATATTATATACCTTACGTTGTCCAACGTCTACCTTGCTGTCGTGTCTTGTACACAACCTTTCTGATTTTTAATTCATTTTTGGTATTCTATGATATTCAAGAACTCCATGGAGTTAGGATGTCAAATCTACCAGCTCAACTGAAGGCACCTCCGGCGTGAAACAATCCAGCATCATATATCCAACACATATCCAACAAAAACTAGGATCTGGCCCAGTGTGCAGTCACGACCGATTGCGGTGCGGGTGGAGCTGTAAGCCGGTGCAGATGAACACAAACAACCCCCTTAGTGTGAGAGATTGGCTGGTCGCAGGTAGAGGTAGTTATTGTTGCAGGTCGCTCGTCCATTGAGGAACGCGGCATGAGTGGCATGATACCGAACTTCCTCATGATCGCGCTCGCTGGTCGCCGGTAATCTACAATCTTTCGGTTGCTCTTCGGGGTCACGTAGGTAGGTGTGCATTCGACCGATGATGGGGAATGTGCAGTACCGTACCGTGCCACGTATGCGATGCCCGTTGCCCTTTTGGATGCTGCTGCAGCAGGTACATGAATATTGCATATATGGAACCAAATGGGGGAGTGCTCTGTAGGATTAAAAAACCACCAGCTGACCCGAAGTTCAACACGCGGCACACAGAAAAAAGTTGATGAACTATTTTAATGCATAGTTCATCATCAAACCATCTCCTAAATTCGAAATTATTCTATGTTTATGATCATACTTAAAATGTGTGCTCAAAGCAAAAGTTCAATCACAATCAGATCAATTGCTGACCGTGAATCACAGTCAGTCATCACCATCAGTAAATCATGGTTGGTGTAAATTTCTTAGACGAAGAGTAACTTCTCACGCAAAATATGGTTGAATGGGTATAGACATTTCTTTGCGACACGTCATATTATTTTTTTTTTTCAAACAACTTGGGAGATTGTTCCGTTTTTCATCTTACTGAAAATATATGCATGCGAAAAAAAATCACAAAAATAAGAATCAAATCGAATGGGATGGGATGAACTTGGAGCTATGAGGGAAAGTGCCGAAAAATGGCCCTACATATTTAATGAATGAAGTATAAAATTTAGATCGACTTTCGGTGACTACACTTGGAATAATTTTTAAGGCCAAATCATGTTATTAACTTTTATTATCTTTTTTTAATAATGGTAAAAATTGAAAGATAGAATAATCATGTTTTCCATGCATTCCAAAAATTCACACAGGTTATGAAAATTCACTTTATAACGGCATCGGTGGTTCAGTGGTAGAATGCTCGCCTGCCACGCGGGCGGCCCGGGTTCGATTCCCGGCCGATGCAGCTTCATATTTTGCTACTCGATCTGTTGGTAAATTTATAGGAAGTTTTCAAAGAAGTTTTTGGGATCAAAATAGGGCTTTTTGAGACTTACGCCCGTTTATTACCGCATCGATTAACTTAATAAGCTGAAAAAACAGAACATACGGACGGCATTTCCTTCTGTACAGCTTATCACTGGGTTTAAACTTTGGACGAACAAACATACCATTTAATAATCTGAACAATGACAATGTGATTCTCACAATTAAAAGGTCAAGGTCAAATTAATCGAAGTTTCAAAACGTACAGTAGCTTCATATTGTAACATTTATTGTATCAGTTATATGAAACGTAATTTCTAGTGAACCTCTTCTTTGCTTCCATTATTTAAAAAAAACTGCTGCTTGCCTAATTTATTACAATGATTCTAATTTATGCATGGGAATGGGAAAAGTGCCGTGTTCATTTAAATTAGCGCAGAATCTGAAAATATCCATAATTTTGAGCAGCTTCAACAAACTACCATAACATGATTTATAGCCGTCGTCGCAGTTGTAAGACCCCTTTGTAATAAAACACCACCTTCTTCGTTCCGCAAGTGTGGTACCTCGTCCTCGTCATTATCAGCCGCCTTCTCGCCGATCCATTTAATCATTGATGCGCGGGCTTTTTATTTTAAATTTAGAAAATGAAAAATGAAAATTATACCCCGGAGGATTACATGCGAGCAAACCAGCTCCGGTACCTAATGGCTGTGCACGACGACGAGCATAAAAGTATTATCAACGCTTCACGCGCGCCGTGGACTTACTCCCGGGCTATATTTTCCTCGAAGCGGAGGAAAGGGACACCGACCGGGCCCGTGACAAACAACCCGACAACGGCAATCATTCCGAATGGAAAAGTTCCCTTCATCCTGGCGACAGGTTATTCGCTCGACATTGCACTGGCTGTACGCGTACGGTCGACCATTGTTGTTCCACTCGGAGAACAAAGTGTTGGTTTGTTTCGAGCAGGAAATGCCCCTCTGTTTCGCCTCCGCGAAAGCAACTATTCCACTCCTTCTATTAGAAGTAGCGCCATACCTGGTTCCCCGCGGGATTTCAGAAACGAAACGATGCAACAGCACCGACCCTTTTCTTTGGCCGCCGTGTCAACCATTTGGTGTCATCAAAAACTCATAAACAGCGTGCTTCACAAAATCACGGAAAAGGTCTATGGCTGTGTTTGGGCGATAAAGATATTTGCAACTGCCTTTATCTATTCAAAACCTGAGCTCGGGAAATACTGTATACGAAGTGAAGTTTGGTCCGACGTTCAACTGCGCAGCGCTTCGGAGGAGCTCTGAGCGGGTTAACTGCCATAAACATTCATGAAAATAAATTTTAATGTTCTGTCAATTACAGGACTACACGAAACGTGGATTAGCCGGTGCGAGATGAGGTGACGCTAATGGACATTTGGATTCACTGCTGGGCTGTTCAGAGCCAGGTGAACATTAGAACATATCGCTGAAAATAGGAATTCTTAAAACGAGGAAGCAATTCATTTTAATGGTGTCTAATTTCAACGAATGATGTATGATGGCAGTTTCTCCTCAAACATAATTAAGGAGCTTTACAATACGCCAGGCATTGGTGTAATGAAGCTGTTGCCAACCACTTGCTTAGGTGGGAAATCCCTTCGTAAGGAATATCTGCCCGATTTATCGTAAAGGGAAAACCTTATTAATATATCGAGGAAGTTCAAAAACATTTATCGAAAGATTTTACAGTCGAATCTCTACATCTCGATGTCTCTCCCTATGTCGATGACTTTCTCGGGCCCTTCAATCCAGATATACACTTCTGCTTTCTACATCTCGATAACTTCCCTATCTCGAAATCTCTCTATGTCAATGTGTTCTAGTTATATTTTGTTCAGAATTCACTCTCCCTATGTAAATACATATTAAAGTGAGGCGCAGTTGTATGGAAAAACGCAAGCTTCATCCAATCAAGTGAGATAAAAATATGGGCTCGATTGGTTGCGTCCTCGCTTTCCGCATCGCGTTTCAAATAAATATGAAGATTAGTATGGGAAAACGAACTTTTTTCCATTTTTGCTTTTAGCGGCTTCAATTTATCGTCAATCATGTGACTCAGTACGTTAGAATATAGTCAGAAAGATGCCGCAAGACTTTGCCTAAGAACGTACATAGCTTGAAGGTCCACAAAAAATGTGATTACGCTTTGGCCGAATACCGTTCGGCCAAATGCCATTTGGCTGAAAGCCTCTAGGCCAAAGATTATTTGGCCAAAAATGTCATATAGCCGAATAGGCCATTTGACACACTAAGTTATTTGGCCGAATATGCTATTTGGCTGAAAAGGTCATTTGGCTGAATAGATCATTTATTTTGTTGGGGCGTAGAACCACTGCGTCCATTGAGCTGAGTTGATCATATGGCCGAACAGGTTATTCGTATAAATAGGTCGTTCGGCCGAATGTGTCATTTGACGTCTCACATCTCACTTCTCACTATGAAAAGTGGGAAATAAGAAGTTAGTGATGAGTGGGAAGAGAGGCTTCTCCCTTCTCACTTTACGCATTGAGAAGTTATAAGTGAGAAATGAGGGATGAGAAGTGAGACGTCTCATTTCTCACTCATCATCACATACTAGACCTGTGCGTCGCCGCCGCGCCGGTGATTGTCACACGCCGCCGCCGCCGTCAAAAATGAATCGGCGCGCAGCTGCATAAACTTTTTTTTACGACGCCGGATATTTTTTACCACGCCAATGGCTATTGAAGGACTATTAGGGTAAGGGAGGTATTTTGGACCACCAGTTCGACGGCTTATATTTTGGACCACTGAGTGCAAATTCTTCTTGGTGGTCCAAAATAAGAGCCCCGGTAAGAGTGCTCCAAAATACATCCTTTACCCTAATCCATGGGTTTGTACATTTTGATAAAAGAATATTTTAACTGGTAATTTCCTATCCTATCGGAAATACATATTTCCGGTCAAGTTCATATTACATTTATCTACTTCCAAGTATGCAGTAATTATTGGATGGCGACCAACCCACAACTGAAACTAGCATTGAGCTAATTTTGCTATACAAGTATGCTTGGGCAAACATATCGGCACCAACATTTCAAAAGGGCGAAACTGCTTTTGTAAACAAGAGCTTCTCACGTCTCTGGTGGGCTTATTTGTGCTCACCCACGCAATGCAGAGCCATCAAATGGAAGAAGAGGATTCGATGCTTCCATCAGTGGCATTGGATTGCGTGGGTGGGCTCAAATTAACCTACCAGCGACGTGAGAAGCTTTTGTTTACAAAAGCAGTTTCGCCCTTTTGAAATGTTGGTGCCGATATACATATTTTTCCTAAGTCTGAATCCCATTTCCCGAATTAAACTCTAATAAAATTTAAAAGTGATAGTTGAATTATTTTTGAATAAGGCCGATGATATACTGACGCGTGTCCGTGTGCCAAAGCGTCTAAGACAAAAGAATTTGTCTTGCTGATATTCTGCTTTGTAACCGTTCGGTTTCATATTATTGACTTGCGACTCCACTGCAAGATTTCCTATCTTGTCCCACCATATCCATCTAAACCGACAGCATTCAATGAGAGTGCAATCGCTCACTCGTTTTGAGAATGGATAAACCACCCACCATTTCCATCCGTTTCGTATCAATGCACGTTCATGCAAACGGTGACACAAATAGCGAAACATATGATAATATCCAAAAAGAATTGACAATCAGAGGTCGCTACTAGATAACTAGATTTTGATGAGAACTAAAATGCAAAGGTCGGAGAAATATGAAACGTCAAACTTCGTATTTTGAACGAAGTTTGCCCTCCATCTCAACACAGAATTTTGATATAAATATCTTAGCCTAGACGAAGAAAATCCTCTTTCTGTCGCAACCACGTAGAAAATTGTAGCGCGCGTCGTGTAGTAAATTGTAAAAAGTATTCAAAATTGTGTTTAAAAACTTTGTATCTTATCCTAAGTGAATGTTTTGTCCTTAAAAACTAGTAGTAAGGTGTTAAATAGTCCGGTGAAAAATAGAAAACGGCTAGTAATAAGAATTGTATAAAACCTAACCTAGAATTTCTTATAGCCTATTCTGCCGTAATCTGAAAAAGTGACGTTTTAACCATTTTCAGAAAATGGTGTTAACGAGTAGTACTCATTGTGCTCTTTAACAGAAAAATGGAAAACTAGTATGTTGTAATTTAGCGCATACGTCACTTTGTCAGATTACGGCAGTATTGTGACGCCATGACGCCTAAAAACTAAAAAGAAAAACTACTGTGAAAAAAAGAGATATGTAAAATAAAAAGGTAATTAACTAGCAAGTTTTAAAAATATCCAAATGTCACACGATAGGTGTATTAATGCCACTTGGCAGGTCCACAAGTGGGCCTTTTTCGTTTCATTCAAAGCTACTCGATAGACTCTCGGTGGCAACCCGAGAGGCCCAATAAACACGCACACAGTGCTGAAGAAGTGTCAGAACACGGCTGATCTAGCTCGATGACCCCATTTCGAGCAAGAACGGCACCTCCATCCGATACCGTGGGAATAGCGACATAAAGTATATTGTCTGATGACGCCTATTATTCAGACCACATCCAAATCCATATCTGCCATCTTGTAATCGGCAATCCCACCGATGCAGCGAGCCCAACTCTCCAGCATGCCAACGCGGCCAGTCGCCGACCGTTTCCGGCCATCAATTTCAACCAAAAGCGGCCCGTCGACGCTAGTTCCTCATCATCAAGTTCTCCAATATGCAAACGCGGCACGTCGCTGCCAGTTCCCCAGCATCAAGTAGTGGACACTAGCTGTCACTAGCTGTTCAACGAAGGCACCGAGGATCCAGATCCCGAGCATGACGATGCTTGCTAGCAATAGCCCCTCCCCCCACGCAAGTACCCTATAAAGTGTGACAATTAAGTACCTAGGTAGCAGGAACTCAAGAAACTTATATTAAAATAGAGTAAAGCTATTTCGAGACCAGTAGTTCACTATTTCTGGGCAAGCATTCCCTGAACAATAAGGTCCCAAGTGTTTTATGAGTATTTCCGCTTTTCCTGGCTTGAACAGAAGCCGCCAAGCCTCGTCCTCCGTGCGTTCAAAGAAAGGCGATTTTCCTTCCGGGTTTTGAGTCATTTCTTAGTGTTAGACTTTGTGTTTATGTCCACTCAAGATTATGTTACCTCACTGGGCAGATATTTGTGAATGAATACTTCATTGAGTATAGAATAGTTGTGGAAACGTGAGTGCTCCGATTCATCCGAACCTGAAGAATCCACCTTGCAGTGAGAGCGAGTCAGTTTCAATGGCACCCAACGCAACGTGGGGCCAACTGTACAATACAATCTGCTATTAACGGCAGGGGTATCTGATATTGATTCTCCTCGTAATTGTAGTATTCTTCTTCTAATTACTTCAGCCGTCGAATCTGGTATTCAGCCACATCCAGCAACTTTTCCGATCTCTTTCATCGATCTGGTTTCTGCACTGGGTAATCTACGCTGTAGAGTAACTTGTAATAATGGCTGGACGGGCTTTACGTATGCTTGAACGCGCTCCTCATCGCTTGACGCATCAGCATCTCATTGCCCAAATGCTGCTCATACAACGAGATTACTTTTGACAGACATTGAATTGTTTTTGACAGATGTCTCATTGGTATCTTTGGCGTTTTGGTCTGAAATTATTTCAAAATTTCAATTTATATAATTTGGAAGCTCAAAAAGATTTAATTTTTAATTTTTCATAAACTTCCATTGAAAATACTTCAACTTCTTGAATTTATCTTGGAATTTCTTCAGTTTTTTAAGTAATTCTTTTGAGAATATTTTCTGGAAACCCATTCGGAAATCTACCCATATTACAAGAACTCATCCAAAAATTACTACAGTAATTCAAACCAGGAATTCCTATACGAATTTCTTCAGGAACATCTTCAAGAAATCCTTCGGGAATTTTTTTAAGAACCTTTTAAGAACTACTTTGAATGTTCTTACAAAAATTCCATCGTGAATTTCATCTGGAGAAATATACCGGAACAGACCCTGGAAGATTTTTTTGGATAAATTTTCTTAAGCAATATTCCGAGGATTTTTTTTGCGGAATCTATTGAAGGATTTATGGAAGGGTGCTTGAAATAATTTCCAGGGCAACTTCTGGAGGAACTCGAAGAAGATTAGCAAGGAGAATTTGTAGAAGAAGTTCCAGGGGCTATATTTGGGTGTATCAGGAAAAATGGGGTACTTTCGGAAGGAGTTTCTACGAAATTTTCTGCGAGAATTGCTGGAAGAATTTCAAATATTCATAATTTCCAGATGAATTTTTGTGTGTATTTCATTTCTAGAGGAATTATCCATACCCAGGGGACTTTCTCTAGGAATTACTGAAGAATTCTAAAACGATTTTATAGGACACTTCTTGAAGGAATCCTTTGGGAAAAATCTGGAGGGATTTCTAAGTTGATTCATTTTTTTATTTATTTACTTGTCTTCGAGCTAATAAAACTCCTGGAGGAATAATAGTAATAATTTTAGGAGGAATTACTGCCAGAATTAAATTGTACTAAATCGGAGAAGAATTCTTAGAAAAACTTTCCGAGGAATTCCAAAATAAACATTTTGAAGAATTCCTGGAAGAACTTCCCAACTAATTCCTAGTGGAACCTTCTCAAGAATTTCTGGAAGAACTTCCGGTTGAATTCCTGAAGCACTTTCTAAAGGAAATTATTGAGGATCTTCCGAGGGAATTTATGGAGGGACTTCCGGAGGAACTTAAGGAGGAATCCCTGTAGAAACTTTCGGAAGAATTCCCGAAGTAACTTCAGGATGAAGTCTTGGAGAAACTTTTGGATGAATTCCTGGAGAAGCTTTTTTGAAGGAATTCTGAAGGACTTTTGAAGATTTGTGGAAGAACTTCCGGAGAAATTACTGTAGGACCCTCCGAGGAATTGCCGGAGAAACTTCCAAAGAAATTCTTGAAGAAACTTTCTTAGGAATTCCTGGAGAAATGAAATGTAGGAATTGCTCGAGAATCTTCTAATAGAATTCCTGCAGGAACTTCTCAACTGAATCCTGGTGGAACTCCCGTCGGATCTCCTGGAGGAATTTCCGAGTGAATTCTTGGTGGAACTTCTGGAAAAATTACAGGCGGAACTTCCGGGGGAATTCCTGAAGATTTTTTGATGGATGAAATCAGTTCACGCCAACCCACGCCGCCCCGCCACTGGTTGAAAATGATCTATCACGTCGCCGGCGGTATATTTTCAATCGGCGCACAGGTCTATCTCATACTTCTCACTGTGAAAAGTGAGCCGTGCGAAGTGAGTAGTGAGACGTCCAACTTCTTACTTGGCACTACTCATTTTTCACAGTGAGAAGTGGGAAATAAGTAGTGAAAAATGAGACGTCTCACTTACCACACCTCGCTTCTCAATTTTCAAATGTCCGATTCAGCCAAATGACCTATTTGGAAAAATATCCTGTTCGGCCAAATAACCTATTCGGCCAAATGACTTTTTCGGCCAAATAGATATTCGGCCATTTCGGTCTAAAAGCCAAATGTTCAATTCGGCCAAATGTCCATTCGGCCAAATGTCCTATTCGACCAAATGTCCTATTCGGCCAAGTGTCATATTCGGCCAAATGTCCTATTCGACTAAATGTTCTATTCGGCCAAATGTCCTCTTCGGCCAAATGTTCTATACGGAAAAAGATCCTATTCGTCCAAATGTCCTATTCGGCCAAATGTCCAATTCAGCAAAATGTCCAATTCGGCCAAATGTTCAATTCGGCCATGTGTCCTATTCGGCAAAAGGTCCTATTTGGCCAAATGATGTATTTGACCAAATGTCTTATTTGACCAAAAGTCCTATTCGGCCAAATGTCCTATTCGGCCAAATGTCCTATTCGGCCAAATGTCCTATTAGACAAAACATTATATTCGCCCAAATGTCCTTCTTCTTCTTCTTCTTCTTCTTCTATGGCTCTATATTCCAAGTGGTACTTGGCCTGCTTTTCAACAACTGTATTCTATTAGCATTTCTTCAGTTATTAATGAATCGCCTGCTTTGAGCGTGCTTACAGCGGCACACTTGGAGCTAACTTTCTGAAATAAGTATGGCGAAAGGCATCTAATGTTCGATTTCTCAAAATTAAGCACTTTTATCAAAAAAATATTTGGTAGGCATGGTAGCGGACACCTTCCTACATAATCGGTACCAAATAGTTTTTCATGAAAAGTTTCTTATTTTGAGAAAACCCGCATTAGATGACTTTCGCCATACAAATTCCAGGCGGTTAACTCTTGCTGGCTGTTTTGCGCATATACTATAGCGCCTGGATGTGACAGCGGCGAGTAGAAAATCAGCCACTGCCAATAATTCATTGAAAGCTTTTCTGTGCCCACCATTGCATGAGTATGTATCTTGTGTGGCAAGAACAATGGATACACTATGCCCAGGGTATCGAGAATGTTTCCAACCCAAAAACATCCTAGATCGGACCGAGCATCGAATTCGCCATCTCCGGATTGGCAATCCTACGCCTTTGCTCGCAAGGCTACTGGAGAGGCCAGGATTCGATCAGATGGCCGGATTCGATCAGATGGTTTTCGTCCTAATGGTTTGTTCCGCCTAGTGGCATTTGGCCGAATGAGCTTGGGCCAAACGATTCTTCCCGCGCTGAACATATGTAGTGATCACATTCTATTCTAAGGATTACACCACTTTAGAAACAAGTCGTTAAACCTATGATTCCATTATTGAAAAAAAAACTCAAATTCTCAAATCTCAACAACGATTCAAATCAAACGCGAGTCGAATCTCACCAGACTAATGGTACAGATAATCGCTCATGATTCGACTCGCAGTTTGCATCATGGCATGATTTTTACGTGATCTTCTTTGTTTATTGCGCATCAAATTAACTTTCTTCGTTCAAAACAATGGGTAATAAATAACAGCAAAATAAAATGTCCATGAAGAATTAGAAATTTTCCATGAAAAATTAGGAAATGGTTAATAAAGAAATCAGGGTTCAAGCAATAAATAAATATCAATTTACTAATATGAATCGACTGTACGTTTTAATTGCATTTATTGTCGAAACGTCGGGTAAATAATAAATTCGTTGTAATAATTGTAAGACTGAGTAGTTGTTCAATAAATATAAAATTTCCATCAATAATACTAAAGTTCCATAAAAAATTCAAAATTTTCCACAAAACAAAAAACAGCACTTTAAAAAGTAAAAATTGCTACTATAAAAGAAGAATTTTTCATAAAAACAAAATCAAAATGATCTACTGAAAAAATACAAAATTTCCATAAATAAATCAATATTAGCAAACAATTACAAAATTTTCCACAAAATATTTCTTTTTAAAAAACTGAAAAAAAAAACACAAAATAGTCAATAAACAAGAAAATTTCTATAAAAAAAATACAAAAAAAGCAATAAATCTGATAAAATTTTATACGATTTCAAAGCAGGGGTCATTTATGAGAAAATAAATGCTCAGTGCTATTGCTTTGTTATAGGGGAACGGATCGGTACTTCATCTTCACTTCAAAATTAAAGCAATGAAAAGCAATTTGATTTGTTTCTTATTTTTGTGATTTTTTTTTCAGCAGTGAGCATTGCGATGAGATGAATATATGTTCAGTGAGATGGTAAAAATAGCAGTTCCCCAATTGTTTATGAGAAGTTTCATATTTTTTTATTGCTCTTTATTGATTTTTTTGTGGAAAAACAAATTTACTTACTTTTGTAATTGTTTATTGCTAATATTTTGAATTATTTATGGAAATTTTGTATTTTCTTCGTAAAACATTTTGATTTCTTTATGGAAACTTCTTCTTTCATAATTGCAATTTTTGCTTTTAAAAGTTTTAAATTTTGGAAATTTGTTGCTTGTTTATGGAAATTTTGCATTATCTGTGGAAATGTTATTTTTATTTATTGCTCATACCCTGATTTCTTTATTGGCAATTGCGCGATGCTGTTGTTGCAGAATGGCAAGCGAGTTAATTCGCGCATGAGGCCTTGGTGATTGAAATAAGTCCTTACTGCAGATATTTCTTTGATGATCCGGGGCACCCTCATATCACGACCGAGCCAGAGAAGCGGTGAATCCGCCAATTATAGTGAGAATCTATCCTCTTGTTTCTGCTTCGACAATAATTGTAACTTTTAGATGAAATATTCTTTTTTTTTCTACTCTTTATTTATATGATTTTTCAAATTTTAAGTTCTTCACTCTTACACTGAAATATTCGAAACAACAACGATTTTATGACAGATGAGCCGAATTGATTCGTGAAATCTGATAGAGGTGAGTTAAACCATGTGACATTAGACTGATTATGGGAGCAAATAGTGTTTGAGAATAGATTATACATCAGGAGTTTACTATGGAAAATTATTAGATTACAATTGGCTAAATCGTAAAAAACTAAAATAAGAATCGTATGCAAACTACGCATGGGCAGATCGCCTACTTTGCAGGGCAACGTCTGCCGGGTCGACTAGTCTTAGATAAATTTGCAAAAATCATAAAATTCGTTGAAACATGATAAATCTAGACTAACATTTGAAAAAGGCGTAACAGCCAAAATTTATTCCTTCTGATTCTTCGTCTACATATATAGCTATATATGTGGACAAAGAATCAGAAGGAATACATTTTGGCTGTTACGCCCTTTTCACATGTTGGTCTAGAAATACAGTCGCCTCTCCACATCTCGATATTGATCGAGGAATGGAAGGAAAATTGAAATGGGTACTAGATCCAAAAAAGCTCGTTGCTATGAAAAACGACAACAAACCAAATGTCGTTTCCTGTTGTTGATGTGTTTGTTATTGTCCAAAGATGGTCTAGTAGCCTAAAAATTTGACCATATCGACATAAGGAAAGTGAATCCTGAACAAAATATGATCAGAACCCATCGAGATAGAGAGATATCGAGATAGGAAGGTTATCGAGATGTAGAAAGCCCAAATATATGTAAATCGAAGGGACTGAGGAAATCATCGACATAGGGACAGATATCGAGATATAGAACATCGAGATGTGGAGAGTCGACTGTATATTTTTTTCGTGACAGCCTCTTTTTCTCAAAAGTGTGTGCCATCATAGCCGCACCGAATACAAAGACATAGTTCTACGTCAAAAAATAACAAACGATAATGAGAGAGAACCTCCTGTGGAAATATTTCCCATGGAAACTTGGGAGAATTTTTCGTTAAAAATTGGGAAAATTTCTCGTGGAAATCCGGGAGAACATACCGAAGAAATTTAGTAAGATTTCTTCGAAAATCCATCAAAATTATTTGTGGAAATTCACAATAATTTTCAATGGAAATATCTTCTTGGAAAAAAAATCCCTTCAATTTAGAATGATGTTCCCTGGAAAATTAAAAAAACTGAAAGAAGAGAACGTTCAGAAAAATTTCCTTAACAAATTTAGAGGAATTTACTGCCTTAATAACCTTTACAGAATACGTCGGGAAAATTCAGAAAATTAAAAAAAAAATAAATTCTGGTGGAGAATCAAAAGATATTTAAAAAAGATCTCCAATTGATATTCAAAAGAATTTCCCGAGAAAATTCAACGAAAACCTTGTATGCCAATGCACATCGCTGCTGCTGCCGGCTAAAATTGATTCGACGTGAACATGCCAAAAACATTGCGCAGACGATTTTAGGACCAGTGCACACTTTCAAGTGTCACAAAATTACTCCAGTTCTCATAATGCAACGTTGTTTCCACCAGACTTTAAAATGAAACATCTTAGCCAAACATCGAATACTGTTAGCATTCAAAGTTCCTATTTTTTAAACATTTTTTTAATAGAAGAAAAAATCATGGCTGCCTTTTATACCTTATTTGCATCCACCCATTACTCAACTTGAGTAATTGCTCTTATAAACCTCTCCGCTGCCATCAACACCCTGTCAATCCCCTGTCCCCATCAACCGAGAGCAATAGATCTCAAATCGTAGATAAAACGCCACCAAAAGACTGCAGAGAACCCTCTCACGTAACATGAAAGCATAAATTATCAATTAATATCGGATCTAATATACATAATTCATACCCCGCCTCTGAGCTCTGAGATTCCACTTGGCCCGCAGTTTGTTTGCTTCCCCCAAGCAAGAGTTTCACTCCTTGGCACCAACGAGCGTCACACCGTCGCTCGCGTCGTCGCTGCCCCGTAATACGACATCTCCGCCGACAGCGCGTGAGGATTCTCATTTTAAGGCTGCTTTTATCCGTTTTTAGCTCACACTCTGTCTCGAACACGTTAAACATCAACATCATGGCCAGATCGTGCAGCAAACAGCCCCGATGCCTGCCATGGTTTAGATACTCCGATCCGAGCTGGACCACTTGCGGTGAACAAATCCTTTTTCTCGCTCTAACCATGTATGAGATGTCTAACCGACGACGACGACGACGACGACGTTCCCTCATCCAACCTTCCCGGGTCACGAGGAGGAATACGACGTCATTGCATATGCAGCTCACACGGCTCGCGGGGCTGGACCCCACAGCTACGGCCAGACTTTGTGTGTAAATCGAAACCATGCATTGCATGCTGCTTGGCTTTGGCAGTTTGCCCACCGACCCAGTAATCATGATTGATGCCCTTGATGAGTTTTGCGAGTGTGTTCGTGCCAATAAAATAGGGTAGGGTACCACCAGCCGTGTCGCCGGCGACGATGCGATGGCCGACCAGAACCAGAACTAAATTCATGATCAGTGTTTAAATAAGGAGAGTGTTCTAAATAGCCGCATGTACCAGAGGCGTATCAAGCTCAGAATAAAACAGATGAATTGCCCAACTGTTATGCAGACTTTGGTAGGTTCTTCTTCAGAATTGTAAGAAAACCTAGCATCCGTTGTTTAGGATTATCAAGTCAACATCGGAAGTCGAGCCACACTTCATAGTATAGCTACAAATCTAGCAAATTATCATAAAATCTACTTTTATTCTGTACGATTTTCAGAAGTACATATTTGTTGTGAAAATTTTTCTCAACCTGCCTTTACGAAGTTCCGACAGATGGGGTAATTTCTCGTTCGCACGAGAAACTGAAGGACTTGAGTCGAGTCAAGTACGAGACACTGAAGACGGCCTTACCTTTGAGGTCGAAATACGTATCTGTCAAGATACAATTAAGTGGTGGAATTCAATGGGATGGTATAAACTCGTCTTATGACAGGTAAAAACATTCCACTAAAAAGCTCAAAATAATTTTCTTATCATTCAAAAATTGTCAAACATCTTAATCATATTGATAATATTCACATTTAAAAAAAGTGGTGATATTCTGTTGCAGGAAAACTTATGAGGCAGGAAAACTATGAGCTGGCAGCTCCTAGGGAACAAAGTACCACGCGTCGGCGAATCAGCATTCTAGTATGGATAATCCGTGGAGACGCAAGTACTTTGAAGGTTATCGCCACTAGGGCGTTTTGCCTCGCCAAAATGTTAGATGTTTCTTGAAAATGTGGAAATTTTCGGTTTTTCCGACCTTCCCATGCACTATTTTGAAACTTTCTTCGCCTATCCTACATAATTTTAGATCTAGTTTTGTTACGGACATCTTAATGACGGTAAATATGAGGGAAACCACAAAAGGCGTTTTGCAACGGGGGGGCGTTTTGGGGCCTCTTCCCCTACAATTACTAGCAACATACTTTCCGTTATAGATAAGAGACTGGTTGGATATTTCGAAAGCGTTCAATCACACTTAGACCCCCTAATCCTACGACAACTGGTGGATTGTGCATTTACCGGGAATATTAACTCCTACATCCTTGTAGACGCAGAAACCGGTCAGCAACCGAGTAAGGGAAGGAGGGGCAATATGCCCTAGCTAAGCAAAGACTGCTTTAATGCCTTAGCTGTAACGATTTTCATGGGCATTTTTACCTCATCATATTCATAATATTCACATTTCAAAAAATTGGTGATATTTCGCTGCCGGAAAACTCATGAGGCAAAACGCCTTCTTGCCGGTAGCTATTAGGGAACAACGCACCACGCGTCGGCGAATCAGCATTCTGGTATGGACAGTGCGTGGAGACGCGTAGTACGTTGTAGGTTAGTTGCCCTAGGGTGTTTTGCCTCGCCGAAATGTTAGATGCTTCGTCAAAATGTGGAAAATATCAGTTTTTCCAGCCTTCCATACATTGAGCATGGGAGGCTTTGATACCTTCTCTCCTCCATCCCAGCAACTTAAGAGCAGAGTAAATAAAACAGAATACCTAATGTGTTTTGGTTTTATTCTAGTAGAGCAAGCGTAACACAAATGCTCCAGTCGTAGCTTCCCTGGATACCATACCAAGTTTGGCTTGGCGAACTCTGGTGCTCGTTGTTTACGCAACAACGATCGCTCATAATCGTTGTTTGGTATCCATCTGAGCAGCCTCACTCACTGGCATAGAATGCTATGATTGAATAAGATCAATGCTCGTCCGCTTCACTCACGCTTTCATTGCCTGCTCAGGCCTGCTTCAAGTGCTTCGATTACGGACATAAGTCATTTGACTGCAAAGGTTCTGATCGGAGTCGGCTTTGCCAGAGGTGTGGAGCTGAAGGTCACAAGGCTCACACCTGTCAGGCCACCGAGTCATTGACTACGAAAAAGCTTTCGACCTCTCAATCACGGGAATATGTGGGGCGCCCTAAGACGCAAGGGGGTTCCTGAGAAAATCATCGGCCTCATCGAAGCACAGTACGAGGCCTTTTCGTGTAGAGTGCTGCCCAATGGGGTCCTGTCCGACCCTATCCGGGTCGTAGCTGGTGTGAGGCAAGGATGTATTCTATCACCGTTACTATTCCTCATCGTAATCGATGAGATTCTGGTAGATACGATTGACCGTGAACCAAACCGCGGGCTGTTATGGCAGCCTATAACCATGGAGCACCTAAACGACTTCGAATTGGCTGATGACGTTGCACTCCTCGCGCAACGGCGCTCTGATATGCAGAGTAAGCTCAACGACCTTGCCGAGCGCTCCTCCTCGGCAGGTTTAGTCATCAACGTCAACAAAACCAAATCCTCGTTGGATGTAAACACGGTGATTCCTTCCAGTTTCACAGTAGCCGGGCAACCAGTGGAGAATTTTGAAAGTTTCCAATATCTTGGTAGCCAAATGGCGTCAGACGGCGGTACCAAGATCGACATAGGCGCACGGATCAAGAAAGCAAGGGCTGCCTTTGCGAGTTTGAGAAATATCTGGAAAAACAGGCAGACAAGTGAACGCACCAAAATACGAATTTTCAACTCTAACGTAAAATCTGTGCTGTTAAACGCTAGCGAAACATGGTGTGTACAAGTGGAGAACACTCAACGGCTGCAGGCGTTCATTAACTCCATCGTCGTTGTCACTAGAGGCCGATAGCAACAGAAATTCTAGATCGGAAGTGGGGCTGGGTCGGCCACACTCTACGTAGGGGCGGAAACGAAATCTGTAAACAAACAGGTTAAAGCCGGCTATCGCTCAGGATGGAGATCTTTCAAGTCGGCCCTTTGCACCACCGGAGGTGTACAGGATCCACAAGTAAGTAAGTAAGATATTGTTAGTCGACACCAACGCTGGTCAGCAGTCAATTGAAGTGTCAGCAGGTGTTCCACAGGGATCGATCCCCGACCCGGTTCTGTGGAATATCATGTATGACGGAGTATTACGCTTAAATCTCCCAGCTGGTGTGAAAATAGAAGGATTTGTGGATGATGTAATGCTAGAGGTCACAGGCGACACTCTCGACCAAGGTATCTAAAATGGAGGTAGTACAATATGTCAAATTATTCAATCGACCATTTTGTAAAAGCTGGCCGGTTTGTTTTGATAGCAAACATAAGCAAGCCACGAAAATGCAACGACGCCCATGCGTCGTTTTGCTTTTGTGAGTCACGTCAACTTAGTTGTTTATACTGACACTGGTTAATGTCGAACCTAACATTTTGTTGAAATAGATTTTACCATATATTTTTATACCATCTATCTTATCTCCAGAAGACAAAAAGCAAGTATAACATCAATTTCATCGGTGTCATCAGTGAATGTTGATTGCAGGAAATAATAATTGCAAATAAAACGAACTCATTTGTAGACGCAATGTATATACGGGATATGGATGCAAAATTGCAATATACCTACATAAAAAACACATGGATGAGGATATGATGGAATCGTATTGTGCCTAGGGCTTGGAAGCTGTGTTTGTACTGCTTCATTTGAGTCAGCCACTACATAATAATCTCCGTAGTGACACATATTTCAACCTCAAATTTGAAATCATCATTAATGTTTCAAGTCATGACACTGCAATGCGATCACAGCTGCCGTCGTAATCCGCATGTCTATCAAATAGTGCAATTTAAAGGAGTGGGTAGTACAAATTTATCTATGCGAAAATAAATTAACGAGAATATTTTTCGATCCCCAAACTACCTGAACTTTCTTCTCAAGTATCTTCAGATTTCCGATTACCCTTGTTAAAAAGGAAATAATTTGGGGAATTGGATACGCAGAACCTCGTACTCTACGTATTCAGTCGTCTTCTGACAGAATGTATCGTTTCACTCATTCAAAAGGCAACAACACTTAATAAAAACGTATTTTATACATGGATTTTTTTTATATGGATTCATTAACGCGAAAAGTGATATTTCAATGATTTCTCACTGGTGAATGTGGCTTAAATGTTTATTTAGAACTTAATAACTTAAGTTAATAACTTCCTATACTTTTTTATCATGTCTCTTGTTCGGCAATTTGTTAGGTCCACTTTGCTTGAATCGTTTTGGGATGCTTGATGAATCAGAATCGATCTTTCTTTTTGTTGATTTAAATTCTTACGTATTTTCCGTAATCAATCCCTCATTTTTCATATTCTCGTATCTCATCCTTGTAATAGTTCTTATTTTTATATACTTTTTCACAGTAGTCTCGTCGAATCCTGAATGTTTCTGCATCACGACAGCAACTATATTGTCTATTGGAAAGTGAGCTGAGCAGATGCCTTGATTTCCTTGGGGCTGCCAAGTTTCGCCGCACCTGCAAAAAAGATGTCCAGATTTCCAACCGCTTGTAATCGAGCGGAAATCGGTGTACAACAACATCTCCAAGATGTTTTGAAATCTTGTTTCCGCATCCTTGAACTGCGCAAAATGTCGGCATCTAAAATAAGACAAATATGCTCGAACCCATTCGAAACTATATCATCGTCAATACTTACCGTTCAACAACAACCATACTTTTGAATGATTGCGCGACGTAAACATCTCGATGGAAACGATGGAAACCGAGTTGTGCAGTAATATAAACAAGACGCCTAGCCAGCCACCCAGTTTGTTAAGTGGCTGGCTGTCATTTTCCAATGGAGTTGAAGTAGGCTTTGCTGCGATAGGGCAGGTTTACAATTTGCTGTCACGATTTTTTCCTATCCAGTATTTTTTTCAATGTGAAGTCAGTGTCAGTGTCCTTTCTATCGGGTGCATGAATTGGTAACGTGAAGCATCTTCAAACTACAAACGAGAAATACGCTTACAAGTTCGACACCCCGATGACACGCCGAGCCGAATTTCCCGAAGTTGTGGTGGACTGTATTTAAAATTATTACGTGTTAGCAAGCGATACATCTAGTGGAAGATGAGGCCTGGAACGACTGCTCGATGCCCGAAGCCATCTCCAGAACAAACCTCAGCTGTGCTCTGTCTGCGTTTTGGCCGAATTCGGTGAGTTTGTTCCGGTTTATATTACGGTGTACGTTGTACATGCACAAAAGATTTTAAAACCCATATCATCTTCGTAAACCGGTGTAGAGTATTATTTCATACTTGTTCCAGAAATTCAGCTAAATGGATCATTTGCAAAGATCTTTATATGTTATCATTTTTATCTGATTGAAGTGTATTGCGCAGAGAGTACAAGGCTGGTATTGTTTCTAGCAGTTTATTCACCGACCTCCTCGATTAAAACTCGAGCACAAATGACCCTGCATAAGCGTTTCAGGACCGCGCGCGTGATGTACGGTTAAAATAGATTAATTGGAATCAATTTCAATCAATTTCGTTTATTTGGTAGTCAACCGTCAATCGACCTCTTAACTTTTGTTACCCCGGAAGTCATCTTTTAATAAACAACAATTTCATTGAAGACTTATATGAACCGGTGTTCTGAACAAAATTTCGAGTTTCGAATGCTTGCACCATTGTAGTACAACATTAGCGAAGAAAGCATGCTTGTCGTACACAACACATATACATACTGAGTCCCAGAAAGGGAAAGTGAATTTTATCGATATTAGTTGATTGATTTGGAACTTACTACAAATAGTCGATAGATTTACCCACATATATGTACATACAATATACCTTCATAATCCTACCTATGATGGTCATACACTCCGTGTTGTCCGGAACAAAATCAAGTGTAATGTAATATTTGAAGTCACGAAAATCAAATTTTCTCCTTTTAGTCTCAAGCTTCATTACTGCGCATCTGCATAGCGCTTTTGTTGCGAACAAAGTGCACTAGTTGCATAATCGAGATAACGATTCCAGGCTAGAAAAATATGGAGCTGTTGTAAGTAAAATTGTTATATTTTTGTCGTCTTGTGGGTTTTCGATTGTTTTTTCATCGATTTTGTTTCGTTTCTTTTCTTTTCTTTTTCGTTCCAGAGGGCGAGTAATAACGATTGAATGCGAGTGAAAGTTTGTTCGTGTTTTGTGTTGGACACAGAACGATCGCGCGGTTATCGGAATGCCGGGTTCTGCTGTGCGGGCGAGTATATTAATATAAAAGTGAAACAATCAGTGCAGGTTTGTTTGTGTTTTGTATTAGACATAGAACGATCAGAGATCGCGTCCTGACATATTTTCTTCAGTAAGCAGAACGATCGGCTGGTATTCGAAATTTTGTTCTGCTTTGTGCGGTAAGCAAAACGATCAGCCGGTCACCGAAATTTTGTTCTGCTGTGTGCGGGAGTAAATTAATTAGATAGTAAAAGTTTAGATCGCGCCCAGACATGTTTCTTCAGTAAGCAGAACGATCGGCCGGTCATCAAAATTTTGTTCTGCTTTGTGCGGTGAGCAGAACGATCGGCTGGTTACCGAAATTTTGTTTTGCTTTGTGCGGCCTTCAAAATAAAATTATTAGTTTTGTTTTCATCGATTAAACTACACGCTATACACGGCATACCGTTTACCAAAACGAACCCTGCCACACTTCCTACCCCATATATCCAACATCCCAGTGATTTCTCGTGGAAGTGCAGATGACTCGTCGGCTTCTATCAAAGCGAGTATCATGTCAACATTCTCCTACCCATTCCTTAATTGACCTGCATTCGGACACGGCCGGCGCTGGTATTGCTTATTTTTGTGTCACCAGTTCTTACACATTGAAGATGATGTTAGTCCCAAACTTCATTTGTTGGTTCTCTGTGTAATTACAGCTGACCTGGCAATAACGGAGTAGCAACCGTGGGCGGTCAATCATGCTCATGCTCATGCTCATGCTCATGGCTGGCTGTCATTTTCCAACCCCCTCTCAAATACCTCTGCCCGCACCCAGTGACTGCTTAGATTACCGTACCTAGACCTCAAGATACCTTGCTCTCGACGAAGTTGAATTTAAAGCTTCGTACGCGATTAGCAGAGTCGAAGAATGGCTCAACTCAAGGAGGTTGGCGTTAGCACATTGTGGTGCATAACCACCATGGGTTGCAGCAAGCGAGGATAAACGTAGGGATCTGCACAGGTAACTCCGTGAGGTCATTAAAGCATCTAGGCGTGATGATCGACGATAAGGTCAATTTTACGAGTTATGTGGATTATGTATGCCAAAAAGCCTCATTGGCAATAAAATATTTTTCGCGAATGATGTCCAACGGATCGACGGTGCAAAGTCAGGTGCGTAGGCTTATAGTGGGTTTAGCATTGTCTATTATCCGATACGGCGTACCAGCATGGTCCAAAGCACTAGAGGCTAGGTGCAATGTTAAAAAATAATTCTGTGTACATCGGCTGATGTGTCTACTGTAGTCCTCCCCTGATGTATTGCTTAATTGCGGGCCGGGGGATTGGGTTGGGTAATCCCACCCCCACACTACCTGAGTTAACCTCCTCAGGTGTCTGTTTGCAGATTTCCGTTTACCCTTGCTCAAGAAAAAAAAGACGCCGAAACCCAAAGCCCCAGTTATGGTTTCGATTCCGTTGTCAGCGTTGGAGCAAAGAACGGTCAAGACACTACAAGCAATAAAGGATCCCCAAGGCGCGAGCGACGGAACTCAGAAATCAGGTTGAGCAGTGTCAAAGACGCGCCAACCCAACAATTCAATCCAGTGGTAAACCCGTGAGCGAACAAGTATGCAACCTCCAAAGCAAGGGATGAACCAGTCGCGCTTGGAGAATAAGACTAGGCGCCATCCCGAAAACTTACCGGACATTATCATTAGAACTGGAAGGTGACCGGTAACAGCCATGGGAGGAACTGATTTGCCCATCAATTTTTAGCCATCGAGGAAACCGGTAAGCCAAACTGGGCGCCCACCCGCGTGCTCTACAGGTTTTATTCCATCGTCGCTTAATCCTCGTCCGTCTGAATCAGTGAACCGAGATCAAGTGAGTGTTCCTCATATTCCTATTGTTTCTACACATCAACAGTTAACATCGCGGCCAAGATGAATACACCACTAGGTGTTCCAATCTGCCAAATTCACGATTCAGCCATCTTGGATTTTAGTATGGGAGAGCCAGCCGGTTTGTTTTCGTTTTGCACTGAAAATGAATTTTTCACCCCCGCCGTCTTCTCTTCTACAAACTTGACAGGTTGGAGCACCTACTACTGTATTCATCTTGATCGCGGCAGTCCTAGCCAAGATGAATACACCACTAGGTGTTCCAATCTGCCAAATTCACGATTCAGCCATCTTGGATTTTAGTATGGAAGAGCCAGCCGGTTTGTTTATGTTTTGCACCGAAAATGAATTTTTCACCCCCGCCTTCTTCTCGCCCATAAATTGGGCAGATTGAAACACCTAGCTGTGTATTCATCTTGGTCCTGGCTAAAAAATCCCTCGAATTTCTAGAAATCCAGCAGAATGGCCCGTTTTTCTAACGGGAAGAATATGCTTCGCCTGCAACGTTGCTTAGCAAGCGCTGCATAAGAAACGGCTCGTATGTTAGCCGTTTGGTGCTACCCGTGTCATTTCCGCAAGTTATCGAGGCTCTTCGCATGCGGTTTGGCCGTTCAAAACTGCTGACCAACGCTCTACTTAGTATGATTCGTAAAATTCCCGCGCCGGGGTTCGACAGGTTAGAAGCAGTCATCAGCGAAACTCCCCGCTGATCGAAAGATCATATGGGCGGGATACAAACGAGGATTCCCTCACGCCAAACTGAAAACCTTTGGCAACTATATGACATCGGTGGTGGTGCAAGATGCAACAAGTGTTGTTATCACTTGTCATAAGACGAGTTAGTACAATCCCATTGAATTCCACCACTTAATTGTATCTTGACAGATACGTATTTCGACCTCAAATGTAAGGCCGTCTTCAGTGTCTCGTACTTGACTCGACTTGACAAGTCGAGTCAAGTACGAGACACTGAAGACGGCCTTACATTTGAGGTCGAAATACGTATCTGTCAAGATACAATTAAGTGGTGGAATTCAATGGGATTGTACTAACTCGTCTGATGACAAGTGAAGACATTCCACTAAAAAACTCAAAATAATTTTCTTATCAAGTGTTGTTATGTTTGAACCGGAGGGGGAAGCGGAACTATACTCGCGATCGTCCGGAATGTAAGGGATTCATCAACTTCCATTCGCTGAAAACATCCAGCAGTAGCGAACCTTCATAAGGTGTGCTGAACAACACACCGAAGCAATTAAACTGCTCGCATTGTAACCAGAGTGATCATCGAGTACGCGATTGTGTGGCCTTCAAACAACTAAACGTCGACGACCGCTGGAGAAGAATGTGTGCCCTAGGTCTGTGTCAAAGCTGTCTCTTCAATCATGATCGGTAAGCTTGTCGGGGAAGGAAAGTATGTGAAATTGAGAGCTGTCCGTTCCGACATCATCAACTAACTACATTCATCCAGGGGACCTCCGAGACATTATAGTTCGCGCCCACAAATCCCGGTAACATTACACGGAAGTCGTGGATCAATAAACACCTTCACTTTTCTCGATGAAGGCTCTGATCTCACGCTCGTTGAGAGCGACCTGGCAGCTTCGCTGGGAGTACACGCCAACCCTCTTTCGCTATGTCTCCGGCGGACGGGAAACATTTCTCGTATAGAAGAGGAGTCGCATCAGATTACTATTGAGATTGCGGGTATCGGACAGAAGACACAAGTTGGTTAATGCGAGAACCGTGGCCAATCTTAGTCTTCCTTGTCAAAGCTTCCAGGTGAAAGATGTACAAAATAGACACCCACACTTGAAAGGGATTCCTATACGTAGCTACCTAAACGCCCGACCAAAGATCTTAATCGGCATCGACAATCTACGGCTCACACTACCGTTGAAAGTTAGAGAAGGTGGTGGAAATGACCCGGTGGCGGTGAATATCAGGCTTGGCTGGTGTGTGTGTGAATGCTTCAGTTTCCACGTGTGTGAATGTTCCCATTATGCAAATCACAAATCAGTGAAGCAGTTCTTCGCCATAGAAGAAACTGGAATAAATTCCGCGGAAATCCCGTTGAATAAAGAGGATGAACGGGCGGTAACCATCATGGAATCTACAACTCAGCGAGTAGGAAACCGCTTCAAAACGGGGCTGATCTGGAAAAAGGACGAGGTAGAATTCCCGAACAGCTACGCTAAGGCTGTGATGCCTAGAACGAAACGACGGGCATGGTAGCGGTACCTTGACAGGTGATAAAACGCCAATGAGAGCGACGATGGTAAGGTTTGAACGTCTAATGACGACAGTAGCTATAGGTTAGCAGGCATGCTGTAAGACGCGATAAACTAGCAAAAATGGTGATGGTTTGACAGGCGGATGGCACGTAGAGAATAGCGAAGCTGCTGGTAGATAGGCCAACAAGATAATAGCGTCGATGATATCGCAACTTGACAACAACAACTCATTCAATGCTGATCATATGAATACGATTCACAAGAAGATATTTTGGCAATCATTACAAAAATATTAAGTAATCGAAGCTCCAATAGTCTACACACGCCTCCGGCATTATCTTCGAATCCTATATTCCGGTGCCAAACCTAGCCAGCCACCATGCAAAGAGCTGATGGATGGGCTAATGTTGGCCATCCATCTGAATATTGTTACAAGCTGTGGTAAACAGTCACAGGAAGCTACACCGATGTTGGTCCGAGAGGGAACGAATGACGTATGACGTGTTGAAAGTAAAATCTCGTTCTTGTTCATTTACAGCTTTATGGATTATGTCGAGGGAACGAGTACGGGGTCCGGACGAGCTGCAACCCCATGGTAATCAATTTTGATTGTCTCAACCTGTCGTCTATTGTTTCTTGTTTAGTGCGATATGAGATACGATTTAATAAGTGACAAGGATGTCTAGCAGGTCATTGATTGAGATTTCTGTACATTGGGGGAAGTCAGTCAATAAATTTGTAGACGTTTATGTAGCAAAACATCCAGTACAATGAGTTAAAAATCCATAAACATAAAGCTATGCACGAGAAAGTTAATTTTGCCATCGAATCTTAAGGTTTCGGAAGCAAAACATGTGCATAAAATATGTATTTGCTATTCGACACAATGTTTGTCTCTGCTCTCATAGAGAACAAGTCTATGTATGCGACATGAAAAGAATATATGTATGAGATAACTTGACAAATGTTGCGGTAAGATTAAAATATGGTCCATCTAGGGAATCACGACGGCCGTTCCGTTGGAAATGTCACCCGTTGAAAACTTTATAAATTATGCTTTTATCATATCCAGCTGTCCCATCATAAAACCATTCCCGAAACTGATCCCACTGCCAATGAAGAACCCGAGAGCAGCAAGAAAAAGGATAAATCCATGATATACCTACCCACCCGAAAAAAAAACTCACCCCACACTGAAGGCATCATTATTTTTATTTGTGTCGAAATTTATCACACTTTCATGGCTTCAAGGCTGTGATGGGTTGCGGGGACGCAACATTATACAGCAGATATCGTTTGTTGTCGTCGCTCAGTTATTGTTATTGTTGCTGATGTTGTCACCGGCCCTGGGCCGGATGAATTACTGCCCGCCACCGCCCCGCCGTCGTCGATGGCGACCACGACGCCGATGTTGAGGACGTGCCGCGCGGATCTGATTCGGTGAAATTATAAAGCACTTCAAAGGAAGCACTCAGCGATGGAAATGGAGTAGGACTACATCCAGACCATTTCCATCCACGGAACGGGGGTCGTTTATGAGCTGCGTACCTAGATACGATGCAAGGAAAGCATATTTCCGTTTCTAATCTTCTAGATGTGGTTCGTCTCCTCGAAAGGCATACTAAAAAATCTCCAGAATCCGTTGAAAAACGGCTGAGTTATTGGCTTCTACTTCCTGACCACTTTTCGTGACGGTCCCAAATTTGAAACTTTGGAATGACCCCCCTATCTTACCGAAAGACGTAATTCTACGTCAAAAACGTTAGATCTCATATATGTAACTAGAGTAGTGCTAGTCTACCAGATTTAGTTACAGAACCGCAAGTTACAGAAACTCACTTATGACATGTCTGTTGTTCCGAATGCATCTGACATGCCTTACGAACCAGTATGAGATCCGTAATGAGTGATCACGATCACAAATCAAGGATTCATACTACGATTTTTTTTTCGATTTGATGATCCATACTTTTGATGATCATTGGAGAGGCGAAAGAACAGATTTGATAATTCCGTTAGGATACGACAGACACGAAAAATGTTTTATAGAAGTGGATTTGAAAGCGAGCGAAGGGCAACATTTGTGTTGATGTAAATGTCACAACCTTCCTTCTGCCAAATTCCTCTATGAAAAGGGAGGGAAGAGTATCAGTGTGGAAGCTGATATAACCCCACTGGGTGGAAACCAGTATTAAAGTTTACAAAAAAACATGCGAGAAGATGTCACTTGAGTGCTGTGAACGCTGACGATAGCCACTCGATAGATTGCTGCTGAAATGCTACAAATGCAAGAACCACTGTCATCCATACCGGTACCGCTACCGACGCCATCGTTCTGTGTTCCACTCAGCGCGGATTCTCGAACAGAAACACGCGCGAGCTCGAAACAGCAGTTTTCATGTCCAGAGAAAATGAAGCGGGAGGCCCGTAACTTAAGTAGCCTGTAGGTTAAGTCTCCAGTAGCCTTTGGATGGCGATTTTGATTCTCTGTCCGATCTAGGATGTTTTCGGGTTGGAAACTTTCTCGACACCCTGGACATAGTGTATCCCTTGTACTTGCCACAAAAGATACATACTCATGCAATGGTGGGCATTGATGAGCTTTTAATTGATAGCTGAGGAAATGCTAATATAATACTAAGTTGGATAGCAGGCCAAGTACCAGTTGGAATGTAGAGCCAGGAGAAGACCTTCGGGTAAGTCGTTGTCTAACGTCAAAATGTTTTTTTCTTTTAACACTGCAAGCACAGACAAACAGACTCGTCAAATTTACATCGTTCCAAAAAGCGTGGAACGGCAACTTTGCCCCGATATATCTCATGTGTTTGTAGTCCAATTGTCATGATTCTTTGCAGTTACAATATGTAGGATATCAGGACTACAAAAACAGCGACTACAGCTTGTAATTCCGAACATTAGACGCTAAGAAGCAGCCGGAATTTTCCATTCCACGTATTTTGCAACACTTACAAGTCGCAATATGTTACTTGTAAGTCGTACCGCACTCATTCTGAATTCAATAGACTGCTGTATGAAGGGCCAAAAATGGGGGTGGTGGACCCGTAAGCAGAGACACTTACACGAAACCCACGGGAAAATGAGAATCTCCTTCCAGCAGAATGACCCAACAAAAAGAATAATAAAATTTGCAATACTTGTCAAGCTTTCCACGGGATGGTTTGTTTGAAGAAGGGCGCGTCAACTGGTTAACAACTGTTGGAGATAAAAGTAATAGACGCGAACGACTAATACTTTCCTTCCTTGACTCCGATTGGCTACATCTTCATTGTCCAGTTGTAACTTCATTGATGCCCTGATGCACCCTCCCAACCCCATGCTCATATATTAACAGTAAAATCAGTAATATTGTAAGGGATATTAAGGCAATAGGTAATGTTATAAAGAAAATTAAGGGAAATTTAGGCAATGTTTGTGGAAATGCTACTGTGCTGCAATAATTTACTCTGAAACATCAATTTCATCGTTATTTTGGTTATAAATAACTACTTCTTGTTAGCATACCATAATACGTTGGTGTTTCGGTTGAAGAGCACCGCTGTCACTGGACTTCGGGCCTGAATTGGAAAAAATATCGCTAAGGGCATAAACAGTCGTTGATCAATTGAAAAAAAAAAAATATACATATGTTTACAGGATATAATATAGCATATGTTTTATAACTAAAATTAAATAAATGCATGAAAAGAAGCATTGTATGTATGTATATATGAATGTATTTATCCACCATCATGGCTTGAGTCTTGCTTGCTGTCATGGTACTTCTCATGCGTGTATTGTTATTTATTTTTATTAATATCAGTTTTAATGAATATTACTTCTGATTATTGAATAAAGAATAAATAATATATTATATTAGGGAAAGAGGTTCGGTTGTGGGCACCCTTTTGTGTTTGGTCCATAACTTTGGCCCTGGTTGACCCTATGCCGACATTTGTATAGCAATGGAAAGCTAGATGTATAACCTTACTACTAGCAAAGAAATCAGGTTGGTTTCATCGATTTGAAAACAAATACATATTAACAATTTTGAAAATTTGACATTTTTGGACATTTTTATTTTGTTGTTCGGTTGTGGGAACCCTTGAAAAATTAGCTAAAAATAAAGTACATGAATAAAAACCACCCAGATTTAAAGACAAGGAATAGTTTATTCATTCTAATAGCCAGGAGACACTCAAAAATTTCAATCCACCTAGCAGTGATGATGCCTCCTTCGGTGCATTAAGGAGAATGTTGAAAAAAATCACATAAGAAAGGTCTAAAATAGCACTTTAGGTAAATGGGTTTAAATTCTTCATTGATTTACGTTTTATTGGTATGCATCACAGTCAAAAAAAATCCTGATTAATCACCCTAGCGGTAATAATGCCTTTCTCGTTCATTACAAAAAATAATAATATTTTGGCTATAAATTTTGATCCCAAAGTCCGATCTGACTAATTTTCAAATGGGAAAACATTTCTCGTCGAATGTAACTTGTTGCAAGCAAATCGGTCAACGCTTTGTTCCAAAAAGTGTGTGTATAATAACTAGACATGCTCAAAGAGCAAAAATATTAAATAAACTCATTATTTCAATTAATTATGTCTAAATAATTATAAAAACTGCATACAAACATTACTAAAAATAAGTTAAGGGACAACTAAAACGATATTGAATGATTTATCACTAAAATGAGGGTGCCCATAACCGAACCAATAAGGGTGCCCACAACCGAATTTCACAGCCTTTTTGAAATGTGAAGAAAAAAAATTTCGCGCTAAAATTTTGATGGCAATCGACATTGAGCCTCAAAATAGATTATATTTACTGTATAAATACGCATTAGAACTCACTTTTTGAATTAAATCACTTCAAAATATGACACTTTGAAAAAGGCAAAAAAAAACTTTCGTTTTATTTTTCTTGTACAAAAAATTGATTTGTTTCTAGTTCAAAGTTAAGATGCCCATCCGGTTTGATATTGAGCACAAAACATCATGCCATTATAGAAAACAAATGACGGTTGTCAGAATGACAGCATCTCTTATCTGTCAAAAGATACATAGGGGTGCCCATAACCGAACGGTGCCCACAACCGAACCTCTTCCCCTATAATTATCATCTACAAAGTAGTGTTTTTGATGCAGGATTTACTCTATTTGAAAACAAATAGGAGATTTTAACCGCTGAGGACCTATTATTTGATTTATATGAAGGTTGAGCTATGATATAATATAAAATAACGATGAATTCCTCATACATCGTAATATTGCTGAAAATATAATAATTTTGTTAAAAGGAAAATAATCTGAAAACTTGTTGATTCTATAGGAATGAAATAAATTTAATTTTAGTAAATGTTCAATTCTGAAGCTAAATACAGATCTACATTCACATAAATGAATAGATAGATACATTTTATATACAAATTGTTCACTGAAATAATATCATGCTGGGTATCGCTAGTTTGTAACAAGTATAAGAAATATGTTCTATACTCCACTCCGGCCTTAGTCTGAGTAAATAATAATAATGTTCTGTAAATATGTTAGTGAGAAAATAATAAGCATATTTTGAATTATTACTTTTTGAGAAATTATAATTTTTGATCACTAGAATAACATTGGCGTGCTTTTTACTATATATTTGGAATATATGTTCTTCTGGTAGGAAATTGTTGGTTTAAGATAGAATATCACTTGATATTACAGAGTACAATGGATCAGGATGTGGAAAAGCTTCAGAAACAAAATTAAATTTACTAAATAAATTTGTCAATTTTGTCATAAGGGAAAATGTATAGTCTAACAGGCTCGACAGAATTTTTTGTTGGCAATACTAGATACAGTATTCGAGCTAACGCACATTCTATCACAGTTCTTATCAAAGGAAACGGTCAACTTTTTATAATAGGCCTTATTTCCAGAAAGGTGAAGGTGACAAGATTTTTTTGATGATCAAATGTATATAAACGTTATCTCACTACGAATCAAAGTGAAACAAAAATTATTATTGACCTAAATTACATAACAATTTGGAAAACGAATAATAATAAATGTTCTGATTATGTAGATCGAAAACATAAAATCTTCTGAAGCACTAATTAGTGTGTGCAAATATATTTTATTGAATTTGTTAAAAAATGCTATAACTCTTACATTGTTTTGTAGTTTAAGTAAGATGGCAAATTTAAATCTTAAAAAAAGCTTCAAACGAAGTAAAATTGTACTCACCTGTCCTCAATCCATGAAGGTACTTACCTCTCACTAAGATTGACTTACCACGCGATGAAAGGTGCGCGATGTAAAAACCCAAGTTACATCCGGACGTCGGATTGCTGAGTGACAAATGGCATCAACGAAGGAAGTGTATTTCTGCGAGACAGCATTCTGTACGGAGGTAAGGCAGCCGCGTTTATGATCGCTGCCTTTATGATTGCCATCACCAGCGCCACTTGTCGTCTGCGTCGTCATTATCCCCGCTGTAGTCGTCATGTTGCCACCAGTATTGGTTCTGCTGATTGATCAGTAGGAAAGCTGCATCCATCAAAATTCCACCATTTCGTCACCGAAACTGTTAGTATCTTCTTGCAGTCAAGTTCCGATAATTTTTTAAACGGAATTTTAAATTCTTTTGAATTTTCTTCAAAAAACAGTAAAAACTGACGCATGATGAAATAACGCTTCCGATTTCTCTCGCGTCCTACTTCGATCTGAGGAAAAATAAATAATTTTCTTATACCGAGAAAACGGGATTAGAAATTGGATGATTTGTGCAATTGATAAGATTGGTAGAACGAAGTTGGATCGCGGCGCAAGTGCGCTGGCCAGGCTGAAAACTGCAATCTGAACTGGTAGATAATGACAAATTATGACGATATATCTAATTTTGGAATTCATGAATTTAGGATTCAGAATTTATTCAGGGATTTATATTGATTTATTTATCGGTTTTATAGATCAATTCTACCCAAAGTATGAGGGATAATCGATAAACAAAAGTTATTATTTGAAAATCAACAGATTCAAAGCCGTTCGCTAGGGTACGAACAAGTATGAAGCGACAGAATGTCATAGATACCACCTATTGGAAATTTACTATTTTAAAAATTTGTGAATTTAGTAATTTATTAAATTAGGGATTCAGGAATTTATGAATTTAGGATTTAGTGAGTTTAGGAGTTTAGGAATTTGGTAATTGGTCCGGAGACGAGGCAGCCTAGGGCTGAAAGTCTCCCTTAAAAAGATGCAAAAAAAATGGTAATTTAGGAATCCTCGTTGAATACCTTCTAGTGCTCTTCCAAAAAGTCTTGATGAAGCTCGTTTAGGAGTTCTACCTGATGCCTTCCAGAAACCCATCGTGCAGATCCTCCAGGATTCTATTCAAGAGAATCCAAAAAAATACTCCTGCAGTTCTTATATGAATTCTTCCTGGAGCTCAACCAAGATTTCCTCCTGGATTTCCTCAAGGAACTATACAAAGAGATGTTATATAATTTCTAGAGAAATGCCTTCTGCAGTTTCTCCAAGATTATCTCCTGAAGCTCAGTCAGAAATTCCAGCAATTTAAAAATTCTTAAAAAATCTCCAGAAGTTAACAAAGGAATTCTCCCAGATAGTCCAAAGTAATTCCTCCTGCAGTTCCTGCCCAATTCCACTCTGAAGTTCTGCCACAAATGTGTCATGAAATGCTTTCCAAAATCCCTTCTCGAATTCCACCAGAAATTCCTCCTGAAGTAACGATAACATCACCCAGACATTTTTGAGAGTTCCTTCAGAAAATCATTCTGGATTTTCTCCAGTGATTCCTTCTTTGGTTCCATTAGGCATTATACAATATTTGATTTCCGTGTATTATTGTACGAAATTGTGTTAGAGACTGACATATTGGGACCGATCTGTGATTTGGGCGTGACTTGTTTTGTAAACAAGCATTGGATGACGAATTCCTGCTAGAGTAAGTATTTCCTGTTAAAACCACGATATGTACTTGACAGAATATGCTTATCTATATCAGGTTTTAGTTTTGGAAGAAAACGTTTGTTCTCAATGGAATCCACAAAATAGTCAGTGTTTGTTTGCAGGGTGAGTTGCGCCCGAGTCGTGGATCGGTCCCGAAATGCTGGTTGAGTGTAGTTGGAAAAGACATAGGAAAGGCCAAAGGTCGGTTAATTAAATAGAATTAATTATTGCCTAACACTGTGATGTGAATTATTGCTTTTTTCTGATTGGTTACAATTTGGTTACACACTCAGGGTTTTCGACATCTCAAATTACTCTTTTCTCTAGATAGACGATCCTTAGTAGAGAAAATAATAATCATACATTTTGTTACTGTAAGCCTAAATTATGTTGATTTAGTTTTTCAATAGTTTTGGCTTCCCGCCAACTAACTGAAAATTTTTATTACAATCAGTTTCTTTTATTACACTTTTCTAAGTAACACAAACTTTGATTGTAAACAAAAGACAATTCTGCAACGTGTTAGAACTTAAGGATTTTTTATTCCTTTGGGGCCATCCACAAAGTACGTCACGCTCCTAGGGGGGAGGGGGGGTTCAGAACAGCGTGACGACTCATACAAAAAATTTAGAGGTTTAATACAAAAAGTGTGACGAAGGGGGGAGGGGGGGTTGAAAATAGTTGCGTGACATACTTTATGGATCTTCCCTTTGTGTGTCCATCCAAACATCATATAACCCCATTATCTACAAATGTTTCATATATTATATCGATCGCTCAAAAAAATTTAATATAAAATTAAAAATAAAATAGTGAGTTATATAATAGAGTGCGTGTTGAATTGTATTTTTGTAAGGACGCAGAATTTTGCAGCGTCCAGATGTTCCGCTTTACGCAGTAGTATTCCCGTAATGCGCAAAGAATGTTCGTAGAGTCCGGATGGTCTTATTTATTTGGTTGTAAAGCAAACTATTTGGTGCCCATTCGATAGTGTTTTTATTATGCTTCGATCGAACATCGATCATCGGATCTTTGTGCTGCTTTGTGCGTGTGTTAATAAGCAAAAAAAAATCAGTGCGTGTACTATCGCGTTTTGTTGACCACACGCAGAACGATCGTGCGATCATCGGAACTTTGTTCTGCTTTGTGCGAAGGATTAGCAAAAAAATATATCAGTGCGCGTCCGATCGTGTTTTGTTGACCACGCAGAACGATCGTACGATCATCGGAATACTTTGTTCTGCATTGTACGGTCGGTAAGTCATTTAATTAGTGCGCGTTCGATTGTGTTTTTGCTTAGCCTTGATCAAGCTACACGTTACACCCGGCAAACCGGTTACCAAAACGAACCCGAACGAAGCAATAACGGAGTAGCAACCGTGAATGGTAAGTCATGCTCATGCTCAACTCATTCTAAATTTCCCCAAGAATTCATTCTGAATTCCCCCAGGAATTTATTCTGAATTCCCCCAGGAATTCATTCTGAATTCCCCCGGGAGTTCATTCTAAATTCCCCCAGGAATTCATTCTGAAATCCTCCAGGAATTCATTCTGAATTCTTCAAGGAATTCATTCTGAATTCCTCCAGGAATTCATTCTGAATTCCTCCAGGAATTCATTCTGATTTTCCCCAGGAATTCATTCTTAAACTCCCCAGGAATTCGATCTGAATTTCCCAAGGAATTCATTCTGAATTTCCCCAGGCATTCATTCTGAATTCCCCAAGGAATTCATTCTGAATTCCCCCAGGAATTCATTCTGAATTTCCCCAGAAATTCATTCTGAACTCCCCCAGGAATTAATTCTGAATTCCCATTGGAATTTATTCTGAACACCCCCCGGAATTCATTCTGAATTTCCCCAGGAATTCATTCTGAACTCCCCCAGGAATTCATTCTGAATTCCCCCAGGAATTCATTCTGAATTCCCAATGGAATTCATTCTGAACTCCCCCAGGAATTCATTCTGAATTCCCCCAGGAATTCATTCTGAATTCCCAATGGAATTCATTCTGAATTCCCAATGGAATTCATTCTGAAATCCCAATGGAATTCATTCTGAATACCCTCTGGAATTCATTCTGAATTCCCCCAGGAATTCATTCGGAATTTCCCAAGGAATTCATTTTGAATTCCCCCAGGAAGTCATTCAGAATTCCAACAGGAATTCATTCGGAATTCCCCCAAGAATTCATTCGAAATTCCCCCAAGAATTCATTCGGAATTCCCCCAGGAATTCATTCGGAATTCCCCCAGGAATTCATGCGGAATTTCCCAAGGAATTCATTTTGAATTCCCCCAGGAATTCATTCTGAATTCGCCCAGGAATTCATTCTGAATTCCCCCAAGAATTCATTCTGAATTCCCTCAGGAATTCATTCTGAATTCCCCCAGTAATTCTTTCTGAATTCCCCCAGGAATTCTTTCTGAATTCCCCCAGGATTTTCTTCTGAATTCCCCCAGGATTTTTTTTATTTCCCCTAGGAATTCATTCATTCAGAATTCCCCCAGGAATTCATTCTGAATTCCCCCCGGAATTCATTCGGAATCCCCCAGGAATTCATTCGGAATTCCCCCAGAAATTCATTCGGAATTCCCCCAGGAATTAATTCGGAATTCCCCCAGGAATTCATTCGGAATTCCCCCAGGAATTCATTCGAATTTCCCAGGAATTCATTCGGAATTTCAGGAATTCATTCGAACTCCCAGGAATTCATTCTGAATTTCCAGGAATTCATTCTGAATTTAATGGAATTCATTCTGAATTCCCAATGGAATTCATTCTGAAATCCCAATGGAATTCATTCTGAATACCCTCTGAATTCATTCTGAATTTCAGGAATTCATTCGGAATTTCCCAAGGAATTCATTTTGAATTTCAGGAAGTCATTCAGAATTCCAACAGGAATTCATTCGAATTCCCCAAGAATTCATTCGAAATTCCCCAAGAATTCATTCGAATTCCCCAGGAATTCATTCGAATTTCAGGAATTCATGCGGAATTTCCCAAGGAATTCATTCTGAATTCCCCCAGGAATTCATTCTGAATTCCCCCAGGAATTCATTCTGAATTCCCCCAGGAATTCATTCTGAATTCCCCCAAGAATTCATTCTGAATTCCCTCAGGAATTCATTCTGAATTCCCCCAGGAATTCTTTCTGAATTCCCCCAGGAATTCTTTCTGATTTCCCCCAGGATTTTCTTCTGAATTCCCCCAGGATTTTTTTTATTTCCCCTAGGAATTCATTCATTCAGAATTCCCCCAGGAATTCATTCTGAATTCCCCCCGGAATTCATTCGGAATCACCCCACGAATTCATTCGGAATTCCCCCAGAAATTCATTCGGAATTCCCCCAGGAATTCATTCGGAATTCCCCCAGGAATTCATTCGGAATTCCCCCAGGAATTCATTCGGAATTCCCCCAGGAATTCATTCGGAACTCCCCCAGGAATTCATTCGGAATTCCCCCAGGAATTCATTCGGAATTCCCCCAGGAATTCATTCGGAATTCCCTCTGGAATTTATTCTGAATTTCCCCCGGAATTCATTCGGAATCCCCCAGGAATTCATTCGGAATTCCCCCAGGAATTCATTCGGAATTCCCCCAGGAATTCATTCGGAATTCCCCCAGGAATTCATTCGGAATTCCCCCAGGAATTCATGCGGAATTTCCCAAGGAATTCATTCTGAATTCCCCCAGGAATTCATTCTGAATTCCCCCAGGAATTCATTCTGAATTCCCCCAAGAATTCATTCTGAATTCCCTCAGGAATTCATTCTGAATTCCCCCAGTAATTCTTTCTGAATTCCCCCTGGAATTCATTCTGAATCCCCCAGGAATTCATTCTGAATTCCCCCAGAAATTCATTCGGAATTTCCCCAGGAATTCATTCGGAATTCCCCCAGGAATTCATTCGGAATTTCAGGATTTCATTCAGAATTCCCAGGAATTCATTCGAATTTCAGGAATTCATTCGAATTCCCAGGAATTCATTCGGAATTTCAGGAATTCATTCGAATTCCCAGGAATTCATTCGAATTCCAGGAATTCATTCGAATTTCAGGAATTCATTCGAATTCCCAGAATTCATTCGAAATTCCCCCAGGCATTCATTCGGAATTCCCCCAGGAATTCATTCAGAATTCCCCCAGGAATTCATTCGGAATTCCCCCAGGAATTCATTCGGAATTCCCCCAGGAATTCATTCGGAATTCCCCCAAGAATTCATTCGGAATTCCCCCAGGAATTCTTTTGGATTTCCCCCAGGAATTCATTCCGCATACCCCCAGGAATTCTTTCGGAATTCCCCCAGGAATTCATTCGGAATTCCCCAAGGAATTCATTTTGAATTCCCCCAGGAGTTCATTCTGAATTCCTCCTGGAGTGCATTCTAAATTCCCCAGGAATTCATTCTGAAAGAACTTCACAAGGAAATCTTGGAAAAGCTCAAAATCAAAGGAGAAATATTTGGAGGAACTACAGGAGGATCTACAGAAGTAATTTCTGGAGGAGCTTCAAAGAGAATTTTTGGTGAAACTCCTGGAAGGAATCCTGGAGGAGCTCCAAGAAGGATTCCTAAGATTTTTCGATTCATCCGGTTCCACCATAAATTTCCGCTGGAGTTCCTCCAGGATTCCATCCTCAGCTCATTCAAGATCTTCTTCAGGAGTTCCGGCAGGGATTATATATGGGGTTTATCCAGGATATTTTTATGAAATTCCTACAAGATTCCTTCCTGGAGTTTGTTCAAAAATTAATCTTAGTGCTCCTCCAGAAATTACTCTTGGAGTTCCTCCGGGTTTTCCTCCTGGAGCTCTTCCAGAAATTTTCTCCCGGAGTTCCTTCAAGTTTTTTTTCAGAGATTCCTCCAAGTGTCTCTTCGGAAATTCTTCTTCGCTTTCCTTCGGGAATTAATCTTGAAGTTCCTCCAGGAATTCTACCTGGCATTTATCCAGGATATCTTTTTGGAGTTTTTACGGGAATCCTTAAGAAAATTCTTTTTGGAGCTCCTACATAAGTAGCTACTGATGTATCTCCAGAAATTACTCCTTGAGTTCCTCCAGAAATTATTCCTGGAGTTCCCCCAGGATTTCCTTCTGGAATTTCTCTCAGAGTTTTCTCTGGAGTTCTTCTAAGTTCCGTTTTGGAGTTCCTTCTCGAAAATTTCTCCATCTCTCTTCCTGGGAAAATCAGAACGAATTCGTGGAGATTCAAAATGAATTTCTGGGCGAATTTAGAAATAATGTATGAAGGAATTCAATTACTGGATGATTTCCTGGAGGCAGAGCCGTAGCGTGGCATGCCGGCGACCTTGGCGAAACTTTATCGGGCGTCCCTTACTATTTTGGATAAGTTCAAAACAAAGAGCGTGTTAAATAAGGGAGATTTAAAATCAATTAATTGCGTGTGTTAAAATTTACTTTATGTATTCCTTAAGCTTCTATTATCTTCATATGTTCCAATATATAGGTAGGCAGTAAGGATTACCAAAAGCCTTAAATTTTTCTAGAAATCCATTGAAATTTTCACGAATTTTTGAATTCCATAAACCTACGCAATTAAAAATAATTTGAATTAGTAGTGCGCGGATTCTCGACGTGAATTCTCGACGGATTCTTTGATGTGAACTCACGCACTAGTGGCTAATAAAATAAGTACTGATCGGTTCTTGGAGCTCTATCGGTCCTAGAAGAGTATAAAACCCGACTTTGGAGTGGGTTAAATGACTTTCAGAGAAACTCCATACTGATTTAGAAAAATCCAACTCTAAAGTGGCTAGGTCGGTGATTTCAAGAAATTACAGAACTTTTAATAAAATTCAACTCAGTAGAGAAATTGTAGATGGTCGGAATAATGCTCATCGAATATTCAACATTATCGACATTATATTATTATTATCTCCATTATATGAGACAAGTTTCTGATTTAATGGAACCGGAAAAATCACTGGATCTCATGATGGCATTTGACCATCATTTCGGACCTCATATAGTTTGTATAGTTTGTCTGCGTAAAATGAGTAAATTTATCTCAAATTCAAACAAACTCCTTATCATTGCTTCCGTGTACCGTTTTGGCTCAAATTCCGAACACTGTCGTTTTACCGCCACTAAAACTAATGTTTTAGTGGTTTTCTGCACTGAGGATCAAGATTACAAACGAAATAAAGATCCTCTGGAGAAATTTACACGAATAAAGCCAAAATGGCCATAAAGGCGAGGGTTCGGAATACGAGTCATGTTCGGAATTTGAGTCAAAACGGTATAATTTTTTTACAGTCTACTGTGTTTCGCCTTTACCGTATTAAAAAGTCCTCTTTTAGGGTTTCCTCCCTAGAAACCTGTTCCATGCTCCTTGCCATCTGCATTTCCTGTTCTTAACATTTGGATCTTACGTCCTTATCTGTCAAATAAATGATGAAAAAGACAATGAAGGTGATGGTACAAATCTCCCCTTCTGATACCAGTATCAGTTATTAACGGAAAAGCGCTCCCCGGATGCTAGTCAAACGGTTGATTACGGAATCGTTGATTACCGAGGACATCAACTAATCGCGAAATCCTTGATTTCGGTGCCCCCTAAGGTCTGGCGCCCTTGGCGGAGCCAACCTGGCCAACCACACACTACGACGCTGCCTGGAGGAATTCACGACGAATTCCTGGATGAGATCTCCAGAAGTAATGTCGGGTGGAGCATCAAGAAGAATTTTTAGGGAAACTCCAGGAAGAATTCCTGCAGGAAATCAAAAA
This sequence comes from Armigeres subalbatus, assembly GCF_024139115.2. NCBI lineage: Eukaryota > Metazoa > Arthropoda > Insecta > Diptera > Culicidae > Armigeres > Armigeres subalbatus. The sequence continues at coordinate 99,501,995 of NC_085141.1, forward strand.
AGGTTTCATGGATGAACCCCAGGTCAAATTATTGAAGGGCATCTAAGAAAAATGGCCGAAGAGACCATAAGAGGAACCTTTGGAGAAATTCCTGAAGAAACTCTAGAGGAAACTCTAGAAGAACCCCAAGAGAGTTTCCTGGACTAACGCTAGGAGGAATTCTGAAGGAATTTCTGGAGCAATTTCATGAGGTATTCTTGAAATTTTGTTTGGAGTAATTCCTGGTCTAACTCCAGGATAAACTCTTAGAATTGTGAAAGGAATTCTAGGAGGATCTTCAAGATGGATCCCTGGATGAACTCCGGGAAGAATTTCTTTAGGAACTTCAAGAAGAATTTCTAGACTAGCACCAGGAGAAATTTCTGGATGGACTGTAGGAGGAATGCCAGAAGAAGTTCCTCCTTGAATTCTCCCAGGAGTTCTTTCTCAAGTTCCTCTTGGAGTTCCATTAAACGTTTCTCTTGGAATCCTTTCAAAAGGTCCTCCGGGTGTATTTCTAAATGTTTCTCCCGGAATTCCTCTATTAATTCCTGGATTTTCAACGTAAATTCCTCTTGAGATTCTCCACTAACCACAAACTTTATGGAATTCCTTCGAAAGTTTCTCCTGAAATTCATCCTGAACTTCTTTCTGAAAATCCTCCAGCTGTTCTTCAAATTTCTCTGAGAGTTCCTCCTGGAACTGCTCTAGGAATTATTCTTGAACTTTCTCCAAACATTCCTACTGGAATTCTTGAAGAAACTTCTCATGGAAATCCTCCTAGAACTACTTTTGGAATTTCTGCAGGACTTTACATTTTTTCCTGGAATTTCTTTAGGTATTCATCAACGAACTCCTGTGGTAAATTTCAGGTTTCAGGAGCACCACTGAGAAATCCTCCAGCATCTTCAATGGGAATCCTTCCAAAAATTCATCTGGAAACTCTTTAGGATCTTCACTGAAAGCACTTTCATATCTCAATAGAATAAATTCCTCATAATTTTAAATGGAACACCTCCAGACCATCAGAATAAATAATAAATTTCTCAGAATTCGAGAAGGAACCCCTCGGCCCTTAGAATTTACTCAGAGTTACATGTAAGATGTTGATATTCCTGGAGGATTTTCTAAAATTACTTCAGGATTTCCGAGAATTCTTGTAGAAGCTTTTTGAATTTGGCTTTTTCCGAAATTACGAAATAATTAATTTACTATTATTATTAATAATCATTTATTATTATTTATTTAAATTACGAAATTTAAGATCGATCCCTTTTGTTGTACAGGATCAATATACCAGAAAACCCACTCTGTTCTAAAACCCTTTTCACCCTCGTCGTTTCGTTACACGGTGCTATCAACCCAACCGTGTGACCAAATGATGTCAAATGGATTATTTCGCTTATGCTTTCATAAATTACAAACAATTAATATAGGTATTAAATTACATTTCAACTTGCCTCTCAGTAATACATATCACTATTCTCCTCAATCACTCATCAAACCGTTTGTAGTTTAAATAAAAATTTACTGAAACAGGACAATTTTAAATTGTAAAGATTCATCTCGACAAAATTGAATCGCTAAATGCATCGAAGAGAAGCATTTAAATGTAAATGCAGGTCAGTTAATGGTCTATTTAAAAAATTACTGAGTGAGACTTTTGAAGATTTTTATTTTGGCGACTTTTACTAATTATATAAGCAATTGTTTGGAAACTGTAATTTATGAACAAACCCCATATGACACCGACAATCGACGAGGATGGTTTCGTATTACAGCATCCGTGACGACGACGCGGACCAACTTCGTGATTCGTAGAACCACGAACTCTCTTCATCTCTTTTTTTTTCGCGATCCACCGATCCATTGTTTCACACTGTGCCAATGTGGACGGCCAAATAAGACGACAAGATACATGAATTAAATTTTCCAGCTCTTCCATAGAAACGCGCTGCTGCTGTTGGGTGGAAGAACGTCCAGCTCTTGCCAGAAGCTGCAATGAATTTTGTACTTTACACTCTTTCGGGGTGTGCAACGAGCAGTCAGCAGGCAGAGTGGACCGAGTCAGCTGCCAGCTACTGGGCGCGTGAAGGCAAGCGATGATAATGGTCCACTTTTTGAAAACGCTTTGAGCTGCTAGAGGAAAGAAGGGAAGACAAATGACAGAACCACACGCATATTTGTAGGATTGGCTTCTGGTGTTTGGGATTGGGAGAATATTGAAATGAAGGTTTGAAGGCAGAGCGACGAACAATTTATTTTTAAATTAGTTTAAAATGTGTGAAAATTTATTGTGGTGTTTTATTCTCAATCATACGAATAAAAGCATAACAAAATGGTTTAAAACTTATTTTTTTTAACAAAGCATCGGTGGTTCAGTGGTAGAATGCTCGCCTGCCACGCGGGCGGCCCGGGTTCGATTCCCGGCCGATGCAAATATAATTTTGTTAAAATTCCAAATTCATCCACCTAGTGAGGTAATTGAAGCGAGAACTCAATCAACCCCACCCACTAGAATTATTTGTAACATACATTGTATTTTGAAAATTTAGATAACATATTTTTTGTTTTAATAATAAACAAAAATTGAGTAAATAAAGATTCAAATCATCAAATTACGTGTTGATATTTTAGAGTTGTAACAGATTGACGCTAATTGACCTGTTTAGGTGCAATAGTAAAGATATCCTACATCATCCATGCTATCATGGCCAGTCGGCACTCATAAGAAGCTTACAATAGCGAATCTCCGTAATCATGGGGAATGTTCCACCCTGGGTAATGAACGGAACCTTCTGGACTGCTGCTGACCACATTCCAGAACCCTTTTCGGCGGTTGTGGTATGGTCTGCGGAATAAAACTATGTACGGGTCCAGGACCATATTAATTAAATTCAATGTCGTCGCAGACGGATACGGATTTTTTTCCCTCTCAGGCAAATACCCACCACTGCCGAGACTGGCGCCGAACGTTGGAGTAAAGCAACACGAGCGTTGGATGCCAGTAGTGACTAGCCTAGCTTTGATTCTATTCTTTCACATAAAGTTAGACTCCTATTCCAAACCGTGCATGCCGCAACCGAGAACATAGATTGAAATCGGGTCGTTCGTTGAATTCGGCCTGATGGCAATTTTGTACGGTTGAAGATTTAGGATTTGATATGGTGGATTGTCATTAATTTCTTTAATTACTTGAGATTGTCTACCGGAATCTGAAATCTTCGGCAGTGGAATTTGGGAAATCGTATAACCGCACTTACGGAAAGAGAAAGACCCGACCAAATGTTTCATTAAAAATACATTCTCGAAACACGACAGCATGCGTGCCTCTCACTCATGAAGTTTTTGCATATAAGTACTTTCATCTTCCAAACAATATGCACCAGTTCATTAAAAGTAAAAATTATACCAGAACGAAAGGGGCTACCGCATTTTCCCCCTGGAGCAACGTGCTTTGGTGCTTTGCAAAATAATGCTCCTGGTGATGGTGAATTTTAATGCTGCGTCCAGTCCGGTCCATAACGGATACGGTCATGCTGCCGGTACGGGTCCGGTGGGTAAAGCAACAACCTAAATATGAGTACAGGCATGTTTAAATATGCTGTTTGAAAAATTGGGAAATGAGCTTGAGCTCGGAAGCGGAACCGGATTGAACGGGGGACGGACGGACAAGGCATTTCAATTTAATAACTTCTACAACTTCTTTTTTTGGGGGGCCCGGCTCGCTTCCTTCCTATAACCTGTCGGCCGTGAGGGTGCTTCAGAGGAAGGAGGAACAACCGCGGGGAGGAAGAGGTTGTTTGTAGAAATTTTCATCCTTTTTGTTGTTTATTTATATCGTCTGCATACAAACGCTGCACGCGCGTTTACGACGAGGATGAGGTTTGGTATCATGCATTTGTTGGGTTCAATTTTGCTGCTTTTTATGAGAAACATGGGTTCCGCAGCCGGTGGACTGGGGCCCTTTAACTTCAAACCAAAAAAGGTTTGTAAATATTTGATGACATATGTTTCAGCCGATATGCTATTATGTTAATTGAACCAATCGAAAGCTCCACCCAAAGCGGAAGGTAACTATTATCGTTGAAAAGTTTTTCGTGTTGAAAATTTAGATCTTTATATTGTCTTTGGTGGATTACAAGCCAAGTAAGAATATGTTTGAATAGTTGAAGCATTATTTTTCAATCCTTGCTCGTATGATATTTTTTTAAAGAAATAACGAATAACTAGTGAGTAGTAGGTTAAGAAAAAATGGTAAAAGTGAGAGGCGATGAAAGAGACACAAAGAATTAGTGAAGGATCCACTGCAAATGATAGCTTGGGAAAAGGAAGGTTGTTCAATTTATTTCGTCACCCAAATTTCTCGCTTTACAAATCCACTTCTATTTGAAAATTCTTCATCCCTGCCGTATCCTAACGGAACTATCAAATCGATACTAAGTTTGGAAGATCATATTAGCATTTCCATATTATTATAAATTGTGTTAAAATTCACGCAGACGTAATACACTCATCTCGTTATTAGAAGTAAAGTCTTGAAGCCAAAAAAATATGCCAAATAACTCGCCTGTTAGCCACTATTCATAATTATGACTAATGTCCATTTTGCCAAATGGCGTTCCGCTAAATGACTTAATGACAAATAACCATCTCCCCAACGATTCCTATCGTTAGAGGTAATGTTGTCACCGAAACTCTTAGAGCGATCCCAAACACGGGTGATTTGTGCTGGTATAGTACCATTTAACTTCATAGAACAATAATTTCCAAATGATGTCCAATTAGGGAGCGGGACCATTTGGGCAGCACCTCCTATTCCCGTCTGTAACGTTAGTAACTCGACCGCGTTCCAACCAAATGGCTTGATTGTTTGTACATCACTATATATCGACAGAAACTAACCATGTACTAAAAAACAAGTAATTCGGTTGTAATGCGCTCGAGTAATGAACGTTGCATTCTGATACAACCATGGGCTCCTTGGTCCTTTAGCATCTATTGGGTTGACTTAGGTTCAAATAAGAGTTGAGAAAGCCTAGGTCTGCAGGTCTCTATAACAAAAACGTTAAAACAAAGGTTTAAGTTGAGATGTGAGAGGTGAGTAGTGAAAAGTGAGAATTGAGAAGTAGTAGTGAGAAAGATGTAGTAAGAGGTGAGAAATGGGAGTTGACATTTGGGAAGTGTGAAGCGAGGAGTGAGTCATAAGAAGTGAGAATTTAGTGATAAGAAATGTGACAGAATGACGAAAAAAAGGAAGAAGGAAGCCGGAAGAATGAAGAAAGAATAAAGAAGAAGGAAGAATGAAGATGGAGGAAGGAATAAGGAAGAAAGAAGAAGGAACATGAAGAAATAAGAATTAATTCGCACTTCTCACATCAAACTCTCCTTTTTCACTTCTCACTTTTCACATTTCACTTCTCACTTCTCTATTTTCACTTCACACTATTCACTTCGCTTTTCACTGCTCACTTCTTTGCAATCTGAGTAACCTTTCGGATAACCTTTCGGCTACGGCGTCTACGGCGTCTAACTATTGCTCCTCAAACGCTCTCCTCCTTTCTTCCGCAAATCTATTGGCTTCTAAAGTTGGGCCGTCGGGTGGCTGTCGTCGTCACAGGTTCCTATATATTGTTTTGTTTCTTTGCATTATTTACGTTAAAACTGAGGTTAATTTAGATTGCAGTCTTCCACCTTGATTAGACCTTGCCCGTAAAAAAAATATATCTCGTTTTATTGTCTCAGTCGATTCTTTTATTTATTTAGAGCAAAGTGACCGGACGTCCCGGAATATGCGGGACACCCAAGCAGCACAAGTCAAGTGAATCTGGTTGCAGCAACCTAATTGTGACTGAATCTGCTCACATATAAGTTATTGTGATCTATGTGCAACTTATGTGTTGCTCTAGTAGCCCCGGATTTGGTCCACTTGTCCCGCATTGTGAGGCGTCCCGGAAAACGCCCTGAGTTTCTTCGTTGTCGGTTAAGGTGAAGGTGGGTTGAGTACCAAAACAAAGCTTTGAAAGTATTGGTACAATAAAAACTGTAATATACTGTAGTAGTATTGGTGACGTATTTATAAAAAAAAAACAAAAAATATTAGTAGGGTGGTTCAAAAAACGACCCAGCATCACCACGCTCACTCGATCCCGTCCCATGCTCCGAGTGTCCTCCAAAAACCGATTTGAGAACAAAAACTGGTTCAGCGCAAGCCGGTTCAAGTTTGTATGAAAACTAGTATGGGAAACTAAACCTTTTATTACACTGGCTACAGTGCCTCCCCTCCAAACGCTGGCGAAAAGAGAACACACATAGCTGAAAGCAACATTCCAGAGACTTCACTGAATGAAAACCGTACCGTAGGAAAGATCCAAAAATAGCATTTTAAACCCCACTCACCCCCATGTCTCACTTCTTGTATGAAGCATCTGCCCCTGGTGTGATAGTGTAGACTAGACTAGACTAGAAGTATCTGCCCATGGTGCGATAGATCTCACAGACAAATTCTGGGTATTTTGTTGAATTGCACGTTTCACTGATGCCTTCTGAGAACCCTAATTATCATGCTAGAGAGTCGCAACTTCGATTAAAATCGATTCCCAACTATTGGAACGACCATTTAATATGGATTGTCTATGGAGTTGAAGCTCTTTAATATTTCATTCAGTTATATGGTCTCCCCCCTCGCCAGTGCCCAATGACGGAGTGCCAGAATCAGGATAATCTAAAATTCAACCTCGCCATATAAACTGTCATACAAACCTGAAACGACATGTGCACGGTAAGCCTCTAATCAAACCAGCCCAAACCATCGGATGACATCCAAATTATAAATCATAATCGACTGAGCGTGGCGGAACAATTTTTTTTGAACCGCCCTAATTTTTAGTTTGCTGCTGCCGCGGTTCCGTTGCCGGTGCTGTTGTTTACATTCGCTCCGCGGTCAGTTTTAAATCGTTTTTTCGGGCAAAAATAGCAGTTTATATTAAGTTTTCGGTTTAAACAAGTGACTGATTTCGAAAAGTGATGTTTAATTTGCATTCCATCAACATTTGGGGCTGCTCATGTGCTGAGAAGTGAGTAAAAGCTTGATTTTTTCAGTGCCCTTTGAGAAGAAGTGAAGTGCAGTGATAAACCCATCAAATCGCGAACGGCTAATAAATTGGCACGAAACTGCTGATTTATGATATTATTCGAGACGAAATGCATAGAAATCTTTGGATAAACATGTTCATTAGCACGGGAAGTGAATAAATGTGCTGTGAACAGGTTAGTAATTTGAATATTAAACTTTTTTTCGATGCTGTTCGATGCATTCGAATGTTGGTGGGAGAGGAGTGCGGGAGGTGTGGGGTTGACCCGAGGAAGGTCCGGTGCCATATTGACTGCCATCGTGGTACTCTTCCAACTATGTCCTTAAGGCGAGACGATAAAGTTCTAAGACTTCTAAACAGAGGTGGGTGATGCAAACAAAGAGGAGCAAAATTACAAGGAGCAATAAAAATATACACACAAAAACAAATCTCACAATTATTGTGTGAAATCCTGACATCTACAAAAAAAGAAAAGCTTTTTATAGAGATACTACATTAAAATAATACAAAATTGTTTGATGATCATAAACAGTCCTCCCAGGACATCCCAAGTAACATTTTAAGTTTTATAACGCTCTTGAAGACCATTATTTACCCTACAAGAGTGTTATAAAACCAGTATAAAACTAAAATTTTATTAGGGATGAACTTCTGAAGTCCACCGTCTGGCCGGTATCAAAACACTACAGGAGCGCTTTGGTGAGTGCAAGGAGGGGTTCAGGGTTCGATGTGCTTCTTCGGACTAAGATACAATTAAGGTGCTAGTTCTTAACTAGGCAGAACAAACCACGCCGCCACGCCATTTGGTCGAAAAGGTCGTTTGCCCGAAAAGGTCATTTGGCCGGAAGGGTCATTTAGCTGAAAGAGTCATTTAGCCGAAAAGGTCATTAGGCCGAATAGGTCATTTGAAAAGTGAGAAATGAAGATTGAGAAGAGAGACGTCTCACTTCTCACTCATCAATTTTCTCTTCTCACTGTTAAAAGTGCAAGGCGTGAAATGGGTAGTGAGACTTCTTACCACTTACTGGATGGTGAGATCCCAAGTAACATTTTCAATTTTATCAAAGCCGTCCAATATTCTTCTAGCCCATTATTTTAAAACTATGTTTAAAACCATTTTGTAAATAAATACTTCTCTAAGACAACCATAAAGCTACCTTATATAAAAAGTGGCCCATTCTATAGATAGCTTTGGAAACCTCTTTATATAACATTCATTAGACCATGAGGAATTTAAAAATATTCTGGTGAGCATCATTACTGCTTCTTGTACTCTATCTTAAACACATTTGTTTTTGTCAAGGCTTTTGTAAAAACTGACATACAACCAAAATGTCACTGAAAAGCAACGAAAATTGTTCTTTAGGATTTAAAAGAAAAACATTTTGAAAACAAATAATCAACTATGTCAGGAATAAATAAAGGATCTCCATTCGTAAATCAATATCATATTTTGTCTTAATAATTTACATTAAAATTTAACGACCAAATTTTACTGCAGCTTCAAATTTTCAGTGAAAGATGGTAAAATAATTGCTTTGGCACTAACGCGCTTCTATGAAACTCTTATTTTGATATATCTAATTTTATTTTTTATATTACAAACATAATAAAAGATCAAATAAAAGCGTATTCTGCTCTTATTTTTTGAGCGTTTAGAGATGTCATTGCATGTAACACAAGCTTTTGTACATTCTATTATACTATTATACAATTTAAAGTATTATTTCAAGAATTTTGAAAAATCGGTAATAATTATTTCCAGTCATTCAACATGGTGGCGATTTTTATCCATTTCTCACACCATTCTTCGAGCTTAAAGCGCTTCAGTTAATTGAATTTCATCAATAGGATCGTTCATGCTTATTAGTGTCACATAAAATGTGTCTGCCGACTAATAAGTTTTATTTCGGTTTTGAAAACATTGCAAACAACCAAATAATTTTATCGTAGCATTTGTGACCAGGCTTGTAAAATGTCATCTGCATGTCATTTGACTAATTTGTTCATAACTTTTTTCGGAAGCAAAATTTACTTCAAAATTTTAGATGCACGCATAACGCTTGAGTAGTGCTATATTTTTGTCCAAAGGTATATTACTCTAAATATAACATCTGAGGCTAGAGAGTGAAATCTCTTCAAAATGTCACGTGTCATTTGACATGTCATTTGAAAGACATTTTGCCTCCCACGCCCCAGATTACATATTTACAGCAATTTCTTGTTAGACAAAGTTGTAGCCACATTTAAGCGCAATAAGTTCGCCATACTTGATAGTTGATAGCTAACTACTGAAAAAAGTTCTGGGAAAATTATGAAAAAGAATGCAAATGACATTTTACAACACTGTTGTCTTGTCTTGTCTTAGCACATGCACAGCCAGTATTGAAAAGCATCCTGGAAATGTCGGTTGTATTTCCGATCATTTTCTTGTCAGTATTAATATTTGCAGCATATCATAAATACGACACAAGTATTAAAACGGCCAGGCCCACCGTGCAGGCTTGAATTTGGGAGACAATCCATAACTCCCCGGCAATCAGATTATTTAGTAATAAATAACATGATCAACGAAGAGTTTTGAATCTACGAAAGGAAGAAACGGGGACAGCCGTACCAACCGTTTCACATTCAGGGTAAAGATGATTGACGAATCGTTGGGAGTGACTTTGCTAAGAAGATTAATGTACACTCCTTGGGTCCTCGACGTCTTGGGATGGGACACAGTTTTTAGTCTAGTGCCCTGGCTTATACACTGATGGATAAAAGTATTCGCAAAATTCAGATAGATTACTATGAAAACATGACGAATACTTATGTACATCAGTGTAAATATAGGCCTAGGTTAAAGCGCCATTACTCGCTCTCTGGAACGAGAAAAAGAAAAAGAAACAAAAGCGATGAAAACAAGCGAAAACTCATAAAACGATAAAATTATGTCATTTTTTACTTACAATCTCCATATTTTCCGTGCTTGGAATCGTTCTTTTTTAATTACTCCCGTCAAAACACAATTTATTGAAATTGCTTACCACAAATTTTCGCGAAAGGTGAGTGAGCAGTAAAAATGAAGAAACGAAAAAAAAAATCATCCTCAAGACACCTTTACCATCTGAAGTGACATCTTAATAAAAATGTATATAAAAGAACAAGGGGCCCTCCTTAGCCGTGCGGTAAGACGCGCGGCTACAAAGCAAGACCATGCTGAGGGTGGCTGGGTTCGATTCCCGGTGCCGGTCTAGGCAATTTTCGGATTGGAAATTGTCTCGACTTCCCTGGGCATAAAAGTATCATCGTGCTAGCCTCATGATATACGGATGCATAAATGGTAACTTGGCTTAGAAACCTCGCAGTTAATAACTGTGGAAGTGCTTAATGAACACTAAGCTGCGAGGCGGCTCTGCCCCAGTGTGGGGATGTAATGCCAATAAGAAGAAGAAGAAGAAGAAGAAGAAGATATAAAAGAACAAGCTTGTTCTCCGTTTAACAATTTCTTGTGATAATTGAAAAAAAAAAATCACGCGTGGATTTGAATAAGCCACAAAACTCAATTACTCAAACACAAACATGTTTCAAACATCTTCCAAGCCAAACGTTTCCAATTGCGACTATACGTGGCGATGTTCAAGGTATTTTCTGACAAATAATACACAAAACAAAGAAGGATGTAGGTTCTTAAACAAAAGATCCAAGATTCAAAGATCGTCATATTTCATCAATATTTTATTGATTAATTTCCAAAATAGAACTAGTCTACATTTTGAGTGTAGACTAGTTCTATTTTGGAAGTGTATATGAGATTAAGTATCCAAATATATAGTGAGGTACTTCATAGGGGAACTGCTCCTTGAATTCTCGCTTAACTTTTCAAAAGGACCTAAGTAACATTTTTTTCATGAATTAATTTGAGTACTGCAATCAAAAGCTTTCATGTTTTTCTGTTGATTGCGCTATTCAAATTAATTCATGAAAAAAATGTTACTTAGGTCCTTTTGAAAAGTTAAGCGAGAATTCATACCATGTACCCAAACCAATACCATCCGAAAACAAAGAATTGGTGCGCAAATTGTTTTATTTCTCATTTTTGTGATTTTTTTCAGCGGTGAGGACGCCAGAAATCAACAAAACACGAAACAAATTGAGCCTGAATTGCCTGTTTTGCGAATGTTATTGATATAGGAGCATGTTATTATACCTATATTCAAATATATCAAATAATTCATGACAGACAAACCGGATACGGAAAGGGGGTGCTGATGTTTTTTGTCTCATTGATTGGCACATAATTGGCAAGTTTCATAGGAAATAGAAGGTTGAAACAGAGTGTTAAATTTTCGAGCATACCTAATGAAAACTGATTACCGTGCCTATTCATTTCATCTACCAACGCGTTCACTCAAAGAGCGAACGAACTGACATTGACATGATAATGAAAAGCTTTGTATATTCATTCCGTCTTCTATGTTTTCATTCTCATATTCGTTGTGTTTGCATTCATTCATATTCATTTTGAATTTTGTCACTGATCATCTTCGTTTGATCATAATCAGTGTGGAAGTGTCGGAACGTAATCGATGGTAGTGATCGATTTATCAAAGAAATCCGAAGGAAAAATGGAGGACCTAAACGTCACATCAGAATCTCCGTCGCCCTCTACATCTGGTGAAAATACAAAAAGAAAAAGCAAAAACGAAACGACAACAAGGAAACTCTGGCCAAAATTGCGCTCGGCTATATTCGCCGGGATGGTACTAAAGCTTTATGTTCCATCGATCCCGGCAGTTGCTGTCGGTACACCCAAGAAAAGCTGGACGTAGGAAATTTTGTCCGTCACTTCCGGACACGCCATTATGAACTGGCTGCAGCGAACGGTTTATTTAAAGATAAAGAAGTCCCGGAAAAGAAGCAGAGAGTTATAGAGAAACGTATGGTTGCCATAGACACACCACTCTTGATGGATTCTGTGCTCCTAATGATAACAGTTCACAATCTTCCCGCAAGATGCCTTCAATGGAAGGGCTTCAAGCAACTGCTTGAGCCACTATCGAATGCTTGCGGTGTTACCGTCAATGGCGTGAACATGATGAAAAACATCAAAGAGGTGGGTCAAAAAATACGGGAACACATTGCGTCGGAAGTACACGGGCGGCTAATCAGCCTTAAAATCGATTCCGCTTCGCGGCATCAGCGGCATATATTGGGAATCAATGCCCAATATACTGTCGACGATGTCGTATGCATTCGAACCCTGGGTAAGTGGCAAAAGATATATTCATCAACCAAAAAGCAAGTTAACATTTTTTTCTTTCAGATATGCTCGAAGTTCGTGAACGACAAACCGCCAAGTTCCTAAAAACGAAGATAATGGAAGTCGTTCTCAGCTACGGAGTTGTTGTGGGGCAAATATTTTCAGTGACATGTGACAACGGAGCAAACATGTTGGCAGCAGTGCGCCTCCTCAAACAGGAATTCGAGCTGCTTGCCTGCGACTCGGAGAACATTGACGAAATGGAGCGGGCTGACCACGAAGCGCACGAATTTGTTGCAGAATTGGGAAACGAACTGCAGGAAAATCTAAACTTAATTCGATGTGCCGTACACACCCTCCAGTTGGCAATTCTGGACGTGATTAATAAATCGAATGCGTCAGTCAAGATTGTTACGGAGATCGCCAAAAAGTGCAAACACGTCAAATATACACTTAGCTTCGACACTGCGCAAGTATCGCGTCCTCCAGTATGGGGTCCTACTCGATGGTGCGGCATTTACGAAATGAACGATAGTTTTTTGCAGAACGAACATTTCTTTAAACAATTGGCGCAGCAGTTTCCTGAACTGGGTAATAGACTTTATTTTTTGCAATTTTCATTAGTAATCATCTTTTTTTATTTGATTCAGATCTTGGTGAAACGTGGCAGTTCATTCAAAACTACGTGGAAGCATACAAGCCACTCTATATCTGCACGAAGAACATGCAGGAGCGGCACGTGTCATTGCCAGATTTTTATCTACAATGGCTACTGGCCATAATGGAAGTTTCAAAACTGAAGGATAATCCATTATCTGCTCCTTTGAAAGATGCGTTGACTAGCCGTTTAGAAAAGCTTCGGCAGTCAAGGGCCTTTAAGATGGCTTTGTATTTGGACCCACGACTGAATTACATGGGATCAAAACTATTCCACCCCGAAGAAAAAGAACACATTCAGGTAACTATCCTATAAATTTATTGGATTATGTTCTCACCCCTGCCCCATATTTGTGTGTATTTCTAGTTCAAAAACTCAAGAGACACTGATTGTCTCACTACTCAATAACCAACACAAAAAAAGTTCCAATTTGACAGTAATTTGCATTTTGTATTAACTATTGTATTCACTTTTCCAGGGCTACATCGTTGAAACGTATAACAGGATTATTTCCTTCCGGGAATCTGCCAAATTACGTTTGGACACTTCATCATCAACCCAAGAGGACGACTTCGATTCATTCCTCATTGACATGTTCGGCATATGCGATGCCCCTGTTTCTGGTGAAACCAGTGGGTCACGCTTTCTCCAGCAGCTCAAAGCGCTTGAAGTAGAACCGAGGCAAAATCACGGCTACGATGTATGGAAGCACTGGGTCAACAGACGGGATACATCCCGAACTATACGCCGTAGCTTCCGTGGTCCTGGCTGTTCCTCAAACCAGATTTCGGTAGAAAGGGCCTTCAGCGCGCTGCCAGTAGTGATGACAGATCGTCGTGCAGGCCTCGGAGAAGAAAACCTGAGAAATATTCTTCTTGTCAAGCTCAACGAACCGCTGATCGAAACTGTCATGCCTCAGCTCTATTCGACGCATTAGCAAGTTTTACGCTATGCAAATCCGGTGAGAAATCACGGCTGACTCAATTTACCATCGTTAATTATCTTTAATTTCCTAACGCATTGAATTCGTTATAGCATAATTTAAAAAATGAGCTTAAAACATTTATTTCGCAATCACTGTCATGGTATGCTTAAAATAAACAAACCGATTTTAATATTCAAAATAAAAAGGTATTAATACTATAACTATTCACCGTTCTACTGCTCATTTCACATAATATTGAGTGTCATGGGCACCCGAGAGGAATTCAAGGTCTGTGTTTGTTGTAGTCGTATGCATCATAAGTTGAGCCAATTATATTGTGTTTCTCATTCAAAACTTGACCATCACAATATAGTGTGCATACCACTAAAAAGTGTGATAAATGCATACAATAGTGTCGGATTACCTCGGCGTCGTCAGCGTACTCCTCCATAATAAATCAAGGAATTATTGCATCGAAGACACCGAGGCGATCCAACGCAAGTTTGCACTTTTATCACGCTTTTTCCGACGGTCCAGCACAATTAGAAGTGATAGCTTTTAAAACACGGTAGACTACGGAGGGCTAGATACGTTTGTCGTTTTCTGGGAATGTGACAAGTGAAAATAATATTCTGTAGGATCTCCTGACTTTTCAATCACGCAAACGATGTTTTTTATGCACGTGAGGAGGATCTGAGTGCACCCTTGCTTTGCTACTAAACTCCGACCGATGCGAGGCAGTTTTCTGTTTAGTTGCCAACTGAATCCGGATGAATTATTCTGCATTGATTTGCACAATTGAGGGCATCGGAATCGGAGTCGAGATATTGGTCCAATATAATTTCCGTTCGAGAGCTAAGTGGTGTTTTCATATTTCACCTTATATTTTGCTACAAGAAACAAAGTATCAGTTTTTTAATGAAATAGATTACTTACATATTACTTCCCGTGAAGAATTACATTTTGTACACATTCAGAACTATGAATGAACTGTAATTAATAATTTTCCAGCTTAAAACTTCCGCTTTACCAGGTTACCGGGCAATCTGATTTGTTTTGTTTTGCACTTGACAATCAGCTGCTTTGTTTTTTGCTGCCTGCTTTGAGTGAACGTTCGAAGCAAGCGTGCGGTGTTCGGTGCGGTGCGCCGGTATGCGATTTCTATGAAAATATACATAGGAGATGAATTTTTTTTTGTCGAATGCACCGCAGTTTGTGACATCGTAACGTGATGACGGGTTGATGTGGTAAACGAATAGCAAAGCTTTGCTACCGACTGAAGTAGAGAGTTCATTCGAAAATGACTATATAGAAAGAGAATGACGAATGAAAACCTTTTTGGGCTCAGTGAACAATGATCAGTATTGCGATGAATGAATATTGTTGGAGTGAATTTGAATATGACAATTGAATGAAAATCGGCTATTTTCATTCAATGAATTTGAATATTATTTGCTCTGGGTTGAAACATAAGAAACAAATTTTCCTCTAAATCCCAAGTTCATATTAATAAATTAAAAAATCAAAACGCATTGATTAATGTGGCTCCTGATTTCAATATTTGACTCTGACACCACTCTAATTGTGCCAATCTATTATTGAAGTAAAAGCAAAATTACACTCACCTTATCGTATATTCCCAGAAATATTCATACTTAAATTGACTTACTAATCGTGTCTTCAATCAACAGCTGCTGGCAAAAATCCAATAACTTACAGCCGACAAATTCTATCACTTCCAAGACTCATTCTCATCCAACCGGATGCGATCCAGCTGATATTTCCGTTCACAAGCTTGATAGACGGTTTCTTGCAGAATTTCCAACAATATTTTCACACATTAACATGAATCTTGCCATTATGTTTTCATGGTTCGAATCTTCGACCGTGGTAGCACCTTCTAGTCAGTAGAATTAGTCGCTGTCGATCTTTTTAGTTTAATGCCGCATGAGACGAAGTCCTTCGTTTTCATTCCCAGCCGATGAACTAGGCGAAGGGAACTTACAACAAACACCAGATTCACTGCCACTGCTGCAAACGTTATCGATTCCTCTGTTGACGGTAACGGAAATGCTATCAACCACCGCTGCTTCCTATGGCTGGGGCTTGTTGCTCAGATTGACTCCGTGGGGGAAGATGGTGCGTTTTCGGGGAATCCTTTCTTAGTCTTCGTTCCATTATTTGGAATTTACGTTATTATATACATTAAAACTCAATTTAAAAAAAATGTTTTCTTGGTAAAAATGATAGATTTGACGTAACGCAAATATAATTTCACGTCCGTTTCTGACATTTTACAACACTATTGTTACAGCTATCTGACTATATCCATTCGACAGTTCAAACAACGAACAACGCGAATCAAATGTGAATATTTTCAAAGCATATTTTTTAATTCTCTAGAAGAATATCGTGTGAAAATTCAGAAATGCCTTTTAAAATAGTGCAAACTATTGAAAAAGGAGAAACGTGCCTCACTGTTGTTCCCTCACAATGGGAAAAAGATGGCACCTTGTTTTGGCCTAAGAAAAGCGCTGTGGCAAAGTTGGCATTGGATGAAAATTCAGTTCCGGCAGATACCTGGAAGAGGCATAATTGCGTGAAAAAGAGAGAGTTTCACTCACGCGCGGAAGCAGAACTGGAGATAGAGAAAATGGAAGGTGTGACGGACACGGAGACTGACGTTGCATCATCAGTTATTCCTTCTCCACCAGTAAAAAAAGCTCGTCTTCGGAAACCTGTCAACACTGCTCGAGATGTGGTAAAAGATTTGAACTACTTGGTTCCGCAACCGAGCATCATCTTGCAAGAGGAAGCGACTGGAAGTGAAGTATCTGTGGTAAGAAAAAGTAACAGCTTCCATTTTCCCAAAAGTGAACTAACACAAATGTAATGCATTTTAGAGCCAACATCCGGAAACACAAATATTGGTGATCGACGAAGGCACATCCGATCAGATGAGCAGTGTAGTGTACATCCCACAACTTGAACAACCAACGCCAGACTCGAACAACGAAGGAATTACCACCGTTCTTAATACCATACTGCTCAACCAATCCAACATCCTTGACAACCAGATGAAAATGATGCAGTGGATGGCTAATATGCAGACCAAGCAGGAATACTTGATGAACGTTGTTTTAGACGGAAATTCAATCGGAGCTGCTCATAACAAACAATTGGAGATGATGTTTAAACCAATCAGTTCGTCCGACGAGCTGAACAAACTGGAGGAGGATTTGAAAGATCCAGAAGTTCTTCAAAAGTATTTGACCAACATGAACTTTATCTGTGGAGCGAACGGAAAAGGGAACGGTCTTGACTGCTGTTACAAGCTCATCGATTATTTCATGACGCGTGAGTTTCTCACTGAATGTTCGTGGACTGGAAATTGTCGGGTAGGAGAAGAAAGTAAGTCAAATGATACTGCAGTTGGCGAAGTCTCCGATACTAGCAAAGTTGCACTAAAGTTTTTCAAGAGGACTCGAACTCTTTTTATGAAGCTGATACTTCTCGCTGATAAGGACTTCACCGAGATCGATTGTGATGCTTTCTTCAAACGCGTGATGAGGAATAGCAAACAGAGGTTGACAGTCAAAGCTATGTCCAAGCACAAGAACAGACCGAAGAACTTGAAATACAACACACGAAAGATTGAACATGGAAAGGATGGCCACAGCAAACTGGATGACGAGAACAACGACAAAGAGAATTGATATGATCAGTATTATCAATGTTATTCATTATTTTACACTTTTTATTTCAAACTCATTTTGATACAAATACCAGTTGAATTTGTTAAACCTGTATAATAAAAATTGAATAAAAATTATTTTTATATTGATGAAGCAATTTAGGGGTCGTACACTTATTGCGTAAGCAGTTTTCTGGTTGTTTCAGTCCTCCTCCCCCATGTGAGATGTCTTTCATACAAATTATTTTTTTATTTATATGGTGCGTTAGAAAACGAAAGATCCGCCCTCCCGCGGCCCCTTACGTAATATGTGTACGGCCCCTTATGTGTATAAGTGATTGGAGATCCACGGTCAACTAGTTGTACCTTATTTTCGATCATTTTATCAAATTGTTCCTTGAGTTCTATTGATACGATTAAAAATGTGGCAGTCGGGCGTTAGTTATACAGGATTTTTTGTACAACCGCGCGTTTTTTTTCTGTAAAATAAGTACAATAAACTAGCGATAGATATCCTCGGTATACATGGTGAATTTACGATGCAGCTAATCTAATAGTTTATTTTTGCCATATGAGACCAATCTTCCGAAGCCCAGAGTACAGCTACAATAGAACAAAATAATCCGCAGAACTATTTGTTAAATACGGAATAGTTTATATTTAGCTTTAAACTACAAACAGATTCGTGTTTCAAAACGGCTTACAAAACGGCTTTTGGTGATTTTTATTGGCCACGATAAAACATTTATTAGGAGAACGAAAATATAAAAAAACCTAGTTTTATCATTGCTGTTATAATGATTTCTAAATGCAAATAAAATTCAAAGTATTCAAATTCCAATAGCATTTACCAGGATAGCGATAAAATCATTCAGAACATAGGTGACTATAATAAAACTTTGTTAAAATATGTATAAAGCATTTTGGTATGAGAAATGTTACTTGGGATGTCTCACCACTAACTTCGCACTACTCACATATTTTAGATCGAGAAGTGAGAAATGAGAAGTGAGAGGTGAGACGTCTCACATTTTACTACTCATTTCTCACTTCTCACTGTGAAAAGTGAGTAGTGCAAAGTAATTAGTGAGACGTCTCGCTACTCATTTCATGCTTCTCACTTTTTACAGTGAGAAGAGAAAAATGAAAAGTGAAAAGTGAAACGTCTCTCTTCTCATTCCTAATTTCTCAATTTTCAAATGGCCTTTTCGGCCAAATGTCCTATTCGGCCAAATGACCCTTTCGGCCAAACGACCCTTTCGGCCAAATGATCATTTCGGTCAAACGACCTTTTCGGCCAAATGACCCTTTCAGCCAAATAGCCCTTTCGGCCAAAAGACCCTTTCGGCCAAACGACCCTTTCAACCAGATGACCCTTTCGGCAAAATGGCTGTTTCGACCAAACGACTCTTTCGGCCAAACTACGCTTTCGGCCTAATGACCCTTTCGGCCAAAAGACCCTTTCGGCCAAACGACCCTTTCGACCAGATGACCCTTTCGGCAAAATGGCCCTATCGACCAAACGACCCTTTCGGCCAAACGACGCTTTCGGCCTAATGACCCTTTCGGCCAAATAACCCTTTCGACCTAATGACCCTTTCAGCCTAATGACCCCTTCGGTCAAACGACCCTTTCGACCAAACGAACATTTCGGCCAAATGACCCTTCCGGCCTAATGGTCTGTTCGGCCAAATGGTATTTTCAGTCAAACAACTTTCGGCCTAGTGGCATTCGGCCAAATGGCTTTCGGTTGAATGGATTTCGGCCAAAGTCTCGTGTCCGTAGAGGACTGCATGCCTAATGGGTGTTTTGTAGATAATCAGCTTGGTACGGTGTGCCCAAGTACATGAATTCTTCAACCACCACTGATACAAACTCGTGGTAGGTGGCTTACATTGTCCTCACTATAGCGTCTTCCTATCATGTACTTTGTCTTCAACGTGTTGATGACGTTTAGCTTCTCTTTTCAGTCTGATGCTGGCTTACTCCATCTTCTCAAATTTACGTACAATAATTTCAATGTCGTCGGCGAAACCTAATAGCTGAACGGACTTCGTGAAAACCGTACCACAATGTTGCGTGTTTGAACGCTTGCATTCAAGAGTTACTTTCTCTGTATTGGTGGGACGCCCGCAAGAAGAACGGTACTATTGTGGACCGGAATCATCAAAATTCAGCGTGGTGGGAGACCCACTTTCAAGAGTTTCTTCCTCTGCGTTTACTTTCGAGACTTCCAAACGATACGAAATCGAAGTCCGTTTCATTCGAAATTTTACGAAACGAAACGAAATTTTAATTTGTTTCCGCGGAATTTTTATTGAATTGATTTTACATTATGTACGCAATTCTGATTTATTTTTTCAAATAACTGCTTTGCGACCAATAGAGTTATAGTAACAGAAGAAGCAGTCTGTGATAAATCGCCGCGTTCCCGTTTACCATTGGCGATAAGTCATTTATATATCTGCCAGGCGTATAAGCAGCTAGAAAATTGTTAAAAGCATATATTTGCTCGCTAGACGAATCCTCTGCACATTTCTAAAATGCACAAAGATATGTATTTTAGATTGTGTTTCAGAAATGTGATCGCAAAGTTTTTAAGGTGACACGGGAAGCACTAACAATCATCAAATCGTCATCATTTTCATCATTGAATGCTTAACTTTTTTTCTACAACCAATATGATTTTGAAAAAGTATCACCGGCGCGTGCTTACTCGCAATCTACATGCTGATACATTTACAGTTACATCAAACAACTGAAAACAGAAATACGCCGCTCCAAAGTTGCGAGGTGATAATGCTAGAAAGAGACGAAAGATAGGAGAAATAACACGGTGTTTAGTGCCTCCCCGAGTCACCTTAAGGCAGCAGTTTGCCAGGTATGAAGATTTTTTTTTCCTTTTCGTACAAAAACTTGTAACAAAAGGATATCATTTCCTTCCAAATTCAACCTTTTTCTAGAAGGCTCGGAGACCCATGGTCTTAAATACAATCTATTTGTCTGTTTGTCCTTGTATATGTATTTGTGTGTATGCGGCATGCAAAAACTGTTGTCGAATTTTCATCATCAACCGACTTCAATTGAGTGCAAGAAACAGCTGCTATGGACAGTTAAAGTCCTTACAGAATTTAGTATTAGGAGAGGAAAACTAGTTTGACACTTATTCTTATAAGAGACCGAGGAATGCTCTGCATTTCCGTGAGCGCCACGGGAAAGGAATCTTTGGTTTGTTGAAAAGGTTATTTATTATTATTATTATCTTTATTAGTGGGGTTTTCGGTCCTAAGCCGGTTCACCTCGTCAAAAAAGGTAATTCATGTGAAGCCACCTTACTAAGCGACTAAATATGTGTTGTAAACGAAGTTATTTTGAAAAGTCGAAGACGAAACCCGTGTTACAAATCTACCCAACGCTAAATCATTTGCTTCGTTTAATAATAATGTTTTCCTTAGGGCTTTCTTAACTCTTAAGCGGTGCTTGGTCATGCGCTTAAACCTGGTCTGAGCCATGAAAGGTGAAGAAGTTGGCTTTAATAAGAAAGAGGTGCTCTAAAAAAAACTTCACAAGGGCCTCAGGAATCCACGCCACGGCTTTGCCTCTTTGACAAAGTTGTACTGCTCCGATTCATATCTGATTACATTTACATTCTGTGCCTGACGTATTAAATATTGAGTTGAATCACTCTTAAAAAAGAATAGGATAGAACAGTTAACAATATTTTTCGTTTTCTGCTGGATATTTCTAACAAAACACTGAAGACGTTTTATAGAAGAAATCCGTTAAATTTCGTTAAAAGCTTGTTTTTTCTATCGAAATTTTTGTGATTTTACAAAACGAAACTATATCAAGAAATCAGATTTCTCCATGCTCAAATACCGCGAAATTCCGTGGAATTTCGTTTCGAACCACTTGAAACGAAATTTTTCGAAATACCGCATATGCTTAAATAGGGTTACCGTTGTGCGGGCTTCTTTTGACAACTCGGGGCCACTTTGGACATTTTGAAACAAGAATTATAACATGAATTACTATCAAATTGTCATTATCACCAATCGGGTGTCTTGTTGATAGTTGAAAAAGCAACTTTCTGTTTCAAATTTGGCATTTTTGGTATTCATTGGATTTTTTCAGAAAATCAAAAATCTAAAGAAGCCCACAGAGTTTTGGAAATGTTGCTTCCATTGCGAGTCGAGACGCCCAATACACGGTACTGTCTGCAGAGTGGTTTTCCCATATTGTGAGAGAGGAGAGATGTGTGACATGCCCTTGGACAGGCCTATACCATGAACAAGCCTAACATACATCTGTTCCATGACAGATCATAGCAGCCATCGTACTAGATACACATTAGGGTGTCCCAAAATTGGACCAAGTCTGGGATTTTGGGGGCTCAACCTTCAAATGAAAGCTTAGGGTATAACAAAAGTATAACTACGACAACTCTGGGAAATGACGTTTAGGGGTGGCCCCGACGCGTTTTATGAAAAAAGTGCATTTTTTATAGGTAACATCGAAAATACCGGTATTTCGGAAAGAAATTTGATGAAACCCATCCATTTTATATTTTTTACATTTAACTTAGGGTCTATACTTTATGGTAAAACTTTGATACCGCATGTTTTAGCTCTATATATTTTTCACTGATGCTTTAAATGCCCAAAAATGATGAATTTTTCTGAATATTTTTTTATTAATGCATCCAAAACGGGTATCCATCATAAACTAGATATACATAGAAAGATGGGGAATTTTTTGCTAAAAATAGCATCCTTCTATCTCTATCCGTTTAAAAGTTATTCACGATTTACTGCAGCTTGGAAAAAGACTTTTTGAAATTTCGGATCATAATACCTGGATCATTTTTAAGTAAAGAAACGCCTACTTTTCCATACCAACCAAATGAGTGCTTTAATAACCAATATAGCATTCATATGAGTTGCATAAAATTGATTTTAATACTTATTTGACTGTTATAATGGAAACCCAACGATGGACCAGCAGTAACATGACTGACTACAAATTGTTCAGTTAGTCTGGGTGAGTACTCAAATAGATTGATGAATATGGTTTCAAAACTACCCATAGGTAGGTTCAGCTATCGTTTCATGGTTTGGTGAGCTGTGCAATGTTTCACGATAACATGGAAATTGATTGTTTTCTGACCAACTTGATTTTTAAACCAGCACGATCATGTGAAGGTAATCCGGTTGGATCATTTTGGTCCCGATTTATCGATGCAATCAATTTATCATTGTATTCAGTATTGGTAGGCAAAATAGTTCGTAATTAGTGTAGATTTTTCTTATTTCCAGAGATTCCGTAGATGGTAGATGCCAAATATTTCAATATGCATTATAAAATAATAATGATAATAGTAATTTGTGTAACTAGTTGCAAAAAGATGATTTAATCAACATGGTTGTACGTATATCCAACGAGGCTTGCCGAATGAGATAAATACTATGAGTGCTGATAAAATCGAGTTTTGCAACTACACACTATTTTTTGCAATGGCGTAAAATGAGCTTCAATATGGCGTAAAATATGACAAATCGATATCAAAATGATCTAGTTGGATTTGCTTCACATGATCGTTCTTGCAAAAAATCAAGATGGTCACAAAACAACTAATTTCCATGTTATCGAGAAACATTGCACAGCTCGACAAACCATGACACGAAAACTGAACCTACCTATGGGTAGTTTTGAAACCATATTCATCAATCTATTTGAGTACTCACCCAGACTAACTGAACAATTTGTAGTCAGTCATGTTACTGCTGGTCCATCGTTGGGTTTCCATTATAACACTCAAATAAGTATTAAAATCAATTTTTTGCAATTCCTGATCATAATACTTGGTTTACAGTTGGCGTTTGAGTGATAAAACGGCCTACTTTTCCATACCAATGCAATGGGTGCTTTAATGAACATTATGCAACTCAAATGGGTTGCATAATATCCATTATAGCACTCATTTCGGTGCTATAATGAAAAACCAGCATTAGAATAATAGTTATATGATCAGATTTAGTTCAATTAACTTGGGTGAGTGTTCAAACAGTGTATTCTCTGTGTTACGTAATTAATGAAATAATTTGATGGACATGACATCAAATTATCTAAAAGCAGGTATATCTATCGCTTTATGATCTGTCGAGCATACAATGTGGCACGATAACATAGAATATGTTTGTTTTCTGCAGTAGCATGACATTTTGGCAAGATTGATTATGTGAAGTAAATACAATTGTAACATTTTGGTACAGATTTATCACATTAAAGCCCATTTTTCGTCATTGCAAAAAATAGCGTGTGCAACTCGTTGCAAAACTCGATTTTTTCAGCACTCGTAGTATTTATCCAACTCGGCAAGCCTCGTTTGATAAACGTACAACTCGTGCTGAAAAAATCATCTTTTTGCAACTAGTTGCACAAACTACTATTATGCAACTCATATGAATACTATATTGGTTATTAAAGCGCTCATTTGGTTGGTATGGAAAAGTAGGCGTTTTTTTACTTAAACATGATCCAGGTAGGGGAAAATACCTATTCTTGGCAGTCTAAGACATTCGCCAAATTGAATGATAAAAATAATGAATAATTACACTAAAACACAGGTTAAACTGTACTGGTATACATTTGTATGCTCTTTCTTTGATGATTGGTGATCACTAAATATAACAGTTTTTACCACAAACTCAGTAAATTAAATATAAAGTAACAGGTCAACATTTCTTCTATTGGCATAGCAATTTCTATTATCAGCAATGAATTTGCTCCCTTTAGCAACTAGACATGGAAGTAGAAAACTGGTAATGTATTGGTGCCAAATGCTAGTTGTTTATATCCTCCAGTAGTAAAATTCATTCATATTAATCGGCCGCACGCTCATCTCGCGTCACTCAATTTTGGAACAAACTTTATTGTTTATCAAAACTGGATTAAAACAAAACATTAATTTTTAGCCTTGGCATCAATTTCATGTCTTGTAGATAGATAGGCAAAAGCATTTAAACACATTGTAAAACAATTTTAACCCTTATGCGGCCAACAAAAAACAGACGTGAATGGCAGATAGGGTACCCGTGTACCCAGATATTGACATTTTCATAACTTTTACCATTTTAAAACTATTTGAATAAAGTTGGCCATTTTGGAGAAGGAAATTTATATGCTTTACATCTTTTGTCTTTTGTAATGCCTTAGAGTCTACACGCGTAAGTAAAAGTCTATCAACCAGTTTCAAATATACAACTTGCTCTTTGCGGTTTTTACATGATATGTTTTTTTCATAAAAAAAACATAGTGGTTGTGTACATGACACGACCGCTCGACGTAAACTACGTAAAACCAAATCTATATACATAAGAATGAATTTTTGTCTGTCTGCCCTTATAGACTAGGAAACGGCTTGAACATTTGTATGTAGAGGTTTTTGGGAACGATGAAGATTCTTATGATGGTATTAGACCCTTCCTCTGCTGGAAGGGGGACTCCCATATAAATAAAGTACAAATTTCTGCTTTAATCGAAAATTTACTAATTTCGAATACTTAACCTTTAAGGCAGTGGCAGCTATATTGCCACCAACAAATAATATGTTTTTCTATTTATTAACAAGAGCTCTACTTATTATATCACATGTAGTGACTTTATTTGCTTCCTAGTAACACCCCAGATGAATTTGAGCCATAAAAAATTGAAATGTCAATTTGAGAACAGTTTTTTTACGAACAGATCGTAAGTTTCGAGTGGAAGAAGGATTTTCAGTTATAATTCGTTAAAAAAACGACAAAGATATATTTTTTCCCGTTGGTATCAATTAATTTGAATCTCCTGTGTTAGATTACTACGTGATTAGCGTGAAAAAAGCTTTGCCTTTCTGTATATTTGGTTTTTGGATTTTTGACGAAATTGTGTTTTTTTCCCAAGGGTCCCCCCTTGGGAGAAAAAACGCGAAAAAATTTTTTTTCACTTATAATGCGTTTTCTGACTAGGACTCTTCACCAAAAAATGTAACGTACCTTGATTTGACTGGTTCTACGTAAAACCAAATTTTTAAAAATCTTTTTATATTTTTGTTGTTGCCTGTTTTCCCGCTTGCCGGGCAATGGCAACTATATTGCCACCAATGTTGTCCCGCTTCGCGGGCAGTGGCAACTATATTGCCACCAATTTTTCAATGTTTCTGAACTGTTTAATGTATAACAAACATACATTTGAGTTTAATACCATGTCAACATTGTGTCCTATTGTTGTTTTTGTTAATTTATTGTTTAGATTCGTCTGCCTTATAAAGGGTTAACCGTCTTTTAAATAATGTAAAAAAAATATAATTAATCAATTTTAGGTGAAACGAAGCACGTCGATTCTGGTAGTATAGTATATTAACAATATATTCGCGAGTCTTCATAATATTATGATGAATAATGGGCAGCACTATCCTATCTAGCCGCTGGAGCCACCCCATTCTTACACTACAGTTGAATAATAGATAATACCCTAAAAGTAGGCATTTATTTATGGTTGAAATGCGCTATGTAGGAACGGGAATGGTTATGATTTTTTTTTGGATGCGCTTGGAAAGTATTGAAGATGCAAAAGGAAAACGGTCCTGTCAGCCACATAAGGGTTTAAATATATACGGTGTTGCTATCCTATTGATATAATTCATGGTCTGCGTAAAAATCTGAATAGAAGCATTCGTATTTTAACACTTATTCAAAATAAATGCAACGCCGGATATTTTGTTCGCAGTTTTGCTAAAATCAAATGATATAGAATTGTGCGTGGTATTTTTAGCGTGTGTTTGATATGCTCACAAACACATTCTCTCGCTCTACTCCGAAGTTTGCTGCTGTCAAAGAAAACAAACAGTCCTGATTTTATTTAGTGAAACATAGAGCAAATATTGCATAAATTTGCTCTTTGTGGTGATAATCAAGTGGTGATAAAGTGTAAAAGTAGTATACGTACTTAATTTGTCGTGTCATACGCAATTAAGAGGAGAAACAGGCGATCCAAAAAGTAAGTAACAGTTTGCTTTTCGTGCGCTGCTTTCTTTGGCAATGCAAAAACGGCAAGGATTTCGTAGGTGCAAATTTGTTTCGGTGATTAACTCATCAAATCTTGCTACTATTACACAAACAATTTATTCAAATGAAAGCTTAGACTTGAAATTGTGTGATTGAATCAAAATTATGTTCATAAATAGTGTATGTTTGCTGGAAAACGCAAATATTGTTGAGGGTGCCAACAACGGTCGCACCCTGCCAATGCCGTATTCTACCCTATTATGATCCGAAATTTCAAAAAGTCTTTTTCCAAGCTGCAGTAAATCGTGAATAACTTTTAAACGGATAGAGATAGAAGGTTGCTATTTTTAGCAAAATATTCGCTATAAAATTCCCCATCTTTCTATGTATATCTAGTTTCGAGAGCATTATGATGGATACCCGTTTTGGATGCATTATTAAAAAAAATATTAAGAAAAATTCATCATTTTTGGGCATTTAAAGCATCAGTGAAAAATATATAGAGCTAAAACATGCGGTATCAAAGTTTTACCATAAAGTATAGACCCTAAGTTAAATGTAAAAAATATAAAATGGATGGGTTTCATCGAATTTCTTTCCGATATACCGGTATTTTCGATGTTACCTATAAAAAATGCACTTTTTTCATAAAACGCGTCGGGCCACCCCTAAACGTCATTTCCCAGAGTTGTCGTAAAACAATTTTTCTTTTGTTTTACCCTAAGCTTTCATTTGAAGGTTGAGCCCCCAAAATCCCAGACTTTGTCCAATTTTGGGACACCCTAATACACATTCACAGTCACAATCCGAGCTTCATCACGAGTGCAAGCAGTGCAAACATGATAGGTGATTAATATGCGCGTTAGGTCGTTAAGAGATAAATCTGTGTCCGGCCAGTTTTTCAACTACTAAGACCTTCGTGGAAAATTATTAAACCGAATTTTGAGAATTCCTGAAAAAACTATCATTTTCATTTGAAAAGTAATTTCTGAAAAAAAAAACTTCTGAACAAACTTATAATTTTTATTTTTAGACAGAAGAACAAAATTTTCAAAGACCGAGAACGATCCTTTTTACATTTTAATCCACCAAAACGCCAATTATGAATAGAATGAACAGGAGGGCTAGAATTATAATAAATTGTTGGATTCAAGAGAGAGAGGAAGAAAATCTCCAAAAATAACTCATAAACCATACACAGCAGAAGGAATTGTATACGGATATGGTGGAACGTGGGGCGAGTCGGATCAGTTGGGAAGGTCGAAACGATAGAAATGAAAAAAAAATGAAAATTATGATCATCGTGCGAAGGCAAGACGAAGCACGGAAGACGTAACACAATAACAATAAATACGCGCTCAGAAATGGGCGCAATTATGCGGTTTCGGTCTCTATGGGGTCTTCTGTATGGAATGAAGAACCAGTCAGTCGTGTGGAGGAAAATAATAATAATAAAACCGTACGGAAAGGAGCACTAGTGGATCGAATTTGGAAAGCAGTGTGGAAGGGGTGGTAATGGAACAGCAAATTGGTAAATTAGATTTTAATTTTACACTTAGGTCCGACTGAATGACCCGCGAGAAGCCAGTCGAGTTATACGGAACGGAAGTAGTTTTTTTCTCGTCTTGGGGTGTAAGGTTGAGGTTGAAGGGCTTCTTTAGATCAACAAAGAGGAAGGGTAGAGTTGAAATGCCATTCAACGATGACATGACGGTCAGTGGTCAAAGTGTTAAATTCGACAATGATGTGATGGAAACGGAATCATTCAGTTTGGAACAGTTTGACATGGTAATATGATCTTATAATGGGGTATGTGAAGCCTCAAAGATATGCATGGTCGGTCTTTTCAAAACCGGGTGACCGTTTGCTTACCGAAAAGGAATGGATAACAAATGACCTCTCAATAATAAGAATGTCTTGATGCAACTATCGGAACTGTGTTCTTTCTTGTAGATTTATTACATAACTCCTTCCAGAAAATTCAAGGTTCTGTCTACACCGTTACAGATCATGTTGGTTTCGGATTGTACGGCCATCTTCGAGAAGATTGACTTCTCCAGAAGCCTCAACGTTCTTAACCTCTCGAATAACCATTCTCACATTGCCTAATGAAGAATGAGCCACAATTCATCCACAACATGGAAGAAGCGTCTAAATAGCGTCTTTAGACAAATTTCCCTTGATTCTTACGGTCGACTGACAACGAATGAATGTCTGTATGGATATTGAATGCTGAACTGATAACGCTTCGACCTATTTACCCTTCTTACTTCAGCTAAGAAGAACACACATATCTAATATCATAATTTTGGTTTCATTCATCACACTTCAAGCAAGTCAAATGTTCAAAACTCAATAAAAGACCACAATAGGCTACATCTGTCGCGGTTCAAAGAAAGTCAATTGACATTCAATGTGTGTCTATGCGAAGCTCCTGCAGCTGACAGGTCGGAACCAAACCGAATTAGTCGTGAAGTCTTCATCAACATAATCATAAATCGATTACTATGCTGCTCGAGTACAAATGTTTTTTTTTTCTCTCCAATGCATCAAATATACACATTTTTTATCCATTTCTCATTCCACGGAACCGCCAAACTTTTTTTTCCTCCACATTCCCATTCTTCATCGTTCCCGCCTTCTTGTTAGCACCTCCGGCTTAAGGCTTTCATCTTTCCAACCTCGGCCGTCCTCCAATCGGTCCCTCGCTCGAAACCCATTTCACCATTCAACACGCGAGAATGACATTTTTCTCCCCCATTTCGAGCACTTTCTCGCAATAACATTATCTCGAAATTGAAAGTGAAGTTGTAAGAAAAAAAAAAGTTTTTCTTCCTCGCCGACTAAAACCCCTCTTCAAGTCGCTGCTGTTCATTTGCCATTTGAAAGGCGCTTCGTTCTGACTAC